>NC_052943.1:21794324-22475991 GCF_013358895.1 Oreochromis aureus | reverse complement strand
TCAGCGTCTGCGGCTATGTACATTGCCCACTGAAGCATAAATTTCCGGTCAGTGTTAGCAGGCAACTCTAAAACAATGGTGGACCTTTGGGTGTGTGTGAATGGAGAACTTCAGTAAATATTCTATGTGACAAGAGTATGAAGTTAATACACCGTGTGTCACCTACATGAGGAATTCAAGATCCAGTTCATGTTAATTAACTTTAACTACATGTTTCCAAGTTGTCCTAAATACACCAGAAAACAATTATATTTGCAAAGATGTTAAATAATATTAGTAATAGTATTAATAATATAATAGTAGTGGTGGTGGTAGTAGTAGTAAGAATAGTAATAATAAAATGAGCAATATGTAAGTGTTTAAATTCAAACTGCATTACAGACAAAAGATCAATCTTTTATATATTTAATGATCATCCCACAAAATGTGAATATAACATGCTGTACCAGGAGTTAGGTTGCCATGAAATATATTTTAAGTCCACATTGTAATATTGTTAAAGATGTATCTGTGTTTCTACTCATTGGGCTGTTCAGAAACAGATTTTTTCCAACTTATTTGATCTTTTTTTTTTTTTAAATGTTTATATTCTAGTGCCTCAAAGTTTCTGTTTTAGCATATATTCTGGGTCACTTCCTTTAACCCCCATTTATTCCCCTGGCCTCCAAAGAATTTCAGACTTACAGAAACCTTGTGCTAGATGCCCATAAAGTGAACTGCAGAGCAGTCAAGCATATGCTGACTTATTATAACCAGACAGAAATTTAAATTGGTTGTCAGTCATGGTATTGCACGTCTTAAACTTTAACTGTGTTTCATTGTCTTCACACCCTTCACAGCACTGGGAGAGTTCATGCATCCATGTGAAGATGACATTGTCTGCAAGTGCACAACAGAGGAAAACAAGGTTCCCTATTTCAATGCCCCAGTGTACTTGGAAAACAAGGAGCAGATTGGGAAGGTGGATGAGATATTTGGCCAACTCAGAGACTTTGTATCCTTTCTCATGTCTTTGTTTTTCTCCAAACCTTTGATTGAACTGGTGGTGGGGATCTGTTTGACGTTGTCAGTGTTCTTGTTGCTTCCTTAACCCATCTTTGCAGTATTTCTCAGTAAAACTTTCTGAAAATATGAAGGCGTCTTCATTCAAGAAACTACAAAAGGTACCAAAAATGTCTCAAACTTTTCTAGTGATTAATTTAATACCTCAGATTTCTAACCAAAATGTTGGCTTTTAGTTTTATATAGATCCAATGAAGCTACTACCACTGCAGAGATTCCTCCCGAGGCCACCAGGAGAAAAGGGGCCTCCAAGAGGAGGCAGAGGAGGGGGTAGAGGTGGAGGAAGGGGTGGTGGTCGTGGAGGTAAGATGGCATTCTCATTTTAATTTAATCTTCTGGCTAAGTGTTTAGAATATATAACAAAACAGACATTTGTGTTTTTGTTTTTCTCTAGGAATTATGCTCAGTTTTTGCTCAGTATTTACTTTTGTAGATTGAACATGGAAATAAAGCCTAATGCATATTTAGAGTATGGCATGCAAGAGTAGTTTGATTAATTTTACTTTCTTTTTGTCTCAGGTGGTTTTCGAGGAGGCAGAGGTGGAGGTGGCCGTGGTGGAGGAGGAGGCCGTGGTGGAGGAGGCTTCAGAGGAAGAGGAGGCGGCGGTGGTGGACGTGGATTCAGAGGTTGGCAGGTTTTCTATCGTCTTACAATGTTATGGTTATTTCCCCTGATGTGTAACATGGTTTGTTTATAATATCTGAACTTCGTTGTTCTTTTGTTTTCTTATAGGTGGGAGATGATCTGACTCTGATGGTTCATTGTGACGATCACATAATATGTTCACTCTCGCAGCTAAAAGGCTATGATCTGTGTCAGATCCTGGCCTGTTGGACTCATGAACATCGTCTCTATTTGTAGAGTTGATATTCTTATTCTATTTTAATTTTTTTATTTTTTACCAGTTTTGGAAGATTGCTGGATCTTCAAGATTTGTATCTAAAATGTATTCTTGTAGCTGGAACCTTTTTTGAGTCATTTGTGGGGATTATTGTATATTTGTGAAAAGAATGGTGTTTGAACATATTCACAAACCTCCATGTCCAAATTTCTTCATGTGCAGGATGTCACACTTGTTTTCAGCTGAAAACATTGGTAGTTTGTAATATCGTAAAGAGTTACCATTGCTATCAAATGCCTCAATTAAAAAAAAAAAAAGGTGCTCTGTAATTGTGTGGCTGTTTCTTTATCATTCAACAGTTTTATCCACAATAGAAATCAAAAGGAAAAAAAAAAAAAAAACAGGCACAACTAGGTTTTTACTAACTTTGGGCATCTCCTTGCTTATGAGTCACATGAAAATATGCTCTATTTAACTCAAGTTACTAACCAGTGCAGGTTCTGTCTCAAACCCCCTTTAAAACAAGGCCCAGAGAATCCTTGTGCTCGTACTGGGCTCCTTGTCATGGCAGGAAGACGTATCTCTTGTCCTGCATGAGTAGGACTGGATGACTTGTGAGATGACTTGGGGACATTTCTGTCAGTGTTGTTTTTATAAGACAGAAGTGGGCAACTCATAAGGGGAAGTGCTCGTTATCATGTTCTTCTTTTGACTTGTTTTGAATGCACTGAGTGACAAAAACATAAATGTGTCTTATTCATTGATGTGTTATGGGCTTAGTCTGTGGTTTGCTCTTGTACATTGTTGGAAATGCTACAAGTGTTGTGAAACTAAAACGTACATGGTAGTGCAGTAGTGTTAATGGTGTTCCAATTTCTTTTTGGCATGCTTTTATAAAGGAAATAATATACGTAAAACGATGGAGCTGATTGTGGTGGGTTTCAGGAGATCTAGGCTGGACCATCTGGCTTCTCCATACTTTTATAAATATCTGGGTGTCCCACTGGATGACAAGTTCAACTGGTCCCTGATCACCGATGCTCTCTACGCAAAGGTGCAGAGCCAGCTCTTCTTGTGGAGTCTGAGGTCCTTTTGTGTGTGATGAGATTATCGCAGTGGTGGCCAGTGCTCTCTCTTATGCTACTGCAAACAGACAAAACACCAAGTGGCTGGACCAGCTGGTGGGAAAAGCCAACTCTGTGCTTGGCAGGAGGCTGGACACTTAAGACTGTGGTTGTGAGGGATACATTGAAAAAATGAAAGCTATAATGGACAACAGCAGACACCCTCTCCACAGCCTCCTGACTGGGCAGCGGAGCAGCAGTGGCATACAGCTTCTCTCACTGTGCTGCAGATCTGAGCGGTTCAGGAGGCCCTTTGTCCTCACTGTTAGTTTAACTGGCAGTTTTTCTCAGTGAAAGATGTTTTCTTAGTTGTTTCCCCACTGTAGTAGGATCCTTCTTTCCTTCTGATTTTTGCAGGTAAAAAATCAATAACTGAAACTCACATTTTTATATCTTTGTTATATGAGTCTGACATGTTACAAAAGCCAACTCAGCTTGTTCAGTGTGAATCTTGTTTCCTGCATCTGGGCACAATGTGTTGATCTATTTCTCAGACTCTGAGGGGAACCCCCGAAACACTCAGCTGGTTCAAGAACTACCCACCATGTGCAATCCAACATGTTAACTTTCATGACCAAAAATTTCCTTCCTGACAGGAAATCAAACTCCAGGCTCCTATACGATAAAAACCACTATACTAGAAACAACATCTGTTTGCAAGGAACAGTTGCAGCATTAAACCCTGTGAGTTTCTCAGTCCTGCAGATGACCAAGTGGAAAATGACACAGAGTAACAACTGGACAGCATTCAATCAACCCTGGGTTCTGGATCAATCAAACCTACACAACTGAGCCTAAAAAGGACTAAAAGCAGTGCTAATAAATAAATACATTTTAAAAATGTGCAAAATGAATAATAAAGGTGCTAAATTGAAAACAACTACTAAGTAATTATTCATATAGTGCAGAAACAAATGGTTTTTAACTCTGACTTTTAGATTTATAATGAGACTTGGAAGAGCGTGCTGTACTTTGAAACAAGCTTCAACATATCGAAGATATGTTTTCCTTACCCAGTTTTTTTATCCTAACATCATCATCAACATTTATATGAAAGAGGTGCTGCTGGCAGTATCTCACCAATCAGAAACAAGAACAAGACTTCTAGAAGTAGAGTGACTGATTTTAAAAAGGAAATTCTGATATTAGGAAAATATGAGGTTAAACACAAAATACAGACTGAAAACAGCAGATGTGAGGAAATGTCAAACGTCGTATATTTAGAGCCTGGTAGGAAGATCAGCTGTGTAAGGTTGGCATTTTGGCATTGTATTTTTTTTTTAAAATATTTGTATGAGAGGTCTATCATAAGTGAATTTGATAGCTCATAATTGTTATTCCAAATTAAATTTTAGATGTGTGTGAGACAGTATTAATTTTTATTGTTTCAGCTGCATGTCTGGTGCTGCTTAACTGCCATAAGTGAGTGAAAATTAAATATAAAAACAGAATTCAAAACACAAATTGCATTGATATCCTTCTCACTCTTTGAAGACACCTGAAGCATTTTTGGTCAAGAACATCATTTGTTATTGATGTTTACTGGAGCTGTTAACAATTGTCTAGTTTCATATGAAGTTCTAAGATGTTCAAGTTCAGGGTTAGTACTTATTCCAACTGTACAAATATATCAGTGAGTTTTTAAAGATAAACATAACATATTCTCCAGCATCCAAAATGCGAAAGTCCCCACTGTCAATGATGACATTCAGTAATGACTGAAGTTATTTCTGAAAAGTGTTTAAAAAAATGTTTCATTTACTAAAAAAAACACTAAATGTTTTCATTTAGTAATATCTTTTAATCACAAGTATTTTTTTTTAATGTTTTTTAAATTATTATCATTAGTAGTAACAGCAGTAGTACCAGCAGCATGCAGCTATTTGAAATTCTTAAGCGCCCTTTTTTGGCCTGTTTTCTTCATTGCTCCCAAATGCGTCATGCGTACGCTAGGCGTTCTCGTATCTGATTGGTCCGAAGGTTAACTCCTTTACGCCTGCTCAGTGGCCCGTTCTCTTCTTCTCTAGAAACAACGAGCATGGAGACAGCTGGTAAAGTGAGTACTGTGTAAGAAATATATGAAAAACAAACAAACAAACAAACATTGTTTCCGTTTGTGCATTAGTCGTAAAGTTGCCTTAACGTTCAAGTTTACTGTAAACCTGGAAAGTTCTGTAAGCTAGCATGCACGCATTAATTTGCTCTGAATGAAGTACAAAGAATCACTGTTCGATTACTTAACAGGGATCTTTGGTGGGTCAGCGGCAGTTTTTTGCAAGTAGCTGCAGCACTTAAAAGCCATAGTGATAATAGTGATGGCATGGTTTAAAAAGCATCAAGACTGATGGCGCTATTGGGACAGTTATGTAGGCTGAATACTATTAAAGCAAACATTATCAGGAAGAATCTTAGAGAAGCATAATCTTTGACAGAGTGCAAAGGCTAACTACGCTGGTTGCAACTAGCTCGATCTGCCACAGGGACTGTAAAGCTGGAGCCAACCCACAGCTGCAGCTACTCACTTGACATGGAAAAATACTGTCCTTTGCTTTCAGGTAATCAAGTGCAAGGCAGCTGTTGCCTGGGAGCCAGGGAAACCTCTTTCTATTGAAGAGGTGGAGGTAGCCCCACCTAAGGCTCATGAAGTTCGCATTAAGGTAACCTAGATCATCATACTCGTTCATAAATCTAAAGCCTGACTTGACTGCAACTGAATAAAAACACAAAACAAAACGTTCATTTTAGATTTATTCAGTATTTGTGTATTATTTTGAGAGATGTGTTGTTATAGTCATGTGATAAAGAGCTTTCATAGGACTCATTTGGCAATCATTTGAAAAACTACCTTTACTATTCCCATAGGAATTAAGAGGATAAGTAGCAGCCAGGAGCTGCTAATCAAATGCACTTAATTAAAGGATCATCAGTAAGTGTAACTTCCTCTATTAAAGCAGATTTTTTTTGGCTTTTGCTGGTCTGAAGTATTTATACAATGCTAGAAGTTTCACAGGAGTGAATGCCCCAGCACATTCACCCCAAGGTCAGACTACATCTCAGGCTCTACAGGCCTCAGTTAGCGTGTTAAATATTAAAGCTGATGAAGGTACAAAAGAAGCTGGACAACTGTTGTTGTGATTTGGCGCTGTATAAATAACATTGAATTGTAAAATGAAAGTAGACTTGTCACCTCAATACTGACAAAACTTTTGATAGGATGGAGAACATTTAAAAATTACTGACAAAACTTTTAATATTAACAGGTATTTCTTTAAAAAAATAAAATAAAGATCAGAACAATACTAGTCTGTGTAAGTGTATTCAGCTACATCTATAATTATTTCCTGTGCTTCTGGTTACCATGTTTTTGCTGTTGATCAAATAGAGGTAGGCTTCCACTGTTTCAGGGTAGTTGCTGACAGACTTTTCTCAGCTTCATTCTGAGACTTAATAAAATGTATAGCATTAACACTGCCTATTAACATTACCGATGGGCAAGACTGATATTTGCTGCCTAACTCCCACATTAACCTTATCATTTTATTAGCTGCTACCTGAATAATAGCAGGCTGCTAATGTGGCTATCGGGTAATTGCCAATTGTAAAACAGCTAATATTAAATTCTCATTCATATTTCAATGCGGTTGAAATGGGAGCCTCACAAAATTCCTCATAAAGACCTGGGTGTTTGGCTTTAAGAAGCCTTAAGTATCTGAGTATCATTTTTTTTTTAGAGCCCTGGGAGAAATCCTCTTCTCCCTAAAAAGAACATAGCAGAACAGCTTATGTTAGCAAAGTTGTATCTGAATAAAGCACAAGACGTCTGGAACAATTTCCTTTTGGAGAGATGATAACAGAGTGAAGATGTTGGGTCACAATACACATCACCACATCTGGTGAAAAACAAACACAATATATATGCACAAACACCTCATACCATCCGTCAAGCATGGTGGTGGGGTGATCATTTGGATTTCTTTCTTTTTTTTTTTCTTTTTTTTTTGTAGCCACTGAACCTGGGTACCCTGCAGTCACTAAAAGTCCAGACCGCGTCCTTAAGAGAGCTGTGCATAAACAAAGAAGAGTCCTATGAAAGTGTAATTTGATAAGCAGGAAAATAAACGATTTGTTTTGCTCTTTATTCTTTCAATCGCATCAACCTCAGGCTTTTGGTTTTAAGGTTTGAAACCACATGTTAAATTAGTCAGGGATTTTTTTTTTTTTCATAAATAAGGTTTAAGTTCAATTCAACATAATGTTTTAAATAAAGTAGTACTAATATTACACTCTTCCATCCAGCAGCCATGCCTGACGTGAACTTTAAGTGACACTGTGTCTTTCAGATCTTTGCTACAGGCGTGTGTCATACAGATGCCTACACTCTGAGTGGCAGTGACCCTGAGGGGCTTTTCCCTGTCATCTTGGGACACGAGGGTGCTGGAACAGTTGAAAGTGTTGGTGAAGGTGTTACCAAGTTCAAGCCAGGTAAACTACTGCCAAATAAAACATTAAAACTTTAATATTTTACTTCTTGGTATACTTATGAATAAATATTTGTTGCATGTGGGTTGTTTTTTGTCTTGTTCTTTTTCTAAGGTGATACTGTCATCCCATTGTATGTGCCTCAGTGTGGTGAATGCAAATTCTGCAAAAACCCCAAGACTAACCTTTGCCAGAAAATTAGGTAATGTATGAAGGCCTATTTACGTAACCTTGAGGTGGTGAACTCTGCTTTTGTGATAACAATTTCATTAAAGAAAGATGCCCCACCACAGGGCAACAAAAGCTCAGTCAGAACCTATTATGTTTTCTTTGCACATTTTATCATGCTAATTTGCACATTTCCTTCCCCCTTCACCCTGCAGAGTAACCCAGGGTCAGGGTCTGCTTCCTGATAAGACATCACGCTTTACTTGCAAGGGAAAGCAAGTGTATCACTTCATGGGGACCAGCACCTTTTCTGAGTACACTGTAGTGGCTGACATCTCTCTGGCCAAGGTGAATGAGAAGGCTCCGCTGGATAAAGTGTGCCTTCTCGGATGTGGCATTTCTACAGGATATGGTGCTGCTCTTAATACTGCCAAGGTGGGTTTGACATGACGCTCCTCATCTGCAGAGACATTGTGCAAAACATTAAATAAAGGGGGTTAGATGTCACTGGACTATTTACAGTCTTTTTACATGTTTGTTACAGTGTCACCTATAGAGTAATAGGAAAATAGATGATAGATTTTTTTTTTTTTTTAATTTGCAGTTTCATACAAATAGTTTTAGATGTGCTAGCAGGTCCTTCCAATTTAAATTATGTATTCAGGTCTTTACAGAAAAAATAATATAGGAGCCAACAGTTAAGATCCATGTTTCAATTATTGTGTGTTTTAACCCCGTTTTTTTCCCCATACTTAAAAAAGATGAGAACAGCAATACGTAAGCCAAATCTATTTTAGAGTTCATACTTGGATTATTGTTTTTATATGGTTATTTATCATGTAGGCACAACACTTAAACTTTCACATTTGTATTCTACCTCACGCTCACTCAGGTTGAACCTGGTTCCACATGTGCTGTGTTTGGCCTTGGAGCTGTGGGCCTGGCCGTTATAATGGGCTGCAAGGCTGCTGGAGCAACCAGGATCATCGGTGTAGACATCAACCCTGATAAGTTTGAAAAAGCCAAGGAGTTTGGAGCCACTGAATTTGTAAACCCAAAGGACCACACCAAGCCAATCCAGGAGGTTCTGGTGGAGATGACTGATGGGGGTGTGGACTACTCATTTGAGTGCATTGGAAATGTGCAAATTATGGTGAGACTCAGGCCCAGTAACACTGTGGTTTAACTTTGTAAGTAGTGTACAAGGTAAGTTTAAAAAAAACATTTATTTATTTTTGTTTGTTTTTTTTGTTGTCAGAGAGCTGCTCTGGAGGCATGCCACAAAGGTTGGGGTGAAAGTGTCATCATTGGTGTAGCTGGAGCTGGACAGGAGATCTCCACCAGACCATTCCAGCTGGTGACAGGTCGCGTGTGGAGAGGCACAGCCTTTGGAGGTAACGGCCTGAGTTAAAGAATTTATTTTAAAGTGCTTAATATTGTCTGGCTGCAGCTTTCTCCTTTATTTTGCGTATTTTTTGTATAAGCATAACCTTTTATTAAGTGGAGTCAGATAGGACAAATTGTTTTGTAATGAAAACATCATCTATAATGGTATTTTATGAGCCTTATTGCTGTTGGCTAATGTGAAAACTGGAATGCATATGCTGTTTTTAAACCCATAGATTCAGCATGTTAAGTTTTGTAGCTTCTTTTAGTTGTATTAAGACCTATTATTTATCTGTTTTTATCTAGGTAATTGGTGCTTTGCCTCAACAATTTCAGTAAAATGGTTCAGTCATGCCTTACTGGTGTTTGCAGTTGTAAAACTGGTTTTGTTGTTCTCCCTCAGGGTGGAAGAGTGTGGAGAGTGTTCCTAAACTGGTGGAAGATTACATGAGTAAGAAGCTGAAGGTGGATGAGTTTGTGACCCACACACTGCCCTTTGAGAAGATCAATGAGGGATTTGACCTCATGCATGCTGGAAAGAGGTGTGGAAAAACAGTGCACATTAGAATTCAATTTATAGAAGTGGCTCTGTAGTGAATGTATTTTGTGTTGAACTGCAGTGCTTTGCATCCTTAGCCTAACTTTCTTTTTTTTTCCCCTTCTCATTGCAGTATCCGCACAGTGTTGACTTTCTGAAGTGCCTGAAAGAAAAATCCTTCACATCCAGCCTTTAAAGAGTCTCCTGCCATAGTTAAAGCACTTATTTCTCAGCACTTGTTTTGATAGCATACTTTTGACTGTTAGATGTTTTTTTACTAACAGTAAGATATGTTTCACTGAACCATTTCAATTAAAACCTCTTTAACACCAAAGGTTTCTGCTTTTCTGTTGGTTGCATTTGAATAGTTTGCCATTATTTTTCACTGCTGCTCTTGAGCAGCCAACTGCATGTGTCTTTCAGTGACATTTAGTTGGTTAATATCAAGATAGCAATATTTAATAATTAATTTACATAACCACATCAATATTTGTTATATTTTGGAATCAATTAATAATTAAGAATGCTGCTTACATAATGCAATATGGTCTCACTGGTCACTCACACATTTCCAGTTTTTGTGTATCATATAATGGACAATGGACGTCATGCTTTTTCCTATACAGGTACAAAATGAATGAAAAAATTGCCTTTGCGATATTCTAATGTCATGTCCATCAGGGTCTGTATAAACTGACTGGCTGTTTGGGTCAGAGGCACACATAGTTGAATAGTAGCACACTGGCAAATACAAGAACAAATACACACACATATATATATACGTATATGTACGTAAATGCAACAACACATTTTGGGAATAATTGTCTATATCATATTGTTATTTAGAAAAACATCGACAAGTTCCCACTGCTGCAGTGAAATATTCAGTCTTAACCATAAGATGATTCTCAGTTTTCGCGTAATGTAAATAATTATTATGAATACAGTTAATCCAGTGCGTTCGTATCACTTCAGAGTTACTTTATTTCCACTAACCCTTGTCCACGTTATCAAACCTGAAGGAGGATGACGTTTTTTCCCCTCACACGTTGAACCAATATTTAATTTTGTACGTATTTCCTTGCGCATGCGTGTTGTACGTACCAGACGACCCAATCCAAGCTATTTTAACACACGGCGAAAAACTCAAAGTGATTTCCAGAAGATGGCGACCGCACTGGTGGTGAGTTCCTTTGCCAGAATAGGTTATCGAAGCCCGATATGTGCGGTTCTTTATCTTTCAAACAGCACTTTTATGGAGTATTTAATTAACCAGCGGTAAAAGACAACTAGGCGACAGTTTAGTCTAAGTAATAGAGAGCCTGAGAAATCCTGTAAACTTTACCTCTGACAGGTAACAGAACTCGCTAGCCAAGCAACTTAGCATAGTAAATTATAGCCAGTTGTTTTTAAAATCTTAATATCAGCAATACTGCATGTAAGACCGTTTACAGTAACTGTTTTTAAAGTGTCGTTTACGCCGGGTTTATACTGCGTGACTGGGTATATTCCCCGGTCGGTGCCCTGAGTTGAACTCGGATACTTGTATGAATGAGAGGACACCGGTAACGACTCTCGTGGGTTCCAGCTAACGTTAGCTGGAAACCAAATGCTGGTCAGTGTGGGGAAATGTCTTTAAGAAGGAGCTAGACATCTTCTCTATAATGCAATTTAAAGTAGCAAACTATAATAAATGTTATCCTTTGAGAAAACGGATTTCTTTTCTCAAGTTTGCTATAAGTCTGTAGATTCAAGCCATTTTACGTCAGCATGGTTCCACAGGGAGGTGGAGCACTTAACAGGGCTAAAGAGGCCCCTGAACATGTAGACACGATGGCTTAATGTTTTCACAGGCATGGGTTGAAACGATAAAATATCGTAAGACGTTTAATTACTAAACCTCTCAGACACAGTGTGCACACACTTGGTTATAATCATTAAAATACCAAAACAACTTGCACTTCTTTTTCTTCTAGGCGTCAAATTCAGTTCCTGCAAATGGTGAAACTGAGAAATGTGAAACAGCTGTTCAGAAGGTTGTGAATCCTGAAACTTACATCAAACATCCATTACAAAACAGGTAAGCATTTATCCACGTCTGTCTTTTCTTGTAGAAGTATAAATCAGCTGTAGCCCCAGACCTGCTGGCCAAAATGAAGCTCTTATAACATTCATGTCTGATTCTGATTATAACAGTTGCAAAAATACTGAAGACAATTAAACTGTTATATTCCAGTAGTGGGAGTCTCCCTCTTAAATGAGTTTTGCTGTTGTTATATAGTATGTTTGAGGTGGTAAAAGTTTGAGCAAGAACATACTTGTATTGCAAATTTTTCTTCACTACCAACCTGACAAATGTAGACAGTATAACCAAATGAATGAATTAGCGGTACCCAATATAACTGTAAATGATGTTCTCTGTAGTAAAGAATCTGTTTGGTTTTTTTTGGTTTGTTTGTTTTGTTTTTTGGTTTTGTTATTTTCAGGTGGGCTCTTTGGTTTTTCAAGAATGACTGTAGTTTGAAAAAGCTGCAGTGAAGTTCTGCTTGTGTTGCAAATCGATCCAACCTTAACGCCAATCACGTGGTTACCGGCTACCGCGAAAATAATCGGGACGGTCTTAGAGCATTTGCGCCGCTGTGTGTTTTTGTACTCATCTCCAAATTTGACACTGTGGAGGACTTCTGGGCGTAAGTTTTTGATACTTTTAGAGTTCATGCCACTCCATATCATAGACTTTTAAATGTGGTTAAAAAGCACCTTCTGCTCTTTGGAACTTAACGCAATCTTTCTGTTTTAGAATTATAGTATGGATGGGTTTCTGTTTTTGTTTTTTGAGCAAAAATGTTGATGGTAATTCCTGTTTGTGTTGGTGTGTTTCAATGAAATTCAAATTGGCCTATTCGTTGAGGAGAGGTTGCATGTATTCATATGCTATGCTCATTATAGTAAGCTTGGAAAAGGCATGCCCATCCTTAAACTATAGATCCTATAGTGTAGTCTCTGGGCCAGTGGTGACCCTTAGAAGTTATGAACCACTGTAAATTTTATTTGTCGGAGAGTTAACGCCTTATTGTGATTGTTTTGTTTTGGGTTTTTTGGTTTGTTTGTTTTTTGTTTGTTTTTAATGAGAGAGAGATGCCAAGAAAGTAAAAGTATTTCTTGTGTTGTCTTCTGTTCCAGACATCACAACAGACTAAACCTTCCTAACACTGCCAGATCCAGCTTGTCACAAAATATGAGTCTCACAGTTGAAAAAAACAAAACCAAAAGCAGCAGAGTACAAAAATGACATTTGACAACATAAACCACAGTTCTCCGAATAGACTCTCTACAACTTAACTAACAGTGTTTGATGTTTACGTTTGTCCTGTGCAGCCTTCAGTCATATGCTGAGTCTGTGAAATGGGAATTATTTTTTTTGTGTGTGTGTGTTGGTGCCAAGACGAGCTGTGGGTTGCTGGTGATGCATGAAATTACAATTCTTTCTTTAAAAAAAAAATGCTTTCTTTCTTAGATTATACAATCACATTCAGCTGTCAAGTAACTTGATGTCTGGCTGTGACTACTCTTTGTTTAAGGTAAGGAGTGCTTTTCTGTACCTTTCAGTACTTGCAGCATTCCCATGTAAAATGAGATTTTTCTGTCATTTCCCATTCTCTGGTTCACAAAAGTTGTTTTAGTTAACACTGAAAGTGGACCCCACCTATCAAATAATCAGAATGGAAAGGAGCATCTTCTGCGTTAGGCTAACAAATGGCATAGTCCGTGTGCATTGACTGGTTTATTTCAGCTTTTCAGTTTATTTAAATGCTTTATCCAGCCTTTTGTTTCAATGGAAAAACCGTCCAAAATTTAAAATCCCACAATAGAGTATGTTGCTTTGGTTTGTGGGGTGTGTTTTTCCTTCTTCTTCTTCTCCCCGCTGTCATAGATGTGGATAGTTGTGAGCATACAAGTGTCTCAGTAATTCAGCTTCATGTGACTTTAGTTAATACATTAGTGGTCTGTTAATGTATTAATTTCTTGATGACTTGTATGCAACAGTGATGTATATGGTGTGGGCTTGTGTTTGAATGCAGGATGGGATTGAGCCCATGTGGGAAGATGAAAGGAACCGGCGAGGCGGCCGCTGGCTGATAACTCTGTCTAAGCAGCAACGTAAATCAGACCTGGATCGGTTCTGGTTGGAGACGGTATGTTGCGCCCTCTTGTATTATTGGTTGCTTTAACAGAGTCATCATTCTTCTCATCTATTGGCCTTGTACGGTGTGTATGTTTTGACACATGACAATAGGAATGTACAGTGTAAACGGGTGTAGATAAAAGGATGAATTCCATGTAGCAGAATCCTTGCAGTCTTTTTTTAAATAGAAAACTACAACTGTGACAAGCCAGTGAATGTTAAGTACACAACCTTTCAGGTACTAACTGCATTTAAAACAAAAAGATGTGTCCACAATAACAAGTCTTTTAAAAATTGATATTTTCCTGCAGCTCCTGTGTCTTGTTGGAGAAGCTTTTGACGACTACAGTGACGATGTTTGTGGAGCTGTCATTAATGTTAGAGCCAAAGGCGATAAGATCGCTATATGGACTACAGACTATGAAAATAAAGAGGCCATCACACACATAGGGTAAGTTGGAAATGCCACAATTATAGATGAGAAAAAAAAAAATCTGAGCACATTAGATCCTGTTGTGCAGGCTTTTTTTGTTTGTTTTTTTGTTTGTTTGTTTTGTTTTTTCTCTCTTCTGTCGAGAAGTACGATTCAGAATTCTGTAGTATCATATAGTATTAGTCTTGGAGTAAGAAGCCTGTTACAGGAAGATATAACAAAAGTTGTTGTGTGTGTTTTTTTTTTTTTTTTTTTTTTTTTTTTTTTTTTGTTTGTTTGTTTGTTTTTTAAATGGCTGAGTTTTGTCTCATAGCTACCATGTAAAATGTTTTTGCTTCTTTAGGCGTGTGTATAAAGAGAGGCTAGGCGTTCCGCCAAAAGTGATCATTGGTTACCAGTCACATGCAGACACGGCCACAAAGAGTGGCTCAACAACCAAGAACAAGTTTGTTGCCTGAGGATCTGAGGATTATCAACCAAGCCTTCTTGTGTTTCCAAATAGATTTTCTGTATTTTTTTTTTCTTTTTTTTTCTTTTTTTTTTTTTTTAAATTGAATGTAACTGCGATCTTTGGAAAAACATTGGGGAAAAGGGATAAAATAGCTTCTTTTTTTTTTGTGTTTTTGTTTTTGGTCACTTATCACATGTTTGGGACACTTAAAGGTGATGGTGTGATAAAGATGCCTTTTTTTTTTTTTTTTTTTTCTTTTTATCCCATTTGCATCTGAATACTTTGGTAAAGGTTAATTTGGTGTATTTTTAGCTATTTTTGTTAAAGTACTCAACATTAAAGGCATATAAAATAAAAATGTGTAGTTTAATAAACTGGTACTGTACTCCTATAGCAAATTTACAGTAACAGCATAGGGATTTAAAATGTTTACATTGGAATTGAAATTAAACAAATCCAAGTAATGCGTTGACATCAGAGGCTACTCACTGTAGAAGCAAGGCAATACTGACATTGTTGCCATTGACCCACTTTGGGTGTCAAGTCACGTTGTTGGTGCTTTTTTGAAACGCCACCCAAGCATGATGTGCAATACATATTTTTAATTTTCTTTTTTTGGGAGGGGGTGGCATGTGAGTGTCTAAAGAGTTCAAACTTCACATCTCTGTATTGAGATCAACATCAATGTTCCATGATAGATAAAATTTATTTTCTTTGGCCAAAGCATGTGTTCGGTGCATGTGTTTTCCAAAACATGCGTGTTATACAGCCTTTGTTTCTTGAACTGAACAGCCAGGCTGTTCACGTTTTTGCAGGGTATTTGTTTCTAGAACATAAAGCTTTGTTAAACAATGCAAACAGTTATTTCCATTCCACATTTTTGTGACAAAATAAATATTGTTGGATGAAACTGTGCCTTTAATGTAAAACCCTGCCTGATATTTCTAAATGTACAGAGCGGAAATGTAAATAAACTTGTACAGTGTCTTTTTTTTGTCAACATAGTGTCTTCCATAACTTGTCAGAAAATGTTTTAAAGCCTCTACCAAAGCACGCAACGGTGGGTTAGGAGAAGTTACTTTTTTTCTGCACTGCAAATGTCTTTTATGAAAGCAACTGAGATTTCAGGAAAAAGGTTTGATTCTTGTGTCCGAACTTAACTTTGCTGCTTCATGACGTTCTTTGTTTGGCGTTCATTCAGTGAGGAAAGAATTGTGCTAATTTTTTAAGAGACACACTGCTAAAATGCTTTCAGTCTTAAATGGTGTGTTGAATGAGGGGTTTTTTTTTTGTTGTTTTTGTTTTTTTGATCCTGTGATACCCTGTTCACCATTTAAAAAATAAAAATCACATGACTTCTCTGAGATCCTCAGACTCTCAGTATCCTAGCATTAGGATAAGACATTGTAAAAACAAGGTTTGATATTTTGTTCTTCAATAATTAAAGGTTTACAGGAAGCAGCTGTAAGTGATGATCATCATAAAGTTCCCCTTGTTTCTTTCTCTAGCATTGTAGGGTTTGTGTTCCAATTTTGTTTTGCTGGCTTTATAACTACAGTATATTGAGGGAAGATTAAGCGGTTTCAGTGGGAGCTGCTGCATCACTAATTTATGGTCCGTGCCTTTATTAGGCTGCGCAAATTGCAGTTTAAGGGGGTTTTAAGTAATCTATGACATCAGTTGACTGTTACTTTAGAGCAACAGCAGCTTAGCCCCTCCTGTCCATTTGAAATAAGCATCCTTGTAATTGACACAATCTATCAGGTCACGTTTTCACACGTGACAACTTGGAGGAAATTAGAAGAGAGCTACAGAAAAGTCTCTCGAGGTTATAAGGAAAAGCTTTACCTCACCAAAAGTATTCCTTGTTGAAAGCTTTGGAGCATTTTCATTTTGCTCCCTGGTAGATATTCAAAACATTATTTGCTGATGTTGAACAAGTGAAGATAATTGAACACATTAAATCTCTGCTTTAATGCAGACCAGAGTGAATTGTAAATGTTCTGCAGTTACATAGCACTTTTAAATGTTAGCTGTGTTGTACAAAGCCCTTGACATTATGCTTCTTTTCCACTTATTCACATGCTTACACCAATAGTAACAGAGCTGCCATGAATGCTGCTCACCGCTGGGAGAAACTGCAGGATCATGGTCTTGCTCACTGGTACTTGAGCACATGAAAGGGGCAGGGTATCAAACTGCTAACACTGCAATTAGTGGTTAGCTTGTTCTACAGCCTTTATATTTCATTTATTTGCAATGCAGACAAAAATACATATGGCCCCATAAATCACAGTGTCTGACCTCATACCTCAACCTTTGGATGGTGTCACCTTGGACTCTACTGCTACTCCAGTACTGCCATTTTGGACCAGGTTATGTCCTTTAGCTTACACACTAAACAAACTACTACTACCACTGCTTTCTCCAAGCCTGTGCAGGGCTGACAAAATACTTTTTGTATTTGACTGACACTGAAAAAACTAGTGCATGGATTTACTTCCAGGGTGGACACACACAGTAATTTCATACTGTCAGGTTGTCCTAAAAACTCCTCGCAGCAAGAGTTCTGACAAGGGACTCAAAAAATAGATATCTCTTCTCCAGTATTAGCTTCAGTGGCTTCAATTTTAATCCAGAATGGAATTTAAAATCATCTTCACATACAAAGTGCTGAATGATTAGGCCCCGTCATATCTTAAAGAGTTCATATTACCTCATTATCCCCATTTGGGAGACAGACACCCTCTCTACTTTTAAGATTAGACTTAAAATGTCCCTTTTTGATAAAGCTTATAATTAGGGTTGGAACTTGAATCATTTCTTGTGATGTTACAGGCTCAAGCGTCTGGCGGACCTCCTATGATACACTGAGCAGTTCTCCACGTCCCTCTTTTCATGTCCTATTTGTTTTCATACCATATCAATTTTTTGTCTGCTTTCTTCCTTAGCTAACTATAGGAATAGCATAGTCACCTGACAATCGGCTCAAACTTCAACCAGTTGCACTACATGGCTGCTACTCCTTGAGTCAGGTTCTACCTGAAGTTTCTTCTTTAAAGGAAGTTCTTTCTCCCCACTGTTACCAAGCCATTGCAATTTATTTCCAATATATTAAACTATTGTAAACTCCATTCTTATACTCATGGCAAGCTGTGAGTGTGCCACAATAAGCTCTGGTTTTATTGTGTAGTTTTGAAAGAAAATGGTGGATGGGTTGAAGATCTTGTCACAAGACATTGTGTCAAAAGTTTTATAGGTGACTATGCATTAGTTTAAATGATATCCTACTGCATTTCCCTATCTTGGACAGTTTCAGATAGCAATGTCAGCCTTTGCAACTATACCAAAAGACTGCTCAATTTACTAATATCCCACTCTTTAATGTAATGCTGCAGTTATCATAAGTACTAATCAATATAACTGCCTATATAACTGTTTTTATAGCCAGTTATGTCAGGTCGTATAAATGCATTTTTAGATACACTAAATGGAGCTTATGTGTATGTTCAATAAAAAGAATCTGTATTCATTCATCTGCCTGGATTCCTGGGTGTTCAGGCTGCTAATCTATTCTTTACATCACTTCCGCTTCCCCACACTGTCAGACTTGTTGTCTGATCCAATCAATTTCTTCCCCACCTTCTGCAAGTCAGTCCACCTCTCTTCTGTGTGCTTTAAATCTCAGTGCTCTTCTGTCATTCTTAAGACTCTCATTAGTGCAACCCACCCAGAGATCTTCCTTCACCTGCTTCATCTCTGACACCACCAGCATTTTGACTCCGGCAGTCCTGTCCTATTTCCTACCATCATTAGACTCCACTCTGCAATGTAGCTTCATCAGATTTTAATCGCAGAATAGTTTATTACTCAAACTCTGTATATCAATGAACCATTTTGACTTCCTTCAAATGATTCCTTCTTCTCAGATGCTGTTCTTGTATGACTGATCAGTGAGATCATTTTCCTCTTTATTGTATAAAGGTGTGTCTTTCTTTGCTTGCTGCGTCTCCATCACACAATCCCAAGACACACATGTTACAGTGACTGTTGATTCTGTAGGTGTGGATGTGAATGCTGTCTTGGTTATAATGTTTGCCTGTGATAGACTTGTGAATAAATTGTGAGTTTACCACACTCAGTGTCACTGCCTCTGACTCAGTGCCAGCAGGGATTGGATGGATGGATGGATGGGATTTAATTGTCTCTTTGGACAGGCAAAACTATGATACAGCATCCAATAAAGTATCTCGAAAAAGCTATATTTCTTTATTTTATCAAACATGTCATGTTGTTTTTAACTTATTATTATATATCTGTTGTTACCAGGATGTCTGCCTTTCCTTTATTTGGATCATTTCAAAGCAAATAAGATGCCCGATGCTGCATCATGATCATCTGTTAGCATATTTAGTACGAGTTTATGCAACCTGCTTTTCTTCATATGCCTTTTTAGCTGATTAGCACCTCTTGTGCTCCTCTTGTTTACACAGCTGACACCTGAGGTCTGTGGATTTCATGTCTCTGATGCCTTGACAGATGGAATTGCTAATCTGATCTGACACCTAAAATTGACAGTCACAACATTAATGTGCTTCCCATGAAAATCAGGTGCAAATTAAACAGGAGTAAGGATAACATATATTTCCCTTCTTTTTTTCGATTTGTATTTTTAAATTTTGAGTATCCTGTTATCATTGTTAGAAAATGCTGGAAATATTATTCATGTCATTCAAGAAAAATATTTGGAGATAACCTATTAAATACCTAAATACTAATAATCAATAATCACTTCCTGCTTATCATCATAAGTTAATGTTATCTATCTATCTATCTATCTATCTATCTATCTATCTATCTATCTATCTATCTATCTATCTATCTATCTATCTATCATCTCATTGTTGCTATGAGTGTAATTATTGATGATGAGCAGTTATGTTGCCATGTGAGTAAGGCAGAAATGTTCTTGTCGTTTACTAAACTGTCCACCAGGAGGCAGTATAGCTACACACTTGACTTCAGCTTTCACTCTTGAATCCCCCATAAATGTTTTGGTAGATGAAATTGGGATTCCACTGAGTGAGTCTCTGTTGCACACACCAGGGAAAGAAGATATCTGTAAATAGCAGCTGGGTGCCTTATTTATTTATATATCCCCCAACCAAGAAACCCCAACTCCCCCTGCCCCCCCACCCCCTAGTTGCTTCAGGCAACTGTCAGCCTCCTGTTCACCAGCCCACCTCATATGCACAAGTGCAGCTATAAACACAGTGACATGACACCACGTTGGATGAAGCTGCAGCATAAAAGGTTGCAGATAGTTCCTTGCATCTGCAGGAGGTGCTGATTCCCTCTGTGTTTCATGACAGATGTGTCACTGAACTACTCGTTCACTGTACCTCACCAGCGGCTGCTTTTGAGGACTCTGAGCTAGTCTCAGTAGGTAGGTTATTATCCATGGTGCTGCTGACAGAGTCCTAGAGTCAATAATAATCTTGTCATCTTTCTGTGTGAACCAGAGGGAGGGATCCACTCATTTGCCAAGTAGTATATAGAGGGCTTCATATCACGCAGACACATATAAGTGTGCACAATTGCACACAAATGCACAAGCCCTGGAGTTCTGACTGCATAAGACTCAGGTCCTGTGCTTTCAGATCAGACTCACATGCAGGCTGCTTGGTGTTTCTGTCTTAGAAGTAGTACATGAGAGACATATATTAAGCCCCCGGCATTGATAAAAAAGGGAAATATTTGAGTTGACTGCAGTATATTATAAGTATTTGTCCCCTTCCTTTTTTTTTGCATTTTGACACACATACATTTTAATATTAGACAAAGTAAGTAAATACAAACTAATTACAAAATGCAGTTTTTAAATGATTATTTAATTTATTAAGACAGAATCCAAACCTATTATTACCCTATGTGGAAAAGTAATTACCCCTAAACCTAATAACAGGTTGTGCCACCCTTGGCAGCAAGAACTACAATCAAGCATTTAGAATAACTGGCCACAGTTCTTGTGGTAGAATTGTGACCCACTCTTCTTTGGGTAGTTGCTTTAAGCTTTTGTTTTGCTCCTCAAGCAGCATTGGAGCATTTTTGAGCATGGAAAAATTACAAAATCAAGAAGGGGGCGAATACTTTTTCAGGACACTGTTTACGTCAAAATTTAGAGTTTGTCACATAAAAAAAGTTTTAATATTATAATTTCACATTACACACATCACGTCACACAAAGGTAAATGTATATGTGTCTGTTTGCTATACCTGTGAACGGTGCTTATGCATTCTCTGTTTTTCATCCTTTGCCCTTAATTAATTCAGTAACACAGAAATGTTTTTTAAAGCAGTAATATAAATAATTTATATATATCTTAAATTGTTGCAAAGAGAAAGGCTGTGGGGCTAACACCAGCACAAACTAGTTTCGCTCATAACTGCTTCAAACAGAACTGTTTCCAAGTATGGAGGAGGTATTTTACTACCCAAACACAAATCAACTTGTGGAAGTACAACCAGGATTATTCAAATGATCCATTTTCATTCAAATACTGATCACTGTGCCACTCGATTGTTACTCTTTCCAAAGCAAAAATGTCTGCTACAGTAGTTTCATTATTCTTCGTGTAACAACAGTACATCAGCAGCTGATCACAGAGTCTGAATATTTTTAGACATTACCCTAATGTGTTAGAACAAGGGGAAAAAAATGTCACGTTCTGTCACATATTTCTCAGCCTTTTCTGTGAACAGACTGCAAAATGGCTAACACTAATGTTAATAATAAGCTGCCTGTACCCTTCAGCAGAAGGATAGATCATGTGTATCTGTGCTTGCAAAATGGCATTACTCAATGAAGTGAACAGCCACAGTAAGCTAATTTATTTAGCAGTTCACTGACTTGCAGTGCTAGAATACAGTATGATTGTCCTTAGCAGCTACAGTTGATGTAATCTGCATGCAGACAATAGCTTATATGCCAATAAGCAAAGCAAACAAAGTGAACTTTAACTTTTTATGAATTTCTTGAACTCAAAGTGACATGAAAATCCATCTAATTATTTGAACAATGGAAATATACTAAAAATGGTAAAAAAAAAAAAAAAAAAATGGAGATGGCAAAACATGGGATTTACAATGCAACACAATGTAATGTGAAGTAAATATATTACTGATCTGAAACCTCGTGACTTCCTTCTGGATCAACAAAAATCCAAATAAATAGCAGAATTAAAGGCTTTACCATCATTCTTATACCCCATACCTGAAATTATAAATGAACAATTCCTTTTTTGGTCAGAGGACTAGTTCTGTTACCACTGCTTTCCCAGGCGTTGTTGTATTGATTTAAATTGCATTCGTGCCCTGAACAAAAAAGCAGTACTAGAATCAGCAGGCTGCTGACAAACATCATGCCGCAGAGAAATAAAGAGAAATAAAAATCACTTACTTGTGAAGAGTGAAGTGAAAAATACTATGAGTCATCCTTGAAAACATCAGCAGTCAAAAAACATGGATTCTGACTAATCAAAGGCTCTTTTATTAATCCTCTGAACCCTTTCTTAAAGATTTTAATCATTTCAAAAGAATCGCAAATCATCCTTAATTTTAGGAATCAACTTTAATTTTCTATTCAGATCACCAAATTTGGTCCACCAGAACTTCTTTTTTAAATCCATTCAGTTGGTTTTTGTCTTGCTTTGTATTTTCTTCTTGACACAAATTAGAAACTGTGTTGAAATGTGATAGCACTGATTTTTGCATGTCTGCTGGAAAAGTCTTTCACTGTGCAAAACCCAGTAATAAGCAGTAACACTATCTGATTAGAGTCTCTGAGGGAAGGAATTAACCTATGTAAAATGGATAAAAAGTAGTTAGGGAAAATAATCCTCAGGTCTTTATTATACAGGAAAAGTAAACAAAGTCTTTTCCACATTATAAGCAATGCTCCCATCCATGCTGATTTGACCTTGAGCAAAACAACAAACTCCTACCTGCTTCTGGCAGTTTTATGCACTGACCCAGTTGGTGAAACAGTAATGTGTTTGTGTGTAACACAGAGGGCAACTAGCTCTTTTAAAAAAGCACTTATTCCCTTTCGTCAGTTTTTGTACATATATTCAGTTTGACAGTTATTTAGCTAAATGAGCTTCAGCAATAATCAGTAGTGTCACAACTCCAGAATCAAATCTATGTTAAATTCGTTCCCCAAAGCTTTGGGTATCATCCATCTCTTAGCTTCCTTCTGTGGACAGGTTTGGTTTTATGACCTAGTTTTTCTTTCTTTCTTTCTTTTTATCTGCAACACATTTACATCAGGTAATATCGTGGCAGGATGAGCTGCTGCTTCTTATGCAGAGTTTGATCTCAACTCTGCGGTCAGCTCATCGTGGCTAAATGGTGTTTCCCTGGCAACATATTCCCTATAAGAAATGCTGATGAACGCAGTGGAGTGAGTGGATTGGAGATCTCTATCTGGGAAATCATTCACTGGTTGCAAGAGCTTGTGATGATGATAACAGATCACTAATATTTGGGACACAACTGAAACACTTTCAAGTCAAACATAGTGCCTGTTTAAAAAACAGAAACATATACATATATATTTATGTATATATATTCCTTTGGACATGCCTTTGCCACTCATTTTCCATGTAGCATTTGTAACCTGATGGTTTTAAAGCAATGTATTTTTGTTTGTCGAACCATTTAACACTGACCTTATTCGACTGTCACAAAAACGCATCACTTGTTCCCATTTCTTTAGCTGAAAACCTCAAAGAGGACACAAGTATAAAATGCTATTTTTGCACCAACAGGGTGATTCCCAATGAACTTGGTATATCTCAGCATGGCGTACAATGATTTTAAAATTTTGAGGAAACCGGAGGAGAAAAAAAGCAGTGGCAGGATTAACAAAAAAAACTATCAACAGCAAATGAACAGTGAACAGTGAAGGTGTGACACAGGAGCTGAGAGATGCATCTGGCCCTTGATCCATCTACTGTTCACTGAAGCCTCATCAGAAATGGTCTCAGTGGAAAGGTGGCTGTCAAGAAGCGGTTCTTAGGGAAGAAAAAGGAAAAAGGGCTGAGATATGCCAAGTTACACAAGAACTGGACTGGAAATTAGTTGCAAAAGGTCTTCTGAAGTGATGAATCCAAATTTGAAGTTTGTTCAAATTGTGGTTAGTTTGTATGGAGGAGGTCAGAAGAGAGGTACATCAGTGAGTGCCTCCAGCCATCTGCACAGTGGTGGCTCTGTCATGGTTTGTATTCAGTCAGTGGTGTTGGGGATCTTGTCAGGCAGCCAACATCCAAAGAAAAGCCGTGGAATGTACTTCAAGAAGCCCAGAGAACTATTCCCAAAGACTAATTAAAGGAATTACAAGAAAGCTAGGCAAAGAGAGTTCAGACTCTGTTGTAGAATAAAGGTGGTCATAACATATTTATGACTTTTAAGTTTATTAGTAGTGTACAGCCTTTGGTTTTGCCTTATATACTTATACAGATGTACTGGTAGATATATAGATCTGCACTTATTACCAATTTTCCCAGAACAGTTTAAAGATGGCTCTAAATTTTTGTACAGTGCTGGATATTTGGTCACGTTGTACTGACCCATCCTTTTCTGCTTGAAATATGTTAGGTTAAATCAGATACTGATATGCCACTTCATTTGAAGCATTTGCTTTTTTGTGATGGATAACTGGGGCGTGATATTGTTTGCGAAACAAACAAAAGCTCGCTCGCTATCTTCTTCAGGACAAAGGTTAATGCAACAAATCTGGCATGGTCTATATTTGTAAGTATACAAAACTGCCTCTAATCCAAATCTCCAGCATTTAGGGAAGTGCCTGTGATTTCCAATGTGTGTACATCGATTTGTTAGCTGTGTAATCCTCGATTGTGACAATGGTCAGCGAGATTAGGGGCTAGAGCCACAGCGTCGGTCCTTTTAGGCGGGTAATGGGCAAAAAAGCGTGTTAATTGCCCTTGACTGTTGAAAGTAAATTAATTATTGATCGCTCTCTCGACTCCTCTTCTGTACTTACATACCCTTACAAATCCTTTTATCTCCGGCTCAGAGTAAGAACATTTCCTCTTTTCCCATCATTATGCAGGGTGGTGAGCAAGAGGACCACTGGCCTACCTCTTCAACCAAAGCCATCTTGAATTTTGTTCCCGCTTGTAGTTGTGTAGCATGCTGAGCAGGCCTGTCAGAAAATCTCACCTCAAAAGACGCTTACCTTCTTCTCTGATCTCTTGCCACCTCTCTCACTCACACCTCCTCTCTCTTTTCCTCCTCCTCTCTAATTTTCTAATAGTGTCTCCTTCATGTTCTTGCTTCTTCCAGCTCACACGCACACATACTTACAGCCCACATACTACGCACATGTCCACATATGCCAGCAGTGGTTGGAAATAAATAAGCGAAAATGAATAAAAACCCGGTTTGAGGTCTAAAGGCTGCTTAAATTGATGACAGTGAACATAAAGGCGTGGAGGCAGTACAGACAACAGCATCATTATTCTACCTATTGATTTTCTCCGACTGCTACTAAAAGGAATAAGCCACCTTGGACTTGAAATGAGATATAAACAAAGTCCAACATGATACAGCTGCATATTTTTTTTTGCTGCAGCAGTAGATGTCAAAACCCTCGCTTAGCTTTAGCTTGATAACAGTCTTGTGTGTTGTATCAGTATATATATGTATAACTAATGTTGAAATGTAACAAATTAGAGGGAGAAATGTGTCAAACCACCAGAGAATGGTGTGAGAACAGCTTCAAAGCTCCTTGATATTGGGTCTACAAGTTTAGAACTTCACTGAACAAATAGAGGGCCATACTTGTGAAAGTTCTACCCACCTTTGCAATGGCCATGATGAACATTGTGTTCAGGGTCATTAAGCCATGAAGTGACACACTGTGACCTATGGATTTGGGCTTTGTCACATGAAATAGACCGCTCCGGTCATGAAAGACACGTTTCATGACAAAATAAAGGTGATCGGTCTGAACAACTTTGCAATGACTTGCAGTGACCCTTCTGTCAAAAGGGACAAGTGAATTCAAACCATACTCACTGCAGGTGTGCAGGTTCAGACTCTTCCTTTATCACATGTCTGAATGTGTGTTTGGGGATGCGTGAAAGATGCTGTTATGAAATATACCAATATTTTATCAGCGACCGAAATGCATCTCAAATGAAATCAGAGCTGCGTGACAGTGGAAGTAGCACAGTTAGATATTATGTTACAATACAAGATTTTCTGTATGGTCCTATACATCACTAAGTAGGTAATTTTAATGCTTTAGTTTGTTAATGATTTAAATAAAAACAAAAACACAAAGGAAATAAGCATAAATTAAAATTTGGGTCTTAAGTGAAGGTCTCAAGGATCAAAGGAGTATTGAGAGATCTTAGCTTTGGTTGGAACAGGTTATCTTCTAGTTAAAAGTTGGTGGTTTAATCCCTGTTTCTCCAGTCTGTTTGCCAAAATATCCTTGGTGGTTTATCTTTAATACAGGAATTGTCACCCTGACTTTGTGTACCAATAGAACACTGTGAGACCTGGTCTGTTTCTTCTTGGTTTGGTTTTTTGGTAAGTTAATTGTTCTAGGGTTAAAGTACTTAATTAATGCACAGATATTTTAAGGGTGTTTTTGCAACTGCTGTTTTTAGTCCATTTAAATCGAATCCTAGTTCCTTTTCACAGTTGTCGCAGTTCATTTGCGCAGGTATGAACACATTAATTGCACTTGGGTGCAGATCTTAACAACCTCATGGAAACGCGTTGGAGGAGGTGGTCTCGGAGGAGGTACGGTTTCAAATGAACACCAGAGGAGTTCATTTAAATAAATGTGATCCGAACTAACTGCCACCTGCGCGTTACAACTTGGAGCTAAAAGAACATTGCGTAGCTACGTATGCTTTGTTCTCTCAACGTGGGAAGCTTATAGATGTACAAAGGTCTGTGCGGGCTAGCAGCTAGCCCTAAAATGAACTTAAATTCTCAATTATCTCCATTGGTCCAGAACAAAGTACCTTTTTTCTGCATTTACTTTTGTTGCTCTGACCCCAGACACCTCTGGCCAATGAGTGGACTGAACAATCTCATGTGGTTTGTAATTATGCAGTTTGGCTTGCTTGGTGAAAACTTTCTGTCAAAACAAACCAAACCATGGAAAAAGCTACAAGTTTACAAACTTATTAACTGATCAGGACCAGGGTAAACAAAGTATAGGTGTGAAATACCTTAGAGGTATTGATTCTCTTTGAAAGCAAATAACCAAATTTCCCTTAAACATCCATTAAAGGTTTGTCCTCTGCTGATTTCTTCAATTAAAATTTTTTTTTTAGCAGTTGACAGTTGCAAGTTGGAGCCCATTTTATTAACCTCAGCAGCAATAATTTCTCAAGACTGAAGTTAACATTCATCTTAACAACCACGCACATTGACATTATGTAATTAGACCTCTGGTTGCTAAAATTATGTTTGCCTGTAATGATATGATGTCACTAAATGTAATTAATGATGAATATGCTAATAGGAAAACTTAGCTGGTATCTGTCATGCACCGTGAACTGCCATACATTGCAGAGATCTAATGTGGCACAAGAGTTTAAATACTTATGTGTGATGTATGAAGGGTTTATGTGAGGCTGTTCACATGCTTGGCATAACCAGGAGATCCAAAACAGCTAATCAACATGGTGCCATCTAGCTTGTAATGATGTTTACCATACAACAGCAGAATAAAGGCCATTCATTTCCATGCATTTTAAAGGTGTCCATGCTGTCAGCTGGGGGATTTCTGCATCACAAATAAATGTCTGTATTTGTGTAGCACTGCCTCTGGAGGCAGGATTTAAAAAATTCCCTTCTGTTTCTTTCTTTTGGCTGGTTTTTGTGTCAGGAAAGTAACTCCAGCTAAATTTCCTCATAGCAAAAATGTTTATTTGTAGATTCTCTGAAATGTAATGTGTGCTGTGTTGCCACACAGAAAATAGCTCAGTATGATGTAATGTGACATATGTCTGACTACAGAAATAGAAAACCCACACTCCAGAAATTGAACACAGAAAAACATCAGCTGGTATTCCACGTCTGACTCTGTCCTGTTGCACTTTAACTGAGGCTGTGTTGTACTTGAAGTTGCACTTGCTTTAATGTACCCACATGACTTTGATAGTCGCTTGCTGAATGTTCCCGCACCAATGTCACACATAAAATTCAACTCACATTCATTGGTCGTGGTGACTTGAGCTATTCCCATCCTGACATATTTATCATTGAAGGACCTTGAATCCTCCTGTAGCATTTTTGCTGTGATAATTGAGAGAGAGATTTAGACAGATCTCAGGCTTTTCTGTGCCCTCCTGTTGGCAGGGTAGTGTTCATCTCTTTGAGGCTGGGATCTTTATGGTGATCTAATCTCTTGCATTTAGGGTTTTGGTCAGTTGAATTATATTCTCTCACTTTCTGAACAAGAAAGCAATTTCTTTTTGGCTGAGGTTTATGCACTGAACCATTTCACTGACTTGCTTTAAAGAAAGTTAGAGGCAAAGTTATCTGTGTGATGGCTATGTTATTTCTGTTCAATCATGTGTATTTTCATTTTCTTTTGTCTTTGAAGAGAAAAGAAAATGATGTGAACAACGTATAGAAACTTGATAAATATAACAGCAATGCCGTATATAGTGCAGTAATCCTTTTGGATTTAGGTGATCCACCAAACAACTGATAACAACAACAGCGCAGATCCAGCAAACTAAGCCACTGAGAAGAGCATGTGTGATTATTTGTGAAGAATATAGTTTTATATTAGTATATCTATGTTTATTAGTGACAGTATAAACAACACTGTCACTGATTATAGTGCGATGAAAAACACAATCCCAATTATACAAAGAACATTAACACTGCATTTTGCATCATTTTCCAATCTCCTCTGTCTGTTAGACACAATTCCCGAAATATTAACGTGTCATATTTCTGTTTTACACATTTAGCCTGGGATTTTAAGATATTTCACAGTGGGTGACGACATATAGACAAGATGATATGTGTCGACGAAGAGCATTTTACTGGATATATATCTATGAATATTTTCCTGTGACATGTACGAAAACATTGTGAACCAAAGGATATGCCGGTACATATTTACATCTATTCCCTGAATCTTGTTATTCCATGGATGTTTGTTGGGTAAAGGGTTCTCTTTGTCATTCGTTCTGTCATATTTTTCCATTACATGACCCATGAATGATTCAGGAGCCACTGTGTTTGTTGCAAACAGTCATTCATTTTTCATAACAGCTGTATCTTGAAAAACCTCTTCTGTCCTGGACCACCCTGCTAGAGCATGGTTGCATTTTCATCACTGGTGAATGAAGTGCAATGCAGGCGTTCTTCTTTTTTGCATGCTCAGATTTCCAGATGCAAGATTTCTCCTCTTTTTTTAATGGCACTTCTATACATTGCTCACAAGCTTGAAATATTCACCTCTTTGGCAAAGACGATACTCTAAGTTTCACACACATAAACATACGCAACGCATACATAAATATAAATTCTTACTGTTTTGTGTATCTTCGTCAGAAAACCCACATGGTTTATTTTGCCCTAACCACACATGCAAATGCTTTTCAGTGGGAAGACAAATGCATATGCATCAGTAATTGACTGTGCGTGGATATATGCTCTTAGGTGTCTGTTGAGTCAGCCTCATTTGAAGCCATTTCCTGTACAGCTGCTCTGGATAAGTAGCTATTTACTGAATGACCAAAATATCAAATGATATAAATGCCTTATATAAGAGGTGCAGTGTTAGAAAGAGAGCCACAATGGATTCTCAGACCTAAAGCTATTAGTCAAGGTATAATACAACCACACATCAACTTTTCACGGCTGTGGCTTATCGCAAAATAAACACTATACTGAACTGAGACGTTTATACTGTAGTGTAATTGAATTTTGACCTCAGGAACAGATATAGAGCTGCAATGTAGAGGCGACCTAAGAAGAGAAGGGATTGTGTGCAGTGGGGCCATCCAAAAAAATCTCTGTGGGGCAGAAAATAAATAAATAAATAAATGGGAAAAAAAGAGGCAGTCATGTTTTGGGGAATTGGTGTGACTGTGCCATCGAATGCAGCACTGTACATATGTGTGTCTCTCTTTGCAGTGATTTCCCGCCAGCCTAGAGGGAACAGTTATCTCCTTGACTTTTCTTTACCTCAAGTCAGTGGCAGACTCTCCACCCACCTATATCTGTGGCTGTGCCAGGTGAGAGTGGCAACCTCATTTAGATAAATGCTTTTCCTTTTTTCCCCAGGAACTTCAGGTTGTAAAAGGAGTTCAAAGGAAAGTTATCTTGTCCTTTCCTTACACCCTACCCCACCGCCCCCCCAACACACACACATACACACCAATCCTTTACCCTTTCCATTTTTTTTCTCTGTTTCTTTCCCTCCACATCTCAAGATTAATAATGCGGCATAACTGATCCCCCCCTCCTTATTTTATCTACACCAGATAGTGCTCAGACAGCACAAGCTAATTTTAGAGGATGACACTGCTGAGTGCTTGCGATAAGGAGCTCACAATGAGCAGGACATTATTTTCTCTCTCTCTCAGGTTCCAGTCCTTCTCAGGTGGAAATCACCGTAAACACTGCATGTCCCAGATCTTCAAGATTACTAAAAAATTGCAGAACATATTTTGCATCATTAAGCTTTGGAGACTGCATCTGGCATACATCCTGTCTTACAAAATTAGCGTTTGGCTGTGATGTCTGCACTTATTCTTGTTTATACGTACGGCTGTTTGCGTTTGAGGGAACAAACCGCAGACATGTGCAGCTGTAGAATAGGCACAGTAGAGGAAAAGTGACACAGTCTTTGAGAAAATCATTAATATTTCATTTTAAAAGGACCCCATGCAGTTTTTCTACAGATAACACATGCTTTAAAGTGACATATTTTTTAACAATTAACAAAGACGTTGAATAACGGCAGGGGGCTCCAGATCCTTGGCTGACAAAGCAACCTGTTTAGCATTCTAAGCTTAGAGCCCACAGTGCAAGTGTTTATCATACAAAATGTATTATTAATTTTCAAGCCTTCAGAAATATCGACCTCAGTATTTGTCTAACCTAATCATGTTTATTTTATCTTGCCCATAGCGTGTAAATCATGCTAAATCAGCTCTAATTACACTGGAGTGGAGTTTGTCTACAGTTGAGGCAGCAGAGATTAGATTCAAGGACAGGATTATTTTATTGCTGCATTTTTTGTTGCCTCCTGTTCTGGATGTGTATTGCTACACTGACATGTGGGCGTGTGGGTGTTTGTGATCTTATCTTACGAGGTAGATAATTGAAATTTATAGGAGGTACTAGATAACATGGATGTACATCCAGCCAGCAGACGACATCAGGAGGAGCAATATATATCCTGTAGCTGCTGTTCATTTTCAGCGAGTAGTTGAAAATGGAAAACCAGCGACTGGGTCCTATGGTAGACTCTGACGTGGACTTTAGTTGCTGCACCTGACATTTTCTCTTTGGTATAAATTGGTAAACCACATGCACCGAGTGTTGGTATTACTTACTTGTAACCTGGTGGATTCAAAAACAGCGTCTTTCATGGTTTCTTATGGTTTGAGAAAATTTTAGCAGCTGTTTTTGTTTTTTCAAGTTCAGTGTTTGAAAAAGTAATATATTACAGATTACCTGTTACTTTTTTAATATAAAGGATTAAGGTATATATTTACTCCCTAGAGAAAGTAATTCAGCATGATACTCTTTACATTACTTTTATTTTACTCAGTAACATGACCAGAAATTAGTGCTATCAGCGTTAATCTCATTAAAATGACATTAACGGCATAACTGCATTAACGCAGCAAATCTCCGTTAGCGAGTTAATGCAGATCACCCCGTGCGAGTGGCTGCACAGCGCTAACGTGTTAACGAGCTAACAGCGCTAACGCATGGACGGAGATTTGCCACGTTATGGCGTTAACATCATTTTAATGAGATTAGCGCTGACAGCACTACCAGAAATGCATCGTAATAATAATAATGTTTCGTTAAATTACAGTCAGAGGCCAACACCAATGAGAACATGCATATGCCGAAAAACAAAGCAAATGTGAAAGCTAACCCAAAGAGACTTCAAAGAGACCACCTTTGCAGTTCTGCTGTAGAAACGTGTAGAGGTAGAAATGGAGGCTACTGCAAGCCTGACTGCTCATCATTACCTCTGTGACCTGTTGAAGATCAGGCTCTGGCTCCTGTGCTGATGTCAGCGTGAACTCAGCAAATACTTGCCATGTTGTGTTAGCAGTATAATGTAGTTGATTCTGTTGTGACCAGTTTACATTTTACCATAGCTTTCTTGAACGTTTCATGTTTTTCTTTCCTATAAATCTGCCCATCCTGTAAAGCAAATAACAACATAGCTGTAACTGTAACATGATTACATATATATGGTAAAGGCACAGCTGTCAAAAACGTCAAAAACTTCAGCGACCAAATTACCAGCTTATTAAAATATTAGGCCATGTACATCTTATTATTATTATTATTATTATCATTATTAAATGGACTACAAATGCAATATCTCATATTACTTATCTATGTCCAACAAATTATGTTATATTTTATTTCCAGTATTTCCAGTAGGAAATTCTTTTTTATCCCCCTAAGGTAATGCCATAGTAAATGATAATCTCTGTCACTGCAAAGTGTTAGAGGAATGCACGCAGAGATTCTTGTCATATTCAAATGAATGTTTGACAAATGAGTTTCTCTTGAGGACATATGATACATTATTAGCATTTTATTATTACTAATGATTGTGGTGATCAGGATTATGTAGAAAAGATCAATCATTTCCCTTCCTTTCATTTAGAGAATGAAAATGGTTTATGACACTTAGATGAGCATTAGACCTGGGTCAAAGATTTTGATGTTAGTGGATTTTAAAGGAACATGTCTACTTGGGCCTTATTCTCATAGTTTTTAAGATCATGACCGTTGATTGTGTTGACGATATCACCACTTCTGTCTCTCTGGAGCTTCTAGATGAGTATCACATGCAAAACCGAAAGAATGACAAACATTAAAACACAAACAAACCTTGCATAATTGCTTAATTATGTCTGCACCTGCAGTGAGCCATGATAAAAGTTCCTTATTCTGCAGCATATATATTGGATTAATAGGCTATGGTGTAACCATTGCAGAGGTCTCAGCTTCTTCATCTATATTGCATTTATACTGCAGTGATAAATCCAGCTCTTGACATCTACACTGCATTAATGCTGTAATAATAGCAAAAGTAAAGGTCCCTCACAATGCATCTATCTTACAGTAGTCTTGCAGGAGCTGCTTCAACCTATTCTTTTAAAAGTGTGATAAAGTAGAGTTGAAGACTTGCAGTGTGTTGCGACAGTGACCTCATATCTCAAACAACTGGGTACTGAGCCATTCCTTATGCCTGACAACTAAAAAGAGAGAAAATTAGACTTTTTGACTGTTTCTGTAAAGGCCGAAGTAACACTATAAAAGTGGCAAGTAAAAAATCTTTGATATGCTAGAGAGGGATTTGACCAGTTTTCTATGGCTCGATTTGAGGCAGACTAATAAACATATAATGCAGAGACAGTATAAAAACACAGCCCACTCTATCATTCTTAACTATTGTCAGTGTTTACAATCAAGGGTACATTTTATCCTCAGTTTTCTGCGCAGGACTAATGTCCTCCGAACCGTACAGAGAGAAACAATTCAGGTTAAGTGTGGCAGCGGAGACACAGAACTGCCTCTGTTTGGGGATTTCAATTTGCATTCAAGTCTCTGGCCTCCCTTTCTTAACTACTTCTTTTTTTCCTGCAGCCAGTAAGAGACAGAGTAAGCACACACATCGGCCTAATTGAAAGAAAAAAAAAAGAAACTTTGTGCAATTTCTAAGGTGGTATGAGTATGTGTTAAAGTGTTATTTTTTAAATTGTTTGCCACTTGGCATTAACTAAAAGGAAGCTAATTTCTGTAATTACATGGTGACCACCTTTTACACGATGTTCTTGATGATATTTCTTAAAATATAAAGTGACCATGCATAATGTGTACTTGTGCAAATGAATTCATTCAGGCCTGTGAGCTATTGGCATAAGATTAACACGGTGGAAAAATAAATGTTTTTTGCAGCTTAGTTGTTACCCACTTAAATTCCAAGTACCACACTCTTGAGCTCTCAAAACCTGTTAACAACCTATTGTTTAATTTGAAATGCCCTTTGCCAGCAAAAGCAAAATAACACTTTTGTCTTACTTTACACTGAAGTAGGTTCCCCACACCGCGTTTTCATGCAGGTGTTCTTTCCCATTAATGTGGTGGAATGAACAGGTGGACAGTTTGTTTTATGGCTTATTTCATGAATCCTTTCATCCTGCTTTGTATGTTTATCTCATGGTACACTGCTCACCTGCGGAACCTTTGTTGATCCAATTTGCAACCTGCTTTGTATCACACTGCTTTAATATATGCCTGAAAGCTGGATGCATATTTGAAGTGTTACATTGTACTATATGTTTTGTGTAGGTTTGAAATGTTTGGAGGGATTTTTCATCAGAAGTATGTGGTTCTCAATTTATTTGTGTAGCGAGTCAATTCACGAGTTTTTTTCTTTTTCGGTGTATCTGCTTTTCCACACAACCTGTCTTGACTTTTTCAGTGAAGGATTCTTGACATTTCCCAGATTGTCTTTTGACAGTCCCCAGAGATAATGTGTGAACTTGTTGAACTCATTGTTCAAGAGAGCAGAAGTTAAAGGAAAGCTTTTTCCAAAGGATAGGTTAGACCTTTCTGCTTTCTCCCACCTAACATGAAAAAGTTTTTCACTGAAATGATTCAGCGAAGAACATTTTATAAAAAGAATTATAATCACTGCAAGTTAGAGTGAAAAACATGAGAATCTGACATTTAGACAAGCACGAGCAAACGGCTGTACGTCTTACATGATACAGTGATCAGCCACAACAGGAAAGCCACCTCTCTACTATTGTGTACATTCTCCACATGCCATCAAAAACCGCTATGATCTCTCCCTAAGATCTCCTGTGACTGTTAGCTATGTTTTGGTGTAGGTTTCCATATACTAAATACTACAAAATATCAGAAAATCAATAATAATATAAAGTAATGGAGTAATGAAATATAGCAGCATTTATAATGAAGCATTTTCTACTGGCACTGTGTACTCGCATGGCTACAATTACAAATCAAAATTTATTTATGATGTATTTATTTCTAAAACATAATTTTGCAAAAATATTTTTATTAAATTCCTTTTGAATTTTAATTCTATTCTTCTTCTTCTTTTTAATGTTTGGATAATAAGCAGCAGCAGAAACTGTTCATGGATGGAAAAGGTTTTGATCCCCTCTTTCAGTAATGATACACAACCTGCTGTCCACAGCTTTAGAACTGTTTGAATGGGCTAAGCCTCAGAGCAGATCATGCCAGGCACTGAAATTCAGAGTCACATAGCAGTCGGAACAAAGGTGCACTCTACCTGAACTCAAATACATTTTTATTTTTTTTTACACAAAATACAAGAGTCACTGTCAGATTCCACCAAAAAACTGACTACTGTGTTGAAACCTATCCATCTTAAAGACGAAAAAAGGTTTTGGTAATTAAAACAAGTAAGTGTCTTTCCAGTCCTGGGGATGTTCAATAAAATATTACCTTGGGAGTACAGAGTATTGACTTCTTATTTGTTCCAGTGGCTATGGTCTAATATCCTCAGGCACTTCATTTTCTCTTATTCTTAAATGTTACTCTTTGCTAAAGGGTCAAATGAACAAAAATTAAATCCCCATACAATACACGAACCGACTCAGCGGCCTGGTTACAATATCATCACCATTTTCTAATACCATTGGCCTTTTGACTGGATGAACACCATTTGGACCATGTAATCAAGTTCCAGATCCAGAGTTGGCATTAAAAGATTTTATGGTTCAGATTCATCAGCAATCCTATCACAACTTGATCAAGCATTATGTCTGGCTGCCCCACAGTGAGAAACTGAAGATGATGTGGTTTCCCTAGATTGATGTGGAAAACTGTTGCTTATGGGCTTAAAGAGCATTATGTCATTCCATCATAATGACACCAAGGCCCATAATCCACATGGGACATGGTAATTGAACACTCACTGTGACATATAGTTACATGTCTAGTTTTCTTCAGTGATGAGCTCAACTTGCGACTACCTGCTTCATGTTTGTGTCTCAAGTCTATGTTTAGACAGCTAAAAAAATGTAAAATGTTTAACCTTTAAATTAATTTCTAGCCAGTGATTGTGACATGATTTATATTTTCAATATAAACCATTAGGCAAGGAAAGGACTTTGCAAGGAGATAATTCAAGGAGCACAGTTTTATTCATGTTTTCACTGAATACTGTGAAATCAGACTAGCTAACTCTGTCTTCTTAGAACTTCCTATTTGTATGCACCCAGATATGACACAGTGAGGTGCCTCAGTCCTCAATTCATCTCAACTCAACACCAAAATGTCCTGGATGTTACCGAGTGTTTCTGTCTGAAGAAAGTTTGTCCATACTTTTCCCTTTCTGTTTATTAGTTTTTGATACCCTTATCTTCTGTGAAGAACATTCAATACTTACAAACATAACCTAAGGTATTATCTACCAAGAAAGACAGAAAAGGCTGAGATGACTTTTTGGGGGTAAGACTCTAAAGAATATCATAAAAAGGCTTAATAAGTGATATGAAATTAAAAAAAAAGTTTATTGGCTTGAAGTAGCAACTGATACAGAAAAAAATAGTTTCTCAACTAAAACCAGACTACCCATGAGGAAATGCTCCTACTTAACTCTGAATAATCACCATAGTTGCACAGGTTCAGTAATTACCCTGCAGCAATAAAAGCAGTCATTGTTATGAACAATAGGGTCAGCCATTAGTTAAAGATTTTTTTGCAGCTGAGAACTAGTTTTATTAGTAATTAGCGATTTAATGCTTTAACACTCAAGGTAAAGCATATATCAGGCAGTTTCTTATGAGTTTATTTTGTTTTATTTGCCACATATGAATGTGGGATATGCAAACGAAAGCATTTTCTACTTCAAAATGCGCAATGTTGTGCTTCTATCCTCTGCAGAGCAGCTTTTTAATCATTTTTAAATTATAGGATCAAAGACTCAGTACATGCAAAAAAAAGAAATAAAAAATAATATATATATATATTTATAGAAATAAACAAGGGATGATGTTTGGTCTCATGAAATACTGTTCAAAATTTCAAATGTATTTTTCCTCATAGAGAATCCTCTTCCCAGATTGGGGAGCACAATGGTAGATTTACTTTCTGAGATAGTTTCACAGTAAAGTATGCCCAGGTGCTTCTTTGTCCATGCTGTTTTAACTATTAATGCTTTTCCAGCTGCGAACTACAACAGCTCTATGTATTTCTTTGGATGTGATTCATAATGAATATTGGAATTTTCATTCTCACCACTCATCTGTGCAAGATATTTTCCTATAGGAATTTATACTCATCCTTTATCCTCAGCAGCTTTTTGTTTGGAGATTTGACTTTGGCTACATGTTTATGTATGCCACATTCATCACTGTAAGACTGAGCTGTCGAGAAACTGATAGATAAAATTTTAGTAATCACATTTTCTTCAAGAGTTTACCGTCTACTCTACTGGAGATTATAAAAAGCTTGTGTCGTGACATTCAGTTTCAATTCCCACATGAAAGTTCAGCAAAAATATGTGGAATGCTAATATAGTTAGAATTTAAAACTAGTAATAGAGATCAATTAAAAAAACAATATTTGATATATTTGTCTTTCAGCTGTAAAAGCTGGCTGACTCTGCCTGTAAATGTACATGACCATGCAGAAAGCGAAACACACGCATTGTATAAGGCAGCCGATTACTGTACACATCAAACATTCTAATTTCCAGGGTGTCAATACTGTTGCTTTCTCAGCTGCGAGCATCTCATCTCATAGATATCAACATGGTGTCCTTTGGCATCTGTGGTATGGCACATCTGTTGATGGCTGTAGTGCAATGGATCTCATTCTTAGTTCTTTACATTTGGACATTTTGGACATTTTTTTTTCAACTCTTAACGATCCTGGGTCTTTTCATCCAGCGTCTTGAGTCCCCCTCACCCTTCATGTGTTTCATGTCTGTGTGTCTTATATTGTCAAGTTCATGCTGTCATGTCTGCGTCTCATTATGTTTCCTGTTTTATTTTGAAGAGGTCTTGTGTTTCCAGGTTCGATGTGTTTAGTTTTACTCTTCCTCTGTGATGTCATTATGTTCATTGGTGTCAGCTGTTTCTCCATGTGTGTTCACTTCCCCTGATCACCTCCTGTGTGCTTTGAGTCTGTTTGTGTCATTCACGCTTCGTCAGATCATCTGTTATCCTGCCACATCATGTTCCCAGGTTTCCTTGTATTCATGCCAGGTAGCCATGTTTAAGGTTTTTTTTTTCTTCATGTTTAGGATGTGTCATGTTTTCTTTCTAGTTTTCCCAGTTTAGGTTATTGTTTAGTTTCGCATCTGCTTTTGTTTTGTAATATTTTTCCAGCCTTAATAAACGGCTCGTTTTCTGTTAAGATTAAGTTTTGTTCTTGCATGTCTGCACTCGGGTACCCTCCCTCACTCCACACAGTCAGCTTCTGCTGATTGTGACATTAACTAACTGAAGCCTTTCATCGAACTACCAAATAAACTAACTGGTACTCACTTTCTGGCCAGACATGTGGCAGCACTTCTGCTATAATTTTGTTTGTATTTAACAAAATAAAACTGCAGACATAAGTGTAAAGACAACTAATGTGTACAAATAATTCTCTCACTGAACTAACACAGCCAATCCCTCAACATGTTTGTACTCTCTGCTCATATTGTCTTAATATTAAATATTTTTTTGCTTTTTAAAGAACTTATTTTAACATTGCACTCAGCAACAAACAAATCCTTCCTAAAAAAAAAAAAGTAACTTCAAGGGCCAAATTGCATTATTATTTCTTCACGTCAATATATGGGCTGCATGTAGGGGTGACGTGGGCCGCAAGTTTGAGACCCCTGATTTAGAGGGCACTAAAGGACACCTATAGGATGCATGTCTGTAGTTCCATTGACTTCTAACATAAAGACAGTATTTAATAAACTTGAATACATATGAACCTGTTAATTAAAAACAGTGAGAGGGAAAGGAAAACTTTAATCAGATGTTTTATACAGAGTATCATTAAAAAGATGTATTATTTTCGCATGTTGTTAAAAAGGTATTTAACTGCACTGAAGGTGTTGATAATTGATGCTAGTTTATTTTACTTGTACGATAGAGACTTTCTTTATTATAACAACCACAAACAGGGGGTCCACAAGAGACCAGCAGTGAAAAGGGAGGGGTTTTCCCACATTTACTTTTGCTATTAAAGCCCTGTGTTTTGCACATGGTATGCAAATTACCATGGTATGCAAGATTAGGTCTAGTTTTAACATTCACTGTTTTTTGTTTGTTTGGGGTTTGATTTGTTAAAATTAATCAGAATGTTTGCAGAAATCTGTTAACAAGAAAAAAATAATCTAAACCGTATATTATTAAATAAAAATAACACTGAGAATGTTTTTTTGTGAACTTGTGCAGTCCTTTGTATACAAAGACTCCATATCTGCACTCTTTTAAATATAAGTAAAAACAAGGGCTCACACAATATTTGTACTAATTATTATCTCTACTTAGGGAAGGATATTCTCCAGATCATGGAGGTCTTCGAAGTTCAGCTAATTAAATCTAATGAGTGTGTATAGGTGTGTTTGCATGCACATGACAACCCTGAGCCTCAACAATGTTTCTTTAATGGAAAAAAAGTCAACACTCTGTCTGTAAGGTGCAGAATCCACATCTATCTATGTAGGGTTTTTGTTGTTTTTAGTTTTACTGATTGTTGAGGTTTTGATTTTGATTTACTCAGTTTACAGTCCTGGTTATGCTATCACTTTGGTTACTGTTTATTATTTCCCTCGGTAACCATGTATGCAAAACAAGAAGGGGAACATAAGTAAAGGTCTGTAAGTGTGCTTTATGCTTTACACTATTTTTTAAAGTAGCCTCTTGAGTAATAGTTCTCCAGTTTTCTTTGGGCGCTGGCTGCTTTTTCACTTGATTTCAGTCCAGTACTTGTACCTGACCATTTTCAGGAGTGTGTTTTTTTCTTGTCAAACCACTTAGTACTGACCTATGAAACATTCAAGGATAAAAAAGGCACCTAACTCAAAAGATGAAGCACTTTGTTACTAAGACCCTGTCGCAATTTTTTTTCTCCCATTTCTTTAGTTGAATTTGGGAAAAATTGCAAAGACGACATAGTTTACAGGATTAAAATAGTATTTTTGCTCCAGGAAGTCATTCCTAAGGAGCTATTCGCCAAAAACCCAGCATGGTGTGCATTGTGTCCTTAAAGCATTTGAGGAAATTGGCCAGGTGGAGTTCTCAGTGAAAAGGTGCCTGTCAAGAAATAATTCTTAAGAAAGGTAAACAGGGAAAACAGGCTATGATATGCTACATTATACAAGAACTGCTCCTAAAATCATTATTAAGTGTTATGGAGTGATTAATCCAAATTTGGATGTAAGGTCAGGTGAGAGGCACAACACTGAGTATCTATAGCTATCTCTAAAACAGATGGTGGTGGAGGCTCAGTCATGTTTTGGGACTGCATTTCATCCGGTGGTGTGGATGCCAAAATTGATTAAATTATCAATGCAGAAAAGTACCATCAGATTTTGATCCACCATGCAAAACCATCTGGAAAGTGTCTGATTGGCAAAGGCTTAAGTTTTCAGCATGGCAATGATCCCAAACACACTGCCAATGATGAACAACATACCTGGATAGAAAAACACAGTGAAAAATTGTTAGTCATTGAATGGAATCCCAAGAGCCCCTTAACATTACTGAAGCAGCGTGGGATAATACTGACAGAGAACTGAACAAAAAGCAGACAACTTCTAATATTGGGTAAACATTGAAATGTTGACTTTCAAGCTGTACAATCTCTGTTTTGCCTCATAAACTGTATTTCTTCATATATTTGCATGTTTCTATAAATTGCCTCACCTTTTTCGCAATTTCCTAGCAAAGAATAAGGAAATTAAAGTTAAATTCAGACTTTTGCACAGTATTTGTTAAAAAAAAGTTACACTCAGTAGAACCGCTTATACTTACTTGCATACTTACTGATTTTGTCATTTCAGCACCCATATAGTCATGCAGATGTCAGGTTAAAAATCAACACATTAATAAGCACATTCGTACAAAATTATGAATTCAAACAGATGATGGTCTTTTGCAATCAGTATTGCTGTTGATCAGGTGAAAATACATCAACCTCATCCTTGTTACTACTGGATGGCCTGATCCAGGAGAGAAGAGAGCTGCTATCCTGGGCTGCCTAATTCCCTTTCTTTCCATTTCTGAACCTGTCTCTTCTTAGTATCGTGCTGCAATGTACAAATACAATATTAATATTGGACATGGCAATTAATGGCTAATCTTTAATAAAACAATGTACAATATTTTAGGAAAAAAATATGGATAATAAAGTGACTGACACTGGGAGCTGACTTTATGCTCACACTTAGGTTTTGCACTTGTAATCTTTAAATGAATGTGTGGTAATATTTCAGTCAGGTAGTGTGCAAATGAGTTAACCTAGTAAGGACATCACGCACAAACTGACTCCGTCCACTCTGGCTGTCTCTGCTTTTTCCTCTGCAGCAGGTCAGACACACACATGACATGCTCCTTCTTATTTAATGTGGACTTGTGTACAAACTTTGACACAATAAGATGTCTTTCATTTGAGTTATATGCCAGGACAATCCCTAAGTTCCAGACAAGTAGGGATGTAAGTGGATGTGTGGACTTTGTTGTCATCTAGCACAGTGAGTGTTCATGACTAGGCCGATAAGCAATGAAAATGTGGAAAAATGTGTAAGATTTATGGAAATTCTGTACAAATTGTCATGCATGACTCTGGACGCATAGGTCGAAGACTAATGTTTCTGACATCCAAATATTTGCATATACTAATGATCACCCAATTCTATCTGCTTTTAAAACGATGACAAACATGGGCAACTGTAGGGTAACAATATTGTCACCTGCCTGTCACCAATAAAAGCAGATCAATGAGTGAGGCAGCTTCTCAGGACACTTGAACGACAAGTGTACCTGGATGTGAAGGGAGCGAAAGTTGAAAGAGAGGCCAGGACACGTGGCCGTAAGCTAGACAGGCAGGTGCTTGAGTGCCACCTGGAGTTTTTTTCTGTGCATGTATTCGGTTCCCTCATTGCTGTTCCCTCATCAATTTCATCCCCCTTTGTTTTCCACTCTGTTAAGTACATTCATGTTTCTGTGCTCCTTTCTTTGTTATTTATTTCCAATCTTACTTTGTCATTTCCTGTGTCTTGTTTTGCATTTCACTTCTTTGTTGTGGCATCTGTTTTTCATTTTGTCTTTCTGTTGTGTTCTCCCCAAAACTCTAACTTTACACTTTAGATTTGGTTTGAGATTTTTTTTTATTTTATTTTGGGACTTTGAATCTTGCAGGGGTGTTTTCTGGGGTGTGTCGAGAGGGGGTGGGGCAAGGGAAATGCCATTGGACTAGAGTAATGCTAATTTTACAGCAACCAGCCAATTGGAGGAAACATGGATATGACCAGTGATGACATGTTGTTTTACTGAGGTACAGTTTTTTCTACAATGCATTTATTGATTTTCCTAAAGCATATGTGCCAAATAATTTTTAGTAATTTTTTAGCATAGTCAGTCTTGGTTATTTAATCATGTATCTATATCAGGAGAAAATCAAAATAACATTTGCTATAATTTTTACCCTGGTTTAGGAAAAATACGATTTGAAAGCAACATCACAACACAAAATATCTTGTTAAGAACAATATTGTTTGCAATGACATGCTGCCAGGGCCACTGACTAACGTAATGGGGAGCAGTGTTGTGACTGTGACAAGGGCAGCTACTGATGTTCACCTTGAGACAAGGGTCACTCTTCTGCCTCATAATCCATAAAGGAGCCATAATAGCTTCTCCCTCTGCCAGACACGACCCCTTTTTACATCAAAGTAGAACAACACTGTCTGTCGGCACAGAGAGGCACTTTACTATACTCTCACAACATAAATGAACATGTACTGGCATGTAGGACGAAACAGCCTTGTGTGGAGCATGCAATGCGGAGGTGGTATGCATGCACACATATGTAGGATGTTAACATTTCATGACATTTTTTCTGCCCCCAAGAAAAATGTTTTTTTGTTTGTTTTTTGTTTTTTTTACAGCAGCAACAGCATACCGAGCGGCTGCCATACAAATGTTGATTAGGATGACCAAATGCAGTTTGGTCTCAGTCTTAATCTTTGACACTGCTTTTTTTGAGCTAACCACTCTTGAAATAGTCCAGGAATATAAATATATGAAATGAAGTGTACCTTTACGGTCTAGTCGGGGATGATAAAGACAGATGCAGACACAAGTATATGCAGAATCTCAGTCACATTCATTCACTATCATGTCTCTATAAATAGAAAAGCTCTATGCTACACTGTATACATGTGTAGGTGCTATTGAAATAATGACAATTTCAGGACTACAAGGATGCATAATAAATTCTTTATAAAACACAGAATAACAGACCAGCCTAAGGTGTAACTTGGTCATTCAAAGAGTATTTACAGTCATGGGCAAAATTATTGTTGACCTTCCTCTTGAAAATTACTTATACATTCATTAGTGCATATTTATCAAAAACTACTGACTGTACCTTTAAAGCTGGTCTTTCTCTTGCCATTTTTAGTTTGATCAGCTATCTCAGTTTAAATGGAATCAATGGCTAAAGCTTAAAGACACGTGATACCAGCTGAAGATAACAGTATACTTGAAAATATCTTTTTGCAGCTTCTTTTTTTAAAATTCTGTAAAAAAGCAAAGTCATGCATATTTCAATGACACACCGTTGTTAACTAAACACTGTCAACAATACCTTATCTTAAAATATATGTTGTAAGGGTACGTATCATTGGTTTGTTTACAAGGGTATCACTTATTCACTCCTCTGCAAGGAAGGGATTGTATGTGTTTCCTATAAACTTACTATGTACAGTGTATTTTGTCATTTTTATACCAATGAAGTGTTCAGTATTCCAAGAAATATTACTCCATTTCTTACATCACTAATGCTCTTTCAACCAAAAACTGAGAAAAAGAGAAACATGGTTGGAAACTAAATGAGACAGATACATTTGTTAAAAGGTAATGTTGTTTTGCTCTTCTCTGAGAGGTTTCAGGTCCTTGAAAGAAGCAATTATGGCTGTTTCTTAGCTGCTAGCAAAAACCACTGTCACGCTGTTCAAGTGTAGACTGCAAATGGATTCACCTTGATTTAGACCACAGTTTCATTCCATATTCCGCAGTATGATGATTACTATAATAGATGTGCCAGTATATTAAAAATAATACAAGCTGTTTCTCTTTTGATAAATTCCTTTTTATATTACAAATGAATATTTGTAACATTAGACTTATTAACACTGAATGACAATTCTTTTTAAGCATTTTTTTTTTTCAAAGAGTGCATCTCCTTGATTTTTTCCCCCCTGAAATTATTTAGTAACAGCTGATTTTCTAATTCCAGAATGGATGATGGATATCAAATTTGTCAGAACTGATTTGTAATTTCTCTGTCAGTCATTTCTTGACAGCAGCTGTCATGTTTCTCAAATGGCAGATGTGACGTCTCACTTTGGTACCAAACTTTATGAGCTACAATCTTTAAGGAAGTAGAATTTCCTAATTTAAGGTCCCAAAGTACCCTGGTGCCTACAGCTCTTTTATGAATTTGCTTTTTTTGGTAATTATTATGATTCAGCTCAGCCACTAAAATATATAGCAACCACATACATAGCAGTGATGGACGGTAGAGGTCTGACAAAGACAGCTATTAGAGACAGAGAGGGCTACAGGGGGAAAAAAGAGCAAAATTGGACTAAAGTGAGCGGCCTAATGCCTCCACCAGCAGCTGTCAAGCCATCTCACGATGCCGTTGCTAAATGAACTCCATGGCCCTACTGTTCACACTCCACCCACCTCCTCCACCCACTGTCTTCTTCACCCTCCCTCGCTCTTTTCTGCCTCTCCTCTCTGAAATTGGGCACTGAGAATCCATTCTGGCCCACAAATCAAATCATATTATATTGTCATTTTCCATATCCACTCTTTCTCCTCCTTCCTATACATCCTTCTTACTCTATCATTCTCCTATCTCTCCCCTTTAACTTCTTCTGTCAGAATCCTTTGCTATCTCTCTCACTGCACTAAGAAAAGGGCATCTGATGTGAGGAATGATGCAAGTCCAGGAGCAGAGACTTTTTTTTCCCCCATTCCTGAGGTGTAATCCCATCAGATGAGCTGCAGACATTAGGCTCAAAAAGTCACAGACTGCATGGTTGCTTTTATGTTCAAGTTGAACATTTTTCATCTCTGCGGTGCCTTTTGTAGCTGAAGTCATGTGCAGGAGGCAAACCCATTTAATAATGGTTTAATATAATAGTCCTCCTGGAATGACATTTCAATGTCATCAGGGTGAATATGTTTCATGAAACTGCCGAGTCTGTTTCATAGAAGCGTTCCAAATTAAAATCTAGACTTCAATGCCTCCTCATCATCAATACCTGCTGTTGACCTTGGAGACATCAGATTGTTAACATCCTTGACCAGTCCAAGGAAATAACCTTTCTTTCCCGCTCACCAGTCCATCTCTCCACTCCACCTTTGGGCTCTTTAGGAGGGGAATATCTTTCTGAACAACCTCTTATTCCCAAGGGCACGGCAAGGCATGTGTATCATAGAATCCAAACAGACAAAAGCAAATGAATAAAGTAGATCCCTGAGGGAATCATGACCACAGTCTGAATGCATTAGAACTAATGTCGATCACCAATGTCTTCGCCTTGTTGAGTAAGACTTGTGAACTGCCTTGACGTAAAAGATTGTGTCTGTTTGTAAAGTAATTAAACTCTACAGCAGGGACAGATGGCTCTTGCAGATGAAGAATATATTAGTTCACAACCCAAAACAAACACTACAATAATAGAAACATAAAAACAAAAGAATAGTTTCACTCTGAAATTAAATATTATTTTAAAAAGCACACTGTAATTAAAACTAAGAATAAATGTATAAAAATAACATATAAAACTATATTGTATAAAAGTCTTTTAAAAATCTAAATATATTTCCCCAGGACCATGAATTGAATAAACAAAAGAGTGTGGATGGATGGATGGATGGATGGATGGATGGATGCAGCAGTATTAGTTGCAGGGAACCTCCAAATATTTGTTCTAGCAACTGCAGTCTTTCCAAAAATCTTGTAATTTCAGGTTAAAGGCCACGTCTCTATCTAATAAAACAGAGAGAGACATTAAATTTCCGTAGTCAGTGGAACATAAATATTGCAAGTATAGAATAAATCCATCCATCCATCCTTCCATCCACTGATGCATTCCCAAGCCAAGTGAGAGAGAGAGAGAGAGCAATCTCTCCAAATGATATTGGGTCTTTTCCAGTCCTTCCAGTTCTCCTTCCACTGGAACAGCTCATGTAGGAGGCATCCAGCAGGCATCCGAGTGAGACACTTGACCAACCTCAGCTCAGCTTTTCAATGTGGAGGAAGTCTTCTCTGTGTTCTTACCTAATGACAGAGCGTCTTACCATATTACTAGAGCCCAGTCCAGACACTCTTTAAAAGAATTCCCTTTTCACCACTTGTATCCAAGATCGTACTATTTCAATCACTACCCACAGCTTATGACCATAAGTGAGGGTTTGTCATGGAGTAAATAAATGGCTTCACCTCTCTTTCAGCTTTCTTTTTAGCATGTTCGGTTTGTACAGCAAGAGAATTCTTAGTAATGTCTCCCAATATCCTCCTTTCATGAGGTGGAACTGCATGCATCCTGTGTGCAGGGAAGGCTTGCAAAGGCAAAAACACTAAATAAATAGTTTTACAGGCAGTTTCAGGATTCTGTAAATTTTGGATAATGTAAACGTTTATGTCTCAGATGGATTTTATCTGGTAGCCTTGGTTCCATAGCCTATCACCTTTAGTTTTAGCTGAAATAAGTAGTGAGCCTAGATTATGTAGAATAAAAATAATTGAGTTATTGATATCATAACTCCATTTGACACCATCTATGGCACAAAGAGCAAAGTGCTGAATTGCAAATAAAAGTTAGCAGTGTTGGTGGGAGCTAGTACTCTGCTTAGTTATGTTTAAGGTACTTCCAGACTACATTCATGTAATCCATGCGTACATTATGATCACAGGATCAGATTCATTAAAAAAAGTATAAATAAACCAAAGGTAAAGGTTAATGTTCTTAGTATAATGTTGAGTAAGTTAATCAATTAGAGAAGCTTGGCTTTTCTGGGAATTAAGCATTCCTTAATATCTTTAACATATACTACAGCTGCACAGGACAGTAATCTTGTAATTCAAGTTGTGTGTGGGTGTGAGAACATGTGGTTTAGTCATCACAGACCCACACTAGACAAAAGAGAAGGTCCACCTACAACCCTGAACTAACTATAAGGGAGGATTTTAGCTATTGATTGAAGCTGAACTGTTTTTCACATCTCATCAACCAGTTTGAAAAAATAGAAAAGTAACAATGCCTACATAACTAGAGCTGCTAAAACCCTAATAGTAGCAGATGAATGAGGTGGTTTCATATAAAAATAATAATAATAAAGGACTTGGTATGTACTTTTTATGTATTTTATGTATTTTTGAGTAAAGAGAAATATCTGTTCTTCAAAGGGGTTAATTGTACCCTCAAAGTACCATCTCTACTAGACATATTTTTGCTTTTGAGGTTTTGCCATTACAACAGTGCACATACATGCCTAAGGAATACACAAACACTAAAGAAAGTTCTTGTTTATGCTGGAATTGTATGAAATATACAGTACTTAAAATGGCAATTTGAATTCTGCCAAATGATTCTGGGATTATAGAGGCTGTTTTGTGTTGCTTTGGGATATTTCAAATCCTTTTTAGCATTATAAGCTTTTTGAAATTCCTGTCAGTCACTGACAGGAACTGTCAAAGCTCTGGGACTGAAAGAGTAGCAAGCTAAGTCGGCTTCATCAAGGCAGCCAATAATATCATTTCAGGATGCAAATATCCTCGTGAGGGAAATTTTTAATTCTTTTGCAATGGCCAGAAGCCACAGGCCAGTCCAAGTTCAATCTCTGCACAAAAGAACCACATTGGTTCAATTTTCTTTTCTTATTAACAGCTGGGAGGAGTGGGATGCAAACTTATTAGCTTAGATCTTTTTGTTTTTTATCTTAGGTACAGGAAAGCAGCTGAGATACTCTAGCTTATTCATGTAAAAAGAAGAGTGTAAAGAAGAAAAACTATTAGTAGAGAAAGAACAAAAATTACACAAATAATGATAAATCTAGGAGTGAGTTAGAAATAAAGTGTGATTCTACTTCCATATATAATTATGATTGTATCAGTCTATTATGTCCATTTCATATGAGCTGACAAGAATATAAAAAAATCAAGATGTCAAGTCATAGATCTACAATCTATGATATATTCTACTTTACAACCACAGGGCAAGTATGTGTGTAGGGTACTTTGTATGTGGCATTTTTTTGCCTGCACAGGAAACATCTAAACATCTTTCTCGTGAGATCCTTAGTAAATTCTTCATGGGATTAGCAAACTTACATCAGCATTGGTTTGGGGCTATAGAAACACCTTGTCACACACACACACACACAGAGGTGGGAACTTGCTGGCTTTCTCTGTCGTTATAAAGACTTTTTTTTTAATCTTCAGATCAATCCTGTCAAATCAGTTTACTATCATAAAAGCCACAGATTTTCAATGTCTCTAATATTGAACATAACGTTAAAGATATGCATAGTTATTGCAGATTTGATCATGATGATTATTAAAAAGAACTGGGCCATTAAATGAAATGCAGGTTTCTTTTTTTTATCAAGGGGAAAAGTAAATAGGGAAAAACTGAAGCATAACATTTTATTACACTGTTAGAGTGAATCTGATGTTGCAGTTGAATGAGGTCAAAAGTAGATTTGACTTTAACCATTCATATAATATTAACATTTTGCCTAACAAGTAATAACATGCAACAAGCAATAAGTAAAAAAGCACAAAATACTTGCCTTCCCTTCTGCCATCAAATATAACAATTTTGATCTGCTAAAAACAAATGTAAATTAGTTTCTGACACATTTTATATTGTCTCCTTGAAGCAAAAGCGTCACCGCACTATCCTTTCAGAAAAGCTGAGAGAAGAGCCTGAATGCCTTACCAACATCACACCATTCCTCAGTGACCTTCACCCTTCACCCTCCCCTTCCCTATAAGCAATCAATAAATATGCTATTTCAAGTCATGATGGGAAAATCAATCAGAGTATTTTTTTCAACCCCCTTCCTCTCTCTCTTGGTACATTTCTCAGAGTGCCTCCAAGGGCCAGTTGTGAAAGTGGAAAGTATTTTCAAGGACTGCTGTGGATGCGATTGAGTAAGAAGATTAATGAAGCTTGACATAAGAAATGTGTTTGCACAGGAGAGCAATGGATGCTGTTTGATTTTATTTCTGACAAATTTCACTCACCACAAAAAAGGCCTTAAAAATTGAAGATGATTAATTGATCATTGATTTACAAGACATAAATAGAAAAAAAATAGCCTTTTATGTGGGATTGCATACAAAATCCAAAAATCACATTTTATGTGAACATCTCAGTGATCTACCTTCTGCATTTTTGTTTTGATAGTACTCAGTTTATTATATCTAAGTCTGCTTATTACAGCTGCACTCCAGTCTTTTAGAGGCAAATTAAAGGCAGTTAGTCAGAGCTGAGACACTACTCAAATGCAATACTGCCAGACTCGAAGTCTGAATATCCAAAACCTCTTTTATTTATTCATTATTGTGTAGTTAATAAAAAGAAAATGAGAAATTACTTTAATACTCTCCAGGAGAACTTATGCCTCATATATAACACATAAATGTTTCTAAGTGCATATAAAATATAAATAAATGTTTATTATAACTGACTAGTCTTATATATTAATTGACAACAATCCACTATGGTACCAGCTTGAGAGCTGAAATGACATTCAAATGCATAAACTGAATATTACACATACCCCCCAGTGTGGTGGTATGTGTAATATTATGTGTGCTTTGAGACTATTCACTGAGCCTGGTTCTGCTTGAGGTTTCCTTTCTGTTGAAAGGGAATATTAACACCTCAGCCTTGGCAAAGTGCCTGCTCAAAGGGGTTTGTGGGGATTCCCCCTTTAAAATTGTAAGGGGTTAACCTTTTAACGGGGGCTAACTTTATAACATAGTTTATGATGATTCTGCTTGTTGTGAATTTCATGCTGTAAAAAGGCTAATTAAGGCCCATGTTGTTTTGAAGTGACAAATTAATTTAATTAATTAATTACTTTAAGGGCAAAATGCTAATGGAGCAAACAGTTTTTCCTTGACCTAAAATGTGTACTGAGAATCTTCATAAATCAAATGAAAAGTGATTGAATTAATGGAACATATGGATAAAATGATGGTAAAATATAATTTATACAACAAGGGTTGGTGAAGAGAAATAAAAACATTATCTAATTCCTTTTTTTCCCTCTAGATCCCATTTCAGTAGAAGACCTAGAGGGCAGATGTTGGAATGTGTTAGACACCATCATCATCAATCATCAATATTTTTTCAAGAATGTCTTTCATCCCTTCAGCAGAGATTTACCGTAGACAATATCAGCTGAAGGGATTCTGCGTAAACAAAACCATCCTGCTATTGCTGTCATCAATAAAATGTTATTAATCTTCATTTCTCTTCTTTTTGCATGTGTTTTCACACAAATTATATCCTAGCCTTAACCCTCTGCAAACTTTTTCACGCCAGTTGTTATCAAAATGTTAAAATCAGAGAATCACAGAATGTACGAAATCCAAAGACCTGAAACATGTCGAACTCACATTAAGAGCTGGAAGATAAAATACTGTTGTTGTTTTTTCAGTGAGATACAAAGTCCATCTCTTGTAACCATTTTAATGCATAGCCATTATGCACCTTCTCTTTAACACCTGACTGTCATTTTGTACAAAACCAAATAACCTTTGACTCAGTCCTGTGATGTTAATTTGATAACCGGCCCTATTAATTTATTGTTGCAGGTAATGGGCAGGATGTAAATGTAAAGTAAATGTGCACAATGATGCTGGATAAATTAATTAATTAATTAATTAATAAAGTTGAAATGAACTTCAAGATCTGAGAAGCAAATTAATGGGTTAAGTGGTTAAGTATTTACTGCTTTCCTTCAGTCAAACTAAATCAGATACACAAAATGTATTCCTCATTGACAACAAACTGTGATTAAAACATGCATTAAAACAAACAATGATAGCAGTGGTAGTTAGCCACTAAATGATTACAACTAGCAAAGACAAAAAAAATCTAATCCATTTAAACCTTAATCAGTGTCATTAGCCTTTTCATAGCATGAATTTATGCCTGTGTTGCCCTCATGAATTCACTTTAACATTCAGACTAAATCATTCAGCAGTCAAGTCATTCTCAGTAACTAAATTATGCAGCACCAAAGAATAGGTTGTGTCACAATATAGCTTTTGGCATTATGGTATTTATCATTTGGCAGAAATATAGTCACAGTAGTCTTCAACCATATATATTGATGTGTATTTTTCAAGTTAAGATTTAAAAAACTTAAAAAAAAAAATTATTTACAACGATGATAGTTGACTTACTTTGCTATAAAAATAACAGAAATAAATGCAGTAAAATACAGGTAACATTTCAAACATCAGTCAGCTGAAGCCACAACTATTAATTAATGTACAATAAATTTAAAGGACATCCTTTGAAAGTGATAATTTTGTTTTATTTGTGTGTTGAACAAATTTATGAGTTGTTAATGTATCTGTTTGTTACACAATGCACTTTGTACCTCACAAGTAACAAGACTAAGAAAAAAATAAATTTGAAACATATAGTATAGGCACCTCTTAATATCAGTCACTTGCTGCTTTATATTCTTGACTAGCTATACTCTTCGAAGGTTCAGTCAATATTTCAACTTTCTATGTATGCATAATATAAGCATACATTTTCAACAAAATATGGGCAATATGACTTAAAACTAAGATTTATTACAAAAAACAGGAAAGTTCTGAAGTATATTTTATTGTACACGACAAAATTAATATTATTTAATGTGTAGTGAATTTTGCTGAACTTAAGCCATCAGTTTGGCCACTGACTGTAAAAAATTAAGCCAGCAAGGTATTAACAAGAGAAACTTATCAGGATCAGAGAATCACAGGATGTATGAAATCCAAAGACTTGAAACATGTCTAACTCACATTAAGAGCTGGAAGATAAAATACTGTTGTTGTTGTTTGTTTGTTTTTTCAGTGAGCTACAAGGTCCAACCAGTTTACTTATGCTTTGGGTTTTGATTTTCCTGTATTTGTTATGATTATATTTCTGTATTTGTTATTGTTTAGGTTCTGTGTTTCCTTTTGTATTTCCCAGTTTTTAATTGTTGTTGTATTTGCATTTAGTTTTACTTTCCTAAATATTTATATCTAGATATTACTGATTGTCTTCACCTGTGTGATTATCCCCATCTGTGCTTCATTCCCTAATCTGTTTCCACTTCCCAGATTATTCTCATGTGTATAAATAGTCCTACCTTCCCCCTTAGTCTTTGTCACAGTATCTGTTTGTTCTCCACTAGTATTCTCCCAGTGTTTCTATGGTTACTTGAGACTCTTGGACTTTAGTTAATGCTTTAAGGTTTGCTATTGCTGATGTTTTGGTTTTCTGGCCTTGTTTGCAACCTGCCTGCCTGTCTCACAGTCTGGCATTTGGGTGCTTTTCCTTGCAAATTATGACATACATACATCACTGCGAAAATACATTACAGCTGTATAGTTTTGCTTTTCTATACTCTGACTGACTTACACAAGGCTGATTTTTGTGTGTGCAATACTTTCCTCTTTCATATTTCCACAAAGATTTCATACCACTTTCTCTATAGCTGGCAAAGAGAAAGATTCACAGGCTTTCTGTACATATTTTGATACACGCCTATTTTGTGACATTGCATTACAGAGCAAGGTAATGCTGGGAAATAATCATTCTTGTGCATGTGAAGAAAGAATATTTAACAAAACTGTAGAATGACAGTCATGTCTTTTTTATGTCTTTTTTTTTAGGTATTAAAGACCAGAAATGATTTAATTTTCTTAACAGGCCTAAAAATGCTTTTTTTTTTTCAAAATATATATGTGTGAGGAATTAACCACGGCAATGGCCCTTTTCTGCGGTGTGCATGGAGCGTTTAATTGGCCTCTGGCCCTTTAAATTCTGAGGGGCTGTAACTTTGGTTTCTTTTGGTCAATTTGCATGATTGACACCTTGTCAGGAGTTTTCCTGTTATGCAACTCAGGTCAGAATAAAACGCTCAGACAGGTTTAGCGTGTACACGGTCGAGACTCAGGGAGACTCGCACTGTGCAATAGTTTTCTTTGGATTTCTCCATCTATATGCACTAATTTGTCCGGCACCTGGACATTTCTTTTCTAACCACTGCTCGTCAGCAGTGAGTTACCCATTTTAATCCTCTTATTTTTAATGATTTACAACTACACAACTGCGGCACCTTCTCTGGCACGAGAATCGAGAGAGGTAGTTGACACGGCCTTCTACTTTCAAGCTATTCTTGAAAGCGGTTTCATCTTTACGTGATGAAACACAACCTGTTTCTCTCTTTTCACCAGTACTTGGGTAGCCAACAGCAAACAAAACAGTGGAATAGTTCAGCCTCCTTATTGTGCTGTAAAATCAACTTATTCCACCAACAAAAACGAAACAACAACAATACCTTTTCAACGCGTACTACGTTTTACGGACGAGGTTTATCTAAAAATGCTTCCAGCCCTCTTTCAGGCGAGCGTTTACTTCTAGAAACCCTTCTAAAAATGCTTCCAGCCCTTTTCCAGGCGAGCCTTTACTTTTAGAAATCCACCTAAAAATGCTTCCAGCCCTTTTCCAGGCGAGCCTTTACTTTTAGGAATGCTACCAGCCCCTCTGGGCGAGCCTAAACGTTTTACGCGAGGTGTCTGAGTGTTAATATCCACCTGGTTGCTGCCGGTCTCTCAGGTCTACCTCATCGACCCCCACCGCCGTGGACCACTTATAAGAACGCCGGCCAGAACCCGAACGTTACGTCTCTGGACTTTATATCCTCTACCTAGAGAGGAGCTGTCAACAGACTTCAGCGCGGGCTTCTCACGATGTCAGGGCTCGATGAGGTTTTCCTGTGGGGTCACACAAAAGTGCTGTGTCCCATCCGGCTCGAAGGACCAAGAAATGTCAGGAGTTTTCCTGTTATGCAACTCAGGTCAGAATAAAACGCTCAGACAGGTTTAGCGTGTACACGGTCGAGACTCAGGGAGACTCGCACTGTGCAATAAAAAGAAAGAGTCTTTATTCAGAGAGCACATACAGGAAGAGAGAAAATAGAACTGCAGGCTTCCTGTGTAACTTCCCCATTTAGGAGTCTGCACAGAGTTGCAGAGTTTAAGCTGAATACTGAAAAGAGCAAACACATTTAGATAATGAAACGTACTTTTAAGCATAACATAGTATAAATCCCAAAATCCTAAAAAATCTCTTAACACACCTCTTTTTAATTGTTTGAGCCAATAGGATCACAGTAATGGTGCCACAATCACCACTTCAACCAATCAGAAGTTGCAAGGCCAAAACCCACCTGGGCCCAAATTTACTGCATGTGACATCTGTCCAGTCACGTGTCTGTAGGTGGGTCTAAAATGGAGGTTGTTGACGGAAAATGGCTCTGATGCAGCCAGTTAGGCATGGTAACTGCTGATAATCACGTGGCTACCGGCTACCTGCGAAAAAAACGGAGGAACTCAGGAACGCTGCTGTGTGTTTTGGGGGCCTTCTTTTGCAGCTCATTCAGTGAATTTTGGTCAGAGCATGGTGAAACTTGGTGTTTAGAATTGGTGATAGCTCTGGAAAATAACCAGCCTTTCTTTAGCTGGTTACATTGAAGTCTAAAGAATTTCTGGTTCGGTTTTGTTTGTTTAGCGGACTTGTGCGCATTTATGTCACTGCTAGTTTAATCATGGCTTGTTTTCGTTTTGTGTGGTGGTTGTAGAAATGGTTTATATGAGGTTTTAGGTGAGATTCAGAGGTTTCTGTGGATACCACACATGTCGGGACTTATATTTCTGACCATTAAACACGATCTCCTCCTTTTTGTCCCCTGTACCGGGGGTGTGGGGCTTAAGTGGATATAGCAGCATATACCTTCCTTATTTAGGTATGGAACTTTAAAAAAAAAAAAAAAAAAATTCTAACAAAAATATTATTTATAATAAGTGTTCCATAGTAGCAGACAACACACTATTACAACTTACATGTTTATATTGAGGCATAAGTATATTAAAAAAAAATATACAGGGAAATATTTGTAAAGGTTGTGTCTGATGGAATCTATATGTGTATATAGCCAAAATTAATTTCCACAGTAGATCCCTTAATTGTTTTTGTATGTTATGACTGTAGTTTTGGTGAGATTTTAACCAGGATTTAGGTATAGCAAATGTTTTAACATCCTTAACATCTCAACTGGCACGGAGTTCCACAAAGGTGTGCCTTTAATTGCTTATGCAAAGGAAATCTATAAACTATGATATATTCTGGCAGTGGCAATAGAGTGAAGTTTAGTTATGAAAGCAATAATAACTGGTGGTGCTAATTCACAAACAAAGTTAAATGTAAGAGTAAAGTAATTTAGTAAAGTAACAATAATTAATTATATATTTACTGTAATCTTTCAGATTATTTTGTGTACAGAAACATTAAGTGCTAAATAAGAAATTATTGTTATTTTTTTAGCAAGCACACAGTAAAATGTGTGTGGAATATATACATGCTCTTATATTTAAAAATTGGGTTCCTTTAAATTATTTGAAATATTTTACATAGAGTAGAGTAAAATATCAACTTTGTCGGCTGAATTCAAGTTTTTTGTCTACTGGTTATACAACAGGCTGTTTTGTTTTAGTTGAAAGAAGTACTTCTTGTTGCCATTAGTTTGCTGATCTGCTAATGGCTGGTGCCCAAAAATGGTTGAGCACTAGACAAGTGAGTTTTAGGTCACTCTACAATGAAAGAATTATATAATGGTGGAATATTAATGTGTCAGATTAAGACCCCTTTTCTGGCTTTCAATATTTTCCAATGTATAATTCTGTCATATGCACATGCTGGAAGGTCCCATGTAGTTCGCAGAATCATTGGCACTGCTTGGACCATGAGTCCTCTGTGCTCCCTTACTGTAAATAGGCTATATGCTTGCCTTTTTGTCTTATTTAATGTCAATGCCTCTCAGAGTCCTTAAACATTTAATATCCGCAAGGAAGGCAAAGCTGCCATTGACAAAGAATGAGTGGGTATCTGCAAGTGTGTGTAAGCACACATCAGTTTTTTGCCTTCTATAACCATGTTGCCTTGACAACCATGCTTGTGTGCTCTTTGTCCTTTGTCACTGTGCAAGTGGCAACAGGATGAAATCATTTGTCTGATCAAGGTCATTCACAAACACAAGAGCAAATCTCGAAAATTCAGAATTTTACTTATAGACTTAATGTGTAAAGTCTCAGTATGGTGAATAAAACTGTAATTTTTGATACAAGCCTTTCATGACATTTATGGATGTATCACTTAAGGACTCCCTGGTGTCTGTTTTGTATTACAGCTTGTCTCTATTCATAAGGGGAGGCTTGGAAATCTTTAGGGGGCTGTGCTCCTCTAATCCCAGAAAAAAATGAAATATGGCGGTAGCAAGTGCCTAAAGCAATTAACAGAAGAGAAAAAAGCCAGAAGTGGCCATTGGCAAATTGGAGGGTGACATATGTCTGTTAAAAAGAGCATCCCAGTGAGACAGTTTGACATTTGAGTCCAGCAGACTGAAGTTTGTTTGCACAGTCTCATCAATTCAGTGTGGTATTCAAGGTTGTGTCTAGATACGCAACAGTACAATGTGCATGTGTGTATGTGTGCTAGAATGTTTGTGTGTGTGCATGTGGGTATTTATTATATTCATGTTTGGATTCATGTGCTTGGACTCACAAGCGTTTTAAATCATTTTTATGACTTGTTTGTCTCTATACTCCGCTAAACTACTTAGCAATAATGGTATACAGTCAGCATAAAAACTATCCAGCAATTAAAACTGCTGGATAGTTACATTGAGAAGGGATCTTTCCCAGTGCCAAAGTGCTTTCAAATAGGTATAAGCAGGTGGCCACCTGGAGGTGTTATTGAAAATGTGCCATGGGGTACTTGGGAAGAAGACAAAACCTCCTCCTTCCTTGGCCTGATGATCAACCTTTCACTTTTGAGTAATTTGGCAAGTAAATCATATCACATTTACTTTAAATCTGAACTCAGCTTCCATTGTGGAATATTTGAGTTTCGTTTTTAAATGATGATTTAATTTATTAATGCCAATAAGTTATCCAAACCTGCCTGGTCCTATGTGAAAAAGTAATTGCCCCCTAAACCAAATAACTGATTGTGACACTTGGCAGCAAGAACTACAATCAAGCATTTGCAATAACTGGTAATGAGTCTTGCATATCGCTGTGGGGGAATTCTGGCCCACTCTTCTTTGCATTTTTTTTTTTTTTAAATTTAGCACACTGGAGGGTTTTCCGGGATGGACAGCCTGTTTAAGGTCATGCCAAAGCATCCCAGTCCAAGTTAATTCTAGACTTTGAGAGGTGAACTTGCTGGTGGGTTTCTGATCCTACTCCATAATTCCAGTTAAGATGGCCATTCTCCTTCAACATTTTCTAGCAGAGAGCATAATTCCTGGTTCTACCAGTAATGGCAAGTGGCCCAGATCCCAAAGCGGCAAAGGAGCCCCAGACCATCATGATGATGTTATTTTTATGAAATACTGTGTTAGCGTAAATGCAACAGGACTCAAACCTTTCAGAAAGTTCAAATTTTGTGTCATGAGGTCATAGATTATTTTTCATAAAAGATTTAAGAATTGTTTTTTTTTTTAAAATTCTTTTTATTTATTTATTTACTTATTTATTTTATCAAATGTGAGATTAGTCTTTCTGTTGTTTTTGGTCAGCAACTGTGGATACCCAGTCTTAATGTTATTTTGGGTTCTTTTGTGACCTCCTGGTTGAGTCATCAATGTGCTCCTAAAGTAATTTTTGGAAGGCCCGTACACTCCTGGGATGTTTCACTACTGTTCCAAGTTTTCTCCATTTGTGGATAATGTCTCTGCCAGGTCCTTGTACACAGTTTTGTAACCCTTTTAACACTGGAATAGCCATTGTTCCAAACTCCCTATTACCGCAGGAGGGGTAATTTTGACCCCTCCTGCAACAACAGCAGTAATGGCAAAAGGAGTAATAAGTTGTTAAGTTGTTAATTTTCATCCAATTTTTCTTATTAAAAAAGCATTTAAGATGATTTTTTTAGGGGTTTTATTAGTTTAATGAATGATTTACAGATCATACAGGAAAATTCAGACGGGTGACTTGGCAACTGGGCATTCAGTAGCTCATGTTATATGGTATATTCGGACATATTTTTTTATTTATTTTGATCCGACACACTGCAAAATTCAGAATTTAATGAATAAGGATCAGTTTTCGGAAAAATCATGAAATATGATAATGATGGGGTTTTATTTGAACAGAGTTACATGATTCTTAAAATGCCAGAGCGTTTAAATGATGCCCTTGGCGGTTCTAGTGTTAAAGACTGTTTCTCAGCTGTTTCTTTAGATCATGGCATGATCTTTTAGCATACTTTACTTTGTGAGACAGGTTCTGTTTAAGTGATTTTTTGAACAGGTCTAGCAGTAATCAGGCCCAGGTGTGGCTAGTGAAACTGAACACAGCGTTCCAAAAAATGTGGTTAATCACAGTTAATTAATGATTCAACAAGAGAGACAATTACTGTTTTGTGCAGGGCCAGGAAGGTTTTCATAGCTTTTTCCCCTAAAATTAAAGCATAATTTTAAAAAGAATTTTGTATTTATTCAGGTTCTCTGTGTCTGATATTGAATTTTGTTTGATGATATGAAGCATTTATAATTGTGACAAATATCAACTACGAAATCAGGATGGGACACTTTTTCACGGTACTGTGCACAAGAGTAAAGAGAAAAAAAATAAAACCTACATTAAAATCTGACTGCTATCCCCTGTCAATATTGCTACTATTATTAGATTCCTGTTCTGGTCACTTGAATGTGGGACTTCAGCCCGGACCTCAAATTTGCACAAAGAGCAAACATGATCTTGAAAGTCCAACTTACAGTATCCAAACCTCATGTTTAGAATCAATACTTGTAATGAAAGTTTGGTCTGCGAAAGTCCAAGCAACAGGACGCAAATTTAATATATGAGTTGTGCAACTGAATCACTGTTATCAACCTGATAAAGTTAAATGATAAAGAAAAAAGGTAACAAATGGACCCCTGCCATTTAACAAGAAATGGAAGTATGGTATTAAAACTAAATTCCCCTCAAGTGTTAGATATTCAAGGGCAAAATCACATTTGCAACTGTTCTGTTCTGCTTTGTACTGCCTGCTCTGTGGGACTGAAATCATGATTTAGCAAAAATCAAGCATAATATGTTTCTGGGTGCCTTCAGGATTTCTTTATTGGACTTGTTGAAATGAGAGATACACAGTATATATGTCAGAATAGTCCATTTCTGGCCATATTTCAAAATCCACCCAGAGTATGGATCATTTCTGCTTCAGGTATGCTTTACTTTCACAAAACATTGGCTTTCTGCTACATTCCCATCTGTTTCTGCCAGCCATGACAGGCTTCTTTGGTCACTCAGTTGGAGTGAGGAGTGGTGTTAAATGTGTAAAAGTGAAGTCAGCGCACATTCACTGTTTTTGGTGGACTCAGCAGGTTTCTTTCAGAGAGAGTCTTTTTTTTTTTTTGTGGGTGCAACTGCTATAGGTTGTTTGTTACATTGTGATTATTGGAGGGGCTGGATTTTTGAATAAAAAGTGTACCTGCTGGAATGGTATTTCCAGTTTTTAAAAATGCATGGTTTTCACTTTCTTTACAACCATGGTATTTGCATTCATGGCACCCATTTGACTCATAAAGGTTAACAGCCTTTGCTTATAGGTGTTTAAAATTTATTCCCTCAATATTTCCTTACCAACAGTAGAAATCCCTGTACATTTGTCATGCCTTGTGAATAGCTGCATTCTAATGCAGAAAATGTGTATTTAGCAAATATTTTAATCAACAGGGAATTTAAACACAAAGTCCAGAAGCAATAAAGAAGAAGATAATCAGGGCAGATAGCCAGTTCTATGGGAGTAACCAGATGAAATACAGCAGACTATTATTGCATGTAATCGCTGACAATATTCTCATGCTACACCAGCGTGACCTACCTGAACTAATCACAAGCCCATTATACATATCCAACCACAATAAACATCTTTCACTTCATTACTTAGCTTTCTGGGGAGCAATCAAGACTTCATAAATAACTCCTTTAAACATAGCCTGTCAATTTCTCAGTAGTTGGAGTAATACTACTATGACTACTACTACTACTACTACTGATAACAATAATAATGATGATAATAATAATAATAATAATAATGATGATGATAATAATAATAATAATAATAATAATAATAACCACTCAACCTTTCATTCAAAGGAATTTTCTTCTTTCTTATAAACATTTGGTAGATTGATTAAGTCACAAAAAAATAAACTTATTATTGTGGTACAAGGATGACAAGGTTTCCAGTTGCATCAAAGTCATATGAGTGGATACAAAGAAACATTCAGCAGTGAATGAATAATTATGTGAATGAATACTTTTTTATGTTTCTGAGAAAATCAGCATAAGGCACAACATTGTTCCCGGAAGGCCTTCAGTGAGTTTCGTGGTAACAGGAAACTCACTAAAGGTGGGCTGCTGGCATTATCATTTAATCCTCTGGGAGTATAGACCAAGGACAAAAGAGAATCATTCTCACCAAAAAGACAAAAACAGAGTGTGACAAAATATAAAGAACAGATCATTTATTGACTGAAAAGCGACCTAAGTGAAAGGCAGTCTGAGCGACAGAGTGCAGTTGCATTCTTTTTCTAGTTGTTGATGGATCCCTTTTTATTGTGCTGATAATGGAAACGGTTGAGTACAAGTGATAAATTGATCACAATGTTTTTTAATGTCCTCACTTACCCTACTCATTAAGACACCCTATCCACACAACCAAGGACCATAAAAATATGAGTTAATCAATTAATTAGGGGGAGCTGAATCAAAGACACATCCAGAGGAAACCCAGCGGCACAGGTGGAGCGTGTACATTTCAGCATGAAATATAAAACTCTATAACTTGAACTTTTTATTGGAAACAACACACACTGATCACTATTCCAGTAAATATCTCCATTAGAAAGCACATTAAAGTAATATATCTTAAAAGAAGTATATCTTAAAATTTTATGTGGTGCAGTGATTTTTATCTAGGCAGGCTTTTCCGTTGTATAAACTGGGTCACTTTAGGTTACACAACCTCCAATTATGTACAACTGTACCAGAGCTTCCTCTTCCACATAACCTACCCCACGCCTATAATTTTGGCTGCATTAAAAATCTGTTACTCTATCCGTAATCATTCATTCATTCATTTTCTTCCGCTTATCCAATTTAGGGTTGCAGGAGTGACGAAGCTTACACACACGGGGAAAACATGCAAACTACACACAAAAAGGCTTTAGCCTGGATTCAGTTGCTGTGAAGTGGTAGTGCTAACCACTCCACTATCGTGCACCTCAGTTTGTAACCCTGTCTTCCCTGAATATTATTTGTTTTAGCAGTGGTGGAATGATTGGTAGTGTTTTTTCAGCAGCACAGCCATGACTGAATAATTGTAGATGTATCCAAGGAATTTTAAAGCAATACTGCAGGAACCAGTGTGTTTCTGATTTTTGATGGCTTTGTGTGAATGCACATTGAAAGATGTAGATTTCAGCATAGCTCAGTAATTCAAACCAGCCAAGGCATAAGAGGACCAGCATCCACCAGTGAAATTGTATGCATATATATGTGTGTGTGTGTGTGTCTGAGCTTAAAAGAGTGACAGACAGAGGGAAAAATGTGGACTAGTAATCACAGCCTACCATTTTTCATGCAGTGCTCCCAGGTGCTATTTATAACTTATTTGGAACACTGCTTCGTCACTTTTTGACCCGAACCAACTGAACCTGTGATGAGCATGTTCTTTCAAGTTTACCCAAACTGAGCAGCAGATTACGGGCATATCACAATGGAGCACTAATCAACCATGCTTGTGTAAAAATACATTTTAAGATTCACAAACTGTGAATCTTATTGTTAGTCAAATAAAAGTGGGTATAATTTAAATTCAACACTTGGAAAATTACCCACTCTGTTGTGATGTGACCCTAAAGTGAAACTAACAGGAAATGTGGTAATTTTGATTGTGCTTTTGAAAAATACTGTCTTGATTTGGTTAACTCAGGCTTGCGTGTCCTGATTTTACCTTCATTTGATGAGTACAAAAGAAATGATTACAAGCAGAGCAAAAACCATATCTTTCTATGGACACCTGACTATTAAAAAGACCGAATTGTCAAATATGAAATTTTTAACGCACAACAAAACATTATTTTATCCTTTTTTTAAAAAAACTCATTTCAATTCATCAGTTCCATTACCCACTTGTTAAAATTAAAACACACACACTTTTTGTGTTTTTATATCCCTCTGTATTATCACTACTTTCCAACATTTGTCTGCTGTTTTTACAACTTTAGAGAACAGTTGAACTTCAATCGTATAGACTGTGGGAATAATATTAAGAGGAGATAATTAGAGAGTGATGGGTGATAGAAGATCTTGCTAAGATGGTTAAGCATACAGACATTCAGAGTACTATTAAGGAAATAAAGCTTGACATATTCTCACTGCGGGGACACATCTGACAATGCTGCGTTCCACACAAGTGATCTGTGAGAGCAGTGCAGGGTTGCAATTAGTGTCATAAACTGTAGTATTATAGAATATTGCTAAAATGCATAAATATATTTTAATTCGGGTGAAACCAATGCATACACATCATATATTAAAAACTAATCCCAGTATAAATCTTTAAGACGTCTCTTTTCAAGTTGAGGGATTTATATCAGAGTAACAGCGGTCATCATTTCTGCTGTGAGATTGCAAACGTTTTGAATAGCATTTGTGAATCAAATGGTTTGGCAAAGTCTTGAAAAGAGCAGAGATCATGCGTCAAAGTCTTTGTAATCCTTGTCACTAAAATTGCACCGTGATCACAGCTGACATTCCCTATCATTATTCTCTCTTGTGTGGCACAGCCAACGCCATGCACTTCACACTACAATCCAAGGCAGAGGAGAAGTGTGACAGCTGGGGCCTCTAAACTTATCTGGCATATAAGGATGCTGCTTTTAAGGTGGAAATGCCTCCATTGCCTCAGGAATAAATACTAACATTATATCCATACTGTTACATTCTCAAATCACGTCATTTAAGCTAAATATTAGTTTTTTAATGAAAAAACAGAGATGCAAATGAGAAAAGCTTTCCTCGTAATTTTGGAACACTGCTTTAGTGTTTTGTTAACATGTAGGTTCTGCAGTGGTTGTGCTAAAGAATCTGCTCACTATTTAACTGCACAAAAACAAAAGACATACAGGTTTCACACTGCAAAATATATAATATATATATATAGGTATATTTCCTCTCTGTACACCTAATAAATATAAATGTGTGTGTGTGTGTGTGTGTGTGTGTGTGTGTGTGTGTGTGTGTGTGTGTGTGTGTGTATAACCTAACCTAACCCGACATGGTTCAGTAGGCGTGAACCATGTCGGGCCCTGGTGCTGTCCAACTCTTCATACTGGAGACCCTTTCTTGGATATCTGCCACTGTGATGGTTACCGGACCCTGTTCAGGGAGGTCGCTATGGTCTGCCCTCAGATCCACTAGCCACTGAGCATTGCCGTTATGGGTTGCATCCTTCTCCCATATGCTCTTCCAGTATTGCTCCGTCTCCAGCCTTGGTGGTGCTGTTCTCTTTTTGTTCCCTTGCCACTGAGAGTACACCCTTGCTGGTTCTGTGGAGAACAGCTGGTTTATTCTCCTGCCTTCTATCTCTCTGGTGTACCTCCTCAAGTGGCTGGCCAAGGCTGTGAGTCTTTGCTTGGCAGTTTCCAAGGCCTCAGGTATGGACAGCTTGCTGTATTTCTTATGCACCTTCTTTGTCGCGCCTTTCTGCAACTCCGTTAGTTGGTTATATATATATATATATATATATATATATATATATATATAATATTAATGTAAATATAAATCCTCTCAATCTTCTGACATTGAAGCTCCAATAAATTTTAAGAGGTTGCTTATTTTAACATCTAAAGTAATCGTCCTTCTCTTTTTCAGGGTGTTTTGAAATGTTATGGAGGAGAAATACTGTCCAGATGCTGGAAATATTTCAGATTGTAACTGGTTTTTGTGTTTAATGCCATTGACTTTTTCTGTAAACCGGTGAAAAACAGTTAAACAGTTAAAAACCACAACCATTGTGAGTAGGACTTTGACCTTCATGGATGAAAGTGGAATTGCTATCACCTGAGAATATCACTGCCACATTTCATTGTCATGTCTCGGACTCTTGTGGAGAATCATAAGAGATCATTTAACTCTCATTTGGCAACATAAGATTGCTCAACAAAACAAACAACAACAAAAATATAAAATGAATAATGCTAAAATGAATAATTTAGTAAAGGAATTCAATTTATTTTATATGTTTTAAAATAAAATGCTGGGAACAGGATGGTTACTGTCTGTTTTTATCCTTCGAGCTTTGTGCAGGCACCTTTCCTCAACTGATGCTTAATAGCTAGATGCAGGTAATGTTCTAGGAGGTTTAATTCAGCACCTTCCAATCTTGAGTCTATACTAGTACATCCCATAGCAGTTCAAATGTTTCCAAATACTTTCTATTGCTCTTATTCCTCTGTAAAATGTTGCCTCTCTACAACTTGTCATAACTATGCTTAAAATATTGATGTGGAACATGCTCATTTCTATGGAATGCCAGGACTGCCATAATGAATTAATTAAATACACCATTAAATAATTAATTAAATGTGGCAATAATTAATTAAAATCTGAAATAATTAATTACATAAATATTTACAACACATGTAATTAATTAATTATTGACATATTTAATTAATTAATTGCATATTTAATTAATTATTGACATATTTAATTAATTAATTAATAACACATTTAAATAATTATTGACAGTTTTAATTATTTATTTATTTATTTAATTCATTTTGGCACTTTTGTCCCCTTCATCTCTCTCCATGAAATAATTTTATCTGTCAGCCTCACCCATCAAACTAAGTGGGCGGGGTTAACGCTGCCATGCAGCTTCTCTAACATTTGATTGGTTGCCGTGCAAAGTAAGTCAAGACAGGTCGATCCTAGATAATCGATTGCTTGTGTAGACTTGGGGCAGCCAGGTATCCCAGAATGCATTTCAAATCACAGGCAGCGATGGTGGTGGTGTAGTTGTAATACCCCATTTTTCTGTCACCAACTACACTTTTAATAGTGTTTTACCCGCGAATGTCGCAGCGTAATCTTCACATGTCTGGTCAGGTTGTCAACATAGAACATGTTTGCGAAAGTGCTCAGATGTTTTCAGAGATTTCGCTAGCTCTGCTAACAGTCAGCTGACAGAGCGCACCGAGCTCACAGCCCCGGTGTTACAGCTTAACTGTTTATTTTGTGTGTATTTGTTTTGGGGGAGGGGGGGGGGTTACGTTAACCGGTTTGTTTACATATTCCACTCTCCGTGTTCCACATGTTGCATTCGCAGATTCTCATCTTCACCGAACGATCGTCTCTTTCCACCTGGTCTTGTGTCTCTGTGCTTCTGTAACATAAAGAACGAGCTTACATTTTTCTCACGACACCAACGGTCAGCTCAACAGGCCCTCAGTTTACCTGCATGCATCCTCCTCCTCACCTGTCAGCGGTTGTTTAACACCTGCTGCTAATTCAAGAAACACGCCCACGTTACCTGGTGATAGTCACAGTTTAACTGGGCAGCCGGTGCTCGATATAACGCAATGTTTTTCTTTTTTTTTTCTTTTTCGGTCATGTTATGTTTAACTGTCAAAGGCTTGTTACAAACTATGAAACACATCGTGCAGACTTCTGGATGTTAGAAGAAAACTAATACTGCTCATGAATGAGACTAAAGGCAGGAAGGTGTCCTTTAAAACTAAACGTGTTAATAGGACCTCCCTATTTATATAATAGTTTATGATATAGCACGTGTATTTCAGTAATAGCCTACTCATTTCAGTGTAGTGGTGTACAGTCACACAGCTCACGTGGGCATTATCTGTGATACTCCTTAACTATAATTTATCCAAGTTAACTTCAGTTAACCATTCAGACAGTTCTTTTGCAATGAAAAACATAAACACCCATGCTGCCGGTAGGTTTCCGCTGTGCCAGCTGTTTACATTACGGCTGCTTATGCAGTAACCATGGTAACCTCGGACTCTGAGCGGCTGGATCGACGCAGGTCAGACAACAATTTTACATATATGATCTTAAAACAGGACACAGCCACTATACGTCCTGGCCTCATATCAAATGTGAACGCAGACTGAGTCTATGTTTGACGTTCGCTTTATATCTAATCTTCCTCTCAAACATTTAAACAGCAGCGAGTCTGCAGCTGAGGGAACACAAACTCAAATTGTCGGAACAGGTTCGATCGTGTATTCATTTGGTGATTTATTAAATGTACAACTGTTATTCTAATCTGCTGCTGAGTCTCTTACGCTGATGAAAATGCAGAAAACACAGATCACGAACACCTGTTCAACCAATCACTTTCATTCCACTTTGATCTGCGACAAACTGATGCGTTTCTCTCTGTTACAGTGTTGCGTTAGACTGCTATATTTTTGTGTTCTTTATGCTGTAGATCAGGGGTGTCGAACTCCAGGCCTCGAGGGCCGGTGTCCTGCAGGTTTTAGTTAACACCCTGGGTCAACACACCTGAATCAAATGATTAGTTCATTACCAGGCTTCTGTTGAGGAGGACATGTTGAGGAGGTCGTTTAGCCATTTAAATCAGCTGTGTTGGATCAAGGACACATCTAAAACCTGCAGGACACCGGCCCTCGAGGCCTGGAGTTCGACACCTGTGCTGTAGATTTCCACGTCTCTGGAATAGTTGGCAGTAATAAGGTTGATTTTCTGTAAAATCATATTGATATGACCCGTGACATATTCGTAGATGACAGTTAGATTAGTCGGCTGGGAAACTCTGTGTTAACTCAGAGAGCTGAAGATATCGTGGAGATGCTGACCTCGCTCCGTGGTGTACAGGGCCATTTACCCTCATGATTAATATTCACAATAAAAATATTAGCCGAACATCATGAAGTCTGTATGTGTTTCATAGTGTCGAACAACCGTTGTACAGTTAAAGCCAGCAGTTACTACATGACGGAAACACCAACGTTATCTCTTTTATGCGTTTATACGCAGGTCACGCTGATTACTGAACAAAAACCCAAAGATCAGCTGTTAATCGGATTTCTTTGCTCTCTCTCCTCCTTAAACATGTTTTTAATGTTAGTTATAATTCAGAATTGGCGACTGAAACACGTAGGACACATACGAACATCAGGAAATAAAAACCCGATAAATATAACCTCAGTAAAAGAAGTCAGTGTCAGCGGGGGTTATTACAGCTGTATACCCGAGGCGAGCGGGTGTATCCCACGCTTTGCCGTGAGACTGGGCAGACATCTCCGAAATCATCGAAGCACTTTTTCAAAGAGGCTGTATCTTGACAAACCGACCAGAGATATGAAGATTAAACCACTACATTCTTGGCTAAAAAAGTATTAAAACGGTATTTGGTGACACACAAACAGGGTTTTTCAAAGTTCAGTTCTGTTAGTTTGCACGTGCCGGTTGTTGTGTGCTAAAAACAATGGCCACCAGGCCAAAGCAATGGTTTTGACTCGATCAGCGTTAACCCCGCCCCCTGAGTTTGATGGGTGAGGTTGACAGATAAAATTATTTCATGGTGAGACCTGAAGGAGTCAACTGTGCCAAAATGAATTAATTAAATACACCATTAAATAATTATTTAAATGTGGCAATAATTACTTAAAATTTGAAATAAATAAATAATTAATTAAATGTGGCAATAATTAATTAAATATGTCAATAATTAATTAAATGTGTCTATAATTAATTAATTACATGTTTTGTAAATATTTATGTAATTAATTATTTCCAATTTTAATTAATTATTTAATAGTGTATTTAATTAATTCATTATGGCAGTCCTGGCATTCCATACATTTCAACCAGTTACTAAAGAGAACACAATTTGGATTTAGCACATTTAGGCATCATATCTTAAAATCATCTTTAGAAGGTAAAACATAGAACATTGCCTATGTCAGAGAAAACCGGCTAGGTGTCTTTTTGCAACCTGCTCTGAGCTGCATCCTGATCACGTCACAAAGAGAGTGGGATGCTGTGGCCTCCAGGTTTACGTAGATGTTAATTCTAAGATTTTCAATATTGCTGCAGCTGCAGTTTATGTGGCCACTGCTAAGACTGATTTCTCCCCATCTTTCCCTCTAAAAATAAAGACTAATCTTATTTTAGTGCTGCTGCATCATATAAAAAGTTTGATTTTTTTCTGTACTAGAGGATGTTCCTTCCAACGACAGTCTCACTGAGCTGCTACTGTAACTACAGTTGTAGTCAGTTACATATCTTGCAGCAAGGCACATAGCTACAAGTAAATGTTAAGCATGCAAATGCCTAGTCCTCTGTTTTGATCATGAGCATGAAAAGAATATTGATAGACAGCTCTGATACAATACCAGTGAGTACTGCTGCCCATGCATAGTGCAACTCTGACTCATCGACTCTGAGGAACAGTGGGAGCTTCATGTTGTTTGCTGAAGGGAGCTTATACATCAATAGCAACCAGCCTAATGAGACAGCTATTGGATTTGCTGTTTTTGATGTTGTGGCTTTTGTTTTTGATGTTCTTTAAGTTGATCTGGGCCCAGATTTACATGTTTTATACTGTTTTTTGTGTTTATGGAAGCCAGAGTAAGTAAAACTAGAAACATTTTATCCACGCACGCACATTCACAATATAGGTCTAGATTTTGTACAGTGTGCACTTAATGTCAAATAAAACCCCTCCAAATTAAAAATAAACAAAGAAAATAAAAGTCATGCTTTAAGTGAATCTATTAATCCAAGGACAAAACATGTTGCGAATGCCAAATACTCCCCTCAGTTTTAAAAACAAACTACTCCAGAATAGTCTGAGGAATCTCCACAGTGCTGTGCCTCAAGTGTAGCCCTGACATTGATTTACACATCTTCATCAATCCAATAATCCTCAAGCCCAAGTGATGAGTTAATACATTTATATGGTTGGGAGCTGCAGCAGAGTCAGCATGCAGAGATTCTTACATTCTTTATGTTTTGGACTCATTTTTGCTCCAGTTGTTGGGGATTGAAACAAAAAGGGTTTTCTCTCCTTTTTGGATAACCACGATTTTGTACTCTAATCTGTTGGGGATGGCATTGTAATGATAAAAGAAGGCACCATTATACTGTTACAGAACAAAATGGAAAACAAGAACAAATAAGGCATACGTACATGTGCAAAACTTAACACAGGTGCACAGAATCATCATCATCAATTAATCAATGACCCAAGGCAAGTAGAAGAAATAAATCCCGTTCACAAGCTATAATGAACAAGCCAGGTTCGATTTGTGAAGTCTTGATATAAATTTTAAGATTGCTTTATTGATCCTTTCTTTCGTCAACTTTCGTCAACTTTTGTCAGTATCGACTATGCAAGTTTTAATCTGGTCTTTCTGTAACAGTATCTGTATGCCATTTCTGTGGGTAGTCATGCATCAAACAAGGAAAGGTCATATAAAAAAATGAAACTACATTACTTCTGTGAAATTTTATTGTGATATGTATTGTTTTGACAGTTTATTTTTGTCATTTGTGAGGCATGCACACAGTTCTGATGGGATAACAACTCAACAGGCCACTTCTGACATACATCCTAAAATATTTCACTGTAAAAAGAAGGCTTACCCAGCTAGTGATTATACAGTAACATGGGCTCATTGGTCATTACACACACTAACAGGTTACAGTGATTTTAACAGCTAGTTAAGAAACATCATTTAAAAGAGCCATCAATCATAAGTGCATCTCACCACTACACACTAACACTAAGATTAAGCTCAAACCAGGGGGTGCATAAACAATCACAGCACAGGGAAGTAGATCATCCTATCAAGGCACATGGCCACCTCTACTTTAGGCTCTTGGCTTTTAAATAAAGCAAAACACATAAGTTATTATAAAAAATTATATTTAAAACATAAGAAAAACCATCACCCTTTCTGTAGTTAACCGTACTGCAGAAACACATTGGTGATTCACAGCTATAAACAGGGTCTCCTTCCCGTAGTTAAAAAAAAAGAAAAGAAAATTAAAAATCAAAACAGTCACTCAGAAACAAAATGTACAAACCTAAGAATAAACTAAATAACCTTCAATTTCGAGCAAATAAACCAATTATTTGTTGTGTGAAGTGGTTAACCACACACATCAGCTTCTCTAAAATAAATAACAATTTAATAGATTAAAGGCATTAACAGCTTTTCATATTCCACACATACCTACAGCTCATACTGTTTTAAAAAAGGGTTTTGAAGAGCTGACAGATTAAATAAAATAATAAAACTTTCTGGGTCACCACAGAAAATCTGAGACAGTTGTGGCTAAGATAGAGAACTGATTATAACAGATACTAGTGTCCAATCACTCATTGGAATGGACACATTTTTATTTTAAGATACGACCTAGAAAGTAACCCTAAAGAAAAAAAGGGGCAAAGCCAGCAACAAAATAAAAACATCAAAAAAGTGGCAAAACAAAAAGATAAAGGAAAGAAACAAAGCAGGAACACTTCTTTAGGCCAGAGTAGCATAGCAGCTCTGCTGTAAGGCTATTAGCCACCCACCCAGACCCATGCACAGTAAAAATAACGTTAACTTTAAAAGATGATAACAGAAATAAATCCAAGTTCGCAAAAAGCTAAAGTTAGATACTGATCAAATGGCGTTGCCTGTTTCTAAAAGAAGCAGCCAACACAGTGCTCAGAACACCTGCGTAATACAGAGTGAAATAACATGCAGCATAAAAGAATAAATGAAAAGAATAAAAGAATAAATGACACATCAGCCATCCATGGAGAGAAGCTTCTGAGAAAGTAAGAGTCCACAGGCAATTTCTACAAAAGTACAAGTAGCAATCAATCAGCAACAATAAAACCAATTCAGACAAAGGCAACTGAGACTCCTAAAAGGTGATAGCTTTGGAAGCTGGGTGAAAGGAGACCTGGATGTTTACAGCAACAGGAGAGCAAGAGAGACAGATGTTCAGATGGAAGCTCCTACCTATAGTGTAACCTCATAATGCAATTGGTCACCGAACAAGCAATTAGCAATGTGACACTAAACAAGATATTCATTCTATACATGTGTATTTGCAGTATTGACAAGTGGTTCTTTGGAGAAAGGGCAACTTAGGACAATGACCTAACCTGATTCTTGTGAAGTTGTCTAGAGTTCAATGCATAAAAATGGATTTACTAGGATGCTTGCAGGGTAAAGTCAGCTCAGTGTCGAGTCATTCTGATTTGGACATTTGCATTCTTACATACAGCTCATTCAACTAATGTCTAGAAAAGTTGAGGGCAGCAGAGCATATGTAAAAAGGGAACAAGCTGAGCAGAGTTACTTCTAGCCTTGACAATTAATTTTAGAAATTCAAAGTCCCAAATCTCAACCCAGTACAAGAACGACAGCAAGTTCAGCCAGAAGTTTCTCCTGCACTGACACGATATCAAGTCATATGGAAATTAATATTCTGACAAAATAGGTTTAGGGTTAAGGGGGCAGACCAAATTGTCTGTGGAGATTCAGCAAGCAGACAAGTGAACTACATTTTTCCCTATGCCTGATATTCAAACATCACCAATGCAACAAGCACTCTAATAGATTTAGATTGGTTGCTGTTTAAAAAAGCAATTTTTTTGTGGTTTTATGTGGACTAAGAGGCCTTTTTTTCCACGACTGACTCATATCAGTAAAAACAGACAGATTACAAGACATATCAAATCTTTTTATGCTGACTTTCTGACAATTATTGTGTTATTTGTTCAAAACAGTAGCCATAGCAATTGAGCTTAATATATAAATAAATAAACCTGTTGAAATTACTAGTGAACCATGGGCTTAGATTTGATAACCTAATTAGTTAAAATGCTCAAAAATGTTTAAAGATATCTCTATAAAACATTTGCATTTGAGATTTTATTCCCTGAATAAAAAGTTGCCATAGTAACTGTCACATTAACACTAACCTTTCCCCTGTTAAGTGTTTAGCTGTATTATATTGTACAATAAATTAATCCAATAGTTTCCATTTACCTTTCTTTGACTTGCTTGTATGTCCACTGTTGCGCTTTAATCCTTCACCATGGGGACCAGCCGTGAACAACAAGGCACTCTTATCTACTTAAATTGCAAAGTGAGTCTGCAAGAGACAAGACTCTGTCCTCTCCTCTTTAATTGGGACCTTGAACGCCCGGTACGTATAAATACAAACGTATAACACCATTCAAATATAAGGACAAAGTGACTGTAATAATCAACAAGAACATGAAGAACCTTGTCTTTCCTTCTCTTTCTGATGTAATATAACACCTAATGTTTGGTAATCACAGTTTGACATATAAAGGTGTTTTGTTTTTGTTTTTTTGGTCCAGAAGACCTGCTTTATTTGGTGCAGTTTGAAAATCTCTCATACTTCTGAAACTACAAGAGTTTACCCTTTATACCCTTGTATTATTTATTTATTTGCGTACATTATATGGGCATGAGTTTTGGACAACACCACTGAATTTAGGTGTTTTCCTTACTAATGCTACATGTGTATAAAACCAAGCACCTAGCCATGCATTCTGCCTTTACAAACATTTATGAAAGAACGGGTCGCTCTAAAGAGCTCACTGGAGTACAGTTTGTGAAAATCAGTTTGTGAAATTCCACAATCAACTGGAAGCACTTAGAATCGACAGCGACTCAGTAAGTAAGTAAGGTTCATTGCATGGGTTTCAATAGCTCAGCACATCTGGAGCTATAATGTGCATGTGACTCAGTACTTTTGTCCATATTCCATGCTTCTTCTTGTTTGGCAAAAGTGCTGTTTTCTTTTATAGTCACTCTCACACACTCAGAAACAGTCATAGTCACATTCATACTCAAGTGAAACACAACCTGTAAATTAAATACTCATCATGATATGATTTCTTGATAAAATTGTTGTCATTGTTGTTTCAGTTATATCATGACAGACATAATGCACCTACTGGTAGGAACAAGCATCCAATCTCTATTTTTTCCTATATACTCTGTCCACACACACTCAACACACCGTGAGGTGCCAAGGTCATTCTTGGCTCTCCACGCTTTTGTTACTTCTGCACTCAAGGTCAGAGGTCTTTAGATTTAAAACTAGGAAAACTCTAGGAGACTTTAAAAAGAAAAAAAATATTGATGGATGTGAGATACACTGCTCCGTAAAGAAGTGTTTTAAGTTGTTGGTGCCAACTCGGTCATCTTAACGCTATAGTTTTTCTCTTCATGTTACTTCAAGTACACTGACTTGCCTCAGTGCTCTCTACCTGTGACCTTCGTCGTCTTTCTCACTAATCCACACACCCAGCCCCACAGTCATGAATTTCTGTTTGCTGCATTCTGTGTAAAGTGAGTTATTATTTTTTTCTGCTCTGTACAACACTTGTCAGGGTCATGTAAGTCTCAAAGGGGGTTTAGAGGTACTTCCTGCTGAACCATCAGGTGATAATCCCCACATACTGTTACAGGTGATAACTGGCATACAGTATTGGGGCATTCAGTTGCACTGTAGCCAGAGGGCAGAAGGATTGTTTTAAGTCACGAAGTCATAGTTATTGAAGAGGCTTCACTGCTGTGCAATAGTCTCAAGTCACCACTCATTTCTTTATGTAGCGCTAGAAAACTGAGAAACGGATGCATTGATTTACTGAAATGTGCAAACATAAATGGAAATACGGTTTATAAGGCAAAAAAAATTGTACAATTCAAAGCATTAAAAGTCAATAGCCTGTATGAGCGCCTTCTTCAATACTGCCTGAACTCTCTAAGGCTTTCATGTTATTTCTTAATTAATCTTCATGAACAGTTCTCTAGGCTTCTTGAAGGACATTCAAGGCTTTTCTTTGGATGTTGGCTGCCTTTTGTTCCATTCTCTCTCAAGATGCTTCCAAGCTGCTTCAATTATATTGCAAACTGGGCTCTGGAGATGCCAATTCAAGTTCATCTGGGTGGTTTTTCCTAAATCCTGGGTCTCTACTTCTCTCCACCTGCAGTTAATTATCGGCAATCAGTGTGGCAGTCTTAAGGACTGATTCAGACTAGAGATGGCACGATACCACTTTTTTATGTCCGATACCGATATCATAAATTTGGATATCTGCCGATACCGATATGAATCCAATATAGTGTGTTTTTTAATCAATAAAACTGTTTTTTTAATATCTTGCTGCATTTTGTTTAAGTTCATACTCAAGTTTAACTAAACAACAACACTAAAGCTATTATGTTATACCTGCATGTAAAAAATACACTGCACCCAAAATATTTCATAGTTCAGCAACACCGATCAATCTAATAAACTTAAACCTACTCCATCCTTCCTATTCTGGTAGTTTAAAGAGTACTTAGCAGAAATATTAAGCAACCTAACTAATAGGGTTGCAAACTCCCAGCAAAAGAAAATAGGGAACCACCCCCCACCCTCCACCTCATGATGCTTAATCGATGTAATCAACTTCAATTTAATGCAGGGTGAAAAAAAAGCACAGAAATAAATTATTTTTCAAGAATAATTAAATAGATTCAACATTTTTCTTCAACAGAATTGCAGAGTGCACAGATGGTACCTTCCCAAAGGAAAAAGTACTATAGCTTACTAGAGTATATTAGACTTAACAGTTACTATATACAGTAATGAACTTCTATACATTTTACATCAGATTAAAACTTTGGGTGTAAGATTCACATAATTATTTATTAAAAGCTAGACATTTTAAATGAGAATAAGAAAGAAAAGTGTGTCTTTGTACCCCCTTTTCCCTGTCAATGCCCAATCGGCCCCCCTGGCTAAACTTTGCTAGATCCGCCCCTGCACAGTTACCAGCCGTCAGCTACGTAGAAAAAGATCCTGGTCTAGAAAGTAATATTAAATAAAAATTCTAACAGCAGCTTATCAAGCTTAAACGTGCTGCTGTTGTTCAGCCGCTGGTTTCCTCTTTCTGGTGCAAAGTGAGCCAAATACAAAGAAGAGAGATGGACTCTCGACAGAAGAGCCGATCAGCTGATCATTAAGCAGTTTCACGATTGAAGTAGCAGCAGGAGAGAGAGAGAGAGAGGCAGTCGCTCCATATATCGGTTGTTAAGCTTTACGTGGGAATGCTTTACAAACATTCAGAGATGAACTTACACACTTGCTTTACTTCTCTCTGGGATAACTTCCTCGGAGATGAAATGCCGGTTTGGTAGCAAGGCTACAAATACACACAGCTGCTTTATCACATGAGCACACTGCTCTGACGTGCTACGGTTATGAGCAGAGTTACGCCGTGTCACAAGTTTTGTGAGGTGCTTTTTTGAAATTTAATGGATCGGATTACTTTTTTTATTTCTCACCGATATCCGATCCAGTAATTTAGGTCAGTATCAGACCGATAGGTAATATCGGATCGGTCCATCTCTAATTCAGACCCCCATCTTTACCAGATTGTCAGCTAAACAGTACCTGTAAATCGATCTCCATGTTTTGTTTGCTCCAAGTGTTTCCTTGTTTAATGTTTCGTGCTTGTGTCTTTAGCTTCTTGCACCTCTGGATCATTATACACTTACCTCCATTCTTACCTGGAGTTCTTCTGTCACCGGTCCCTTGCCCCCCAACTCACTGCCTGCCTAAATCTTCCTCCCAGCTGCCATGGCACCGCTCACTCGACCTCCTGTCGAAAATATGGAAATTCACCTGCCTGCCCTCCTGCTCACCACAACCATCCAACGCTTCAGGAAATAATGTCTGACGTCTTCCTTCACCTGCTGCTCACTTCGCCACTGCCCCTGGAGAGTCACCCCTCCCTCAATAGCCTCTACTTGCCAGCCTGCCAAGTAAGCAACCTTCTTTACTCACCTAGTTAAAAAACTCACCTGAAATTTCCTGCACTTTAGATAATACCGCTCTCTTTCCGTTGCACTGCATTGAGCCTCTGTGAAGTTTCCTCCACGCTACGTTCTGCTATTGATTATCCCTGTGTTTAATAAAATCAGTTTGAGTTTGAATCGGCCGTGTATTGGGTCTGATTTTGGGTCCACTTTCATGCTGGCCTATCAGCCTTTTAACACCTTCTTTAAGGAAAGCTTGTGTCAGGTCCAATACAAACATATTTCTGCAACAAGGTGCTAGTACCAGAGTGGCTTTTGCTAAGTTGTCTGTAGTGTGTAGAGACAACACTGGCTCATCCCTTGAGTTAGGTGACTTTTTTATACTCAAATGAGTTATAGGTCAGTTAACATAACAAAATATTCCTTGTAAAATAGTCCAGTACAAAGACTCGACTCAAAGTGAGTTAAAAAGCAGCCAAAGACCACTAGAGAGCCTGGAGAGCTATTGCTCAAGACCACTTTAAATAACAAACTCTGGCTCCCTAGAAGAAAACTATAAAGAGATGACAAGTGGCTTGACACAGTGCTGTTGTTCTAACTTATCAACAGACATTTGAAATGTAACAGTAAATACTCAGTGGATAACCCTAACATCCTTTCATAGATCTTTCAGGCAGAGGAAAGGCGTGTTTTCAATTCATGACAGAATTTAAAATATGATTGAGTAGGCTGAGTAAATTATCCAGATGGAAACTGCTACGTCTACAATAAATGCTTTGTTCACAGGAAGTCATGCTCAGCAGATCTGTCTGTGGTTTGGCTGTCATCACACCACAGCGAAGACCATCTGCGGGTCAGAGAATAATAATTTACTTCCATCTGTCTGTTCTGTTTTCCATCCATTCCTACCTCCATTCCAAACCCATTCATCTGCTTATGTTGTATCCATTTGTTCATTAATGTGAATTGTATTTAGATGCTCAGTCTGTCTCTGCACAGTCATCATTATTATCCTTGTTTCCTTTATTTTAACAATTAGATGAGAACTCTTGGTCAGCAAGTATCTTGACCAAGAGCTCTTAAAGAGTTGCTTGGTCCTTTGAGAACTTGTGGTGTTTAAACCTTCATTTAAGCACCGTTTTTTTTTTTTTTTTTCAATGCATTCAATAAACACTAGATTATTTTCCTGCAAATCCGATGGCATGACTGTCAGATTAGAAAATTAAACTCTTGCTACTGCCTGACAGTTAGAGATCAGAGGCTACTTGACTAATTACTTTCTAAACATGTTATGACGGGCGATGATGCAGGTTTCTGTTGATAGAAGTAAAGCCCCTGGAGGTTCGTGCTGTGTCATCGCTGCAAAAACAAAAAACAAACAAATGAACAATTTTGTGGTCACATCACATTAGCAGTGATCCAAGGAATGCCAATTGAAAGATGCCTCTGCAAAAACAATCTGGAGAAGGCCTTTTTAATTTATATTCATGTTTTGTCAGTGTTTTGTTAGACTTCTCCGAGAGGGTTATAGTCTGTCACACAAATAGCCCTTTAAAATGTTCACTATTACAGCATGAAAATGATAATGACATTAACTACATGAGGAAAATAGATATGTTCTTTACCACTCTTAAATTTCTCTGCCTCTCATGTTTGTGAAAGAGCAACTTGCTTCGGGTAAAGACATTTAAAGTGGGATGGAATGATCTCAAACCTCAGAATCAGTAATTGATGATATGTTGACAGATTCACTTACTGAAGCACTATAAGTGCACTGTGTGATCTAACACTACCCTACATCTCCATTCTCCATGTGACTGCTCAATAAAGCTTTGCTCTGTGCACCGGTCTTCACTGCATCTGATGAGTTCTGACTTGCCACTGACTATATGTGTCTGTCCACTGCTCCTCTGATCCGTGCGTGACCTTGGCTCTTTTCCCACTCAGCTGTCTTTGTAGCCCAACTAACTTTGTGTGTCCAAAGCACAAAATTCACTTGTGAATTTTCTTTCAATCATGCATATAGACAGACTCTTTAAATATCTATCTAAAGTGTATTTATGCAGCTATAGTTTCATTTACACTTTCTTATGTTTTTGTTGTCAGATGTCAAAAGCAGTATGAAATTCGATCATGGCTCATTAATATTGCATCAACCAGCATGCATTACAATGAAAATTATTCTTTTTTGATCATTACAGTGTCTGATAAAAGTGGCCTATTTTCACATTAAGAAAGGAAACATGACAGAAAAACAGACTTCCCTCACAGCTCGCCAGCCTCCCAGAGGGAAAGTCATAATCTCTGGTTATGATGCCCAAACCTAATTTATTGTAAGAGAAACTTTACCCAATACTGTGTTCCATGTCTTCAACTTCATGTGACATATGACAGTTTGGCAGAAGTTGAGCAGAAATTATGTTTTTGTTATGATTTCTATTTTGTGTTTTCCTGTTTTGGGGGTTTTTTTTCAGTTCAGTCTACTGTGTCACTTTCATCTTCTTATGCTGTCAGAATCCTCTTCGTTAATTTTTTAAGTCGCCACCACATTCACCGCATTCAACAAGATGTTGAAAACATTCCTTTGAGATTCTGATCCATGTTAACATGAATGTGTCACATACTATCTGCAAATTTATTGTCAGCTGCACATTCAAGCTAAAAAAATGTGAGTACTATCACATCCCGAAGGTGCTGCAATGCTCTGGTGACTGGGGATGCCACTGATGTTCAGTGAACTTACTGTCTTCATCATAAAATCAGTGTCGAAATGACTTCTGTATTATTACACGGTGCAGAATGTTAAAAAAAACCTCCCTCACATTATTCCACTACCAGCAGCCTTGAATGTTGAGACAAGTCAAGTTGAGTCTACATAATATGTTGATGTTCATCATGGTCAGGTTTTTATTTATTTTTTCAGTTTACAACTGTACTCTTTTATTGAGCCTGTGTCCACTGCAACCTCGGATTTGTATTTGTTTTTTTTCTTGTCTGACAGGAATGAAACTCGATGTGGTCTGCTGCCGGTGTAGTTCATCTGCCTCCATCTTCTGTGGCATGCAATCACAGATGTTTTTCAGCTCATCACAGTTGCAACAAGTAACTCCCTGTTAGCTCTGTTAGATTACTGGTAGTTCTTTCATCCTTAAACCAGTGTGATTCAAACATCGCTGGTTGTGGTATGACATACATTTGATACTAAAAGTATGTGATACCAAATGTATGCTGTATCATTATATATTTGTATAATCTGTTGATACCAGGTTGTGGTAAAAAACAAAACAAAAACAACCAAAAACTAAAAAAATCAGGTTTCCCCACTTCAGAACAACTTAAGCAGTGCGATGGAACAGAGCACAAAGATAAAATAATTACTGGAACTAAAATGTTTACTTTACCGCTGCAGCATATTTTAGCAGTGTTACGGTATTCATCTCTTTTCCTTTTAACATCAGTGTTGCTATTTACTGATATGTGTTTTATGTTCTTTATAGACTTTTATCTTATAACCATTTGATAATGGAATAAGTCACGTGATCCATGAAACACCCTTTTTAGGCTGGTCACAAGCTGCCAGTGACATATCAGTCATGTATGGCACTGTTAACTTAGTGAGTTCATAACCAACTTTGTGTGCCCGTTTTCCTAAACACCTGCGATCGGGTAAGTGAATCCAGGTGAAGGAAAGACCCTGGATATCCTGAACTCAGTTCATATTATAGGGCCCTGATATGGTCTTCTATTGCTGTAGCTCATCTGCTTCTGGGTTTGCTGCGTTGCCATGTTCAGAATCATTTTTCTGTATACTTTGGTTGTAACCAGTGGTTACTTGAGTTTCAATTTCCTTCCTATAAGAAACTATAAAAAATAAAGACATCTTACTGACAAATGATTGATTGCTATAGTCTTAAAAAAACAAAACAGCAAACATCCTCTGGGATACACTGCAACTGATATCCAAAATATGAAGAAGTTTGCACTTTGTACTTTCTATCACTACCCCTCTTCAGTGTGCTAACAACTTCTATACCTATGAATCAGAGACAATAAACTCCATATGCAACAGAATGAAAACTCCTTGCTATAGGAGACCTCTCATCATTACTCTAATGCAACTCTCATGTTCAGAAGTTCTAATTGAATTAATATTTGCCATATAATAATTTACAAGGGGCACTTTAATATATGCATTTATTATTCTGCCCAGATATGCAGGTATCTTTCCATCATCTGGATACCCTTACCCTAAAACAGGCAATTAGGATAAGTGGTCACACTAAGCTGGTTATCAACTTGGGAAGTTAACTCAGGATTTCCCCTGGGCATTCACATTAAAGGAGTGGTGTTGCCAGCATCTAAACAATCACAACTATGGATAATCATTCTGGTAACAGACTGGCTGATTTTGCAAAGGAAGATAATATTGGGAAAAACATCAAGTTGTTAAACACAGACTGAAAGCAACACAGCTGCTGCAGACAAAGCAGTGTGAGTGTGTGTGGGAGGGAAAGGACTGCAGTAGTTTAGTATTAAAATCACTGTATGAATTTGTGAGAGCTTCAAATGTTTTGGTCAGTAAGAATGGAGAAGAGCTACTACATTAAACCTCATCCTACCAACATATTTTACATACTTGGACAATTGATTGGGGTCCCTTAATCATTTACTGTAAGAAGGAATCATAAAAGGATAATCATTATAATAATTTAGTAGTATTAGTGTGGGTAGTATTGAATTTATATGATGAAATCAATCGGTATAATATAAAATAACTGAAATAAACACAAGAGCAGTCAGCCCAGAGATGTAATCTTGCCACCATGTCCTGGGTTTGTCATAGGGGCTCACATTACATGCTAGAAACACTTCACCTATGAGGCATGCTGGTCAGATCCCCATACCACCTCAACTCACCCCTTTATATGTGCAGGAGTAGCTGTTCTACTCTGAGCTCCTCACCCCTGTCTTTAAGGGTGTGCACAGGCACCCTTTGGAGGAAACTCATTTCCGTCACTTACATCTGTGATCTTATTCTTTCAGTCAATACCCAGAGCTCGTGACCGTAGGGGAGGGAAGGAACATAGATCAGTTGGTAAACTGAGAGCTTTACTTTCATCCTCAGCTCTCTCTTCACCACAGCAGACTGATATTATGTCTGCATCGCTGCCTAGATCGCAAAAATCTGTCTTTCAGTCTCTTCACTCCACTCCACTCTCTCCTCACTCATGAACATGCTACAAGATACTTAAACTCATCATCTTGGGGCACCACTTGTGGATTTTCATAGGCAGGCTCTAAATGCATAGCCAGGGTGAGGAGGGTGCCCACTTTGGAAACCTCAGAAAAGCATCCCTGCATTTTGCAGATGATGTGGCTCTGTTGGCTTCATTATACTGTGACCTTCAGCATGCAGTAGAGTGGTTTGTGAAAATGCTGGGAGTCTACACCTCCAAGGGTCAGCGCTTCCAGGTCTGAAGTAGAGCAGCTGATTTTTGTCCTTCTGGGTTGGGGGAGAGAGGCTGCCTCCAGTAAGGAAGTTCAAATGTCTTGGGATTTTATTCACAAGTGATGAGAGCGTGAGTTGGACGGGGGTCGTATTGGACTATTGTGGTGAAGCGAGAGTTGAGGTGAAAGGTGAAGCTTTCAATCTCCAAGACCATATACTGTATGTCCCAGCTGCTTAGCCTGCTGCCACAGCAACATGAGATTGGATAAGCAGAAGATAATGGCTGGATACTGTAATAATTAAGTAACATGTTTGAAGGCAGGAAGGAAAGCCAACAAAGATGCCGACTGTATAGGTTAACAGACTTATCAGTATCACAACTTTATCATTAAACATGAGCACATCTGATGAATTATAATAGAGTATTTCTTCAAATACATTTCTTAGATGGTAAACAAGCACAAAGGATGCTTTGTTTTAGGATCTTTAATTAATATTTTTCTAACAATAAAATTGTTATAAAATAACTGTTTCTAGCCAACAAATCAAGAGATTATGTTGTGTCTAAGAACAAAATAAAACAAAAGAACTTAAGATCTTCCTAATATCTGTTCACAGGTTAGGTTAACAGCAAACGTTTTTGTGGTAAATTTACCTGTTAACAAGTGAACCACCTTCAGACTACAGACAGTCCAGGGTAAACCCTAACCTTAGCTGGATAAGATGAAATCTTACTTGTTACTTACTTACTTGTACTTCTGTTAGTTTTAGCAATATAGTGTATGTAAAGGGCAATTTTTTTGTATTTTTCTATGTTGAGTATTTGTAAATTGTTGCCACCATCTTTCCTCTGTCTTGTTTTGTTGAAGTCGTCATGTGCTTCCTCACCCTGTGTGTCAAGTGTTTGTTTTTAGATTTGGATTAGTCTCCTTTGGTTATTCCTGTTTTAGTTTGAAAGTCTGTTTTCTGTCATGTCCCATTTCATTTTTATTTCCTTCCTTCCTTCCTTCATTCACTGATTGTATTCATCTGTTGTTTATTTCTTCTTACCCGCTTGCTTGTCTGCCAGTGAGTCCCTGTAGCATTCCTGACTTACTGCTAAGTGTTTTTGGTTTTCTTTGCTCCTTTTTTGGATTTTTGTTCAGTCACCCTTTTTATTAAGGACTTTACATTGGTGTAAATAAATGGCCGGCTTTTTAAAAATGATTCTTTCTGACTGTAACAAAATTTGTTTTTGATTCATAGCCCCCTTTAATTGTACAGTTGCATTACAGTTCTAATAGTTCAAACAGAGAAAACTTCCAGGAGAGAGAAATTAAAGAAATGTCTCTTTTTCTCTGTTTAAAAGATTATCTATGAAATTACTACTTTCCTTTGTAGTGAATACATGAGGATTATCAAACTCTTTGCCAACAGTGTGATCTCAAGATAAGATGTGTGTGTTTTCTCAAAACATTTTGCAAATGACTTGTAAATGAGTAGTAGTGAAGGTCAAAACCACTGACTGTTAAGGTGATGGAGTCCTGCGAAATTATATCTGTATTTGTCTGTTTTTAGATACAAATTTATTATTTCTCAAACCCCAAAAGAAACATACTTATGATTTGTTGCAATTGTAAGTGAAAGAATTGGACATTCAAATTCCCTTTACATATATTATATTGCTAAAAATACTTGCTCATCCACCTTTACACACCTTCACCAACTTTAATCCGTAGGATTCAACGTGATGCTGGCCCAACCTTTGCAGCTACACCTTCAGCTCTACTGGAAAGGCTTTCCACAAGGTTTAGGGGTGTATTTATGGGAATTTTTGACCATTCTTCCAGACACACATTTCTCAGGTCAGACAATGATGTTGGACGAGAAGGCATGGCTCGCAGTCTGCACTCTAATTCATCGCAAACATTTTCTGTCAGGTTGACTTCAGGACTCTGTGCAGGCCAGTCAAGTTCATCCACACCAAACTCGCTCACCCCGGTCTTTATGCACCTTGCTTTGTGCACTGGTGGTTAGTCATGTTGGAACCGGAAGGGGCCATTCCCAAACTGTTCCCACAAAATTGGAAGCATGAAATTATCCAAAATGTCTTTTTATGCTTTAGCATTAAGAGCTCCTTTCATTGGAACTAGCCAAACTCCTGAAAAACAACCCCACAACAATATTCCCCGTCACGAAACTTTATACTTGGCACAATGCAGCCAGACAAGTTTGGAGGTCTGTAGCAATTGACTTTGCAGAAAGTTGGTGATCTCTGTACACTATGTACCTCAGCATCTGCTGAACCTGCTCTGTGGTTTTATGTGGCATTTTGAATCTTGGGCAATATATAAAGAATGTATTTAAAAAAAAAAAAAAACCCCAAAAAGCAGCCCACAAACCAGCAAAAAAAAAAAAAAAAAAATGTCTGGGATGCTCTTGTAACAACTATCTATGTTCATCTTACCTTATCAAATACTTATTTACTTTCCAATACAGAAAATTTGTATTACTCAATTGATTTATTACCTCATTAAAGCATGATGCTTTATTCCGAAATCCTGCTGCACCACCATTATCAGCTTTACCTATAACAATTGATACATCATTTGCTAGATATTTCAGGGCCTGTCTTTCCTTCGGGGGTAGATTAGAATAACATCTGTTCGCTGCAGAAGTGAAAAAATAGGAGAGACCTAACCTCTTTTTCAACTAAATGACAAAAATGTTGTACACAGGCAATAGTTTCTGGGGGAATAAATAGGCTTAGGCTTGAATTTCTTACTTATTTGTACCCACTAATTGGTTTTTCCTCACTCCAGTAAGCAGAGTGTACAGAGGGAGGGGTATGAACAGAGTCCTTACATGGAAAGAATGCTTAAGAAAGATTTAAACAATTCAGTCTTATATTGTCACTTCATCATAAAAAAGACAGACCTTTAGATAAAATGGCATTTCCTAATAATTGAGCTGTCTCTTGAAGAAACTGATTTCTTGAGGTATTCTTTGCATATTTGTGCCCCCTGTCACTTTGTCTTGTTGATCTTTTTTTTGTAGCTCTTCAGGTGCTGACTGGGCAGCAATCTTCTTGCATTCCCTATATGTTCTCCCTGTGCCATATATACCTGGATAGCCAGGGGTGTATTTGATCATTCTTGTCATCCAGTGTATCTCATCAACACAACTCGAGCTTAATCTCAGAATTTTCTTTCTTATCAGAGTCCGTTAAGGAGGTGCGTCATTCATTCAGTTGAATCAACTGAAGTGAGCTAAAATTCGATTTTAAATCCTATTGCAATCTTGCAATATCAAAGGGGGTTTTCGAATGCTCTTATGTGCGTATTCTATAACTAGCAGAATCAAGACTTGGGAACCTTTATTTAAGATTTCTCAACACTTTCTGCCCAGTGTAGGTACCTTATCAATTTTAGTCCCCTTATAATACTTTGGAATCCAATATTTGGATAAAGTTGGCCCATGGGGCATATAGCATGACTCCTTCTTCATCAGGTGTCTCATCTATTTAAATTAGGAGTATAAGCATCCTGGGAGGGATTGTGAAGAAAGAAAAATCCACAGTCCACATTTTACAATCCATATCCACAAAAAATCAAATGTAGAAGCCAAATTCTGTGACCATTCACCCCATGTCACAAATATCACAGCTTCCCCCATGTTTATATGGAAAATTAAAGCACCTGGGCTCTGTCTGCATGGTTTTATACATTTTATACTTGAATAATACAGGCATAAAAAAAAAAAAAAAGATTTTTCCATGGTAAACAAAGCTATGAATATTTAAATTTTGGCCAATATTTGGTATACCCTAGAAAAATCCTGTTAAAAATAGTAGACAAATTTAAAGACCAGTAACAAAATAAATTCCAGTTCAATCTAATTTTCATGAAGAATTCATGGCTCCTTAAGATAAAAAGGCAGTGAGGTGAAGCTAAAAATCTATACTTTTTCCACAAAATAGAAACCACTACATGGCCTGACTTAATGCCAAGGATCTTGGGTTTTCCCACAAAAAGTGCTCTATGCTGGGTAACCACTAATTTTAGCCTGGTTAATGCAGATTATAGGATAAACTCTTTCAGCTTTCTGCCGGTAAAGTCAAATTACCATTTTTCCCAGCATGGCACATGCGTGTTGTCCTTCTTTGTTCTAGAAGAGTGTGAAACATTAACATCAGCTTGAATCTGCACACCACAGGGCTAAATGAATTACTTACACAAAGAGCATACAGAAGAGAGAGCAAATATGAAATTTCTAAAGAAAAAAGACAACCCCTTCTCAAGATATTAGGACAATATATGAATAAAAACAGATTGGAATGACTTTTAAATTAGCTCTACCAGTATGGTGGCTCCATGGTTACCACTGTTGCTTTACAGCAGGTGGGTTCTGAGGGTTTGGACCCATGCTGGACTCTTCTGTTTCTAGTTTGCTTCTTACTGTATTTTATTTATTTATTTATTTATTTGAACCAAGCTTCAGCTTCTCCCAACATCAGGCAGACAGGAATTCTAAATGCTGATATTGTTCCTTCCTGATTAATAAAGGTTAAAAGAATACACAGGTTTTTGAAACGCTTGGAAATGTTACTGATAGTCACTAGTGTTATTTTGATTGTTACTAAAGATATCTAAAGTCTCTTGTAAATGGCCTTACCCTTTATAAAATCCCCCAGTGATAATGCTGAGCTCCCATTCCCCTTCAAAGAAGTACTGAAGTGTTGTTTGAATACTATCATCATGTTCCGACAGTCTGTATTGTACCCCAGAGCTTAGCATGTTTCCTTATCCTACCAAATTGTGAAAGGACAGATACCTTAATGTGAGATACAGCACATAAAAGACTGAGATAGAAGGGGAAGAGATACAGGGATACCATTTTCAAGTTTAAAGTTCCCACATGGCTTGGAAGGTCGTTCTATCTGGGTGAGAGCTCTCTTTCTAACCATACAATATGTGGCATACAATCCGTTTATCTCCATCCAATCAAATGAATGGAAAGTAGGAGACAGAGGGATTGATTTTGTAACAACGCTCAAGCTATTAGTGTATCATTACATGAATGCAGCACTGAAATTGTCACTGACACAATGTCACAGAATGCTGTATTTCATGGAAAATGTTCATGGGCACCACATGTTTATATGATGGGCTCATTTTAATTATTATTGATTAATTGGTTTGTAATTTTCTTTTTGTATTTTTTGTCATCATTACAACCATTAAAAATATCCTTGAAAAATACACCACACAATTGGGTATTTATGCATTGTTGCTCTAAAAAACACACAGACAATGCTTCTGACTTGAAAGATTATCTGGGTAAACCCTTTTCCTACTCAGTTTGAAAGCCACAAATCATTTTTACTGTTTTTTTTTTTTTAATCTACAACAAAAAAAACTGCTAGAGACCTTACAAATCAGGCCCAGCTGATGTCATAGATTTATGACATCCTGCATGTTTGTTGTGGACCTGCTCAGAGAGGTACATAATAAAGCCAGATCGACAAAACCAGGCTTTTTTTTATGTTAACTTACTAAACAAAATCAGAAGGCCTGATCAGAGATGGGAATGATGATGCTGGTTAACCTTTAGATATGAGGCTCTCCCATAATTAAGGATTTAATTGATTAAATTGATTTAGTTTTGACAGAGAGTGAAATTAATTATACTGATTGAATATTCTTTCTGATAAACAGGATGCCAATAGATTAATCAAATTTCCAATCTATGGTTTATTAGCTGCAAACAACAGTCTACAGATGACTTTGCTACAAAACAAGACCTAGTAGAACAGCATATTGATGCAGTTTTGCAGTTAAATACCTGCAAACCTTGGGTAAATAGGCTTACAGTTGTGAGCTTCACATCTGCATTGCTTGTTGAGTACATCGTCAAGAAAATGATTAGCAAAAATGTGAAAAGCTGAAAAATTGCATGTAAAAGATGGAAAAAAGCAGAACTATTTCAGCAATATGGCTCAGGCTAAAGATCATACAAATCCACTTGACTGTTATTTAAGAAAGTTAGAATTGCTTTAAGCAATATGGGCTATAACTAACTGACATAAATGTTTATTTCAGGGCTCACAGAAGCCCTATGCACTGTGTTGAGACTGTGGAGTTCTAAAAACCAAAAACACGTACATTTAACTCAGCTGGGCTTGACCTGGCTGCTGTCTGATATTAGGTTGGCTGTTCTCAACACTGGTATTGGCTCCAGAATCCATATTGCTTGCACTTAGAGAACTGATGGATATCTCTCTAAAATATTGCAGCTGGCCTTAGTTAAATAAATAAATAAATACAACTTTTATCAAGTTGAACCATTACATGGGCTGAACCAATGCTATTATCACAGTAGATAAACTGACAAAAAAAATGTCGATTTCATAAGTTGATTTCATGAGTTTATTGTTTTATGTAGCCTTTTAAGCCAATAAAGCTAATGATTCACTTCAGATACTCAGATGGAAATGACAATGGAAAGTTTATGTGCCTAACAACAAATGATAGAAACGTAAAAACCCATATAGGGTTTACAATGCCTTAAGGCAGTGAAAACAGCAAAATAACATAAAAATTAAGCGGAGCAGATGTCATGATGGTGTGTCTTGCACTCCTGTGGCCTTAAAGCTGTACAGCCTTAACATCCACTTTCAAACCAACATTTTTTATTTAGAGATTACTTAAATCTTACTTAAATTACTTATATCAAAATGTGTATTTAAAACAACAGATGGAAGCTGAGCTAAAGTTTATGCAGACATTCTGTATTTGTTTGGTGTGATAACAGATTTGTGTTTTTACTGAGCACACCTTTCTCCAGTCGATTATTAATTATTAATGACTATAGTGTGATGGAAATACCCCCTATGCTTTCTTCAGCAAAAGGAAATGAGTGAATGTGTAAGCATTTGTGTGCAGAAGTGAGTATTTGGCATAAATTAGGCAAGCCATCACAATTTCTGAGGCAGTTAATTGGACATGGATTCGTGCCATAGGTTGGCCAAAGCCTCTGAAGCTCGGAGCTCATTTGCTGGGATGCAGAACACCTTGTCAGGGTCACAAGGTGGAAAATCTTCATCCTACAAACACACACATAGACGTTTATCAGGCCCCAGATTGACTCCTTGAATCCTATCTGATATGAGCTATTTTTACATGGGACTAATTTCTTCATTGCAGAAATGCACTTGGATTTTCTGGGCCAAAGATTTGATTTGTAACATGGTTGTTGCATATTGAGGAAATATTTATTAGACGTTACTTTATGTTGCATTTTCTGAACTTGAAACCAGTTAGTTTCAAATGCTGTAGATTTTGTCTATAATTAGTAGATTACATAACATAAAGATACTACCGTAGCTTACATGATAACTTTAACATGCTGAGCACCATCATTTACAAACAGTAGCAATGTGAAAATGATGTGTGAAACAATTAATAATTTCCTCTCATCACATTTGCTGAATTAAAATTCTAGCAAATTGCTATGATTCATGGTAGTATGGCTGCAAGGTTATAGTTTGAGGTTAAACTGTCATATCATTCAGTAAGCTCAGTCAATTTGCCTACGATATGCCTCATAAACTAACAGAGAAAGTTATTTTTTAGCGCATCAAAAAAAAGCGAACATCTATTCATCACAGGGGCATCGGCTCTCCTTAGAGTGCCCTTCTTCTTAATAGCCCCTCTCAAAGTTTTTCATCTCCTGTGTAAGTAGCAGATCCAGTGACCTGTAGTGTCGTTTTCCTTTCACACTGTCTCATGGTTGAACCTTGAGTGAGTCAATGTATCTTTCTGACATAAAGGGTACAGATGCAGTAACACAAGAAACAACTTCACCCTCCTTTTTCTTGCTGTTAACAAAATGCAGAGGTGGCCTTCTGAGAAAGATCTGGCTTGTCCATTGGTTTATGTAACTGCCATTTGGAGAAATATCACTCTGTGGATTTAGTGAAGCTGAGCCTTTGTAATCCGCAGCACAGATACTTTTACAAATCCTGTATTTAATTAGATTTTCCCATTTAGTCATTTGCAGACAGAAGCCTAATTCCAGCATAATGCCTACAGTGAGAGCGTATTCCTGGCAAGCCCGTGGATTGCGTCCTATGTTCTACTTCAGTGTGTAATGGTCCAAGGAGTTCAATTTCACCTCAAATATCCCTTTCATTGTGTGAGCTTAGCAGAACAGCAACTGGCTTACGACATGTTTTCTTTTATTTATCAAACGATCTGTGTTAAACAAAAGTATTCTTGTGAGTTATTTTAGCAGCTTGGAAAATTGTGGAGCATGTTGGACTTATGAAGAGTGAGCCAATTAAATTTATAGCTGTTATATATAATACTGTGAAGTAATCCTACATGTATGCTTTTTTATGTGGGCTATAATATTTGATTTACAAGATAGCTTGTATTGTAAAACAGATGCAAATTGGCCAAATACACTGTACGGCAACACCATAAAAAACAGGTTTAACTTGAATACTTAATTAAATAAAACCTTCCATAAAACAAACAGATTGAATTATTGAGTCTATGACAGTAATTGTTATGTCTTATTGAGGTGTTCAATACACTTATCACTGACTGGTTTGTTTGTGTATGAACTGTTTCAACTGTAAGAATTCATTGTGTAATGACACACCTCTGATTGTTGGTCGTTGCATCAAGAAAGGAAGTTTAATTACTCGAGGTCAGATAAAACTTTTCAGCTGATGTTGATTTTCTCTAACTGTATTTTAGGAACTATACTGCTGTCGTCATGGCTAAGCAATGTTGACATGTCACTTTCTTTTAAAAATTTGCCCTCCAGGCCTGTCTAGCTCAAATTAAATCCCCAGGGACATTTGAAGCTATTTTCACAATCCTCATCTTCACATCCTCATCATTACTGAAAAAAAACTGCAGCCAGTAATACAACTATATCAACACAATGACAAAATATTTTACTCAACAAATGTACAATGATACAATAGTAGATTTTTAGATACTTCTAATACACTTGCTTATGGTTAGAAACAATATAATCTTTATTATAAAATATGAAAACCTGATTATAAGTAGTCAAGATTAGATGCATCCGATACTATAGAATTAGGTATTGGTCCAATATCAGGTAAATGCAAGGCTAGTATCACTGATACCAAATACTTATACTGATACTTCTAACGTATAACTTGAGCTTAATTAAGGGAGAGCGCTTTGTCTTGATTTATAAGGTAAATACATCATCATTATGCAAAATCTGACATCACTTAAAGGTGGTAGATTTTTAGGTAGATGTTCACTTCAAATAAGATAATTCATTTAACATATTTAGTGGGCTGAGTATTATTTAAATATCTGAATATAGTTTATGGTTAATCAGTCTGCTGGAATAACAAAAACAAACCCTGTTCCTGTATTTAAAATGGAAATAAAAATAGAATGCAGTGATTTGCCAATATTAAAAAAATAGTTTTATTTGCAATAGAACATAGTAAACTGAGAAAATATATCACTTTAAGAAAGGCATTAGCTCATTATGTTACTGGCAACAGGTCCGTGATATGATTGGGTATAAAGCAAGCACATTAGAGAGGCCAAGCTTCACAGGAATAAAGATGAAAGGAGGTTCACGAATCTTCAAAAGAATGTGTCTAAAAAATTTTGCACCAATTTCAGAATAATATGTTTGCAGTGCATCCAAAAAGTCCAAGAATCTGAATAGATCAGAACGGGATGCATGTGATCCTCAGACCCTTGGGCAATGCTGAATCATGCCTATTAAAAAATAGGCATGACATGTGAATATGATCCAGAAATGCTGTCATCTTCTCTGGGCCAAAGCTAATTTAAAATAGACTGAGACTAAGAGAAAAACGTCTGTGGTCAGACAAAATGAAATTTGGAATTCTTTTTCGGAAAACACGGATGCCACATCCTCTGAAAAGAAGAGGAGCGGTACCATCTGGCTTGTTATCAGTACTCACCTAACAACCCCATTACTGCCTAGAGAACTTGCAGCATGCACATCTGGAAAGGCACCATCAGTGCAGGTCTTAGAGCAACATATGCTCCCATCAAGAAATTTTATTCAGGAAAGTACTTGCATATTTGTGCAAGGCAATGATAAACCACGCATATCTATTAAAACTGCATGGCTTCCTATTACAAGAGCTTGTGATTGTGAGATTTGCAAATCAGTGTATTCTGTTTTTATCTACATTTTACTGAGCTTACCAACATTTTTACAAATGGGTTTGTATGATGATTTGTAATTCTTTCAAAATGAACATTAACTAATGCATCATAACTCATAACTAAAAATATTATAAAATATACTAAAATATTCTTACAATATTGTTTGCCTGTTTGATTGGAGTCTGTGCTGGAGGTCTGGGTCTCGCTGAGACCGTCCTCTCCTACTTTCTTTTTTAGAGTTCTCTTTTTTTTTTATCTGTGTTTATTAATTTGTTTGTATAAATTGGTGGTGTTGCCACAGTAGCTAATACGCTTCCTACACATATTGCAACTTGCAGTGTTTTCATTTATAGACATGAAATGAGTCCACAGGATGCTTATATTTTTCTCTGCTATTATGCTCTCACTCTCTGCAGCCTACATGTGTCTTCCCAGCACTGCCAAGTCACATGACTGCACAAAACACAGCAACACAGGGGAGGGGGAGGAGCAAAAGCGTGAGCAATGGAATGGGAATAATGTATTGAATGTACAAGAGAGATACTGAAACTAGTATCGACACAATACCAATAATAACTTTTGTATTGAGCCTATTGATATCTGGATTGATTCTGCCTCTCACCGAGATCCCATTACTAGATTAGCCCTAATTTGTGAACATGTGTGGATGTTTGTTGCATCTTATGTGGATGACCTATGTAATGTAATGTAATGTGATATCATGCTATGAAATACTGGACTTAGTAAAGCAGAAATTTACACAATGCTTTATTAAACCTGGTTAATTAATAACAAGACCAACATTAAGCACAGGGCTATTACAGTTACGACTGAAATATAAATACAGCTACTGTTATTATGACTTTTCTCTATCAGGAAATAATGTGACACCATTTCTTTCCCAAATGCCAACTGGTCTCAGCACTTCCTTTCCTTTTTCTATTTACACTCTTGTCAGAAAATCTTGATATTATGGGCTCATGTATTACTTGAGCCCATAATAATTATTAATATATAATAATTTTTTAGTTGAGGTACCTTAAGTTAAGTTAACACATTAATGCGCTGATACACGTGACTGCTCACAAACTATGCATATTCAGTGTTTCATGTGACACGATAATTAGGCTGTCATGAATTTCACATCTGTTTATGACAATGTCTTTGGATTCACATAGAACACTAAATCCCACCATGAATAACATGATGGAATCCACTTTTCATTTCATGACTTATTAAGCCGACTATTGTAAATGGGTTTTATTGATTTTTTTTTTTCTTTAAACAGACTACATGGTTTAATTATACCTTCTGATCCAGAAGGGGACTGCTGATCACAAAATTACGCACAGGATTTAGAAAGTCACCAGCTTTCTAGGCTGTATTCTCAAAATGCATTAATTTAACATATGCTATGAAAGATGTTTCCAGAAAAAAAATATCAATATGCTTTTAAGACTGGTGTACTTGTGCTGTGAGTAGACATCCATCTGTGACCCATCATCCTTAAAGCACATTCCCTACATTAAAATCACAATAAACACTGGGGTATATCTTACCATAGTATTTGTTATTAGCTTTGCCATAATTCATTATTGATTTTTTAAAAACCTGATCTCTCTTCAAAATCATGACATTTTCAAAAGAAAACTATTTGAGAGATTAAGCCCAGGGTGACGCTCCATCAATAATAGCCTGCAGAAGCCAGTGAAACAAAAGTGGAATTTCAGTGCTACAGATGAACATATCTCTAAACACATGGCATACTTGAACATAATTTTTTTTCTCAAGGCTGCCTTTTCATAGTTTCCGCTTTCAAACCAATAGTGCAAATGGGAAGTCAATGCCGCTCTGTAAATAATGAACAGAGCAAAATCAGACGTTATTGGATGCACCTGCTTAAAGGGCAACTTTACTCTCTCAGCCAGCTAATAGACTGAACATTTCTGATTTTGAAGGCTGTTGAGAGATAACCTTTAAAGATGGCGAATTGCTCCTGATGAAGCAGGGTGTGCAGGGGAAATTAAAGGTACATACATCCCCCCCTTTTGTAATTTGATTCATACTGCAGGCTTAAAGAAACAATGTACTCTAGACATGGTGCAGACAATGTGCCCTCCTGTATTCTAAAGATAAGTAAAAAAGGGAATGGATTCATTTTAAACTCTTTATTTAAAGTGGACTTCAATTCCCTTTCTGGTAAAGGTCAATTTGCCATCTATGACTTCACTTTATCTTTCTGCAGTCCACTGTTTGAAAGTTTATATCTAAAGCAGTGTCTAAAGAGTGTCAAGCATAAGGCCCGCAGGTCAGAATTGGCATGTCAAAGACACCAATCCAGCTCACTGGATGGTTTTGGAAAATGTGGTAGAGAACATAAATTTTGGACTTTTAACTATATTTTCTTAGGTTTTACAGACATTTTTTTTTTACTGATGCAGACCTTCCACAGCCATTTATGCTCAACCAAAACAAATAAATAATCGATTAATTTTTACCCATTTACAATTTCCAACTTTAGGCACTAATTTAAGCCTAAAGAGTCATCCTTACATATTTCTTTCATTTACTACAGCAGCTTTTCTTTCAATTGCAATGCTTTTTCTTACATCAAAATATCTCAGAAATTAAAGGTGTTGTTAAGCTTCTGCACACCGACAAAAAGGATTTACACTGGTCTGGCACACATAAGAGCATAATGTGTCATGATCAGGAGGTGAGCGACCAAACTTGGCAGACAAGTATATCTCGGACCCCTTAGGGTTCTTATCTAGATCGCACATTATGATCATCATCATTGTCTTGCCAAGTATCAGAAATTCTGCCCCTTGCCTAAAAACTATGCATATTCACAATACTTACTGTTTATAGAGACTGAAGTGGTTCAAACTGTATGTAGCAAGTTGCCATGGAAACATATCTACATTTAGTTGGTGATTTAAAAAAAATGTATAAATGTTCTTTTATATTTTGTTCTGGTTTACTACTGGCGATACTGCAGAGATTCTGAAATAACTGATTAGTCTATTGGTATTTATCTGAGAAAATATTAAATTGTTCTTTTCACTTTGTTTTAATAGATAAATACATTTTAAAAGGCTACCAAACACGTGCTTTTGGGTCAGACACAATTCCATAACAAGGGAGAAATTAAAATCACTTCATTTTTAAAGTATCCCATAACTGAGCTCTAATATGCCATGTCAGAATTAAAGAACAACATTAAGAGTGGATTAAGTGGTAAAAAAGCATTATTTTTGACCTGATTTGCTGTACAGCTTTACATGTCCGGTTCTCCTGTTATTAACCAGTTATTGTGTACAGAAAAACAGTCAAATAAGATGGTTTTAGATTTTGTCTAGTCAGCCAAGATAATATTAACAGTAACATAACTGTTAATATTATCTTAACAATAACAGTTACATCTCAGACTCCACAAGCCTCAAAATATGTCAGTTCAAAGTTGAATCTCAAACTTGAATCTGGAAAAATAACAAGACTTCTGATCAAAGTCTTTTGGATAGAAGGAAATTGAAAGATAGTTAAGCATGGTAAGGGAGGGTAATGATTTGGGGTTGTTTTGCAGCCACATGTTTTTGGCACCTTGTAGTCGTTGGATTGATCGTGAATCCGCCGTTTACCAGAATATTCAAATGTGTGGCTGTCTGTCTGACCTCTAATGGGTGGCCAGAATTGATTAATACAACAGACTGAGACAGAGTCCAGCCCCTCTCCAGGAGACTAGTTCCAGAGCCCAAGCCATGCGTAGAGGTGAGCCCGACTATATCTAGCCGGTACTTCTCAACCTCACGCACTAACTCAGGCTCCTTCCCCACCAGAGGTGACATTCCATGTCCCTATTGCCAGTCTTGGCAGCCGGGATCGGTCCGCCAGGGCCTCCGCTCCTGGCCGCCGCCCGACACACATTGCACCCGACCCCTATGGCGCCTCCTGCGGGTGGTGGGCCTGCGGGAGGATGGGCCCATGTCTCCTCTTCGGGCTGTGCCCGGCCGGGCCCCATGGACTAAGGCCCGGCCACCAGGCGCCGCCCTCGGGCACCCTCCCGGGCCTGGCTCCAGGGCGGGGCCCCGGTAACCCTATCCCGGGCAGGGTAAACTGTTCCCTCGATGTTCTTTTCATACGGGTCTTCTGAATCGCTCTTTGTCTGGTCCCTCACCCAGGACCAATTTGCCATGGGAGACCCTACCAGGGAGCAAAAGCCCCAGACAACATAGCCCCTGGGATCCCTGTGACACACAAACCCTCCACCACGATAAGGTAGCGATTCACGGAGAGGTGCGTTGGGGTTTTTCCCAGTGGATGAGAGGGTTTGTTCCCTGCGCCTCAGGGTGGGGAACGGGTCCTGACTGTCATCTGCGCTTATGCGCCGAGTAGCAGTTCAGAGTACCCAGCCTTCTTAGAGTCCCTGGGGGTGCTGGAAGGTGCCCCACCTGGAGACTCTGTTGTCCTACTGGGAGACTTCAATGCTCACGTGGGTAACGACAGCGAGACCTGGAGGGGCGTGATTGGGAGGAACGGCCTCCCTGATCTGAACCCAGTGGTGTTTTGTTATTGGACTTCTGTGCAAATCACAGTTTGGCCATAACGAACACCTTGTTCGAACATAAGAGTGTCCATAAGTGCACGTGGCACCAGGATGCTCTGGGCCGCAGGTCGATGATCGATTTTGTAATCGTATCACCAGACTTGCGACCATATGTTCTGGACACTCGGGTAAAGAGAGGGGCTGAGCTGTCAACTGATCACCACCTGGTGGTGAGTTGGATCAGGTGGCGGGGAGGACGCTGGACAGACCCGGTGCACCTAAAGCGCGTGTAGTGAGGGTGTGCTGGGAACGTCTCAGCAGAGGCCCCAGTCCGCGAGATCTTCAACGCACACCTCCGGCAGCTTCAACAACATTCCGAGGGAGACGGGGACATTGAGTCCGAATGGACCATGTTCAGCGTCTCCATTGCCGGGCTGCTGCATTGAGCTGCGGCCGCAAGGTGGTTGGTGCCTGCCGTGGTGGTAATCCCGAACCAAATGGTGGACACCAGAGGTGAAGGGAGCCACCAGGCTGAAGAAGGAGTCCTATCGGGCTTGGTTAGCCTGTGGGACTCCAGAGGCAGCTGACAGGTATCGACAGGCCAAGCGGAATGCGGCTCGGGCAGTGGCTGAAGCAAAACTTCGGGTGTGGGAGGAGTTCGAGAGGCCATGGAAAAAGACTTTCGGACTGCCTCGAAGAGATTCTGGCAAACCGTCAGGCGTCTCAGGAGGGGAAAGCGGTGCTCTACCTGCACTGTGTATAGTGCTGGCGGTGCGCTGCTGGCGTCGACTGAGAAAATTGTCAGGCGGTGGAAGGAATACTTGAGGACCTCCTTAATCCCACTGACACGTCTTCCGAGGAGGAAGCAGAGTCTGGGGATGAGGGAATGACCCGCCAATTTCTGGGGTCGAGGTCACTGAGGCAGTTAAACAACTCCTCGGTGGCAGAGCCCCTGGTGTTGATGAGGTCCGCCCGAGTTCCTGAAGGCTCTGGACGTTGTAGGGCTGTCCTGGTTGACACGCCTCTACAATGTTGCGTGGAGATCAGGGCAGTACCCTGGACTGGCAGACCGGGGTGGTGGTCCCCATCTTTAAGAGGGGAGACCGGAGGTGTGTTCCAACTACAGGGGATCACACTCCTCAGCCTCCCTGGGAAAGTCTATGCCAGGGTGCTGGAAAGGAGAGTTCGTCCGTTAGTCGAACCTCGGATACAGGAGGAACAATGCGGTTTTCGTCCTGGTCGCGGAACACTGGACCAGCTCTTTATCCTCTCGAGGATACTTGAGGGTGCATGGGAGTTTGCCCAACCAGTCTACATGTGTTTTGTGGACTTGGAGAAGGCATTCGACCGTGTCCCTCGGGGTGTCCTGTGGGAGGTGTTGCGGGAGTATGGGGTGTCTGGCCCACTGCTACGGGCCATTCGATCCCTATACAACCGTTGTAAGAGTTTGGTTCGCATTGCCGGCAATAAGTCGGACTTGTTTCCGGTGAGTGATGGGCTCCGCCAGGGCTGCCCTTTATCACCGATTCTGTTCATAATTTTTATGGACAGGATTTCTAGGCGCAGCCAAGTGGCGGAGGGCTTCCACCGGTGGCCTCAGAATCTCATCTCTGCTTTTTGCGGATGATGTGGTTCTGATGGCTTCATCGGTGGGGGCCTCCAGCTCGCACTGGAGCAGTTCGCAGCCGAGTGTGAAGCAGCAGGAATGAGGATCAGCACCTCCAAATCTGAGGCCATGGTTCTCAGCCGGAAAAGGGTGGAGTGCCCACTCCGGGTCGGGATGAGTTCCTGCCCCAAGTGGAGGAGTTCAAGTATCTCGGGGTCTTGTTCGCGAGTGATGGGAGAAGGGAGCGGAGATCGACAGGCGGATTGGTGCTGCGGCTGCAGTGATGCGGACGCTGCACCGGTCCGTCGTGGTGAAGAGGGAGCTGAGTGTAAAAGCGAAGCTCTCAATTTACCGGTCGATCTCGTCCCGACCCTCACCTATGGCCACGAGCTGTGGGTAGTGACCGAAAGAACGAGATCGCGGATACAAGCGGCAGAAATGAGCTTCCTCGAAGGGTGGCTGGCCTCTCCCTTAGAGATAGGGTGAGAAGTTCGGCCATCCGGGAGGGGCTCAGAGTAGAGCCGCTGCTCCTCCACATCGAAAGGAGCCAGTTGAGGTGGTTCGGGCATCTGACAAGGATGCCCCTGGGCGCCTCCTGGGTGAGGTGTTCGGACATGTCCCACCGGGAGGAGGCCCAGGGCAGACCCAGGACGCGCTGGAGAGATTATATCTCTCGGCTGGCCTGGGAACGCCTTGGTGTTCCCCGGATGAGCTGGAGGAGGTGGCTGGGGAGAGGGAGGTCTGGGCTTCTCTGCTTAGGCTGCTGCCCCCGCGACCCGACTTCGGATAAAGCGGATGAGGATGGATGGATGGATGGACAATGATCTCAAGCACAACGGCAACTCTCCAACATAATAACTAAGAAGAAAAGAAATCAAAGTGTTGTAATGACTCAGTTGACGTCCAGACCTGAAATGCTTTGCATGGACCTTAAGAGAGCTGTGCAAAAATGAATGTTCAAAATGTTTTTGTAGGTTAATGACATGTAGTATGTCATGTGTTTATCTTAGGTTGTATTCAAATAACCTTAGAACCAGATGATGACCAGATGTTTGTTTATTTAATGTTTCCTGATTTATAAAACTTCTAAATTGAAAGAGGGTGTACTTTTTCTTTCTTCTTAACTGGATGAGATTTCTAGATAAAAGAAAATATTACTTATTCCTGACATGCAGCCTCTAATGAGTGTTTCAGTAAACACAAAACCAACACAATCTCACCCAAAAATCACTTTCCAATTGCAACTGCAGTCTTGCTGTAACAGCATAGCAGAGTTCATCAATCAACTATAAATGAGCTGGGTTAATTAATAGGCAGCCAAAGGGTATCTGTAAACATTAATATTCTTCACTATCACTACTGCATCCAGACAGTCAATTGGAAAGTGGTGAGATAGATGTATTGTAGCTGCCTAAGGGTTGTCAGGGGGAAAATGCAAGGTAGAAGAGAGGTTAAGCGCCTTGGGATATTCTGCAACCTCAACCTTGGGTAGTTAATTGAGGAGAAAACACAAGTGCAGTGTGCTTAGCAGTTTCTAGTCTCACATGTGACTGTTGTCCCCAAACAAATTAAACCCTATAGGTAATTTTTTCATGCAGCTTACCAGTTATTTTTAAATTATGGAAGAACATGTCAGTCACAGTCAATTCACCAGATAATTACCTGCAGTTCTCATATGCATGTAATCAGACATCACTTGGACTTTGTCATGTCTGATTACAAGCTGGTTAAAAAAAATTATCCAATTATGTCTAATAGTTGAGGTCTTACATGGCTCTCGGTAGAAGAGCAGCATTAAATCAGTGAAACTGGGTGAAAGAGGGTAGAAACAAATGTCTTATACTTATATACTTGTTATACTTACTACACTATATATAATAATTACTATATGTTATACTTACTATATTGCTCTGTCTGAAACTTCTTGTCCTACTTCAGCGGTCCCCAACCTTTTTTGGGCCACGGACCAGTTTATGTCCGACAATATTTTAAAAGACCGGCCTTTAGGGTGTCGCAGATAAATACAACAAAATAAAAGCAGTACCGGTACCAAAAAAAAGAAGATCTATTCATAACACATGGGAAAAGACCTGGGGAAACCGAGTTAATGATAACAACAACGAAAAATAACGATAAAAACCAATAAAAACTCTTAAAACCATAAATGTCACACCCGAGCCTCAACTCTCACGGGCCGGTACCAAACGACTCGCCTGGGGGTTGGGGACCGCTGTCCTGCTTTTATGTTAACATTTTGTGCAACTGGATCCTGATCACATTGCAAATTCATAGAGATAAGAACTGAATCCTTTTACTATTTTGACTGAAGTTAAAGGCAATTAGACCTGAATTATTTGGCTTGATTAGAGTAATACCTCAGGTTAGCCGGGGGGTGCATAATGATTTAATTTCAAAGATGAGAAAGAAAAAAAATATTATTGACGAACACACACGCGCGCGCGCACACACACACACAGGTTTGTTTTCAAATAGGTGGTTGCATTCATTTACGCACTCATCTTTCATTCATATAATAAGGATTTAGCATTTGATGAGATACTAAATGACACGCACCTGTCTGAGTTTTGGGCAGTTCTTTTTTCATCTCCCATTTGATGGAGTAGTTGATGTGACAAACATCACTAGCACCATTGTTTAAAAATGTCTTCCTTTTTTTTAACCCTGTCTCAGTTTCATTACAAGAGGAAGTAGAAAGTTGATCTTGTAAGGCAGCCTTCTGGGTTGCTTAATTTAATCAATAGTAGTTGATTAAAACCTTGCTGTCTTATCTCATATCCTGCACTTGTTATGATTGCCTTTGGGAGCTGAAACCATATCTGCATATTTTTAGAATCTCAGAGGATGGATAATACAGTAGATAAAGAGCAATATTTTGAAGTACATTTTAATTGAATATCAATGTTATAAATTATAAAATAGCAAATTCACTAGACAGTTGCATTATGGATTATTTTAAGTAATTGCGATCTATATTAGGCAGTGGGTGTCTTTCTTGTTTATGAAAATAAACTCTATTGATTCAACCTAAGTGGTTTATATTACACTAAATCATGAATGTAGAGAGATGAAGGAAATTATATGTGACAGATTATTAATTTATAGCTAATGAACAAATACCCAGATGTCAGTGTAGCTGACCTTAAATGTGTAAAAATCTAAGGTCACATAAGGTTATTTGTTTTTAAATAAATACCACTGAGTGCTAAAGTATTCATGCCCCCTCGCTGAGTCAGAAATGTGTTTTGTTTTTTTCTTTCATTCAGACTGTCTCTTTCAGTGACATTGAGTAATTTAATATTATCTCTAAAGTGCTCCTGTTGATTTAACTTAGACTGCCAATATCTTTCCAAATGTTTTCTGTCACAGCATATGCTACAATCTCAGATGTATATGTTATGCACAACATGATAGGGCATAAAATTTATTTTAAGTTATATATTTTCAAAGGGAAACTCTTTTACATTTTTTTTAAATGGGTAAAAAAAATTCAAGAAATAAAGTAACGCCATCAGTTGTTTTACATTTCCTACTGTTTTGTGCTCAAGTGTTAATCAGGTCGCACAATATAAACATAAACCTTAATGTGGAAAATGACTTTTTCATTTTGGTACATTTTAGCACTTCAGTTGGAAAAGCAAAAATGTGCCTTCATGGGCTTTTTAAAATAACTGATTACTAAGTGCAGTAGTTAGTAGTCATAGCATTTGGTGCGATTATGTGTGGTTGAGTCAACATACTAGAGTCACCAGGTTCATCATAATTAAATATAAAATATGTCCTTCAGGGTGACAGTGTGCCTTACTGATTTGTTTTTAATAGATTTACACAAAAATAAGCCACATCAGGCTTTGGCTACTGAAGAAATAATTGTATATTTTTTAGGTAACTGATGATGATGATGATGATGATGATGATGATCATTATTATTATTATTAACTTTATGAAAACAAGTCTGAGATCTCTTTTTATATTTCTCTTTTCTTTTATCTACCTACTACCTATTAAAGTGGGTCTATAATGCTTGTATTTATGGTTCAAACTAACTATTTATATACCTGTATGCTTTTACACATGTGTCTTCTCTGTCTTGACTGCTCCATAAGCCTCCCTGTTCTCATTAAGCTTTATTTAAAGAACTGGAAGCTGTGAGTAGGAGGGAGGATTGCAAGAAGGCAAGCAAAATGAAAAGTGTCATATGTGTAAGTAGCCCAGGATATAATGTGTAATGTGTTGCTCAAACTAGAGCCACAAGATGGCATTAGGATTTGACAAGCATTGTACTTTGACTCTCCCCCACTAACCTTTATTTAACCAGGTAAAAATAAAACTCTTGGATTAAAAATCTCTTTTACAATAGTGTCCATGGCCACAAGGACAGCAGTACACATACATACACATAAAAATCCACAAAACAGTTAAGTACAGGCAAAGAGTAGAAAGAGTAAATAAGTAAAGCTGTCAGGGGCTCTGACCCAGTGTTTTGTGTTTTTTTTTTTGTTTTGTTTGTTTGTTTTGTTTTGTTTTTGTATTGTTGATTTCTCATGGTAATATTATGTTAAAATCATGTGCTATGCGCAATACGGGTAGAGTTGAGTTATTTTGTGTTTTGAGATAACGATATGTTCTAGTATTATTATTTGTTTGTCTTGGTTGAGTTTTAGTCTGGTTTATGTTTTTTCTATGCTTCCTCATCTATGTTGGCACCCCTTGTGTCTCTCTCCTCTGTGTCTCTCTCCTTCTCTCACTCCCTCTGTCTCTTGTGTCAAGCTTGCGTGTCCCAGTTCATGTCTGTCCATGTTTCCTGTTTTATTTTGAAAGTCTTGTTTCTATATTCATTGTGCTAAGTTTGAGTTTTCCCTGTGGCGTCATGATTATTTTGTCAGACTGGAAGCTGGTTCCACAGAAGGGGGGCCTGAAAACTGAAGGCTCTCCCTCCCCTTCTACTTTTAAATACTCTAGGAACCACAAGTAAGCCTGCAGAGCGAGAGCGAAGTGCTCTAATGGGTGATATGGTACTATAAGGTCATTAAGATAAGATGGGACCTGATTATTTAAGACCTTGTATGTGAGGAGCAGGATTGTGAATTCAATTCTGGATTTAAGAGGGAGTCAATGAAGGGAAGCCAATATAGCAGAAATATGCTCTCTCTTTCTAGTTCCTGTTAGTACTCTTGGTGCAGCATTTTGGATTAACTGAAGGCTTTTCAGGGAGTTTTTAGGATACCCTGATAACAATTATTTACAGTAGTCCAGCCTAGAAGTAATAAATGCATAAACTCATTTTTGAGTGTCACTCTGAGTCAGGATATTTCTAATTTTAGTGATATTGAGCAAATGGATGAAAGCAGTCCTACATATTTGTTTAATGTGTGCATTGAAAGACATATCCTGATCGAAAATGACTCCAAGATTCCTCACAGTGTTACTGGAGGCCAAGGTAATGCCATCCAGAGTAAGAATCTGGTTAGACACCATATGTCTAAGATTTTCAGGGCCAAGTACAATAACCTCAGTTTTATCTGAATTTAGAAGCAGCATACTCTGCAATAGTATGGGGGTGCCTACTGGGGTCAGCGGGGGAGCTGGCCCCAGGGAGGGGTCACTTGCCCCTCCCTTCCTTCCCTCCCCATCTCCAGCTGCCTCCCTCTTCTCGCTCCACCACAGTCACCCACACATGCAGGGCCTTGGGGTAAAGGTGTGTCATCAGGGTGCAGGGGAGGCATCCCCCCCTCTGTCCCGTTCTGGCTGCCTGTGCCTCAATTTTATCTCACAACTTAGACATTCACATTACTCACACTCTCATAACACATACATATAGGATCTTGGGGATGGGCATGCTACACGGACTCCAAAAGACCATCAGGGTGTACACCTCACCCCTGGCGTCGTTGCCCACCTTTCAATTTTAAATACACGTAGACATTGAGGGCTAGCAGGAGGGGCTATGCGCTTACCTGCTGCTCTGGCAGGTAGCTCCATGCTCTCCTGGGTTTTAAATGCACCTTAGAACACACATACATCAACACTACATATGAGCGGGCGGAGGGAGGTTTGGAGTCTTCTCACACCCCCGTTCTCTGCGGCCTGCTGGAGCGGGGGGGCTAGGAGGAGGAGTTGGCCGTCCGACTGGGGTCTGGAATGTGGGACCTCCCTGCTGCTGCGGAGTCGGGGCGGTCTGCTTCTCCCCACCGCAGGGAAAAGGGTAACACCACCTGGGTCTGGGTGCAGTTTCCCCCTCCAGGGGCAAGAGTACCTAGACCTGGGGCTTAGAGTACACTTGGGGAGTGTGATTGTGTGTACAGTGTCTTTCTATGTCTGTCTCCATGTTGGTTGAGTGTTGAGTAATTGCACATGAGAGCATGAGGGTGGGAATGGATGTTTGTATCTGTGTGTGCCTGTATGTCTGTGTCTATATGTCAGGTCGGGTATCAGACGCCACCTCTCTGGGGACATCTCAGGCCCTCCAAGGTATGGAGGCCTATCTCCCCCCACCACTTCCCCTGCCAATGGCAGACACCCTCAGACATCGGTGCGTTGGTGGTTCTTTGTGTCCGGGGATGGGCGTCCAGGTACACATCGGCTCACTCCTTGGTGGCTGCTTATCGGGGCCTGGAGCCTGGGGCTTGCTCGGGCCACTTCGGGGGTGGGGTGCCCTTGGCCTCTCGGCCTGGGGCTCGGTCAGTCGGGCACAGCTGGCTGCCGGCGGAGCTCACGGGCACGTCACTGCAACCCCCCCTAGCTTCTGCTCCGCGGCTACTGAGTGACCCCTCATCTGGGACTCTCCTCAGCTCTTTCTGGGATAGTGGCGCGGCTGCCCCTCGGTTGGGCTTCCTTGGTCTCTTGTGGTCTGGGGGCCTCTGGATGTCTGGAGTTTTGATCTCCTCCATACCTGCTTCATGCCCTGGAGGACGGGGCTGTGGCTTCCCACACCCTCTAGCAGATCATTACATGAAGGAACCTTTTAAATACAAGCGCGTTCATGCTCACAGGTGTACACACGGGGCCTCACACACACTAACTACACCCTTTTTGGCTCCTACCTCAAAGCACACTGTGCGCTGTTGATCTTACGTGCTGCACAATAATGTTTAATATTTAGTATTTACTGTTATATTCCCATAGATCATCGTGATGTTGTTTATTCTATTGCTCTCGTTTTCTTTTGCTTGTTTTCTTTTTTCTTTCTCAACAGGTGATCCAGGTGATTGTTATATGTATTTTTTGTCTGCTTATTTTGTTGTTTTTTGTTTTTTGCCCTTTATCCCCGTCCCTCTTCTCCGCTGTTTTTCCCCCTCTTTCTTTCTCCCTTTTCTTTTTCTCATTCAAGTCTGTCCCATATCTAGCAAGTGAAAATAAAAAACAAAAAAAACAATAAAAGGTGAATCAAATAGACCATTACAGCAAGGCTGGGATGGTCCATTTGGTAAAGTAAATCTGTTGGGTATCTTTCTTCACCTTCAGACAATAATTCTGATGGCAAAAGAACCAAACGGGACAGGCAAAAGAAAAAAAAATGAATTTAGAAGCAGCCAATTAGAGGCCACCCAGGTCTTTATGTCTTTAGGGATTCTTGCATTTTAACTAATTGGTGTGTGTTATCTGGGTTAATGGATAGGTAAAGTTGTGTGTCATCTGGATAGCAGTAAAAATGTATGCTATGCCTTTTGATGATACTGCCTAAGGGAAGCATGTATAATGTAAACAGAATTGGTCCTAGCACAGAACCCTGTGGAACTCCATGATTAACCTTAGTGTGTGAAGAGGACTCTCCATTTACATGCACAAATTGGAGTCTATTAGATAGATATGATACAAACTACTGCAGCACAGTACCTGTAACACCTACAGCATGCTCTAATTGCTCTAATTGAATATTATGGCCAACTGTATCGAACGCTGCACTGAGGTCTAGCGGGCGAAACACAGAGAGGAGTCCACTGTCAGAGGCCATAAGAAGTTAGAGATTGGACTATAATTAGCTAAGACCGAGATGGCTTTTTAAGTAATGGTTGAACTACTGCCAGCTTGAAGGCCTGTGGTACATGATTAGAGATTGAAGCATTAATTAACGGCAGGACTTCTTTGAGCAGTCTTGTAGGAATGGGGTCCAAAAGACACGTTGATGGTTTAGAGGAAGTAATTACTGAGGTTAACTCAGAAAGATCAATTGGAGAAAAAGACTCTACATAAATATCAATAGCACTGAAAGTAGCTGTAGATAATGTTACATCTGTGACATTATTATGAGTAATTCTTTCTCTCAAATTTTATTTTTGAAGAAGTTCATGAAGTCATTACTAGTAAACATTAAAGGAATGATTGGCTCAACAGTGCTCTGAATTTTTGTCAGCCTGGCTACAGTGCTGAAGAGAAAACCTATGGGTGTTCTTATTGTCTTCAATCAGTGATGAATAATAAGATGTTCTAGCTTTCCGGAGGGCTTTCTGATAAAGCTGCAAAATATTTCTCCAGGCTAAAAGATGATCTTCTAAATTTGTGACATGCCATTTCCTCTCCAGCTTACGAGTTATCTGCTTTAGGCTACATGTTTGAGAATTATATCAAGGAGTCAAGTACTTCTGATTTGAGGCTCTATTTTTCACAGGAGCTACAGTATCCAGTGTCAAACGAAGAGAGGAGGCTAAATTATTAACAAGATAATCAACCTCTGTTGGAGTAGCATTCAGGTTGCTGCTCTGTGTTGGTACAGCGCATTGAAAATGATAAGAGTGGGTGAATTATATTCTTGAACTAATTTACAGCACTTTAAGAAAGACATCTACTGTGATGAAATTAGAGCTGGGCGATATAAGATTTTTTCATATCACGATATGTTTTTTTCATTTCAGGCGATAACGATATATATCACGATATAAGCCAAATAACTATATTTGTAAGATTTAAATGTGCCGTTGCTCACAAGTAAAATGTGAAATAATTAGCAGCTTGTTTTAATTTAAATATTTATTTCCCATAATAAGTTCAACAGGGCAGATGTACTTAAGGAACATGAGACTTCAGTTTCAGATAAATAAAGGCAAATATTGCAAACTACACAAAAGGCAGCCGCTAAAGCGTTTAAGTTTCAAAATAGAACAAACAAAACAGACTATTAAATTGTCAATTCCACTTAGAAACAAAATATTAATTCTAAAAATAAATCTTAGGTCGTTTTACAGAAGAACAGACAAAATTGACTAACTTTTGTCAATATCAAATAAACTGAGAACTAAAAGGAAATTCTCAATCTCTCCTTGTTGTATAGCTTAGCTTTTCAAACAGTTTTAACAGTTACTTTAGTCTGACAAAAGCCGAATGACGAATTAGCGCTTTCAGTCAGAGATTGAGCATGCACCGCTTTATTGTATTTCCAGACTTTCGGCACAATTTACAGTGCGCGCAACTCTGTTTTTTGTCAGACTTGAAATAGCCGAAATACCTTCACACTACGGAACTTCTGTGGCCCTTCTGTTCGACAAGCTCTCCGGCATTGGAACCATCATCTGTTTTTTTCTTGGTAACCTTCGCTCACGCTCTCGGTTGATTTTTCTCTAGTCGGCAAACTCCTTTCCTTCATTACCCGGGCTGCACGGCTGGCTGCTTCCCAAACAAATACACATGTGCGCCTTGGCACTTGTGCTGTACGTAACAAGTCACGTGACGTGACGCTGCGGCTGTGATTGGTTCGGCTCTGCGCTACTTAATTTGGATTGGCTGTTCTTTTTTTTTTTTTTTAAGAGGACAAGAGAGATGAGGCCTATCGCAATAGTTTAATTTTTCTATCAAGAAAAAGTTATTTCGCAATACATATCGTTATCGTTTTATCGCCCAGCTCTAGATGAAATCTACTCTCTGCTGCCGTGTAATCAATGATAGTAAAATTAAATGTTATCAGGAAATGATCAGACAAGAGAGGGATTTCAGGAAACACTGTTAAACGTTCAGTTTCTATGCCATATGTTAAAACAAGATCTAGAGTGTGATTTAAGTGGTGGGTGGGTTCTTTTACATTTTGAGAGAAGCCAGTTTAGTCTAAAAACAGATTAAATGTCCATCATTTTTAGCATCTACACGGATGTTAAAATCCCCCACAATAATTATTTTATCTGAGCTGAGCACTAAATCAGATAAAAAGTCTGAGAAATCTGACAGCAACTCTGTGTGTAAGGCCCAGGTGGACAAGAGATGATAACAAATAAGACTGGTTTTTGAGTTTTGCAGTTAGGGAGAGCAAGGTTAAGCATCAGGCTTTCAAATGAATTAAAAGTGTGTCTTGGTCTTTGGTTGATTAATAGGCTGGTGTAAAAACATTGCTGCCACAGGGGCCTGGCTAGCTATGGGTTTTTCAAGAGTGTGAAGCCGAGTCTCCAAGTCAGATCCTGGCCTCCAGAGCTGCATATAGGCTGCATTTATTACAAGTATCATTACTGCTAAAAGAGGCGGAAGAGTAACTAAACATCTGACTCAATGAGCAGAAAAGTGCCGGGGGCGGCAGGTGAAGACACAATGTTGCTAGTGAGTTGGCTATGAGCTAAGCTAAGCTAGCGAAACACTAAAGACACAGTGAATACTAATACAGTGAATACTTTAACTATAAATTAGTGAGTACAGAGAGAGTGTGCTTCAGATGAAGCATGCAAAGATTACACTATGAAATAAGAAGTTATCTAAAAGTTTTTAATTAAATTGCTATGCAGCTAAGCTACACAAAAACACCACTGTGTTGGAACAGGAACAGGAAATGATACTTTACTGCAAAGAGCGAATACCAATTTGCTCTAAGTATATTATCAGTTTTGGCCATCTTTCTGATGTACTCATGGATCTTTGTCGTTTCATGCTGGATAGTAGTTCTGACACTGACTAGTCCTCAGCTTTCCTTCTTCTGCTTAGTGTACAGCTTCATGCATGGTAAGGAGCTTTATTGTCTCTTACTAAAAGCAAAATGGTAATAAAATGCTGCTTAATGTGGAACATAGTATTTTTAACCTTTACTGTTGAAGTTAACAAAGCAAAAGGAAACATGGCAACATACAATCGTAAATTGGTTCATTTATGTGAATCAATTTTTGATTGACTGTACTAAGAACATTTTTTAAAACTAAAGTAAACCCTGGCTATCACACTTGACATTATCCTGATGAAATAAATAATTTCACTGCAATTTATGATTTATTAATTTTCATTTTGTGTTATTTTATTTAATGTTTTTTTTTGTCAGTTTCTATAACTGCCCAGAAAAATAAATGGAATCTCTAAATTAATTTTCCTCAGTTAGAGGCCACTGGTAATGACCACTTTCATGCAAAGTTTCCCTTTAATTCTGGAAATACTACAGTGGACTTTGGCTGTAGTACACAAGAAAATAATACCTATTAGACAGAATTACATTTAAGGGGATAATTTTTGTTTGTATATATTATTACATATTGCTAACTTTTAAAAACTTTAAACAGATGGCAAATGTACACAATATTTTCTGTTGACCTTACATAAAATTTAATTGAGCCCATCATTAATTCGTTTTTCCAACTATGATGCTGTTGAAGTGTGGTGGCACTTTGTACAGTGGACATTTTACCTTAAAATGTAGAAAACAAACTGGGCTGCACTGCTAATATTAATGACAGTTTTATTCTACTCAAGTGTTTCAGGGATGCATGAAAATGTTACAATCAGCCAGCATCCGCAAGTAGTTGACTGTGAGGAAACTGGCTGAGCGTTTATGCTTCCGCTAATTAAATAAACTAATAAATACAATCCAAAGGCTTTTAAAACGTGTTTTTCTTTAGTAGAGTTTTCTAGAGTATAGTCCATAGGGTGTATGCTGATCACAAATGCTGCAGTTTTGTTTTACCTTGGCTGAGAAATTGAAGTCGTATGATGACAATTGTTACACAAACATTGTTAAATGGTATGACAAAGTCTGTCTGTTTGTTAAAGGTGTTACTTTATTGAGGTCCAGGCTCATGTTGTGGTCACCCTGGAGAAGTTGGTCATTGCTCATGTGAACTATAACGTGAACACAGTCCATTTATACTATAACCATTCATACTGTTGCTTTAGGTGCATTCTACTCACTGCAAATGACTCTTAAATGATAGTTGTGCGAACTCAGGAAAAACAAAAGAAAAAAGATCTTTGATCTTTCTCTTTTTCTAACAGAGAAAGTTGAGGTTTTTTGTAGAATGGCTTATATTTTTCAAATTCTGCAACAACCTGCCTCTGATCCATCCCTCTCTACTCACATATACCTAAAATGCATTTAAAGACCAACTACTTGTGCACTCTTGCTTTCAGCCAAGCTGCCAGGCTAGTTCCACGATAAGCCAAAATGAAACAAAAAGAGTGACACAATTTTTATTGGATGATACAAATCACAAGGATGACAACGCCAAACAAAAAAAAGTCCTGTCAGCCTGGTCACTGGTCATCTTTTAGCCTTGCATTGTATGAATAAAACTATGACATTATAACATGGACAAAGTATTGGAAGTTTTAATAGAACTTTAGGTTAATGTCTGTAGAGTTATCAGAAGATATTCAAAATAAAGTCAGACTTTGCAAAACCGGCAAAGTTCCAACAGCCATAGTTACAAATTGACTGTTGGACAGTTTGCTTTTTGAAATACACTGCTATCATTCTGCCTCACTGATTTTGACAGGCCAGTTCCATATATTCTCCTCACAATGTGCACAGACATATAGTTGTCACAACAACCTTGGTTCAGCAATAAAAAAGTATATAGTTGACATGACTCTGCTGTCCAGGGCATGTCCGTGGAAGACATGGCCAACTGAACTATTACTGAATCAAACTTAATATGAAACCCATAAAAGGTGTGAAGTTATGTGTTTGCTTCCATTTCCGCTCTGGCCTTGATATAAATCTTTTCCAAAAATCCTTTAAAGATCAGCTGAAACTGGATCAGCTGTCATCTTCATCACTGATTGAAGAAGTTGATGCTTAAAACACTGTAGAAAGTTTAAAGTATCTTAACTTTATTTATTCATTCATTCATTTATTGCAGTCATAGTGCACAGTAAGTAAAATAGTTTTAATCCAAATAATTGAGTTCAACTTTGGGTTAAGTTCATCTAAACAAATTAAACAGCCTATGCAAGTTATTCATACTGTATAAGTAATATAGTTCTCCATGTGTTCATGCAATTTGTTTAACAGCTGAGATGCCCATGGCATACACTGCCCACTCATCTTCTCAGTGTTCTAACTTTTTCACACAAAAAGACAAAGCTTTAGTTTTAGTTTCTGTGGCTTTGGCCAAATTGGTACAAGTATCTGTTGGTATTGGGATATCACACCTATTGTTCATTTCTTAAATGTTGCCCTTGACAATTTTTATAGAGAACAAGTAAAAAATAAAAAAAGACAATTCATATAACATTCTATAACTCTTCTGTATACCTCTTTTGAATGCTGACATTTAACAGTAATTTTTGTATAATATCAGGAGAAAGAGACGTTAAATGCAGACCCCAAGAGATTCAGTGGGTCAAGGAACACGCCACTAAACCTATTAAAGCAGATTTAGTTTTAATAGCTCTTCTAATGTTTTGTTTTTTATGTTTGTGTTCCTGGCTGTTAGGTTTGTAAAAGTGGTGCAATGTGCTGGCAATACAGAGCTTGAGAATGTTCTTTAAATGCAATAAAATGTTAAATGCCTGTGTAGGCTAAAATGAACCACCATGGGTCATTCACAATAAGCCCAATCCATTTGAGAAAGGCAGCGCTGCACACTCTCCATTCATAATATACCACACCATTAGTTCTAATGGATGTGGGAAGATATCTGCGCTCCAGCAATAATGAAAGAGCTGTTGTGGAAAGATTCAGCCATTGCAGAACTTGGGAAATAGATTGTAACAATGAAAATCTCTGTGAAGTTTATTTGACTCAATAAATTAATCACCATTTTTAACAGCACAGTACAGTATCTACAAACACAATAAACCTTTTTTTGCTCTATGAAAATCCAGATGGATCCATAGAATAGAGGCATTAGCAGCAGAAATGAAAATGATGTCACCATCTGTAATGTTACTGGTCCAAATCTTTATATCCACTTCAGAGATATATGTGTGGTTAATACCAAACTGAATGCCACTATCCACTCTTAAGTACTTTGACTGTGTTGCCCTTGAACAACATAATTAACCTCCAACTGTTACATTTAAATTTTACTGGCCATTTCCTAGTTGTGTTGTGCATGTCTCTGCTCAGGCCAGAGATGGAAATAACAATATGCTTCCAGGCGGCTTAGCTGGATAAATATGTCGGTATGCTCATTTTCTCTGAATATTCAGTGTATGACAAAACATATTAAATAAATACCACAAAATGTGCATAACTATCCTAAATAACAGTATACTGCTGATTGTTTGTCAGTATCCTCTAATACAAACCATATAAATGTAGTGATGAGGAAGTTAAAAACAACAACTAACCCTTTACGATGTTAAACATTAAGGGATGTTTTAAGAACCACACATTTAAGAAAGTTCCTGTTAAAGTTTCAGTACTTTCCCAAAGTTTTCCTGACAGTAAAAATGGGTCTGGGCTTTTATCCATTTAGGTTTTAGCACAAAAACAGTTTTCCTAAGTTTACAGTCACACTAAACTAAATAAAGGACACCAACCTCTTTTTGACTAGAAAAGTCAGTGGTTGTTCGTTGATTGCATTTCATAATTTGTTTGCCCTTGGAGACCAGTTGCAAGTAGGCTGGCAGCAGTTACTCTTAGACAGCTTACTAAAAGTTTGAAAGTACCTGCCATCTAATTTATAAATGTTGATAGATTTCCAACACACTGTAAGCAAAATGAGCCTTTTCACACTGGTGAGTGCATCTCTTTGCAACGGGAGATTTGTCTCAGGTGATTTCCAGCTGGTTGTCTTCTAGTTATATTCCTATATAAAAAGGCTGTCAAGTACTAGTGTCATGTCGCTGTTAAATTCTCCTCCTGCAGCAACTACTGTATGTCATTATTTGTGGAAGAAATTCATAATTTCTTTTTCAAATCTGTGAGAGTCTGGATGTGATCACTTAATGTGGATTTGTGTTTTAATGTGAATTACTCTCTATATACGCAGCAACAGGTGACAACAGATTTGGATTTTTCTCTGATTTACAGTTAATCGCTGTATTACTACAAACAGCAACCTGACTCCATCTTATTGGTGTTTTACTGCCATTTTAATGCACCACACAACAGGCTGTGAGTCACAGATGAAGCAACCATTTGAAAGGCAAAGAAATTTCAGGTTCATTGCACTCGGTTACAACACTTTTGGTTGTGCTGCAGTGTGTGACTGCAGGATTGGAAATGAATTGTGAAGGTTTAAGTTGATATAAGTACCTTACACATACGATCTTTATCTTCATAAGTACCTTAGTGAAACATGCTGTTAAGGCTTTGAAACTCCTGTTAAAATAAACAACACAGTCAATGACAGTCAATTGAAATAGGAATGCATTTAAGACTATGACCCTTGTTCAAGCCTGATGTTTTTTCAACCCATCAAGCCACCCTGACATCCTCTTTTGGTTCTCTCATAATCACTAGAGAGTTTTTGTTCAAAACATATGTTTTTGTTATTTCCCCAAATGATTGATAGAATCTCCAATTATCGAAAGTGCATAGAATCTAAGTCATCTCTCCTTAAGTTAAGTTTCAAACAATGCAAACACTAACTTCTCTAGAGATGGCTATTGGTGTAATACAAATATAATACATTGCAGGTTGCAATCACAAGTAGCCCTTGTGATCTGTAATCAGTCTGACCCCTTTCCATTATTACTGTGTGAAATGTCTCAAAGCAATGGAAGTGAGAAGCATACATTTAATGTGGTTGCACTTTACTGGCTTAAATTAATTTAGGTCTTTCAAAGATGCTGATGGTGACAAAGGATGAAAAATATAGATTCAGCTTTTACTGAGGCTGCACTGTCCTAATTGCAAACCACAAAGCACTTTTGGAGCACAGCAGCCTGTTTCCTTGACCGTCCCCTGACAACGTGAAACTTGTGCCACTGTTACCCCAACCCTGCAAAACACTTTCTTTTAAATCCAGCTTCCCCTGATCCCTGACTCTTGTCCCTCTCTTTAAAATGTACTAAACAAAGGACAGATCACCAAGCAGTATTTTAATAGTTAATTTGGAAGGACATATATACATAATTTATTCTAATTTTTTGTAGTGCAGCACTGAAATACTGTAATTTTATATCTAAAGGTCATTATTTGACTGCTCATCTTGGATGCTGGTGGTCCATGTCATTTGAACTTTGGTATCTTGTCAGACATTCTAAGAAGTCATAGGCACAGGTCAATTATGTACCCTGACACTTCTCACAAATTGTCTGGATTTGTGAAATTTCCTGTCAAAATTAGATTTTAGTGTAGAAGGAGTCGCTTTGTGAATTTCAGGTTGGGTTTTTCTGGAGTTCCAACACACACAGAAAGATTTGTGATAACCTTGGATTGGGAGTTTCCCAAGAGTATATGACAACATTACAGGAAATACAAACCAAATCTATCATGGGTATATGAAATTGAACTGCATTTGTGACTTTTTGGAGAGCTGTCCAAGCTCTTTACATGTTGCTGTCCTTTTGTCTTGTCTTTCCCAGTGTGGACTTAGTGGTAAATAATGACCTGACAGATACTCATTCCTGTCATGGTTTTTATCTGATGTAATATTGAGGTATTGATGTAGTATTTTGTGGGATAAATGCTGCAACCCAAGATGCAATAAATGATGGATGGATATCATAACTGAATTCTTTCATGCACAAAATGTTAGAATTACAGCAAGGTGTTTTCCTTTATCGTTCCATCACTAGTTATCCAGAAAGCCATTTTTACAGATATGCAACTACAGTAGTGGACATCATGAGTACCAGAGAGGAAATACACCTAAACATTTGTTTTAATGTATGATGCCATCATGTATGGAAGGATTAATGAAAAAAAAAGCAAAATAAATAAATAAAATTATATATAAAAATTACCCTCTTGCCCCTGTGGGTGGTTTTTTTATCCTTCAAACTTGGGTCCTCTACAGAGACCTGGAAGCTTGTGGGTCCTGCGCAGTATCTTTGCTGTTCCTAGGACTGTGCTCTACTGGACAGAGATCTCAGATGTTGTCCCAGGGATCTGCTGGAGCCATTCGCTTAGCTTGAGGGTCACTGCACCGAGTGCTCCGATTACCATTGTTGCCTTCACCCTCCACATCTTCTTCCTTCTCACAGCACTTGGTATTTCTCAAGCGTCTCATGTTCCTTCTTCCTGATGTTGCTATGTTGATATGTATGTATATATTTATTATTTTTGTGTTCTGCTGTCAGTGTGTTGACAAAATCAGTCCACATCCAGCTATATAAACACATGCCAGAATACCCCATACTGCCTTGGTTGCTGTTGCCACATTAGATGTATTCAGGATCACACTTTGCCATGCTCGCTCTCTCTCTCTCTCTCTCTCTCTCTCTCACACACTCTCACTCTCACACACACTCACACACACTCACATGCGCGCGAATGGCTGGCAAAGTTAGTAAATGCAGTGTCACCAGTGAATTTTAAATGCCAGTATGAGCTGGAATACACCTTGAATTAGCTTTTTTTCTTTATAAATATTTAATCACCTTAAGCATTGATCTCACTTGTTTTAATATAACGATATTTTTACAGCTGAGCTGGCTCTGAGTGACACCTTGTAAGATCAAGCCAATTAACCAAAATATCTCAGTTACATTGTGTGTTTTCTTTATTTATCTTGAATCCTGAATAAGCTGCAGTGTGAGCATGGACTAATAACAGGAAGACATGACAGCTGTGACATGCAGGGCAAACCAGATTTGAGCACACAAGAATACTAAAAATCTTTGTGGCGGTTTGGATTGCGAATGAGGCAGAGGGAACAGACTAGCATGTTTCTGCATTCAAATATGAGACAGGAATACTGATTGACTCTTCACACTGCAGTTTAGTTTAGTCTCCTTAGTGCAGTTGCATAGTCTTAAGTGAGCAGCCCTATCATTAGGCATACATTTTACCATGTTGACAGGAAGAGAGTGACTGGAAAGCAGCCCTCATTTCTGATTCCACAGGCTGTCTATGTGGTCCAAGAAGCAAGCACAGTTGGGAGTGACTGAAAAGCAGATTATTACTTTCATCCTCCTCCGAAATCTTTGAAGCTATGCAACAGTAGGCACAGTCCTTGAACCTGAGACGCAACAGCCAGCTTTAAAATTAGAGAATTCAGTCTGCTTTGTATTCACACAAAGTATCTCGTAGAAGAAATGTAAATTCAGATGCACAAGTCTGCATCATTATTCAGGTCGACACATTGTTGAAAGCGGGCAGACTGATGTAGATAATTGGTTTGCTTTGCAGTTACAGTATTTAAAAGCAAAGAATTGCGTCAAAGAACAGCAAAAGGGTTGAGTTTTTAACTTCCCTTATCTCAAGGTGGCCAGGCAATAAAAAAAGGATAGTCCAAGTTTTCTGGAGCCTCTCAATGATCAAAATCACGGGGTAAAACCCATACAAGGTTCCTAATGGTTTCAGAAATCTGAGAAGAACTGTGAAATTGTTCTAAATTGTTGTTACAATGACAGATGAATAAAAGGTTTGTGACACAGTTGGCAAGAAACACTTGAATTTAGACTCAGTTTCTGCAATAAATATATTATGTTACTACTACTACTGCTACTATTTGGAAGTTTGTTTTCTGCTTTTTTGCATATTATTTATATTATGCTATTTTAAACATATGGCAGTTTAAAATGGCTATATTATATGATATTGTTTAAAGGTTGTTTATTAAAATAACTAGAACTTAAAGTTCAAAATCTCATGATCTCCTAATTGCAAACTCAAATATATCAATGAATTTGCAGGTACTTGGTCCAGCTCTTGTAGCTGATCTATATTTTGTTCTGGTGGATAGAGCTTAATGAAACTTCATAGCCTCTCTCTTACATGAGTAAATGAGAAATTAAGCATCAGAGACAGTTTCTCATTTCAGCCTAATTAAAGTTTTAATTGCTTGATGTTGAGCACAGCATCTTGTGAAAAAAGCAGACTCACCATTAGGCACACCAAGAATCAAAAGAAGCACTGAAAATACAAACAAAAATATTACACGGCAGCTCTTTTGCATAATTGGTCATGAATAGTCAACTCCCCCGAATTTCTTGACAAAATGAAAGGGGTGGGCCCATGTTTGTAAACGCATGCACTTTGACAGCTGTGTTATGTGCATGTTTATCTATTATGATTGAGCAGGGTATGTATAAGACTGCAATACTGAGAAATACAGTAGGTGGACAAAAGACCTGGGAGGCTAATCCTATTAGTTTTGCCATCTCCAGGAATCTACATTTCACACGGCTGGGTTGAAGCTAATGGCTGCTGGGTGTGCATGCCAATCTCATTAGAGCCAGGTGTTGGGATTCAGCTCGCTATTCCTTCCTTTCCTTCTTTGGCAGTGTGTATGTGCTCTCTAACGCTAAGACCTGACAGTGGCTTGCTACAGTTTCTTCTCATCCTGAGCCCAGCGGACACCTGTTGTGACAGTAATTGAAGACTTTCAGATCTTTTGCGGTCACTCAGCCCTGTCTTCCTGTGTTTACTGGTCACCATGTAAAGGAAAACTGCACCAACTCATTTATGTTTTACATTACAAGTGCACCTCTGAACTTATGGCCTACATTTTGGAGTAACATTTGCTGAATTCATTAATTTTCATCTTATGCTTTTTGGTAAATCAGCAAATTTAGCTTTGAAGCTGATTCGTTCTTGGATGGATGGCAACAATATGGTCATTTTTAAAGCAATGTTATTCATTTTGCAGAGTCTTTTATATTTTATCCTGACAACTCAAACACAAATCTTTGTGGCTTTCATGTACAACTAAACTCTTGTTTAGTTAATTATTAATATTTCAAATTAAGTGATGGCACTAAAACCTCTAAAACTGTGACTTATGGATGTTGACTGATTTTTTTTTTTTTTTTTTTTTTGACTGATATTAATCTTGAAGTAAAAATTTCTAATCCTTTGAAGGCAATCTAGCACATTTGAATAAAACTCTTCAGTGTTGTGTAAAAGGTGAATACTGCAGTTAAAGTTAAATTTCCTGATACAACACTGTGGACTGCACTAATTCAAGGCAATCTGTCTTTAAATATGTAAATTTTATTCTGCCTCAGAGTAATTGACTGAAATCTTTTTAGCCAAGGCCTAAAATATATATCAATCTAGTAGTTGCATGCTACTGTACAGGCAACACTTAGTTTTGGTAATATCTGTTGTAAATTTAGAATATAAAACTAATATTTTCTTGCAAATAAACCACATAATAGCAGCAACAATCACATAATAAACTCTTCTGACAACAAAAAGATAATGTTTTAGATAATTCAGTGCTAGCGTTACTGGTTGTTTATCCTTTTGCAAATACTGTGTTTAAAGTTTGGGGGGAAAAAAATCCTGAGTCTTCAAGTCAAGGAAAGCATGCATGCTATACCCCCTCCCTCCTCACCTGTATCTGAATAGAGGACAATGAATTGAATGTGCTGACAGCTATACGTAGACAGCACCAGTTGTCATAGAGATTAACTGTCAATCCAGCTACCATCTGGCATTAAAGTCTGACGTACTATACATCCCTCAGTGACTCCAACTTCCACACGTTTTATTGTGCCACATAAAGGCTACAGTAATTCCTATTCTGGCAAGGGCACTGAGCATATACAGACACATTAGTGTAGTTGCTGAAAGATCAAACAATAGGAAAAGCACCACAGCTTTTTCCTCCAACTTCTGCTTGTTTTCATCGTAATGAATTGCACTTCAAGAACAGCCAAAAAGAATAGAAATGTGATACGTACATTGCTTAACAAATGTATTTTTATGACCACCTCCCATAAAAACAAGACAACACAAATACTCTAGAAATCTGTCAAAATCTTTTTTAAAACTAAAATTATATATCTTTTATTTATTAGGCAAATAAACTACATTTTGTGATTATACCCAAATTTGAGCCTGCACAATGGACTAAAGATAAACAAGCAGAACAGAAGCTGTAATTTGGCATCTTAGTAAAAACATTTTTAAAAAAGGTAAAGTATTTTATATTTTCAGCTTTTTTTTAATTTTTAATTTTTTTTAAAAGGCACGTTTAAAATTCAGCAACAATTATATTTTATAAAAATGGAAAAAATATATAAAAATAGGGATTGGGCATACTGGTGGATTAACCATTACAGAAACGTAACAAAATATTGTGTTAATTTAGGAAAGGCGTGGCATTAACCTTACACCGGGTCTGTGGTCTAATAAAGCACTATATCAGTTTCAGATTTAGCAGTAGGTTAGACCAACATTATCTTTATAAATGTTACTTCACTGTTGATGATTTAGAATGATGAGTGCCAAATGTTGTGCTGACATAGTTTAAAGGAGCGCAAGATGAATACTGTATTAATTCCCTTAAAGAAAAAAAAACTTTCTAGAGGTTCATATGTATGATAGATGTTGTTTACTTGGTAAATAGGATTTCTAACTACATTCATAGCAGTCTATCCAAATCACTATGAATGGGCTGTACGATGTAGCTACTGCATGTCAAATGAGCACCATTTCAGGACTGCAGACTCATCACCCTAATGCAGTCAGTCTGCTAAGTAAAAAGTGAGGAGGAGTTTTTCTTGCCTTGCCTGACACATCTAGAATATTACCATGAATACCAGCTGGAAGCCTCATAAATCATCGGGGCCTATAGGACAAAGGGGATCACATGGCACCCGAGTGCAGGAGATGCTAAAGGGTTCAGCTTTAGTAACGATAAGAGCCTCCATTCAGAGAGCAGGGTTGTGGGAAGTAGATTATCAGTACAAGTGAGGTCAGGGGATGGAAGTATAATTAATACTGTATGAGTTAAACCTATGACATGCTTCTCCTGCTACCCACCACTATCTGATTTAAGCAGAAAGGACGAAGGAGAAAATGTGGGTGGAGAGAAAGTGCAATGGGTGGGTGAGAACTGGAGGGTGGAGGACCCTGCGAGTAGTAAGGAAATGCTTCTCTCTCCCTTTCCAGAGCTCAGTATTGCTCTGTCTCTTCTTATTAGAAAGCTAATGCAACTGTCTGTTCTAATACTGGAGAGCAGCTTTTATTCTTTTTTTCCTCCTTCACAACCTTTTTCTATTCCGTTCAGCACTAATCTGTGCAGTGGCAGCAGATGATAAGACGGGGCACATTCGCTTACTCTCTGTGCTTTTTACGAGCTTTGTCTAGGCACAGACGGTACAGTCATTTGTTTCAACAACTTTACAGTAGAATTTGAGTGAAAAAGGTCAAAACTTTTTCAGGTGAATTTTTCTGTCGAGTTTCTATCCTAATTCTTTAGAGGTTTTCTGTTGATATTGCCCTCCAAAACCTGAAAGAAAGTAGGAACTTCTTTGTTTTAAGCACAAAGAAGCCACAGTTTTAAGGCTTCTGAAGTGCACAAAGTGTTGGAGCTTATGGAGGTATTGTTCTCGGAGACAGAGGATGAATTTTAGAGTGAATTTAAATCTTCAAGCTTAACTTTTACTGGCACTTGTATTGTAAAGATCAAACATGTCTTACTGGACCTTGAATGCAAACTAAGAATCCCCATCCAGAAAGAAAGAAAAAAGGGATTCATGTGGACTTGTCTGTAGATAATTCTGATGTAACTCCACTTCTGGTTTAATGGAACTGCAAAGCACTGAGAAAAAGACAATTAGCTGTGATAAATTCACATTGTGTGCATTTTCTAAGTTCTTCTTTGTAAGACCAGAAGCGCAATACCTTAAATGTAAATGTCAGTTTCTCTTCACAGCTTTAATGTTTTTGCCTCTCCATAAATGACTGCATTGATTCACATGCAATTATGAGCAGCAAATAAGGAATTAGGCTCTTGATAAGAAAAAAAAAAAGGAATGGAGTGATGTGCCAACTTCGGGGAGTGCATTGTAGCTAGTTCACTCTGAAAATGTCTTCTGTGGCACTGTTTGTGAAAATAAAATGGTGTGTCATGTTAGTAATAAACAGGAAGCACTCTTCACAGTTCAGCAGCAATGCTGACAAAACAAGTGAATGATCCAGACTGAGTATGTTGTTTGTAGATTACCAAGCCTCCCAGGGAATAAGGTTTATAGTTTTCAGAACAATGTACAATTTAGCTTTTTTAAGTAAAGGCAGACTTCTAACATTTGGGTTTATTGCTTGACAGAAGAGAATACTGTGGCGAGCTCAGACAAGGAGGAGACAGAGGTTTCGTTCGGTCTTGCTTCCCGCCGTGTTAGCCAGGGAGCACAGCCGTTTATTTATATCTGACGGAAGAACACTGCCGCTAGCCAACCGCTCAGCGCAGCACCAGCACAACAACACACAGGGCGCTCTCTCACCCCGGGAAACACACAGTCGCAGAGAGAGAGCGTCACCTGTAACTATGGCAACGTAACAACAAAACATGACTGTCAAAACAAAACCCCGAACAGCCCTGGCCCGCTACATAGCCCCCACCTAAGGGGTCAGTCGTCCCCGACAACCCCATTACCCAACACAAAGTCCTGCAAATGTCCATGTGTCTTCCTTCGGCGCGCAGGTCGATCTCGACCAGCAGGGGAAGAGTAACTCGGATGAGAACCTGGGGTGCCACCAGCATCCCCTGCCCCGGCGGCTGCCTGAGCGGCCGGGCGGTACAGTGAGAGCCTGTTCTGGTGCAACACCGCCACGTGCCCTGGGCCCGGCATGCGGATCCGGTACACTACTTCTGTTAGCCGCCCCACGACTTCCGCCGGCCCTTGCCAGTGACCGCACAGCCTGGGGGACACCCCTCTCTTCCGAACCGGGCAGTACACCCAAACCTTGTCGCCAGGCACGAAAGCTCCCCCTCGGCACCTGGTGTTGCAGGCTCTTTTCTGTCGTACTCCGGCGCTGACCTGGGCCTGGCGGGTGTAGTCATGAACCACTCATGGCCGCTCCCTCAGCCTCCTGTAGCAGTCCCTGGCCACCGACACATGCCGGTTCCCTGCCTCGGGGGCGGGGAAAGGCCCTAGGACATCTCCTCCCACTCTCTCCATCGGGGCCCCCACCCGATGCTGCTGCAGGGGAGCAGGGGAGCATTGATTGGGGCTCTTCCGTGCCGTACAGGTGTCACAGCAGTGCACATGAAGTTCCACATCCCGTCGACAACCAGGCCAGTAGAACTGTCCCCTGAGATGGCGGAGAGTTTTAGCATTCCCATGGTGGCCGGCCCCCACCGTGCTGTGGACAAGCTCGAGCACCTGCGACCGCAGCGACTGAGGCACCAACAGCTACGGGAGATCCTTGCCCTGTTCGGGGGCGCGCCATCTCCGGTACAGGAGGCCGTCGTGGGTCTCCAGATTGTTGTACTGGGAGTAGTAGGCCTTCATTTCGGGCCCCTGTCCTGACACCCCTGTCCAGCCTGGGCGTCGTGCCACCTCCAGCCAGGCCCCTACCTGAACCAACGTCGCATCAGCCTCCTGCTCCTGCTTCAGCTGCTGCATGGTCAATGAGAGCCATCACCCTCTGCCGGCTGTGGCCCGAGCAGTAGCCACGCTCTGTGCCTCCTGGGCCCGCTCTCCCTGCCGTTTCGCGAGGGGCAGCTGGTGTGGGCGCAGACAGATGGGTTGAGCAGAGCCGGTGTCGATGGTGTGCTGAACCAGCCGCGTCTGCCTGCAGTCTCTGGTTCCCTGCTTTTGACCGCACTGGAGGGCCAGAGTCTCTGTACCAAGAGTGATAGCCAGCTTCGCGGTGTCAACGCAGGCCCCCCAGCGGGTCAGCAGATCAAGGCCAATGATGCACTGGTCTTGGATGTCAGCAAGCCAGAAGTCATGCACCAGCTCCAGATCCTTCACTCGGATCCGCAACGGTTTCTTCCCCCGCATGTCAGTTCTCTCCCCCGTCACTGTCATCAGCTGGGTGTCAGTGGGCGACCAACCCATCACAAGCGGCCCGGATGTTCCAGGGAGCACACCAGGTCGTATTAGGGAAATGGTGGACCCCGTGTCCACCAGGGCCTGGCAGGGCTGGTCCTCAACACAGCAGCTCAGGTAGAGTCCCTTGAGGTGCCCGACTAGGCCCTCCACCGTGCATCGTTCTTGGAGGGGGGCAGGAAGCTGGAGCGGTGGTCCCCTTGCTGTACCGCTCCCCCTCTCATTCCCCTGAGGCCACATAGTTCTGGCCTTCGGGGCGGGCGCCAGGCAGTCGCGCGCCACATGGCCAGGCTCATTGCACAGGTAGCAGCGGTCGGTCGGTCAACGGGGACGCCTCCAGGGCACCGAGGGCTGCGGCTGGCATATCCCCGCGACCTCCCCCTCACTGTCGCAGTCTGCGGCTCTGATTTGAGGGTAGTTTGGGGGGGTGCAACTGCTGGTTAGGTCGTGAGGTGAGCACAAGCTCGGCCCTTTCAGTCTCAAGGAGTGCCTCACGGAGAGTCTGAGGCATAGCCAGGCGGACGTGTTGGCGTAGTCGCTCTGGGAAAAGTCCTCGCAGAAAAGCATGCAGGCTAAGCTCCTCACGGGCTGCTGCTGGGAACTCTGGGTAGCCACGACGAGCATACAGCAACACAGCCGCTGCAAAGGTGCCCAGGCTCTCCCCCGGCCTACGGCTCCGGTTGGTCAGCTGCTCCCTGCTCTGATCAGTGGAGTGCCGCTGCCCAAATCGCCTCTCGAGTGCTATGGTGAGGGCCTGGAGCTCATGCTGCTCTGACGGGGCTAGGCTAGGTCAAGTAGTACCTGCAGTGCATCTCCTTCCAATGCTAGCGCTAGGTGTGTAGCAGCCTCTTCGTCGCTCCAGCCACTATGCCTCACGGCTAGCCGTACTTGTGAGAGGTAGGGCTCTAGCGGGGTTAGCCCGTTGTATTTCGGTACCTTAGCTGGCATTGCAGGCATCACTGCTCGCTGTCAGGGGCCTGGCGTGTCGGTCGACAGAGGCAGCCCATGAAGCATTGCCCTAGCGTCGCTCGCGACGGGCCGCTGCCGCAGTGCGCTCGCGCCGTCGGGTGACTTACATGGCCGCTCGCTTGCTCTCTCTTCAATCGCCCACTTCCCAAGCAGCGAATGCTCTCCTCGACGGCTTGCTCCAGCCTCTGAGTGTCTCTCTCCATTCCGGCGAGGGTGAGCTATCCCACTTCTGACACCAATGTGGCGAGCTCAAACAAGGAGGAGACAGAGGTTTCGTTCGGTCTTGCTTCCCGCCGTGTTAGCCAGGGAGCACAGCCGTTTATTTATATCTGATGAAAGAACACTGCCGCTAGCCAACCGCTCAGCGCAGCACCAGCACAACAACACACAGGGCGCTCTCTCACCCCGGGAAACACACAGTCGCAGAGAGAGAGCGTCACCTGTAACTATGGCAACGTAACAACAAAACATGACTGTCAAAACAAAACCCCGAACAGCCCTGGCCCGCTACAATACTAAAGAAGTCTGTCACTAAGTATCTATGTATGGAAAAAGAATAAAAATGCCATGCAATTTATATTGATGACTTAAGAGGCTTCTGACCAGAATTCACTGCCAGAGGTTGCCAACAAGTCCATGCACAGCAATTATGCACAAAAGAACACCCCACGAGACCTGAAAAATACAGCACACCCTGCAAGTGTCCTGATCAATCACGTTAAAGACGTTAATGCCTGAAGATAAAGTCAGAGCTGATTCAAGGTGAGAACACTACAACGCTCTGCCCAGACCACACAGCACTGTGAGGTGAGGAGGAAATATGCTTTAGGTAAGATCTGGGACAGCCAAAGTTGAAATATCTCATTGATTTGAACTAATCCTTGCTACTTTTGTGGTCTGTTAAAGGCAGTGTTGACACATGGGTAAAAGCTGTAAGTCAAAGGTACTGCAAGCAAATCTTGATGACATTTGAACACCTTCTAAAAATGCATTCAGTAATAACAAAGAAAAATCCTTATTCAGTATAAAACCTACAATATACTATATCCAGTGGCCTTTCTTACAAGTAAAAAAAAAAATCAAAAGATGTCACGTAAAGTCGTGGAAGCAACATTTATAGGGGCAGTCTGTGGCCAGCAGACACATTAAAACTTTGATGTCCTGTTGTGCAAGACATCCAGGAATCATGAGGCCCTCATAAAGAAACCAGTTTGTTGAAGTGGATACCCCAGTGTGTCATTTTGTACTCGTCAGGTCCTCTCTTGCCCTCGTGGCATGATTAAACTTTGGAGGAGTCATCAGATTTGCTGGCACTTGGAGATTAAGCTGATCTCAGACAATCCCTCAAGCAGAGGCAACCCTCCGCCATTGTAATTTTATGCTAATAGAGAGATAACTTTCACATTGTAGTAGGCAGAAATTCAAAATTCTCTCTCACTCATTGCTTCTTCCTCTCTCCTTCTCTCAAAGTCTCACTTTGTCTTCCCTCTCTTTCCCCTATCCCTCCTTTAGATTTTGATAAAGAACCCCCCTGGACACTATTTAGTTTCAGTCAATCTAATCTTGTGTGCGGCACTGTATGATTGTGTAACACTTTCTCAACCTTTTGTAAATGTATTGCAGTGGATATACAGTAAAGTTTTAAAGGATCACACAGGAAGCTTAAAAGCATTGTTTCTTTATATTTGTGTCACATTTGTTTCCTTGTACATAAGCTCCAGCTGCTCTCTCATTCAGTGTGTTTTGAACTTGTGCATTTTCTGGATATCAGCTGGTTTCCAGGTTCAAAAGAGTTCATTCTGTACTAAACAGAGGTTGTTTTTTTTTTAACAATTCTTTGAAGTATAAACATTTCTATTTTGCCACTGCAGTGCAGTTTTTTAAGAAACAATTGTGTCTGTGTTTAAGAATAAGAATAAGAACAACTTTATTTATCCCGAGGGGAATTCTTTTGTCATGTACATGCTCAAAGCAGCAGGAGAGACAGAGGAACAGATGAAATAGATATAAGATATACAATATATACAATAAGAATAGTGTACAGTAATAGAAGAAGTTATCACTCAACATTGGCAAGCTTAGACCCCTATCATGCAGGCCGCGAGACTGGCTAACAACCGGTTGCTAGGGAAACATGATTGTTCTCGGAATGTTGGTGACTGGTTGCTGAAGATTTTTGGTTGGTGCTGGGTGAAATCAGACAACCAAGTTCATTGCCATGGTTGCAAGTAACTCTGACTTGACTCTGACTCCCTAAGTTAAAAAAAATAGGTGGAGTTCATGACAGTGTTGAGAATGTAATAAATTTGGTTCTTCTCACTGGTTTGAAATGAAATGGAGACTTTTTACAGATTTTGTAATTCTTATGGCTTTTGGGAAAATATTCCATGGATTAGCACAAGTTGAACTTTTTAGGACGTTTGAGTCCCATGACATTTGGCATAAATCTAACACAGCGTGTTACAAAATTAATATCATATCAACAGTCAAACACGGCGATAGTACTTTGATGCTTCGGCTGCTTCGTTCCATCTGCTTCCAAACAATCCTGAAAGAGTCCAACCATCAGTTTGTGTCTCGAGATTCAAGCATGCAAGTCCACCTTTGAAAGGCAAAAAAGTATATTTTATTTTCTCCATTATTTATTAAATTGTGCCCATCTTTATAAAGATCTTTCCCTGCACTTTCACTGCTTTTATTTTAGTGCCGGTTATTTAAAGCATAAAAATTGTCAAAAAAAGACTAATTTAACACTTCATGCAACATGCATAAAGTCAAACCCAAATGCTGTCTGTAGGTATGTTATGTTAAGCCAAACTAGCATAATTCTGCTGTTAAGAGAACAATAATACTATACTGTAGTTTGAAAATCAATTCATCATATGTGAGGGACTCAAGACAGATATCTAAACATGGGGATGTGTACTTTTCTTTTACTTGCAAAAAAAAAAAAAAAAAGCCACACAAATGCTTTCACATTTGTTGTAATGATGTCATTATTGTTAAAATGACTGATAATAAAGCCGATCAGTGACAGATGTGAACTGACACAGCTTGGGGGAAAGAAGAGATAGCTGAAATATTTTGACTTCTCTCTAAACCACCTGTAGCGTCAGCCAGATGGTGGAGTTGAAAGGGAGGGTGTGTTGGGAGGGACATCTCACTGATTATGTCCCTATTCACTTGAGGGTGCATCTGGTGTATAAAGAGTCTGTTCATGCTGCCTCTCCTCAAGCAGTAACCACTACTTTTTTTTTCATTTTCAGAATGTTTAATATGAAGCACTGTGTTTGTGCAATAAATTAGGCATAATGAGAGTGTCCACAAAAGCTGTCATGAAATAGACTTTGTTGCACTCTTTTGTTGAACAGTAAGCTATCTCATATTTAGAGCTGAACAGCGCCCTTGGTTTTTTTTTTTTGTTTGTTTGTTTTTTGTTTTTGCTTTGTTTTTTGTAATTCATGACTGTAGTGTGTCTTATAGGTAATGCACAACTGTATTCATTCATTCACTTATTTAATTTTTTTGTAAATGTTTGCTGGTCTTCTCAGATCAAAAATGAAAGTAATAGTATCTTCGGTTTCAAAGATAATTCTCGACATTAGATAAAGCAGCTAATAAAATGATAGCACTGATGTAGCATGACTAGCTGTGTTTTTGACCTTTGTATCCTGTCACAGTGTTATTGTATGGCCATAACTTGTATCTTTGTAATAACAATGTTTCAAATGTCACTGCAAAGGAAGTGTTAAGGTGAGAAAGGGTTCACACTACCTACAGACAACAATTACTTGAACTGGGAGCGTTCCAATATCTTATGGAGCTTTATACTGAATCTCAGCTTATTGTTACACTGTCCACACTTTATTTTAATGTTAACTCGGCACTAAAATAAAAGCAATAGTATTTAAATAGGGGTTTTCTGCTCTCACTGACGACTGCAATTCCTTAACGCTTGGCGATTTCTGCGGCAGAAGAGACACATGTAATGCCACTGAATACATAACAGTAAATAACCAAGTGTTTGCTAACAGCATTGTTATAATAATCTAAAAGGTCAGTGTGTTTAAAAGTTGTTGCAGAAGAAGAAAAAATATCCTGCCTTTTTAAAATCCCCTCTAGACATGTTTTAGGACATAATAATATTCTGTTTAGAACAGTAATTTGGTGTTTTGGTCATTTTCCACACAAATATTCTATTAACCTCTTTAATATGAACAATGAGCAATTTTTAATATGAAATGGGTCTACCAGCGGGGAAAAAAACATGTAGTGTTTCAACTAAATTCAAATGTTTCTCAGAAAAAGATGTGTCCCTGAGAGAAATGTGTTTGATTGACAAATCTCTTTCATACACACACACACACACACACACACACACACACACACACACACACACACACACACACACACAAAAGATGAAGGAATTGATTCAGTTGTAAATGCAGACCTACCACAGCTTCACATGGCAACAACCCACTCCAGTGACAGCAAAACAATGCACCCAGCAATGCCACCAAACTGCAATAATGGCTCAGGGAATGCAGCTGAGATGGCAAACCCATCAGATCACAAGCAACCTGAAGCAACTGTGCTGAAAGAAAAATCTGCAGGCTCCACCCTGACACCAACAGCTCCAAAAGAATCCGAGATGGCTTACTATACAGCGTAAGTGCAACAAAGCCTAAGTCATGACAGCTTGATGGACCTCTATCAGTCAGAGTTGTTTTGCCACAAGGGGGACCTGCAGTACACAGTGTTAGGCTGGTGGTTTTAATGCTGTTAATCGGTGTGCTCCACACAAATATATGTATTTGGCATAAGACAGCTGCAGTGATCTAAAGAAAAATCCAACATTAAAAAGTCTTTTTCAAGGGGGTGTTCCCTACCATGCAGGTCTAATTATCTGATTCCACATCGTCCGACTAGACAAAATATTAACACATCTTGCTAGCATTGCCCTACTTTCCACCATGTCATCAGGGTTGAAAAATGATTTCATCTCCATCTCCCTTCATGAGTGAAATGGGAGCAGAATCAATTAAAGATCATAACCTTCAGCTTATCAGTTTATTTCATGGCACTAGCAGGTGGTCCTGATCATCTTTACTTTCTGTATACTTGAGAAGCAACAGCCAGATGCAAAGCATCAACACTGCAGCTTTCTGGATAATTTTTTAGGTCTAGAGCTACAGTAGAACAGAGGCTCTAATTTGTGATATAATGAAAAGAGAAACCGAAACTGCTCTATTTTCAGTAGAGGTTGCTGAAGCAGTAGATAGAATTTCTGGACTTCTAAAAATGACGCGTACAATTTCATACTTAAATGGACTTTATTATATTATGGGGCACATTCCCATCAATCATAAAAATATCCAGTTAGGCGGACACATGTATACTCACCCTGAACATAATTTGTGAAAAAGACGGTTTCCTATAGATGTGTGTAGATACAATTTAAATATTATCAGTAAGAAGTTTGTGAATGTGCAGAAGTCAATTTCATAATGTGTATTTCTTTGATTTGACAAGGAATTTGTAAATGTGTATTTTTTCTCAGCCCTTGCTATTTCTCCAGCTTCTCATGTTCCTACTTCCTGATATTGCTTTCACTCTGTATAACTATGTCCATCGCCAGTTTTGGTTAGCCATCACCAGTTTGTCTGTTTGTATCTGGAAGTCCCACAGCATCTCCCATTTTAACCTCAGGAATTCCAGGTCATGCTCAGCACAGATGTTCCTGTGTACTATGCCGACCGCTTGGTTATGGTGCTCCATGTATTCCATGCCTGATAACATCTTGCACCCTGCTGTTATGTGCTGGATTGTCTCAGAGGCATCTTTACTCACCCTGCACCTGGGGTCTACCCTAGTGTGATAGATCCCCACCTCTATGGATCTTGTACTGCCATGATTAGTGCCTCTGTGCTATCTTTCATTCCTGCTTTGTCCAGTCACTGGTAGGACTTCTTCTATCTGCCGGTGGTACATATTGTGCAGGGGCCAGTCCTTCCATGATGGTTCTTGCTCTTGCTCCTTTTTTGCGGATTTCTTCCTGATGTTGTCATGGATGTTTGTTGTCTCACTCTGGACATTGGTTCTGACACTCACTAGTCCTCGCCCTCTTGGGGTGAAACCCTCAATGCATGGAAAGAAGTTTCCTTGTCTTGATGTCAGTAGCTTCTGTCATCTCCTTTGGCCAGCTTAGTATCCCAGCAGGGTATTTGATCACCAGCACTAGGTGTTAATTGCCCAGATCTTGTTCTTTCCATTCAGGTGGCTACTCAGGACTTGCTTTACTCTCTGGAGGTATTTGGTGGTTGCAGCTTTCCTAGCAGTATTTTCATGGGCACGTGGCTGACAAATGCTCCATTCCATCGTTTGTGTCCATAGCTAGTCTTGTCAATGATCTCACTGAGGGGGTTCAGACATATGCAGAATAGAAGTTAGGATAGAGCATCGCCTTTGTATATCCTGCGCTTGAAGTTAGCCTTTAGTGCTGTTCCCCACACATGGATCCTGGAGTGCCTAGAACTATACAAGATCAAAAGGACCCAAAAGAAGAGCCATCATCAGGAACTCAATGTGGTTGTGGCATGTAGTGTAGTGTTACCACTCAGCAGCAAATCTGCAGCTGCTATATATTGTTTTAAAACACTTTTTACATTTTAAGTTACGTTTTCGAGCTCATACTTTTTCAGTCAATATCAGAAGGGATGGCATGCGTTGTGATTCAGTCTTTTGATTTTAAGTTGGCATACAGTTGAACTCTGAGCTGTTAACATGAAAACACTATCCTTCCTCCTCAGGCAATCTGAGAAGGGAAGGTTATGGAGCTCCAAGATTATGAAAGACCATTCAAGAGTATGTCATAGTTGTTCTGCAGGCATAAAGTGTCTCCTTATGTTGGCCTTGCAAGGTACTGCACTATTCTGTCAGTGAACCTCAGGACTTACAGACACCATAAGTAGTGTTTCTACAGTGCAGTTTAAGGGAAATACACTGTATTCACTTCTGATAAAAATTGTTATTATTTGTTTTCCACTTAAACACAAAACAGTTGCTTTATTTCACAATTGCTTTACAGAAATATATTAATTAGGTGTGGAAAAATGCTCTGTAAAGCACATGGACTAAAGCAAATACAAAATATTTTAGGGTCTTTTATCCCCAGAATCACAAGCAGTATGTTGGCTTTCTACACTGGACAATAAGCACAGAAAGAATTGAAGATGCAGTTGATTGTTTCGGATGTTGCCATTCTTGGTGTTTTCAAAATAGCAGTATACTATTCTTTATGTTCTTGTTACAGTACAGAAATGGACATCATGCCCTGTTTATTAAGATAGGAAACCAATGATCGATTCCATAAAGAAAATGTTTACTGATATGACAAATCAAGTGAGCCAATCATGTCTGAGCCATTAGACTTCCATACAGCTGGACAGCTGAGCAAAGAAAGCATCCATACATACATGTTACAGATCTGGATTATGACTGGACATCTGCAATATATTGACACTTTTCTTTTAAAGGCATTCTGTTGTAGATTTGCTGTTTAGCTTGGAATCATTGCTCTGTTGCCCCAAGCTTTAGCTGTTGGACAAATGGCTACACATTTGACTTTAGAATACTTAAGTACTCAAGCTTGTTTAGAAGGGTTGTCAGGAGAAGGATTCTTCTCTCTAATAAGAACATGGCAGCATGAGTTATCATTGCAAAGTTGCATTTGAACAGACCGCAAGGCTTTTGGAATAATGTCCTTTGGAGATGGTTGAAGCAAGGGCGTAGATTTGGCATGGACGGAAGGGACATGTCCCCACCAATATCCAGTGATTATTGAATCGCTGGATATTGAATTGTAATTTTAAATGGTTGAAAAGCATGTAGAATAGCATATGTAGGCAAGTATATTTGTCCCCTTTTATCAAGAAGCAAAGACAAAAAGGAAAAAGAAAAGAAACAGGGCAGTGTTCGGTGGTTGAATCATCCGTCCCCACCAATGCCAAAACCAAATCTACACCCTTGGGTTGAAGGGTGATGATTTGGGCTTTTGAGCATCCTAGGGACCTTGACACCTTACATTCAATGAGTTGACTATAAACTCATCTGTTCTAGAGCTAAGGTCTGAGCTGTAACATATGATATTGTGCATAAGCATGCATAAACTATTTAGTTACAATATTTAAAATACAGTTAAGGAATTATCAGTAGATTAGGCATAGAAAAGAGAAAATTACTAGGAAAGAAATGAGTAAGAAAAAAATATTTCCACACACTGCTGCCCATGGATATAATGGGATACAAAGGGTTAAGACTTCACATTTTTTAGACCCAGAAGGTAAGTAAGTCTATGTCTGAAAATAATTTAAAAAGGACAGTATAGTGGACTGGTCTAAATAAAACAGGTAGACAAAGGTAAGGATGTCAGAATTGCTGTATGCAGTTAACCGTCTTACAGGTTTCGTTTTTGGTCAGCGTGATAAAATACATATGAATCAACCCAAAGTTACTTGCTTTTTCACAGAGTGAATACTTGAACATTTTGAGTACACTTCTAAACTTGTGAGGATTCATTTTAAAATTTAAATCACTATTATGGAATGTATACATGAACTGAAGAGTAAACTGAAGAGGAAGGAGAAATAGAAATAAAGGAAATTATTTTCAAAATCAAAAGGTAACATGAAGCACTTGGTAACATGAAAGGGAACACAAACACAGCCCAGCATCAGACAGGAAAAAGTGCACAGTCAGCACTTTTACTGACACAGTAAGTACTACGTCAATATCTAACACAAGTCTACATTGCAACATGGGCACATTTCACTGGCCTCTAACCAACAGGCCATCCTGTCATCCCATGAGGATACAGACTTCAGGACTGTCTGGACAGTACAATTGTAAAAGATGAGAAATAAGGCCATCACAAGAAGAAGAACAGGACTGAAATGACAGGTGCATAGCTCCTTACCTCTCTGGACTGGTCACTTTTCTTTTTATGTACTGAAACAAATATCACACATCTCTCTCCTGTATGTTTGGATCCAAAGCTCTGTATATTTGTTAGTTTATCGTCATGTGTTTATGTTCAGTTGTGTTGTCTTGAGGATAAAGTTTCAGAGAAAGATTAGTAATACTCCCCCTAGAACTCGCACAATAACCAGAAATCATATGTAAAATAACCAATTCTTGTTGGAGGTTTCCTTCTATTATAAAGGGAGTTTTTCCTTCCCACTGTCACCAAAGCGTTTGCTCATATGAAGTCGTATGATTATCTGGGTGGTGTTGTGGTGATTTGGCACTATATAAATAAAACTGAATTGAACTGAATTGAATGCTAATTATACCCATCAAGCAGAAAGATAGCAGCTGTTCCACACCACCTTGTTGCTGATTGGTGGGCTATACACAAGGCTAGAGTTAAAAGGCTATAGTGAGCCATTAGGGGGAAAACGTTGTTGCAAAGATTAAATATAGTGACATTCACTACATATTTGCATTTAGCACAAAATAACATTCTGTCTTGAATGCCTACATTAATTTCTTATCTGATTAGGGTCTAAGAAATGTGTAAATGTGCACTGACGGATGCGCACTAAATGTTCTTCAGTGAACATGGGTTCACAATATAACCAGTAAGAGGATGCAACATTTAATTACATGCTCTGCTCCTTCTCACTCAAGAGCCGTCTTATTGCCTTTTTTAAGCAATAAAAAAAACACAAATAAATTGAACTTTAATCAGATGTAGGACTTAATTTTTCTGGTCTTAGTTACAAAGCTCAAAAGTGTTGTTTAAATACGGAGTTGAAATTTTCTTCCTCTAAATTGAATATCTACCATAATATTTCTGAATTTATATTAGTCAGCCTGTAGTATAGAGATATATTGTAAATCCATGAAGTGCTTTTTGCTCTGCAAAAAGGAGTGCTATGTTATAATATGTATACTTTATTATGGGCTAAAGAACACAGAGTTACTGTGCGGTTGTTGGAGCAAAGAAAAGTGTAACACTTTCATTTCCAGGAGAACGGAGTCTTCATGACTTTTTATCCAACAAAACCATTAAGGATAAAACATAATTTTTGCCCTTCTGCCTGTGCGCCTGTTAAAGTAAAACATAATTTTAGCCTCTTCTGGAATCCATTATCAGACTGCTAAAGAATGCTTAAGAAATTTCAATGACAGAAAAAGGTCAAATGGGCGATCAGAAATTAAGCAAACCTTAGGCTTCTTGGAATTACAAAAATAATAGTGTCCACCGTATAGTGATAATTATCCAAAAATTAAATGGAGGGCTCACATTGACTGCCATTCCTTTAAGTAGTCAGGCTAACACTACACTGAAATAATTTATTTTGCCACAGGTGGAACATAATACTATGTGGATTAATATTTAATATTATGAATTAAAAGTTCCCTTTGGTCCTCAATAAATTGTTTCGTTAAACTGAAATTAATCAGTTTAATTAAAGTTAATGTAGAGCTATGGATTCAATCATTAACCCATCCAAAGGTAATGTCAAGGATTCACTTTCTGTACTTACTTAATGATCAGCCTATATAATAATTGTTTTTCATGATTCATATAAGAGAGGTGTATTTTAAATTGTTAAGTACTAAATTGAATTACAAGAATAATAATGCATTCTGATATTTGGGGCTTATGTCATGTACTTAAACAAGAACCAGGTCAGTTGTTTTTTCTCAAAAAGCACCAAGGAAGAAAGCTGGAATTTCCCCAAAGGATGTTTAAAAGACAAATACCCACTGATTCTGATTAGGATTCTTGGCACAACAGTGAGAAACTGTCCTTATAGTTGATATCTGATAAAGCCTACCCATCCAAGTGACTGCAATCTTATGCTTACCTTTTGTTCCTTTGCATACCAAGCATTTGACCATCATTTCAGTCTGGTCAGTTAGTGTGATGATGCTAGAAATTTGTTAACACCTGTGTGCCACTGTCTTGGCTGTGATCACACAACTATTTGTTAATTTACAATGCAATTTCCAAGAAAATGATGAAGATTTTTGTCACCAATTCCCAGTGTGAAGCTCAGCTATTGTCACTGCCAGCCCCTCAGTAAGCCTTGGCAAAGTACAGACTGCCATTTGTCTCCTCTAACACAAGCGAAGTTGCCAGCTACTGCTTTTCATTTGACAGTGTGGGGTTTCAGTGGAGGGCTTCACATCAGTTACTTCTATTTTGTCATGACAACCAGCACAGTTTATACAAGTCTTTTCTGAAAATATTAAACTTCCCCTAATTTTAGGGAAGGCAGCAAAAGCATCTCAGGCTGTCGTCAACTCAAAAAAAAAATTGGCCAGCATTAATGGAAAATTGTGGGTTGTTCACGTAGCATAGTTAACCATGAGTACTGTGCACACTCATGGTTAACTGGTGAGAGAAGCTAAAATCTGGGGTGATATCAGAGAATGATATCCTCAGATTGTTGTATAATATTCACCTGTAGCAAACATGACAACTGTAAGCTATATAATTCCAAATGCCATTTATTTTATTGCAAAAGTTTTATGGATATTAATTAACGTTTTGTTTTAGTTACATTTACACTCTGTTTAAATGAATAAAAATAAAAATAATAGGCTAAAGGTGTTTGATTCAAGCAGAAATATGAGTAAATGAATAGTTAATTAGAATTATGTATAAAGCATAACTGTCAAGCAAAGACTCACAGCCTTGGCTAAGCAATGAAGAGGTATACTAGAGATAGAAGTCTGAAGAATAAACCAGCTTTTTTCCACTAAACCATCCAAGGTGTACTCTCAGTGGCAGGGGAACAATATGGGAAAAAACCCACCAAGGCTATAGACAGAGTGGTACTGGAAGAGCATATGGGAGAAGAATGCAACACATAACATTGCTCAGTGGCTAGTGGAGCTAAAAGCAGACCACAGCCTGAATTGCCTGCCTGAATTGACTACAAGGAAGCCTATGTAACTCAATGCACCACACATGGATCCTGGAATGCCTAGAACTGCACCGGATGAACAGGACTTTGGGAGCTTCCATGGAGATGTGGCGAACATTACAAGAGTCCAGCTTCAAGCCAATAGTATGAGTTCCCATTATGTGTGGGATTTACCAAGGAGATACACTATCCCCACTGCTGTTCTGCATAACCCTGAACCCCCCAGTAAGGTCATTAATAAGGCTGGCTACGGATACACACTACAGAATACAGCAAACATCAGCCATCTCCTCTACATTTATGTCTTCAAGTTGTATGCCAGGGGTAAACGAGACATCGATTCATTTATCCACATGATTAGGATCGACAGTGGAATTTCATTCAGACTAGAAAAGTGTAGTCGGAAGCAGGGCATGTGGCAGACAGAAAGTGGACCCAGATCCAGGACTTAGAGTCACAGCTTTATTTGCTAGATACAGGCAGAAACAACTAAACATAAGGCGGAGCACACTAACTGAAAAACGAAAGGCTGACGGACCAACAGGAGACCACACAACATGAGGGAGAAAACAGACTGATGGAAGCCGCACACACAATGAGGGAAAACGCAACAACGAACAGAGAGAGACATGGATAATATTTACATAGGAGGGAATTAGGGCAGAGTGAACACAGCTGAACAGAATCTGACTCACAAGACAGTGGAAGCAAAACTGAAGATAACTCACACGAGACAAGGGACTGGAAAAATAAAACAGGAAGTGACTAACACAGAGACGACTAATTCAAATCAGTGTTATTTATATAGTGCCGAATCACAACAATATATCACAGCATATATCATATATCATCATATGTCTAAAAAAAGCTTACAGTTTCTTAACTGACAAAAAAAATCACTATCAAGTAGATGTTACTGCCTTTGCCCTTTTTATGTGTCAGTGGTCAGAAATCATTTCCTGTTTGGACATTGTTAAAAAAACAAAAAAAAAACCACAGTCAGGGCCACAGCCAGCAGGTTTTAAACAAGCCATGTCATGGTTGAAAAAAGCAAAAGAAAATCTAGATAAATTATTGTTGTTTTCTTAAAACATGCATGATTTTCATTAAGTATCACACCATCATTATTAATAAAGTTAAAGAGTGTACAAATGAAATCAGGTGTAATAATCTTTTTCTCAAAAAAAAGAAAAACAATGAAAAATAATGGGTTTTTTTTCTTGCCACTTATCCAAATGGGTTGCAGTGGCACTGAAGCCAGGCCCCTCTGAAATTAGATGAGAGACTCGGGTACTTCATTGACACGTCAAGGCCAAAACTACTTGATATTTTTGTTTAATTCCTTGAAATAAACACACTAATATGCTTAGATCACAGGGGTATTTGAAAGAGTAGAGTGAAGCCATTATCACATCCAGGAGGCCTTGTTTTGTACTTTAAAGAGTTAGTTGATGTCTCTCCCAGTACAGAGAAACTCAAATTAAAGAACTCCAATCTTTCATCTTAGAAAACAGCAACATCACCAAATCGAGATGTGGAAGGAAGAGCTAATCAGTCAACTCCCAGGCACCTGTTCAACCTCAGTTTAATTGAGATGGGTTTCAATGACAGAGTATTACGTTACCTTGACATCCTTTGCGTGGTGGTAATTGTGTTGTTTGCCATATGAACAGAAACCTAGTCACGTAATTGTGACCACAGTCATTCTCTCCAGCACCATAACAGTATACTGACCCATGATGCATTATCACATTAATGCCATTGGTCATGTCTGTGCAAATCAATCTAATCAGAGACTGGTGGTCTGGGACAAAGGGAAACCTGCAGCGGGTTTAACCATATTAGTTATGTCTACCTTTTAAAGTTTAATGGTCATGAAAGCTATTATATGCCCCTATGCTTCTTTTGGTCTGCTGTTATTGTGTACATGTGTCAGCCAGTGATGCCCTGCAGCCAACACTTCTAAGGAAACATATTAAGGAAACAGTCAATGCTTTTTTGCGGTTCATTTTTTTGCCATCACAAAACATGCAGCACAGTTAATAGATCGTATTCCAGTAATGCTGTTGCTTTAGTTTCATTAGAATATAATGGTTGCTGCTACATAATAATGCTAACACCAGCTGTTTATTGATGCAGCAATCACAATTACTGCAGTTTTCTTGCTTCATATACAAACATATTTGCATTCATTTGACATATACTGGTCTTTCTAGACTCATGTAAAGTCAAATTTCAGCAATACCAATATGTTTTTTTTTCTTTGAAGTCAACTCAAACTTCTCTCCAAACCCATATTATTTCTGAACAAAATCATATAACAGAGTGTGAAATTACCCAGAGGCCCTTACTGTCTGCGTTCTGGGACTGAGCAGGCATTTGAGGGCACTGGTGCATTCTGAATGGCTGCATGCTGGGCCTGTGCCATCTCTGAGGATTACATGAATTAGAATAAGGTTTGCTGAAGATATCCGGGACACTGAAGAAATTTCACACAATAAGTGTTTCTGCTCAGTGGGTGCATTTCGGTCCCGAGTGAATGTACGAGCAAAACAGTCAAATGGAAAACAAAAGAGAGATTAAACAACAGCCAACATCTAAAGTGACTCTAGAGGTTACACTGTATGTACAGTTATTTTTATGATTTTAGATATAAGGCAGTAAGTCCCTCTAAACCCTCTAAGCTAAACTTGGTACTCACTTCACAGGTCCATGGGAAAAAAGATGATTCTTGGATATTAAATGTTTTTAAAAATGAAGAACAACATTTTATTCATTGTTTTTTTTTTTTTTTTAATTTTTCTGGATATTTACTTATAATTCAGAGTCTTTGGTCATTAGTAAGGTAAATATGTACCTATTTGTGTAGTTATTTGTCAGAGTACAGTAGTTGTTATTGCCTGTAGCTCACTCTGTATCCCATATCACAGATCTAGTGTTACACTTGTGATAATTATAGTGAAGATGCTCTCTGACCAATCAGTGGTATGCAGAGTCAGCTGAGCTTGCTTTCAACCCTGGCTAAGGTGCATTGTAGCAAGATACACCAGGAGCCATAATGTAAGGTACAATTATACAGTGGCTTATTAATGCAAATATCTGATATCTAAATATCGCCAAAACACATAGGAGCAACTCAAGATGCAACCTGGAGACAGACAGGACAACCTGCTAAAATTTAAACCAAGCATTAGAAGGGAAAGAAAGGTGATTTAAGTGATGTTGAATGTTGCATGGCTGTCTGTACGGTTTACAGATGATGACCTGAAACAGAGAACATATCCTGTGAACTGCAGTTTTTCTTGTTCATACCGGAGGTCAGAGGCACTAGACTGATGAGTTCATAGGGTTGATTTTAATTGATTTAAAAAAATAAAGAAACAAACACAAAACCTGGTACATGGTAACAGATGGGCTACAACAGAAGACCACGCCAGGTGCCACTCCTGTCATCCTGGCAGTAAAGAACAGGACACTAAGGTTACGATTTTAAAAGTTTCATTCAAAATTGTCAGGCTAAGGAGCTTTGATTTCTGCTGCAACATTTGGTAGTACAGGGTGAGTCAGAATTTGATATAAGCAAGATAAAAGCATGGATCCATCCTACCTTCTGCCAGTGTTTCTGGCTGGTGTCAGTAGTTTAATGGTGTTGGGGGATATTTTCTTTGCACACTTGGGGCCCTTTAGTACCAATCGGCATAGTTTAAAGGCTATAGCCTACCTGAGTATTGTTGATGAGTATGCCCATCCCTTTATGACCAACGCGTACCCATCTTCTGATTACTTCTTCCAGCTGGATAAAGCATCATGTCACAGAGCTCAAATGATCCCATTTAAGTCCAGTTGGAGATTTGTATCACAGATGTGCAGCCTACAAATCTGCAGCCAGTTACATGATGCTATCATATCAGATCCTCGTGAAAAAGATAAAAGGGTAGCAGCAAGTGCTACCTAATGAAATGTCTGGTGAGTGTAAGTACCAGGTACTATCCACAGTGAAAAAAAGAAAGTAGAATGACTGTAGTCAAGTCATTCTATTTAGTGGAAATGAGGCTCCTCAATATTGCACTGTGCTTCAGACAATTAAAAAAACAAAACAAAACAGACAGAATAGACAGACCAGGAGCAGAAGGCTCGTAGGCTGATAAGGACTACCACTAGTATTGTGGCCAGGCTAATTAGCCAAAAGGAAATTGGGCTCTAGTCCATATCAGTTAGCTCCAGTGAAGCCAATCTTCTAGGCACCCCTCAAGGTGAACAGCCATGGTAGTGGCTGTCTATAACTGACAGCCAATTTATCAGAGTGGGTTCAAGTGAAATTTGGTGGCAAAGTATCCCCTTTTTCAGCTAGCCAGTTTTCCAGGAGGCTACTTTCTCTTGGTTACAGCCATTTGCAATTTCATTTCTTTATTCGAGCATCAGGATTGTTTATATTATACATATCACAGTAGAACAGTATTCTTATAAAGCATTTACAACATCTGCATTGTCTGCACATGCAGGTAAGGTAATTTCTTTTTTTATCAGAAGCAGTTGGGTTTTTTTTTTTTTTTCATCAAATGTTACAACACTACAAAGTAGCAAACAAGCTAAAACCACATGAGGGAATAAACAAGCAGCAGGTGCTCAGGGCTGTTGGGCAGTCTGTGCTTTATTCATTTTATTATTCAATTTAGTTTGTTTTATATGCATGTACATGTAACGGAAAGAATAAAAGAAATGCAAATTTTGCAAGGAAGACAAAAACCCATGGGTCTTTAAAAAACAGTTCACTTCAAAGGGGAATTTATGTATTAAGCTCACAAATCATGACACAAGTGGATTGGACATCAGTAACTGAATCATGGGACTCTCAGAGCTTAAAGACACAGTGGAAGAGAGGAGGGTGTGGGTGTTGTTCTTCTTAAAAATTGGAGTGTAAAGGGAGTTCAGAACTCAAAACTAAAGAAAAACAGTGAATCAATATGGCTTGATCAACAAGCCTTTCAACCCCCTGCAGACATAGCACAGTCATTTTGTGTCATGGGTGAGTAAATATTGCACTTTTTGTTTCATAAAGGCCAGAAAATGTGGTAGTGCTTTGTTCTTGGGTGCACCTCCAAGGTCCTGAACCAGCTGGGAGAGCACTTTCCCTTCCAGCTATTCAGCTAAATTTGGACTGTGGCAGAAGCATTGTGGAACAGCTGTAACTCAGTGCTTCTTGGCACACAAACCCTCAAGAAGTGCTTGTTAAACGAATTCATTTAAGGGAGCGGGACCAGCTTAAGATGCACAATAAGGATCAGTCCTTGTTTTCTAAACCCCACCAAACAGCTGAAAATAAATGCTGCTTCCCCACTGGAAAATCCAATATGCTGGAAGCCACACAGGGCAATGCTGTATTCATGAACTGTGGAACATATATCATTTTAGGCATCAAAGTGTTGACATTTTCATATGCATCAGAATTTTTTTTTAGTTTTAGGTTTATGCAAGTCTAAAGATGTATTTAGATGCAGCATGCAAAATCCGTAGTCAAAAATAATAAGTTAGTAAGCTAGGAAGCAGGCTGAAACTGAAAGAGGAGGAGTGAAGATCCTCTGCAAACATAGACAAAGTAATTGGATTGTGACAAGTGAGCTGTGGTAATCCTGTGAATTTTGCAGGTGTTTTCATTTTTCCGTGTTATTTCCCTGCAGCACAGTCTAATAGGAAGGACATTATTGCCGACTATGGATGACCAGTTCATATTTCCATCAGCATACATCGCTAGAGTAAAGTTTATTATTCATTTACATTGATTCTTTTGACTGAGGGCAAAGAATATTAAGCAGTTTGTGTGTCAGTATATATGTTAAATGTAATGGTCCTTGGGTTAGAGTTAAGACTTTTTGTTTCCTTAATTCTAGTGCGTTATGTACTTGATGTTTGTTAGATTTTTGGACTCTTCTTATTTAGTGCAAACCTTCTTGTTATGAATCCATCTCCTGGTTTGTTTCCTGTTTTACTCTAATAGGTTTTCTCTTGCATCTTGTTTGGGGTTTTCCTTCCTGTCAATAAATTTCAAATTTATCTTCCTCCCCTCTTGTTTCCAATCCCCGCTTAGCGCTCAATATATAACTAGTCCTATTTTTCTGTTTGGCTTTGTCCAGTTTTCATGCGTCTTCCATGCTTCCTGTGGGCTGACAAAAACTGGTTCATCCGAAAGACAAAATTCCAAAACACAAACTTAACAATGCAGTGTATGCTGTACAGTGTAGCGAGGAATGCCCAGACCTCTACATTGGAGAGACCAAACAGCCACTTCACAAGCGTATGGCACAACATGGAAGAGCCACCTCCACGGGACAAGACTCAGCGGTCCATCTGCATCTAAAGGACAAAGGTCACTCTTTCGAGGATGCCAATGTTCACATTTTTGACAGAGAAGACAGATGGTTTGAAAGAGGAGCAAAAGAGGCCATTTATGTCCACTGTGAGCGACCATCTTTGAACAGAGGCGGTGGATTACGACACCAACTGTCTGCCATCTATAATCCAGTTTTGAGATCCCTTCCTAGATGCCTTAACGCCCAATCACATCCTGGGCCATCTGACCTCAGGAAATCACATGATAGGGTGGGGCTAGGTTTCACAATGAGCTCACCCGAAACCTTGGCTGATTGTGTCCCACACCCGTTTTCACGCCTTGGCCAATGTGATTAGGTAGAGCACAGGTGTCGAACTCCAGGCCTCAAGGGCCAGTGTCCTGCAGGTTTTAGATATCACCCTGGGTCAACACACCTGAATCAAATGATAAGTTCATTACCAGGCCTCTGGAGAACTTCAAGACATGTCAAGGAGGTAATTTAGCCATTTAAATCAGCTGTGTTGGATCAAGGACACATCTAAAACCTGCAGGACACCGGCCCTCGAGGCCTGGAGTTGGACACCTGTGAAGTAGAGGATCATCAGGGGGTCCTTTTTTTCCCTCTTTGAGAGGGATACTCCCACAGGGTTTAAATCTGGGACTCTCCACCATTTGACCCTAGAACTGAAGAAGCTTCTTGGATGAGAAGTGAAACGTCTTCAAGCCACCTAAAGAAGTCCAGACACTTTTCTTTCCAAGCTCCTTAGACCATGTTTCCTGTGATTTTCTTCCAGGTTCCTTATCTCCATGTGGACTTGTTTTTACAGTTTGAAAAGATCCAAACAAATCCAAAAGGCACAGTCTTCTAGCTTTTTCAATTATTTCAGTTATTTCAATTCCGTTTGTTCAGTGGCACTTTCAGCAGAAATCAAACACGTAATGCTGGCTGTGTTGTTATCCCTCCAGAAGCTTTGCTCTGACAGTTGACAAATCCATGCTAAGTTCATGTACTGTGTAAACATTCTAGTACACATGCAATAGCGTTTTGTAAGTATCCAGAAAGTATAATAAACATGTAACGGGAGGGCTGCAGTCAGTCTTGTCTCTTCCAGGAGATGGAACCAGTATGACAACTCACTAAGGCTCTCTAAGGCTCTCTTTGTTTCATTTCACATTGTCATGCTGTCAAAAGCATCTCATAGGGATAATATGCTTGTTTTGTGTTTGAATTATAACCCAACGTAGTTAAATTAAGTCTGTACAACACATACGCAGTTGTAACTGAAAATCACTACAGAATTTCTGAGGTTTTTTACTGAGGTCCTTTACTGATATTTTATTTTAGTCCACTTTGTCTTAATAACTATAACATTTCCACCTCAGACTTCTGTAAATCCCTCATATTCCCACAAAAAGTGTATTAGGTAAATGATTTCCACAGTAAACATCCTGCCTTTCATAAGATGTCCAAATAAAGGACATTTAGACTTGAGCCAAATATATGGATGGCGTGTGTGTGTGTTTGGTATTAAACTCAAGCTTTTCAAGCCCATTTTGGTGTGTTTTTGTTTTCCAATGTTCACATTCTTCCTTTTCGTCTGATGTCTGGTAGTGTTCAATTACCATCACACCTGTCACAAAATTAGATGACTCCTTGTTGAAGACAACATGAAGCATGATGCTGTTTCTGCTTCTCCGCTGCTGATATTACCCAGTTACATTTCAATCAAGGGAAGCATGTGTGGAGTATAACAGAAAATTGGCACTGATTAGCATAATTTTTTTTATTGAGATTCCATCACCCTAGAGCTCAAACAAAGTAAGCTCATAAAGCAACCTGCATAGCCAGAGCTAACGTAATATACTTCTCAAACTATTTTTAGAGAAAGCGACCTAGAGTGAATTTAAAGAAATTTTACGAAGCTTGTTCAGTTTAAACCACCTGGGAGATAGTTATTCTTGGTAGGCCAACCCAGAATGTAAAAGCTGAAGCCTGTAGAGTTTTCACCATTTGGTTAAAATGGGGCCATTGGCATCAAAAGACACAAAAGGCGAAGACTATTCCACATCACTGCACAACATTTCATGGGAAATATATCTTTGGTTTCAGCTGAAGGATTTTCCCTTCGTCTTTGTGTCTTTGTTTTTTTTCCCCCACTTGTTAAAAATTTAAACAATCCAGACAAAGCCTGAAAAGCTCAATCTACCATGAAAGAATTGAAAATGCCCACTAGGAATTCGTAAAAGGTAGCCTGACAAAAATAAATAAATAAATAAATAAAAAAACTGGAAAAAAAAACCCTGTCATGTATCCATATATTAGCTGCGTGGTTTTATGCATCTTTGGGACAGGCAGCCCTATAGATGGTGTATATGTAGAGTCTTTCAAGCAGAAGACACACCAAGGAAAAAAGTAAAGTGTTTTGAAGATGGCATCTCACCTATACAACCATCCAACAGAAAACGCTTCAGAAAAAATTATTTTTCTTACCATCATGCACAAAAACAAGTTGGATGTCTTTGTTTATTGATCCAAAAATCCTATTTCACAAGTAGATAAGCATCCAGTCCAACTGAACTAAGATGATATGTGCTGGGATGAAAACTTTGGGTCAGTTATTCAGCCTGTGACTATGGGAATAAATATGGCAGACTCAGGGATCTGGAAAGTAATTGTCAGTCATACCAGGTGGATTTCTGTGGTGGCAGGTGGTCTTACACCTGCCTACATAAAAGTGCCTAAAAGAAGCTGACTTGGCCTATTTGGGATGATCAGAAGAGACCAGCTGTGTTCAGTGTCTTTACAGATGTCAAATTATTTGTATCATGTTGAAAATATTACCTTGCACATGTTTGCATTATCTTGCTGCATAACATGGACAACAAAAATAAATCCACAGTCAAAAAACTATCTATATATTTCATTGGCTTTTTTCATGTTAAATGAGTTTTTTATAGGGTATCAGAGAAAGTAAAACTATGTACATCTTCTACATTTGGCAACTGAAACAATTGATTTTAATATTACTTATATGGTCCCTATTTATGAGATGCATATATATGTCCTGATTTTGGACCACTCTGATTATAACCTTCCATACACCTGACCAAGCAGCTTCTTTCCTACTTCCACTGTATTGATTACTTTTTTATGCCAGACGTATCCTGGAAGAAATCCTGGTGTATAATGGGCATCACATTATCCACAGTATGTGGTGTCTTCATCTGTGTTGGGTCCTCCCTGTTGAGGCAGGAGTAATTGTTTTTCAAAGGCTCCCTGAAATGACATGTAAATAAAAGATACACCACAACTTACTATATACTTTATATACAATTTAATTTTCAAGTAATGATGGCAGTCTGCAAGTTTTTATCATCACCATAAAATCTATTATGGGTATGAGTAATGGCAAATTGCTTTTTAGCTCTCAAGATGGAATTGCATAATTATGCCAAAACATAAAAAACAAACACTGAAGGCACATATTAACACACAGGTGCAACATTTCTACTGCAGATTGTCCTCTGATTACCTATGGAGGCTTTAGAAAGGCAGTTACATTAGCCTTTGTAAATTGTAACAAATACCTTTAATACTAATAATAATAATCTTGCTATAAGCAGTAACTCTGCTCAGTCAAATGTCAACATCATCTTTTCATTAATGTTTGGATGAAATGTAAAAGCTTATATTTTCCCATTTCTCCTGCTACGTTCACTGTAGCAAGAGGCAACAATGCTCACATGGAACAAACTGGATGAAAAAGGGTCACCATGTTTTCAAAAAGATTTAGGTGCCTTTCAGCAACAGTTTTAGATTTTCTTTTTTTTTCATTTGATGTTTGTCTTTGTGAAAACATGACATGCAGGTCAAGTGGAGACAGAACACGGATTATTTTCTGCTCATTCAAAAAGACCTCCGCCTGACATACACTTGACATAAAAGCACAATCTCTGATCCAGACATTAAAAGCTTCAACAAAAACATTCAAAAGGAAATGCTGAACTTATCACTCCCAAATTGACTGACAGGCTTTGTGTCAGCAGTATTTGGTTTTTCAGGCTAACAGAACTTGCACACATTTCTTAACTCACAAAACAACTGTAGTCTGTATGAAACAAATGTGAAGCAACATAAGCCAATTAAATATTTAAGCCAAGTCTGATATCCGCGTATCTGGCCTACAGAGTTGCACAAATTAGAGGCTATTGAAACAATGCTTCAGGTCTCCAGAAAAATGATTCAGTTGTCTAACGTATACCTACACGCCTCTAATTTATGATAGATTAAGCCGATAAAATAGGGGAAAGGAAGTTGTTCATTTCACAAAGATATTCAAAAGGAATGCTAGAATAGTATGGACTTGTTTGTATCCCTAAAGATGCTATTAATCTTTGCATTATAGTCATATTTCAAACTAAGTGTTTTATCATGATCACAGGTGCCTTCAAGCTTTCACCAGCCATTCCGTCTATTTGAAGGTGAAAAAACATGCTGCTGTGTAGTTTGGCATCATTGTGTGCGTCACACCTACCATGGACCAGAGAAAGCAAAGGAGAAAGCTGTCCAAGGAGCTCATAAAAAAGAATATATTGATCCATGTCAGTGTTAAAGACTATAACCATGTCCAATCAGCTTCATTTTCCTGTGACCACGGTTGCCAGTATTATTAAAAGGTTTAGGGTTCATTGGACTACATCCAGCCTACCTGGATGCAAGAGGAAACGCAGACGCATGCCAGGTGTGGACTGATCAGAAGGAGCTCCAACGACACCATCTAAAAGCATTCAAGCTGAACTCCAAGGTCAGGGTACGTCACTTTTTGATCAGACCATCCATCACATTTTGAAAAATACTGTAGTCCATGAAATAAATATCCAGCTAGAATTCACTAAAATGCATGTTTACAAGCCCCCAAAGTTTGGTGTGAATATCTTTTGAACTGATGAGACAAAACTGGAGCTTTTTTAGCCAGTCACTTCAGCAGCTCTATGTTTACAGAGGGAAAAACATACCTAGTGTCAAATATCTGCTGCTTTGCTGCATCGGGCAAGGGGAACTTTGAATCTGTGCAAGAGACAATGAAGTGTCAGGACTACCAAGACATCCTGGACCAAAACATATTGCTTAGTATCAGAAAGGTCAGTCTCAGTGGCAGGTCATGGATCCTCTAACAGGATAATGACCCATATCATACAGCGGACAGCACTCAAAAATAGCCTGCCACGAGCCCATCTTATCTAATCTTAATCCTATTAACCATTTATGGTAAGTGTGGAGGTAAATAACCATACTTGATGCAATGATTTTAATCATATTAATATCCAATGGAAATGCTTTACCTTCCACTTTAGTTGGGTAAATCCAGCCAGTGACTGTTTTATTTTCTTTTTTTGTTTTTTGGGCTGGACAGTGTACAGTGCATATATTGTGCATTCATAAAATGTTCAGACTCTTTTACTTTGTCTGCATTTTATGTCAGAAGCTGTGCTTAATTTTTTCCCCTCATGAATCTACACACATTACCCCATACTGTGCTTACCCCTATTTGACACTCATCAACAGAATACGCACTGATACACTACAGATATAAAGTATAAAACTGAAGTTTTTAGCCTTTAGGATAGCATTGCTTTTTATGCACTAAGTGAAAGCATAAGCATCGGTCTTTAACTTGTGAAATATGAATCTTTTTGATGATAAAAATGCAATTATAATTCAGTATTCAGTAAGTGCTGGATTATCATGTTACTATTAGTAGTGCAGGGCACAGCAGTATTCTTGAGAACATAGAAGTGTTAGCCAAGCATAAACTAGTAGCAGACTTATAAGAAGAAGAAAAAGAGTAATTTAAAATCAAGTCTACAAAGAAAGTTTTACAACACTAGAGAAGTCTTTCGAATGAGTTCAAATGACAAACCCCCTTACTCTGTTTCAATTAAATATCTGGAGCGGACAATGAGTTCTCAGGCTGTGTTTCACTTTCAAGCAAAAGGCATTAACTGAATGGAAGAATTCATGGTTAACACTGAACTGTATAGCCTTGGAGCCCTTCGACTGAACCCCACTGAATAAGACTTCAGAAAGAGTTCAATCGTTTTAGACTGTGTGAAATGAGCAAACTGCTTTTTCATATCAAGAGATTTTCTATCCTCTCCATACAGTCCCATGATTTTGAGCGCCACAGAAAAAAAACATCTAATTTCACTTGTAGAATTACATCCTCTAGAACCTATAATTACTATAATCTCTTGAGGCCAGAAATGGTTTCTCCCAAACCATTAACCTTGCACACCTAAGCCTCTGCTGCAGTATTTATACCTTTATTTTTCAAGGTTAATTGTTTTGCTGACCAAACATACTCTTTATCAGCACTCTCCTGCTTCAAATCTAATTCTTGAACATACTGTATGCACACCATGTAGTCTTCATTTTACCCCTCGCAACCAGCTGTAAACGAAATGGGCTTTACAGCTGCAATTTCAAAATGGCCGATCAAGGGTTTTAATCAATCCACTGCATGTGTTGGCATCATTGTTGCAGTTAGAACAAAGATTCGATTAATCATTCTAAATGTTAGTTGTACCTGCTGTCTCAACACTATACGCTTCTTTATCACAACAGTGAGTTGAATTATTTGACTATTTATCTGACTCTTGCTTCATGCCATTATATTTATTCTTCTGGCCCACAGTGTATCTTCGCAGTTCACTTGAATGATGTGAAACACTGACGTTTCAGTTTAGCCTAACTCAAATAGCCATGTTGCATTCTTATCTGTTTTAACTTACACCAGCCAATCCAGATGAGTTGACTCCTCCAGATGCATCTTAAAATGAAATTAATCACTGGGGATTTCCATGTAGAGATGAGTTGTCCACCTGCCATCGGAAATGTGCTATATCAATCAAAACCACCATACTAATGATCATCTAGCAGAAGCTCCAGCAGTGGGGAATTGTAGTCCCCCTGGCGCAGTCATTTGCGTCGATCTATGACCACAAGCGCATTTGGCCTCCTCTGCAGCCCTAATGACTGTGCTGCTTTGTCGCCCGCCGATCTGCTCTCCTCAGCTAAAGATTAATTTTCCCCTTCACTGTTGAAGTTGAAGTGCCTGACAGTGTTTTCTATTTATCCCCAAATGAGGAGGAGCCAAAAAGAGTGGAAGCATGCAGAAATCATATATTGGAGTGGGAGCACTTCAAAAAAAGCAATGAAAAAGTGGCCAAGATGACATATAATCGAGGTTGATCAAAGGTTTTTAACGTGCCATGTCATCTGTAACTTAAAATTGACACTTTACTGAATTTACCGGCAGATTTGAAGAAAGAACCAGTGCAGGTACAGAAGTAACAGCTGCTTTCCTGTTATTTATTTATTTTTGTGTGTTTTGGTTTAATTTTTACTGTGACAACCACATAGTGAAAATTAAACATAAAAACAGGTGTAGAGGTCTTCCTTTGCTTTAACTTCTTGGATTTCCATCTCAGTAGTTACGCTTGTACATAACCATGAACACAATAGTTTATTGTTAAGTGTTGGTATCTGTTGCGACTCTCATTATGGGTAGACGAATATCTTCCTATCTCAAACAATACGATTGTCTTTCTGTGCATGTGTGTTTGCCTTCACCACTAGAGTATCAAGTTCTGTCTAACAGTGAAGTTTTATTTGCGTAAGCATGACCACAATGATTCCTAAATGCATTTACCTACCTTGATTTTGGTGCATTATAACTCTCTGAAATGTTTTACAAAATGGTCTCAAGCTAATGAGTGTTTATATGAAACAGATGAATAAATGATAAATAAACAAATGAATATATAAAAATTTCAAAAAGCCTTTCTTACTCTTTCAGTTGTTCTAAACCCTTTTGTTCCTATCAAGCTAACACGTCTAATAAAAAATAAACTATTCTGGGTAGACATTGGTAATTCAGATCAGCTACTAATAATATTTTGCAGCGATAGATTCAAATAGTAACACGCTATGGCTTCTGCATTTTATTATATTTGTACAAAGGAAAAAAAAGGGATTATTTACATATTCTTACCCTGCTAAATGTTCTCGGCAGACATACGAGGTAAGTAAATTAGAAACTAAATCACTTTTGGGTAACTGTGTTGGTCTCTATGCCATCCCTCTGACTGATTGGTAAACAGTCTAATCTGTAAGGAAGAAATGGATAAATGGATTTTTAGAATGGCAAAAATAAATTCTACATCGTGTTTTGCCAACTACTTAACTTATTGGTGATGTTCAAAGCCTGGATGATTCATTTTAAAGGTAAAGCAGATGTCTCATTAAAGACTGGTATCCTCATGTTCAGGAGAAAGCTTGCCTTGTGTGGACCACCTGGAATAAGACCAGATTTTCATTACCGTACAGCTATGATGAAAAAGTTTAACAGTGTTTGAATTCTGTAAGGGGTAACCATATGTCAATGAATCATCTTAGTTTTATAATTTGGTTTCAGTTGCTTGCAGTTTCAGTTGTGGTTTGGCCTCTGTGTTCAGTTGTCCCTGTGTTGTGGTTCATAATGAATTCAGATGGTACGGCAATAGAGAAATTCAATACTGAGTCTATTATGAGCTGTTTTCAGGGTAGTCAAAACTTTGAAAAAACTCTCAAACAAAGTTAGGAAAGTCAGGGTCATTTCTGCCTGTGGATTGAGGGTGGTTTAGTTAACTCTTCTGACTCACTGCATATTGTGGCACACTTGTGTAGTGACTCTGTGGGCTGTTTCACTCAAACTAATTTAGTACTAATCTGCAGGCTGCTTTCTTCGTTTTTGCCAATACTGTGTCAATAAAATTGCCCTTCCTGAGTTAAAGTGGACATCACTATAGTTACTTACAAGCTTAGCAGTGCCAACAAAGTGTCAGGTTTTCAAGTAATTGAGTAGTTCCTGTGCACCCAGCTTCAGGCGGTCAGTCCATTGTCCTTTGCTTTTCTTTAGTTTTGTCCTCCTGTCTGTTTATGTTTAGATGCAATATTGTTTTCTATCCACATCTGTGTAAACACAGATCAGTTGGTAGGCCATATCTTATTAGCTATTGAAAATACATAGAATAATACAAACACCACAATACTTATTTTATAAAACCTGTATAGTTCTTTAAATAATCCATAAACCACACTGCTTTTAGGCAGTGTTACATATTTAATAGGTAATTTATATGGTTAGGGTTCTTTGGTTTAAAGGGGGTTGGAAGCCTGTGCCGATGATGAGGCACTGATGGCACAGTAATGAGAACAAAAGGATACAGACACAGGCCTTGGGGGAAGTACGATCAGAAAAACACCAGACGACTCCTCTGTTAATGTGTTTCCTGTGCAACATAAGACAACTAATAAAGCTGAAGAGAAGCGACACCATCTGTGCCCACATTATAGGTGCAAGCCAGAATTCTGTACAGTTGTAAAGGATGGTCTCCATATTGAGAATGTGGTATACGTAGATATTATTGTTAATGCAAAAATAATTTATGTTCCTAATTTAAATAGGAGGAGGGATAGAGGAATTGAACTGAATTAGTAAATGTAGAGTATTAGATAGGAGGAAATGTTTATGAAATCTAGAGAAACTGTGGTACTGCATGAGGGAGTCATGAGTGGCAGAGAAGTATCAGAGGGTGGTGCAGGACATGCACGAGGACAGCAAGACAGTGGTGAGATGTGTGGTAGGAGTGAAAGATGTGTTCAAGGTGGGGGTGAGATTTCATCAGAAACTGGCTCTGAGCTCCTTCTTGTTTGCGATGGTGATAAGTTGACACATGAAGTCAATCAGGGAGTCCATGGGTTAGAATATTTGCAGATGACATTATGATCTGTAGTGAAAGTAGGGGGCACGTAGACGAGACCTTGAAGAGGTGGAGGAGGAAAGAAGAGGAATGAATGTCAGTAGAAGCAAGACAGAATACATGTGTATGAAAAAGGGCGGGACAGCTAGAAAGGGTGGTGTTGTCACAAACATATGATTTGTGATTGAAAAATGGCATCAAGCCTGGTAGTGCTATAATGTACAGGATGGGGGATTGACAAAAGATGAGTGACGGAGCTGGAGAAGGTAGAATTGAAGATGCTCGGTGACGTGGAAATAAGTATACTAGAAGGACAACTCGGGTTGAGTGGTTTGGAGAAAAAAAGTTAGAAAGGCAAGGGAGATGTTGCCAGATCACAACAACAGTTGCCTCAAGGTGCTTTATATTGTAAGGTAAAGACCCTACAATAACAATAGAATGATGTGAAACTACATCTGCTGCTCTTATTATTTAATGTTTGTTTGGAACATTAAATAGAAAATGCTACCTTTGCTGCTGAAACATAGTGAATACATAGTGCCCACTACTGGACCGCACTTTGATCCAGAACATGAAGTCAACCACTATAGGTGAGGTAAGCAGCTTCACATTTGCTGATGGGTCCCTGTAACTATCTGTTACAATCATTGTTCTTGTTTAAGCCTTCAAACACATTGACTATACGTATTTGTTAGCCACAGACTATAAAGTAAGATTGTGTCTTAGTTTGTTGCTAGTGTAAACACGTCATGTATACGAAGGATGTTGTGGTATATAAACATGTGTTTGTCTTTTATTGCTCTACTTGACTAGTTGCAGGTTATTGACTGAATTTAAAGGAGCTTTCATATTTGCATTTTTACTGTTATGTTTGATATACTCTAGCTTCACTTCTCTCTTCTCTAACTCTGTAGTATCAGCTAGACTGTACAAACTTTTACATTATCAAACAGCTGCATATGGAGTTGTGCTATATAATGTGTTTTTTCATCATCGTTATTGTGTTTATTTGTTTATATTTTTTAGTTTCACTCCTGTTCAATTGTGTATGGTGGTGCAGCATAACTGAAGCTCTTGGAGCTTGGACGATATATCTGGACTCCCCCATTCATTTGAATTGAACACACTGAACTGTATATCTTTGCACATATGCACACACACAACAAGAGTAATACTGACAGGAAGGGAGTAACCGCTGCTGTCAAATGCAAAGAGCAAACCATGAAACAAATTTTGTGCAGTAACTGCATGTTGTCTTTGATTAGCTCAATTGTTTTTAGTTGTTTTGGTCCGAACTATAGTGAGAGTTGGTTCATATGTCCAGCAACAAGTTAGAGCTTTTCCTTTATTGTTGTTGTTGCCATTTGTCATTGATTCAGAACAGAATTTCTAGGTGCAGCCAAGTCCTGGAAGGTACAGGGTGTTGGGTTCTATGGTCTCAAGAACTTTGTGGCCACGGTTCTCAGCTGGAAAAGGTTGGAGTACCTATTTTGGTCTTGGAACATCCTTAAATGCATAATTGATAGACAGGTTAGTGTGGTCTTGACAGTGAACTTTGCATGGTCTCTTGTAATGAAGAAAGGGCTCAGAGTGAAAACCAGACTGTTGATTTACCAGCTGATCATGGTTCCTTTTGCAAGACTAAAATATACCTTTGAATGGTGTACGGTCTCAGCCATAGGAATAGGATGAGGAGTTTGGTCATTTATGATGGGGGCTCAGAGTAGAGCGATGATAGTTTGAGCATCTTACCAGAATGCCTTGTAGACAGGCATGTAATGGAGGCCTCGGGGCAAGCTTGAACTCCTGATCATTTCACAGGCTCCAATTAGTTTCATTATATAAATCCAGCACAAATGATGTTTACTTGAAATGAATGAAAACTAAGTGATACCAGAATCAAAAGATGGTAAATGAGCAGTTAAAAAAATAACGTGGAATGTATCCCCAATCATAGATGCAGGTTGTTTTAAAGAAAGTACAGACTTTAAGAAAAAAAGAAAAACATATGCAAATTAATTCTCCCTTTCCAAAAGTAATAATAATAATAATAATAATAATAATAATAATAATAAATAATTCATATTAGTTTGGGTAGAAATAAGGCTTGCTGTTTGTTTGTTTTTGTTTTGTTTTTTTGTGTTTGCTTCTTAATTTAAATTGTTCCTGGAGTCTGCAAAAACAATGTACTTTAAGAAGTCATGTATGTTAAATATGTTGGTAGGTTGAGGTTAAAAGATCTTGTATTTAATTCAATTCATGTATATATTCACTTCAGACTGTAAGGCGAAACAGATAAAGTTCTGCATCCTGACACACCTGTATCCCCCTTAGTTTTTTCCCCTGATAGCATGTTCTCAACTTTAACTGTCTCAGAAAACTTAAAGTGCTGTTGAGGGAATGCTCCACAAGTGGGAGGACTTTTACTTTAATGAGATCAACTGAATTTTGAACACATGGGCTGATGATTTCTGCAGATCCAAAGGTCACACTGAATGATGCACAAGCACACCTCTAGTCTTCATGTATTCAGTCGAAGGTGTGTGTGTGTGTGTGTGTGTGTGTGTGTGTGTGTGTGTGTGTGTGTGTGTGTGTGTGTGTATGAGATACTGAGAGAGATGGAAGGTGTTCACTCTGTTATTCCAAAGCGGCTGTCTCCACTTCAAAGCTTGCTGTCAGTGGAATACTGAACAAAATATATTAAATATCTCCAATAGAAGTATAGTAAGTATTAGAAACATAAATACTATAAGCAAAGCAGATGGCAGAAAAAGTCCACTACAAGAAATATTCTTTGCAGCAACTGAGAAAAAAAAGGAACAAGAAACTAGATTCTATTTTTATTAGGGGATAGGATACTGGGGAGAGCTAAGCCAGCAGGTGAGTGGGTCAGATGATGTACAGAGAATAGCAATTCCTCCTCTATATTACATCTTAATTCTTAAGTAGGTAATGAATTTATAGTGACAAAGTCTAAACAGTATTGGTATAGATTTTTATTATTTTTTTTAAGTTTGACTTTGTCTGATACCTGGCATGGCTAATATTGTGCTGTTTCCTGTCCCTATAAAATGGCATGTAGAGTTTTTCTGGCCTGTTAACCGGCTACAGACTTTAAAGGCTGAGAGAAATGATCACCCCCAAACATTCACATTATCTTAGTGTATGTGTGGTTGGGACCGTTCTGCAATAGGAAAAAACCTAAATGCAAATGCAGCTAAGAAGCATTCTAAATGGGAGGTGATTTTAAACACTTTCTTGCCAGATGCTGAAAAGGTATAATTACGTAATGCACCACTAAGTGTAAATATGTCATCACGGCCCCTGAAAGTAACCATTACAGCAATTTCAACACTTACTTACTATCATACTGATGGTAAACATGCTTTTTGTTGATTAGCTAAATCCCTGATTTATCTTAGCCTTATTAATGCTAACACTGTGTCGGTTTGGGAGTGACATCAATCAAAGCCCTTAAACAGGACTGAAATATTTGTCATTCACCAGTCTATGAAGTTATTTCATTTTAAGAAAAGTTGTTGGCTAAAAAGCTGAATTATATGAGACTGTTAAACTGATAAAAGCTAAATTAATAATCCTCTGATGTGAGGATAAATTAGGACACAAATGCAGACTCGGGATACAAACTGAATAAAGTAAAAATGCACCTTTAATGATACAGGTGTAAGGTCCAAACAAAAGTCAATATAAAAGAACAGAAACATAATCAGGGAGAAGTAACAGCTGACAACAGTATGATGACACAAAAAAACAAACTGAGGCTTTAAATAGACACATGACTTAATTAGGGGAATGGGAAACTGGGCTACATGGCTGAAACTAATCACAAATAAGAAAGCAGGGGAACCAAAACTAAACACAACACATGAAAGATAAACGCTACCAAAATAAAACAGACCAAATGCAGGGCACACAACAGGAAAGAAAACTGAAACTTGGGGAAATAACTATACTCTAGCTAGAATAATAAATTACAAAACTGAGAATAAAATCATGAGGAGAAATAAGCTAGAGTAGAAAACTTGAAATGACCAGAACAAACAAAGCAGAAAATATATAATATAATATAATATATAGAAAAACAAAAGTAAAAATTTACACATTTACTCAAATGGTAGAAAACATGGTACTGGCTCCAAACTTGGAAAACATTAAAACTGCTAAAACAGTCTCTTTTTGTCCAGTTCCACCTTTAAGCCATTTATGTTGTAGGTTCTGGGCTTAACTTCCATAGATGCACATTCCATAGATGCACTTCTGGATTATGGTTTAGGGAATTTTGGAGGAGAAGTCAACACTTTGAGCATAGTTTGCAATATGGCAGGGTCATGGTCTGTGGGTTTATTTTGTGAGATTTGAGGCTTTGTTTTATCTTTGTAGTTTTTGGTTATTAATGTTATTTAAAATCTTCTGTTCTCAGTGTTATTGCTTGGGTTTGTAGTTATCAGTCATTTCTTCATTTTTGAGCTTTCACTCATATTTTTGTAGTATTTTTATCTGTGGTTCCTTTTTTATGCCCTACTGTGTCTTCCCCCTGTGTCAAGTGTTTTCTTGTGCCTGTGTTTCCTTCTTTAGTTATTATTTATTTCCTCTTTTACTAGTATGTATCTAATCTTGTCATTCCTTTATCCGCCTGTTTACCTGCTTACCCCTTTTTTTCCATCTGTCCTCAACTTCTAACCCTCCACATGAGTCTACAAACTCTGCAGCAGTGACACCTTCATGTCTTAGTCAGTGTATATTTTCAGCAGTTTACAGCTGGGCTGATCCTCGATCTCTTCAGTGCCTAAGTGGGTAGATGATCTTGGGTAGATGCTGAACCCGAAACAGTATGAGTGTGAGTTTACAGAAGAAAGAGCAAAGTATAAATGAATAAAAAGCGCCCTGTTTGATCGTGTCTGTGTGAGGCCCTCAGTGTAAAACACTAACTGGTCAATAGGACAAGTAAGAATGACCCACAATGTTTATTTCTCATACACATTAATGAGCCTTGACTGTTCATGTCCCTGTCAAACCTTCACAAGCCGTTCTTGTGCGAACCACTTTGGTATATGCTAACTGCTCCTTTTCAGAAAACCCCCACAAGACCTCCCTTTTTGGAAATTCTCTGACCCAGCTGTCTAGCCATCACAATTAGGCTCTTGTCAAAGTCGATCAGGTCATTATGCTTGTCCATTTTTCATGCAACACATCAGTTTCAAGAAATGACTGCACACTTGCTGCCAAATATATTCCACCCCTTGACAGGTGCCACTATAACAAGATAATCAATGTTATTCACTTTACCTGTCAGTGGTTTTAATGATGGTTGATCAGTGTATACTCAAATAAATCAGGAAAAACACATACTCATGAACTGAAAGTGGACATACTCGTTAATTCAAAGTGGGCACATTTGGGAGACAGGCTGTGTTTTTAATTTAAATCTCACATACAGAGTGCCAAAAGCGATGTGACAAGCACCATTTCCAGATCAAAACATTATCTTGACAAAAAATGTTCATCCCGAGTGACTTTCAAATCGTCAAGTGAAAATGTTGTCAGATTATTAGAGGTAGCTGTTTAAAATGAGCAGATGATCCTGTTTACTCACTGGCACAGTGCCTCTAAACTTGCAATACCTCAGTTCCCTTGACAGAACAATAATTTCTTAATGGCTTAAAGTGCTGCAGACATGATTTAAACATGTTTACATACATATTTACACGCATATAACTACCGTAGATGTTATGTGAGAAAATATGATGAAGGTGAAAAATGCTTGTACTCGTTGTGGCACAACTGCAGTACACCTTTGGCATAATGGTACTGTTATTATGTCTTTCACTTGTATGAGAATGTTTCTTTTATTTGTAGAGTCACATGACCCGCATGGCATTGACTGATACATTTTCTCTGATCCACCTGCTCTGCAAAAAGGTTGCTTATTCAGTCTTACAACAAGGTCACCTACTCTACATAAGTATATACACATGCAAACCTTGAGAAGTTGAAAATTGGCAGCCTTTGTAATTACTCAAAAGATTATATTCAAAACTTTGTGTCATCTTATCACATTCATTTCACCCAGAGCATCTCTAGAGTATATACTTTGACTATAGAGACTGAAGGCTATATAAGTATATAGAATATAAACATTTGTAGCCAAGCAGTGGCTAGATGTGAATGGGCTGACCTTAAATTTTGAAACCAATGTGACTTACAGAGTAAGAATTTGATTATTTCCCATTGCGCTGACTTTTGGCTTTCAAAGAAACATCTTTCAAACTACCAAATGACAGTTTTCAGCATAGCAGACTGTCATATTTCCCACAGGATAAAATGCTGACTTTGGTGTTCCTAAAGTGGATTGAGTAAGAATTCCAATATCAGGCTGTGCGATGCTTGATTCTTTGACATACTACTAACATTAGCAGCTCCTAGGCTTCAGTCACACAAGCCTAGAGAGTGCCTGCCTGTTGGTGAGTGGTTGGTGGACATTGCTGGTAGTCACCTGTGTGAAGGTGAAGGTGGCTAATAAAGCATGCACAAAGAGAGTTTTGGCACAGTACCTGTTTTATGATTAATTTCATCCAGCGATGGCCATCAGCAACCACTCACCAGCTGGTTGGGGGATAAACATTTTTCCTTAGTAACCTGTGATTCTCAGGGTGTCTCTGACCAGTATCTAGAGCAATGATGAGTTAAACAGTTTGAGTAATAGTCTGTGAACTGACCTGAATCATCTTCATTTTATTTTGTTTTTAATAAGCAAAGTGATTTATAATTTCTACTTTTTTTCTCATTATGTGTTATTATCCACAGGAAATAACTGTTTTTGTGTAGTTGACACATCAGTGACTAGTTTCTTCTTCTTCTTTGTTTGTCTGTTTTTGTTCCTCAGTCTGGATTACAATACTTTCTTGCACGAAATAATGTTTCAAATGAATGACACCTTGCCTTTTCAACCTTCAGTCAATATTTTTTTTGCAATTCCAGTATATTCTTTAGGCCATTACTTTGAATATTTATTAGAGGTAATAGAAAATGGAGAATTCCCCACTACTTGCAGATCTGCATCTTAATTGAGGTCATGCCATAGTTTGGCATTTCCTTTAGTGCTTAATAATATAAGTGTTCACACAGCTTTTCAGCCTCGACCAGAAACTCTGTAAAGCAATGACCAATTGTGTGCTGCCAAATACTAATATTGTATTTAAACAGTTGTTTTAAATGAGACAAGGTGACATTCAGAATATATTTTGCTTTTATTTTATTAGGTTCTGTGATAGTGTATGAGCTTTGGTATTACAAAATTATGATTTTATATTGTTGGGCATCCATGTTGAAGATGGTCAAAAGTTCAAATATTGAGGTCAGTGTATCAGCAAACCTCTGAAGTCTTATGCTCAGGCTTCAGACGGCTTCAAACGCTCAGTTTCAGACAGTTTCATGTAGTTTTGTCTGCCCTTGGCTGGAAAAAGAACTAGAATAACTGTGAATAATGCAAAGCAACTCTAGTAGAATCTAAGAATAAAAATATGGAGCTGGGAATGAGAACAACAGATTTCATTTATGGCCTGCCAAGCCTAAGTCAAAAGGTTGTTTCTGTGTTTCCATAACAGCATTCTTATACTGACCTTCAGTGTGAGCTTATATATCATCTATAAATCTGGGTAATAGTGAGAAGAATGAAAATAAATATGTTTCCCCAATACCTGACAAGCATGGATTAGCTTTTCATGAACAGCTCATGTATATATCAATATCATGTGAAACATGCATATTTGTCTTTTAGAAAAAGGGTTCATCATGTTATTTTTACCATGTATACTGCATCATTGACTCTTGGAAGCCAAAATGTATAATGGAATAATTTGCTGAAGCAAGTATTTATTGTATTGTTTTTTTGATGTTTTATTTTCTTTAAGCAAAAAAAAAAATTTTTTTTAAATTGCATGTCGACCGTTTTAGCTGCTTGCTTTTTGGAAAAAGCTTTTCTTTTAATATAATCATTTAATAACAAATGTGTTTTGCAACTGTTTGCTTGCTTTTGACCATTGGAGAATTTTAAAAGCAAATATGACCTATATTAGATCTGTGTTTTTAAGAGTGACTCTTTTCTGTTGCTCATTTCCAAGTTGTATGAATGAAGATTTTCAAGGGTATTTTTTATTTTTTTTTGCACCTTAAAAATATTCAAATGAAGCTTAACCAGCCTCTTACCAAGTCATTCAGAAGGTTCTGAAACCGCTTTTCTAACATAATTCAGTCTTTGAAAGCAATAATTATTCTCAATTAATTACAGTTTCAGCACCATAAGCTTTGAGATTGTGCATTAGTCTGTCAGTTTCCAGGTTGTGCGGTCCTCAGTTTCCCTCATTAAGCCTGTTAGATTTAAATTGCTCCACACATGAAGACTTTTGAGAAAGTAATAGCAAAATGAGACCTTTCACCTTGGACTGATGGAAGAAATTAATTCTGACCTAAAATAACTACATTTGATTGACAGGTTAATTGAAGATCACTTCCCACCATGTGCCAATGTGGTGGAGTATTCAGGATAAACCATAAACATTATATAGTATAGCATTTATATAGTGTATATTGTTATTATCTGTGGATTTAGGTAACTGTGCACTTCAGAGTTTTTTCAGCATCAGACTAAATCTCAACTCTGATCACTTAACATATGCCTGAATATTTTGAATATTTTCAACCTGGATAAAATTATCATTATTATTATTATTATTATTATTATTATTATTATTATTATTATTATTATTATTATTATCATTATTATTTATTATTTTAGAAAATAACATCAAAATTTAGGGAAAAGGGGGGAAAAACACATTACAGCCCACTTTCAGTGTTCATAAACTAACTATATAGCCTGTATTTCTTTTGGGACTGTGACTGTATGCAAGTGGAATGAGGGATGCAGTCCATTTCTAGCAATTCTAAATACGTACTGTTTTACAGCATGTACCAGTATACCCAGAGGCGGCCAGTTGCTTTGTCACATTTAGTCCCAGAGAAAATAGTTCATGCTGTCACATATAAATGTGGTGAAATTCCAAGTGCAGGTATCTGACATGTGGTACAATTTAATAAAAATCAGGATTCCACCAGAGTGAAATATGTAATGCTTAGACTTCATCCTATTGCACATTCAGTGGCGTGCACTGGTTTTCATCAACTAAAACACATCCTACTTTCTCATTTTCTTGCAGTTTTCCAGAGCTAAGAACTCCCTGTCCAAGTACCACAATGTATGATTTTGCACTTTAACAGTTATTTGAAAGACATCAAAAGAGATGTAACTGAATTTCTGGACAGGACAGATAGGCCCAGTAGATGGATTTTTTTTTGAAGCAGATAAAACATGTGTACCTCCCAGTTCTTCTTAGAGTCTGGTTTAGAGGAAGAGGAGAAAGTGCCCAAACTTCTGTTCTAAAAAAGGTGTGTTGATTTAGAAGTTTAAAGATCTTATAGAACTGGCATCTTCCGTTCTTCTTCCACACAGAAGAAAGATATAAGTGAGCGTCACTAGAATAGGAACCCACTACAGAACGAGCTGATTAATTAATCTCTTTACATTAAGGACAGTCAGTGGAAAGAGATGATGACATTTACATTTACATTTACAATTACAATTGCAATGGCTCTCACTGTAGATCTTTGCAGAATGCAGGCAGTCCTAGGTGCAAAGAGTTTCCTCAAGATGCTACACAATTACAGCTGTTCCAGCTAAATAATTACATTGCCTGACACAGCACACAAGCTTGATCCAAACCTGATATCAGTACTTGATTATCTTAAGCAGCTGTCTGGCAAATATAACATTAATATTTGTTGAATAGCTTATAAAAACACAATTGTTTTGGAGAATGCCATAATTAATAATAATAATCATTTGCAACATACATGTTGTCCTATCACTTGTGTTTCAAATTCACAGAAAGTTTAAAATATTCAAAGTGCATTTGCCCAGCCTAGGAAAGAGATTTCTCTCTGAACATATGTGCAACGGGTGAGGTCAGCGCTCTCACAGCAGGACCATGGAGCCCCATGCAACACACTCAGATGCACCCGCACACACACACAGGCCCCGGTCTTAATCCTGGCAGCAGAGAGACCTAAACATTCGGTGTGATTACACTTAAATCCCTGGGTACATTAGAGTGAAACCCTCAAGAACATGTTGCTAAAAGTTCTTCTGAGAAAGTGCAATACAGGTCTGTCTCCATATTGCATTAACTGTAAAATGAATTTATCAGTCAGTGTAAACATTAAGTGACATTGTAATAAAGAGTAGTTAAAGAGGGATAAGACAGCTATTTTGCTTTAACTCTTTATTATAAAATTATTGTGTTGTTCTTTGTAACAGCTTCAGAAAAAATGACAGCATCAGCAATTGGATTGCTTGTCTATAATTTTTTTTCGTTAATTGTAGCCATGAGACTGGAGTTGTTCTATGTGCTTGTGGTACAATTTAGAATGGGTAGAGGGCCAGAAATTATCTATTGTAGGTATTGCAGGCTTAAATTAAAATAAATGAAAGGAACAGTACAAATTAAACTAATAATATCTAATAATATAAACAAAACTGACTACAGTAAATAATCTACTCAACCAGCCGTTGAGTCTGTTCCACTTATCCTTATCAGGGTTGTGGGGGGGCTGGAGCCTGTCCCAGCTACCATATGGGAGGAGGTGAGGGTACATCCTGGACAGGTTGCCAGTCTGTCGCAGGGCTAAAGTAAGCTACAGAAAAACAGCAAAATATAACTGTTGATACAAAACAGAATAATTTAATTAACAATGAGAATATTTATAACCACATACAAAAAGCATATAATTATAGATATTATATAAAATTCAGACTAAACACACAGTCTGCAGTTTCTGTAGCCTTCTTGGCAGTCTGTTGCAATTCCATATAAAGTTTTTGCATTACTTTATCACTTATGTTAACTAATAAAATAGTGCAACTTTTAATAGGTAAAATTCTAAAGAACAAATAGGTTTAATATGCACTTTCAATTTGTGTATTACTCTTTACTTGCACAATTCTGAATGAATCACAACCAGCATATCATATTCTTTGGTGGACTAGAAAGGATAATGCTACAATTATCTATTCTATTAGTTATAAAAAAGCATCCATCATGTCTAACTTTCTATTGTGGCTAGCACTAAAGTTGTCAGTTTGCTTTTAAGTTCACGAATACTTCTGACTCAAGCTTTGTGTCTTGATAGATAAGAAGTCTAAGGGAACCCATTAAAGACAAGACTGCTATCAAGTGTTACACCTTCAGGATTGTCGGCATAGCAACTGCGAAACCTTTCCTGTCTCTTTTTAGAAAAATGTGACCCCAGCTCTAGCTTTGAAATATGATTGTTCTGTGGTTAGTGCATCTGCTCTGGTCAGTCCATCTGACTTCATATGCTATCATTAATGCCTGTGCATTGTGCTGGATGTTTATGATTTCTCAAATAGAATTGAGGTCCTACAGTCTGGAAGATCTGACTGTGACGTTCCATTTTAGTTCAACCACAACCCCAGAGCATTTTCTTTTTAAGAAACCACAAACATACAAAATTCTCCATGCCAGATTTCCACATATAAGATCTTCTATGAATCTCTCAAGTAGACCAAAGTTAATTATTATACAATTAGAAATCACATCACACAAATACCCATATTAATCAGCTATTGGCAGTGTAAAAGCTCACACCTTGCAAGAGCTAACTTAAAGTTCAATTCAGTCAGATTAAAATGAACTTACATTTACTGCTCACTATGTATAATTTTTTCACCAAGTTTCCCAGGCCCAAAAATGCGCTAGTTCCTGTTAATTTCTTACACTAAGGTATAATAGTCTGAGCTATAGTCATTATCATTTGAACCTTTCTCACATGCTGCCCACCAATCTAAACTAAATAAAATAGTATTATGGAAACACAAACAGATTTATTGGGTCTTGGTATTACCCCTTGGTAATGATTGCTATTAGCAATCATGTGCAGATATTTTTGCAAGACAGACCTTGCATCAGCTCAAATTGAGTTGCCATTGTAAGATTTTTTTTCTGTCAGAATCACTTTGGATTTTATTCATTAAACAAAATCCTTATTTCAGCAGCACCTCTGGGACCTGCACTGTCTGGAACAGTAGCTACACCAACAAGCTGTATGAGTATTTACAGTCCATCACTTGCAGTGCACTCACTCTATGGCAACGAGTCACTCTTGCAGAGCTTTGTGTGCTTCCATTCTCATTTTATAGCTAAAAAGGTATTTTTTTTAGTTCACTGTTCAACAGAAAAAGGAAGATTTTCAGCTGTGGCTGTTTGTTCTTTGTGTGTTTTTTGTGAGTATGAATGTCCATTTGGAGAAAGCGATTAAAAAAATCAGTCAGTGTAACCTAACAAAACAAAGTCTATAGTATCTTATCAGATAACAAATTTCTGTTAGATTTCTGGAAATCTAAGAGGAAGTGGAACTTAAAAGAAATTTGCCTTAAAGGCTAATTACCAGACAAGCTTTCTGTAAAGTGGTGCATGTTGCTAAGCATGCATTTTAACCTAAACCATGATGTTACCCTTTTCAAATGCCCAATGAAAACTGAATATGACAGGAAAGAGAGTTGGCACAGAGCCCTTAAGGCAAACTTCTTCTATGTATTAGCAGTCAAGGATGAATTGATACTGTTTTGGTTTTTGAGATCACTGACATCACAATTCTTTTAACAATTTTAAAGCAAATTAGGATGAAATGTCGCACAAATTACCAGGTGCCTATTAGAATAAAAAATAATGAAACAGATGATGTTTTATATCTCCAAAAATCAGAAAACTTGGGCTGGCCAAGACAATCATGGGATGGTAATTGAGTTCAATTTCTCTTATTTCTCTACACAAATCAACATTTATTAATCTAAAACTTCAAAGTCGTAAATTAAATTAAACAAGGAATGGTTTAAAATATAATAGGATTGCTGCTGCTACTGTATTTTTAGTTACATCTGAATCTACAAAATGAAGAGCAAAATAAGATTGTATTTTCTCTTTGCTATCTCAAGGTTCCGTAATTTACAGGAGATAATCTACAGAAGATATTATCCCCTCTGGTCAACACATCCCTGCCTGTGCTAAATTTTATTTATTTTCTTTTTATTCCTGGAGGGGATAACAGTATACACATTTTTATCCCCACTGATAAAATATGTCTTACTTGAGGGATAAAAAGATACATATTTGTATCCTCCATTGATAAAAATATAGGCTACATTTTTATCCACCTGATTTTTAGGCTGAATCATGAAACAGACTAACAAACCACACAAAAAAAATAAAAATCAGAAATTCACTTTCAGCACTTTCTTTCAGATCTTCCTGCTTTGATGATGAATGGATTCCATTCCATTCCAACTATTTATTAAACCATCTCTGCAAACTACCGCTAACTAAAATGAGAAATGAATCAGATTTAGAAATTAAAAATCACACTAGAAGCGCTTCCACTGAGTGCCATACACATGATGGTCATCTATAGCAGAATTCTTTTCAAAGGTGAGTTTTGCAGCTCATTTCAACTTGGTGAACTGTAGTCATGCACTAAGGCTGCTGTCTCCCACCAAACAGTTAGAGAGTCTAAGTTTCCTGTAAAGGGTCTCTGAAGCTTGCTGATGGTGCAGGGTGTGATGGGCCAATTTTTTGCCTCTATCACAAGTTAGGACCTACAGTTCACACTGTAGGCTCTCACTAGTTCTAACAAACTGTAGTCATTTTCACATATTTATTGACTCTCAAGCTCACAAAGTCTGGTTTTCATCTCAGTAAATGGAACAGGGTGCCAGAGAGTTGCAGATGTGGGTACAAGTGGGTGATGCACTGCAAATGACGCTCTGCAGGAAAGCAGAAATAGCCCATCATCAAAGCAGATTGCTTTCTTTGGAATCTACTGTAGTGGAGAATTAATATGACATTTTTTATATAATAATAAATTAAATATTGGAGTTAAATGGCACAGCTGGCCAAATAGCACCAAGTGGAAAGGGGTTTTAATTCTGGCATGTTAAACTGTTATTATGTTTGATTGGATCATCTGTGTCTGATGTGGAAAACAGGAGACATTAGAATATTGTGCATATTAATTCCAATTTAAAAAACAAACCAAAAAACAAACAAACAAGCAAACGTTGTGTTAAGTTCCTGTTTTCATGAAAAAAAACCATCTCTTCCCTTTACTTTTTTTTCCTACAAATTGCACCCTGTGTGTGTGTGTGTGTGTGTGTGTGTGTGTGTGTGTGTGTGTGTGTGTCTTTATTTATGTTTATCAATGTGGATTCCATAAATTGAAGGTTCAATTTTGAGAGTTGAAAGATTACACTCCTTTAAAAAAACACCACCTTCACTGTAAGCATTTGAGTATTAGCTTTGTGCCTTATGTGCTTTTGTTTATTGCTGGGGTTTTTTTTTTATATGACCTTTTGTCCAGGCTGCCATTATAAGTAAATGATGAATGGAGGATTCAATTTTAAAGTGATAGGATTAATAAAAGAGTCCTGTATTCATAGATTCATAGATTCATATACAGCATTTGATGAAAAGAACATATATAGTTTGAAAACTGTGATTCTGCACAAAGTGTATCCATTTTATACAACATCAACTGCACTTTAGCGAAAAATACACATCAAATATTTTGCATTTTTATAAGATTAGTTTGGGTTTGGATAAATATTTTTGTCCTTGTAGTTATTTCAGTGCAAAACTTTTATAGTGTTTTAAAGTTTGCATAGGTGTTGTCTACTGAGATGTATAAAGGACAGTAACTATTTGCTTCCACTTTTACAGACAGCTTTAGGACTATGAAAATCTGATAGAAATGACTGTTAAACTTAGTGTCTACGTTTGTCCTTTATCCCCCCTTTAAGTATTTAGAACACAGAATAAAGTAAAACTGATTGAAATATTGCAAAAAGGTGAAGAAAAGGAACAATCTTGTTTTCCCACAGAAAATCTTTCAAAGGGAGACATACACAGCTATGTCTGTTTGTCCGCTGGGGGCTTCTTTCTGCAGTCACACATTTCTTTTTTCAGTGATAAGACATTTCTCCTGCGACTTCCTAACAATGCTGAGTGACTTCATAAACTGAACACAGTGGGGGCTGAAAGTTAAAAAAAAATAATATATAACACCCAAACTTAAGTAAAGGTGCCATGATTCAACTGGGTTTTCTGTGGTTGCATAGCAACAGTGGGGGCTGAAGTCTAGCACTTTCCCCTAAGCACTCCTATTTGGAAGAGAGGGTTTTGTGGGAGCACTGCATAAACCCTTTACAATGCACTAAAAAGACAGACTTGCCTTTTTATGAAAGAAAGTAGTAAGAAAGACTCAGCATCGCACACAAAAAACTTCTGAAACAACTAAAAGCTTTATGAAAGATGGGGTAAGAATTGCTAGATTCAAATCTCAGTCACATCCCAATGAACTCTTTACACAACAGGGTTTTATAGCTGTCCACTGGTCCACTGGTTATAAAGCCAACATTGTCTCCAACAGTGAGACTCAGTGTGACTGTACACTGTATCTATCGACAGAATAAAGCATCTGTGTTTGGATAATAAGCAGCTTATGCAGGGAGGCCATCAGTTCAGTTTGCAAAAAATTTACATGGATACTGTGTTTTTGTGTCTGTGACGTTTTATCCACGTGAATGCTTTTGCCCTTTTTTCCCAGCTGTTTACACATACAAGGCCAACTGTGCTAAAGACATTTTGAAAGAATCCAAACCCAGGGCTAAAATGGTTTCAGACAATGTTCTAATTATTTCTAGCAGAGAGTTCTCAATATGAAACCAAATGCCTCTTCCAGATGGCTTCCCAGTCTCACCTGGCTCTTCTTATGCATCTCTCAGCACTTCTAAAAGAGTTGGGAAGGAGGCCAAAGCCCCACATCTTTCCAGGAAGAGAGAAAATATTTGGAGTTCAAGTCCACAACCATCCAATCTGTGTACTACAAAGAAGACACTTAAGGTAAATGAAGCTGTGCATAGACAGTGTGATGAATCGTTAAAACGACAACTAATAAAGAGCAAACTTAACAAGGTGATGGCCCCCTGTCTGTATATAAAAACCTTTGATCAATTACCCCTCTCCATTGCTTTCCAAGATGCGTATTCTTATTTTTCTTTTCACATTTAAACCTTACCTCACAGAGAAGCTGACACACAACATCCTGTGACTACAAAGATGATATAAACCCAGTTCATTGGTATATCCACATTTCATTAGGCTTTAATTTTTGAGCCCTTAAAGGCGGTTCATTAGACTTTTTTAGGGGGCTAAATTAAATTACATTCTGCCAGCTTCTAATTCATTTAAGTAGCGGTAGGAGACTTTCACTTCTTCTTTACATGGTTTAGTTGTTTTCTGGTTATCAAATGACTTGAAATGGTCTTTGTGTCCAATATGCTAAATTGCCTATAGAAGTAGCTATTTTTATGTCTTGTTATAAATTAAGCTTATTGACTATCTGTATAATTGACTGATGAGTTTTATAGAACAGTTAACCATATTTGTAGGTACATCAAATAATCAATAGTTATTAGTCATTAGTTATGTAAAAAACTTTTTTGTAAAATCTTTGTTGCAAGTTTAATCTGTTTGACAAAGAATGCATTTTGTATTTACTCTGGTTATCTTTCTCTAATATTAAAATTAGCTGGTAATCTGAAACCTTTAAGCATGAGAAACATGCAAAAAATTAAGAAAGCAAGAAGGGGGAAAATACTTTTTCACAGCAATATATGTGTAATAATACTTTTAACTCCTAAAAGTCTGCACTTCAGTCACAATTATTGATTCTTTGATTTGAAATCCTCTGTGACCATGTACAGAGGCAAAATAGCACAAACGGTGTTTTTATCCATACCTCACTCCCAGGATACCCTCACTAATTTCAAATATCCATTATTTCATGTGTATTTTATTCACCTATAATGCACACAGTATTTTCTATCAGCTGCTGCGTTGCTGAGAAAATGGGTCTTTCACGTATTTACTGTACTTGTTTGAGCTCATTATCAAAGCATGCTGGGTGAAAAGGTCATGAAGGTATCTGATCAAAAATGTCATGGAGCACACTGTGTTCACAGGTACAATATAATGCACACTGCACTGCACATGTTTTGTTTTTGAGCTGGAGCTGGCCCTTGTGCCAGCGCTCAAGCCAAGCTGCTTAACCACACTCCCACACACTGTGAATTCTGTTAGGAACAACAATTATCATCTCTGCAATGAGCTGCTGTATATTGTTTTTCTTCTTGGAGATTTTCATCAACAGAGAGCAAAAAAATCTGCTGTACTGGTTATAATCCTCACATTACAACAGTTGCCTCCATCTATATTTTATGCAAATCAACATCGGTTCTCTGAGGGGGTTTATTTACCAAATATTGGGAACTGTCATCCAAAAGTACAGAGGTCTCTTCTCCTTAGAGTTGACAGTTAGGAGAGTTTACAAAATTGCATAAATTTGTGTCACCTTTTTATTTTTTATTTATAGAAATGTTTAATTTACCCCTCTAACCAGCAATTCTCCAAATGTGACCTTAGCTAATTAACTTGCAATTTTGATGTGCACAGTAATTGAAAAATAGCATTTGCCTTTCATGTAGAGTTAAATACTTTATAACTAATTATCATTACACAGTTATTTAATGGGCTTTCCAATTTAAGTGAAATTTAGAAGCAGTGTTTAAACAGCACATTTATTTTGAAAAATAAAAGTGTCTCTGTCTCACTGCATCTGCCTTTTTCTGATTCATAGAGTGTCTCTACAGCATGTACAGTACAAAATAAGAAGATGTGAAACATGCAAATTCTCAGAAAGTGAGAATAAGACTTTAAATCACTACATACTGATGAGACTCATTATATTCATTTTCAATATATCTTCAATAATATGACTGTATATTTCCATTCTGGGGATTTAACTGTATAATTGACACTGTCATTCACAGGAAGTTGTAGGAGTGCAGCATTGCAATAATTCGTTGTTGCAACAGGAGAGCATAATGATTTAATGTGTATATCTTTCTTCCCATGTAAGTACACTATCCAGCCCTCCAAAAATGTAAGGTCAGACATGTTTTTCAGAATCTATAATGTTTCTCTGGGAAACAGGTCAAAACAGGTCTTTAGTCAAAGAACAAAGTTTTGTTTTTTGTTTTTTGTTATCTGCCTCATGCATTCTGTTCTAACAACTTCAGGCTACTACCAACGCACTCCAAGAGGAGATAAAAAGCTGACCTTATACCCCAATAAAAAAGTAGAAAAAGATAGTAATTAGTGTTGTGCATTAAATCATAAACAAGACAACTGACACTCTCACCAAATGCTCTGAATTGGTTTAGTTTTCGAGTGCACATCAGTGTTTAGATACCATTAGCTGAAAGCTAAGAATCAATTTTAAAAGAGTGGAAAGGAAATACATTTTAAAAGGCGTGATTATCAGTACTAGTTTCCTTCGATAAATATTTACTAACATAGCAAAACTGAATGACCCTCCTGTTAAACAAACTTTACAGTAGAATAGCTTCGGTCAGCTGCTACTAATAAATGGGAAAAAAACAAATTACATATGCTAACAGCAATTGTTTGCAAATATATGCCATTTAGATTTAAACAAACATTATCTGGGCAGCATTGCCTCGCTCTCAAAACTTCATTGTATGTTATGTGAACTCAGTTGGTGTACATGCATATTAGTCTTAAAAGCCCCAGGGATAACTTTCTTTGCAACCATGAACGATGCATAAACACTGTTTGTGTTCTTTTCCCCCAACTACTCTTATCTAAATTCACAGATTTTGTTTGACTATAAATGAAAAAAACAATTTACAATAACCCTTTAAAGGAACAGTGCATGAAAAGCATGCACCATCTTGAATTAACTGAACTGCCTTAGATTCGCTTGAACTTGCCTTGTCATCATGAATTTTTGACTGGGGAAAAAGGAAATGTATATGTGTATATTTAGTTTTTAAATAACAAGATTAATTTCTTAAATTTGAATTCATTATGTCTTGCTCAGTATGAGATATATGTGTTCCTTTTCATTTAAAGTTGTGTATAGCATACTTTGTGCTCAGTACACATAGTCTGTGACTACTGGTTAACACTGTTAAAAATTCTCTCACTTGGTGGGAGGTGGGTCTGTGTGTGTTGTGTATGTAGATGATGTATGTCTAATTTACATATATTTAATTTAAAGTGAAACTAATAAGAACATTCTGTTACTGACTGAATTAATTATGTAACCATCACAACTGTTAAATACTGTCTTTGCTATATCATAACTTTCGTCTATAATTATCAGTATTAAGTCAATATTAATTAACACTTAGAACACAAAACATAGAAATCCTTATAGCAAACCAGTCTGTGCATTCACACCAAAGATTGGAAACCTTGCATGTGTTGGATTTACACGTTTGGCGACTCGGGTGTCTGTATAATCTTGTGGCCCCCAGCCCCTCATTTAATATCTGATTTAATCTTAGTTAGCTCAGAATAAATGGATTCTAGTTTCTTTATTTTTAGATGATTTAGTCATATTTCTGGTGCTTGTGCTTGCAGGTGCAGATCTGGTGCCTTTGTCAAGGTGCCCTCTATCAAGGCACCCTCTGATCTTTGCATGACTGCTGTTGGTTTTGTGTCATCACTCCTGTGCTGTTTCACTGTTTTGAGATTTCCCCATGACCCTTCAAACACCAGCAGCTGCCTTTCTCTGTGGGAACCACCTGTAACTCTGTCAAAATTGTTTCATAAAAAATACATAGACATGGCACATACAGTTAAATTTTTAAGATTGTCTGAAACCTTCATTTTCCTTTATTTGATATACACTGACAAATGAGTGTACAATTCTAGCATTTGTACAACAATATAAATATTACATTTTTTTTTTTAATCTTTTTGTATTTTCATTTTAAGACGTCTGGCCAAAAGCATGATATTTACATTATTTTTACTATCTGCACAATCTCATACACACGCACACCTTCATACATCAAGTTACTTTTTGCACAATGCTCAGTCTTTTGCACAACCCACTGTCATTGGTGTGCTTTTCTATTGCACTGTTGTATCTGCACTGCCTTGTGTCTGTATCGTTCTGTTCTGTCTGGTTTTGCACTGGGGTTTTTTGCAATTTTTGCACACTTGAACTTTATGTAGTCCTGTGTTGATTGCCTGTTATATGTAGCACCATGGTCTTGGAGGAACATTGTCTCGCTTTATTGTGTACTGTACCACTGCACATGGTTGAAATGACAATAAAGCCACTTGACTTGACTTGTCTAATCAGTTAAAATTTGACATGAGGGGTTTAAATAGACTGCTATAGCGTGGAAATAAATTCCAAGTTCATTTCCACAAAAAAACAAAACAAAACCCTAAGCCTGACTTTAAAGACAATGTGACAACAAGTTTCTGGTTATCATTTTGGTCAGCAATAATTTTCTGAACATTTTATAAATAAATAAGGTATAATTGAGAGGAGGAGGAAAGAAGATAAAAGATAATAACCTACAGTTAGACTACAAATCAGAAGTGTCGATTATCAACATACATTGTTACAAAGTCTTCCTTGCCTCAAACATTCAATCAGCAGTTGGTTTAACATAAATCTCGAGTGTCAGTCCAGAATATTCATAAGTTCAAAAGAAGAAGAGGAGTTTAATCTAAACAAACACCTTGTTTTGATGGGAGCCAGGGTCACACCAAGTTTTCAACCCACAGGCTCTGTATAATTGCCTTCATGCTCATGCCTCTGCCAATAAAAATACCCAGCAGTTACTTGGAGCAGCAGCAAATGTAGTTCCTCTCAGTAGCTTTTGTTGCATTGCCACTGCAGATTCCCCCAGCACCCCCTTTTGATCCCAGTGCCAGAAAAAGACATAAACACTAATTCAAATAAATGCTACTGTTATTCAGACCTTCAAAGTTAGCATGGATTCTGTGTGACAGTTAAACATGTAAAAGTGGGCTTAATCCTCAAGAAATGAAAAGAAAATTATTCCTCCATAATGAATTGTTGTGTATCAACCTTTCTGTCCGGGGTGTGTTGCCACTTTTACAACTATTAGTTTATTTATTTGGTTCAACACATCTAGCCATGGTAGAGATGGTAGATATTTACACACACTTGCCCATAAAAGTGTACTGCATGCAGACCATCTCATGAAACAAGCAGCAACTCACTCACCAACTGTCTGATAATCTAGCAGCTGGCAAAGTGCGCATGTGACTCAGCGAAAAGGTTTCTATCATTTTAGATATAACACATTCCACCTACTTCTTCTCCTCCAGTGCCTTCTGACAAAATGACAACTACTACAACTATATTATACTGGCAAATGTATGAAATGTGCTCGGGAGATTGATACCAGCTGACAAACAAAATCTGTCATACAATTCATGAAATGTTAAATAAATTATTCTTTTTGCACATTTTACCTGCGATGTTATGTATTACATGTTCAGCTGCTCAAACAAGATGCATGAAAATGAAAAGATCTTTCAAAATTTTAAACTATTCATTATTAAATATGTGAAAATTTAAAATATCAATTTTTTTCATAAATTAATGACAAAAGCAAATTAATGTTTAATTTTCATCATACTTTTGTTTGTTTGTTGTTTGGTTTTTTTTACCATTGTGATGAATATTTTCCTTGCCTCTTCAGTGTGCTGCATAATAAAAATCTGTGAGGATCAGTACTCTGGTGTTCAGTTCTCAGCTTGAAGGTCATGTCTGTCTTTCAAATAAGGGCCAGAGGGCACAGAGTCTTGGACAGCAAGACACATCCAAAGGGAGTTACCACACATAATGGGCTCTAACACCCGCTGCTGAGAGAACGGGGAGTATTTGCTTTGTTGACTGACCTTGCACCCTCATATTCCCTGCAGGACAGACATTGATTGTGTATGATCTGTTCTGGCACCCGAGCATCTTGTTGACTGACGCCAGGTTAAAGAAGCAATGAAAATGTATGTTATCTTAAGCTGATAATTATTAGTGTATGCCATCCTTAACACCAGAGCCACAAAGGGGGTCATTTTGACCCACTGGCGACTTAAAAATTGTGCAACTCTGTTAAATTAAAACCCCACGATCTCACTTTTAATGGCATTTCCCAAAATGGGGTTATTGGTCAAATGCTGAAATTTGAGTTGTGCAAGATCAAAAGAAGAAAAAATGTGACCACTTTTACCTAGAACCTCCATGTACATCATTTTGACCCCATAAAAACCCCATAATGTAAAACCACTACCACTGTTGACTAGCAACATGATTATTTACAAGCATTTTGATGTGATTTATAAATAAATACATACAGTTAGGCTAAGGGTGGGATTTTGAGCGAGAGTGGAGCGAGCTAGAGTGCGAAACATGTGGAAAACTGCACAAGTTGCTAGCTGTTTTGAGCAGCGGGGGAACTGGAGCTGATCTTCACAGAGTCTAGGCAGGGGTGTCGAACTCCAGGCCTCGAGGGCCGGTGTCCTGCAGGTTTTAGATATGTCCTTGAGCCATCACAGCTAATTCAAATGGCTAAATGACCTCCTTAACATGTCTTGAAGTTCTCCAGAGGCCTGGTAATGAACTGATCATTTGATTCAGGTGTGTTGACCCAGAGTGACAGTTCGACACCCCTAGTCTAGAGTGTCTTGAACTAATCAGAACAAATGAAAAGTGTGAATTCCAGAGCAGAACAAGCAAATGGGTTGGACATAGAAGGAGAGTTGAAGAGGAGGTTAAGAATTGCAGACAGAGGTGTAGCCATGTGGACGCTGGATGAAAGACTGCAGGTTTAGTGATCATGATAGACCAGTAACAAAATGATTTGTTGCTGGTTTATTTCAAAATTCTACTCACATAGCGCATTGTTGAATTCTTACAGATATTGACATATTGCTTGGCTTTGTGCTGCTACTGTGTCTTTGTGATGCCATAATAAAAAGAGCTGTTTCTTGAACCATCACATAGAGGAAAGAAATAAAATTATTCATCCAACACATATAACAGACATTGGAATCCTTAAAATCACAGTAACTTAAAATAAAATAAAGGTGTGCCTATAAACTTGTGCACGTACATGCCTGCTTCTAAGTAAAATCATTGTGACTTGATTACTGACTTAATGTATTTGACCCATGTTCAGTTAATTATTTGTTTATTTACAGTCTTACGCTTGTTCTTGTTGCTTTCCAGTTCCTATGTACATCTGCACCTCTGTAATGTTTCCTTTGTTGAAAGTAAGTTTCTTTGGATTAGTTTTTCTTTATCATCTTATGGGCTTTCGCTGTATTGCACCTGGACTACTTCAGTTGACGTTTGTTTGGTGTCTTTGTTTAGTTTAGTTCCATTAAGGTTTATCATCTTCTTGCATCCTGTCCACATGTCTCTTTGTCCTTTTGGGGTTGAACTGAACTCCCCTGAAAGCCCTGTTTCTTTTGTAAGATCAATTCTTAGCAGCTTGGGCAATGTAGAAAATGCTGATAAAGATAGTGTGTGTGCAGACATTGATTACAAAAAGCTGTACTGCTCTTGGATTCCTTGAAAATGACAGCAGTTGCTCTTGATTTATGGGGAATATCCTGACACTTGACAACATTTTCCGACAGCTTTCCAAACTAATGCAGCGCCAGAAGTACTGACTGAATACCTGCATTAGCATGGAGAATAAAAAAAAAAATCAGTCTTTGGATTTTGTAATATAAAAACACCTTCAACTACATCTGAGAAAGCTTTAAAAGGCAAAAAGCAAGTTCAGCAGATTTGACAAGAAGGATAAGGAGCATGATAGATTACATTGTGAAAAGAGCACTGCTCAGAAATCTATTGAAATGCATCAGCCACTGGATTTATAAATATGAATGTAAATTTATTTTATTCTTGTCATGGAAGCAGAAGTAACAATAGTGTATGTTTATTTCACATGCTTCAGTTGTATTACATGTTGTTAAGGCTTTTTTCTTACTTTCTCACAGAAAACTAATTAATTCAAAGATGACATGCCATTTCAGACCAATATTATTTTTATTCATTTGGTTTTTTTTCTGCCCTGCTGTGATTAGCTTTCCTGGGCTAGTTCCATAAAATAGATCAACAAACTCTGTGTTGATTAACTGTGAGATGAGAAAATGATTTTTTGGTTTTAGAACAAATGATCAGACTAAATTCAACAACCCCCTGTATTTTCAACCTCAGTTAAGCACATGTGTGGGGAATTAAAAAAAAAAAAAAAGCCATTGTCAGTGGTGGTTTGATCCTAGGATTCACCATGGTAACCTGTGAATAAAGATCAGTCTCCATCATTTTAATCCAGCAGAGTGAGAAATATGAATGTAGATCAGTATGGCTAATGATGTACATCTTGTAGACAATTTGCAGTTAAACTCAGTAATCCAGATTTTAGATACAAAATGTTACTTGACAATATTTAGCACTTTACCCACCAGACAACCGTTCTGAACTTATCACTCGGGGTTCATGAATCATTTAACTTCATTAGTTACACCGGTCCAGCTGATCTCTAATCAGCATGGTAGCAACTCAGCACAGTTAGGCATGCAGTCGTGGTCAAAATGATCTGTTCAGAATGGGGTAGAACGGTGATTAAAGTGTCTTTGAATATGGCATGGTGGCTGGTGTCCGATGGGGTTGTCTGAGTATTTCTATTTTAGAAAGTACTGATCTACTGGGATTTTCCCAAGCAAACAATCTCTAGGGTGTACAGAGAACGCTCTAAAAAGAGAAAACATACAGTGAGATGAGATTCTCTGGGGAAATGCCTTGTTTGTGCCAGAAGCCAGAGGAGAATGGACATACTCCTTTAAGCTAAGAGGAAGGCAACAGTAACTTAAATAACCACTTGTTGCAAAAATGGTCTCCAGAGGAGCATCTCTGAACACACAACATGTCAAACCTTGAAGCAGATAAGCTACAGTAGCAGAAGACCACACCACATGACGCTACTGCCAACTAAGAACAGGAAAGGGCGGATTCGTTTCTCCTGCAACATTCAGATCAAAATTTAGTGTAAACAACATGCTGTTGGTGTGAGGATTATTTCTTAGCAGACTTTGACCTCTTAAATCAATTAAGCATCGTTTAAACACTAGACTACCTTAGCACCATATTCATCGCTTTATAAGCACAGTGTAACCATCTTCTGATGGCTGCTTATGCCAAATAACACACCATGTCGCAAAGCTCAAACCATCTCAAACTGATTTCTTGAACATCAAAATGACTTCACTACACTTAAATGGCCTCCACAGTCACCAGATCTCAATCCAAAAGAGTTCCTTTGGGATGTGGTAGAATGGAAGATTTCAATGGTTGATGTGCAGCTGGCAAATCTGCAGCAAGTTTGTGTTACTATCACACCAATATGGACCATAATATCTCAGGAATATTTACAGCACCTTGTTGAGTCTATGCCATAAAAGATTAAGCCTGTCCTGATGGAAAGGACATTAACCTGCTACTAGAAAAGGGGACCTAAAGTGACTGATAAGTGTATAGAAAAAGAAAGGGGAGAACATTTTGATTTTAACACTACAGCATAACATTAAAAAAATGCTTGCTGGAGTTATCTGTCAATGGCAAGGATAGTGTTAATAATTGTATATCAACGTGTGAACTCGGTGCAGCAAAAAATTCTGTCAGAACACATTCAGAATATCTGAATATCTGAGTTTTCACTAAATCTGCCTTCTGGAAAAGACTCCCTAAATTGAGGCTTGCTGATTACTCTCCCAAAACAGTTGGATCAATAGTGGTTGCTTTAGAGAGGGACAGGATTGTTTGAGGAATAGAACTCGAGAGCAGTGAAGTGTTAACTAGCTCCATGCTTCTTTATGTTGGTACATAAAACCACATAAAAAGTAGTTAAACATATTTTTGGTCTTTCAGTACAAGTGTCAACAGCAGAAACCTCTAGAATTGGGCCACACTAAATCAGACCAAATAAATCCCAACAATAAGCATAATATATATCTACATATAGTATTGTGTTGAATTGACCCATTAACATTAGAGCAGACATTTGAGATCTTGGCAGGGAAAAATATATATTGTTATCATTTAGTAACATTAAAATACTTTTAAAAGATTTAATTTGCAGTTTCTCTTAAGTAAAATTTTACTGACATTCAATAATTTTACATAAACACCACCTCTAATATGAAGAAATGATAACATTTGGTAAGTGCAAGAATAATATTTGCAAAAAAACAAATACATAATAAATAAACTGGGTCAACATGACATACCAACATGCTACTGTAAGTTTCCTTGGGCCATTTTTAAGTAGAGACCTGTAGTCCAAATTGTTCCCGATTCGCCAAAAAAAGGAACTGCATCTGCTGAACACCTGCATGAACTGACATTTCTAATTCTTTATAACAGGAAAAGCACAGGAGTACCTAACATTAATAATGGCCCTGTGCCATGTGTGTGTCCCAGCAAGCTTGCTGAATAACCAAGGCCTTTCAACCAGCATAGCTGAATGGATTGCAGCCATTTTAATGTTAATAGCTACACCTGTATTTTTCCAGCTATAACATGTCAAAATATCTGCTGTGAAAATGGCCTATTGTGTAAAGACCGCAATTAGTTCACTACACTGTTCCAGTCATCTCAGTAGAGCTTCAAACCCTGTGAGAGGCAGTCCACAAGCAGCAGCATCTAACATTAGACTTTATTTTTATTTGCAATATACTATGCACATGCAATCTTTTCTCATTTGAAAACATCCATCAGGATTACTTTAGCTGACAATATAATGGCTCTTAGCACATCAGTAAATACGCTATTCTGAACATTTTTCTTTCTTCTCTCGCTTTCTTCTATCTATACTGCATTTCACTTTTTTATTCTAATAAGCTTATTCATATATAATATTGTTATTTTTAAAGCCAAGACAAACTCACACTCTCAAATCTGCTATAAACAGGTGTTTTTCTACACTTTCTACAATTCCAGGTGCAACTGCACACAAAATCTCATGATGGCATGTTATCAGCCAAGGGCAAAATGCCAACCTTCTCACACTCTGCCTGTCTCAGAGACAAGCTGTGGAATTGTTGAGGTGCACCAGAGTGGAGGCCAATATCACACAGCCACGACAAGAGAGAAAATGCCTCCTGACATACCTAGCTATTCAAGTATTTCCTGTCCCATATCCTAAACATCTGAAATCTAAAAACACACTTTCCAGCTAAATGAATGATGCTTGCAGAGGGGATACTGATCACAGCAGGAAAAAAAAAAGTGAAAAGACAATGAAACTTTTTATAAAACACTGTGTTAGTTAATCCCTGAAGTGTGTTTTCCCATGTACTTTCATAATGTTTGTGTGTCATACTTTTATTTCAGTTGTTAGATTGGGAACCTGAGCATTTTACAAAGTTTGAAAAACAGATGTCTCATTATTAAAATCTTGCACGATTCAAGATTCATTCAAGATTGCCAGACTCATACCACATCTCATGAGAAGTAATTTTATGGACAACCACCCAGCCAAAATTTAATAGCCTACATTATCTGAGAAATGATGGAGTAGTAAATGTGCATGTATGTGTCTGTACATTTCTGGAGATTTATATTGATTACTATAATAACTACATCCATTACGTTCATTACTAAGTATTCAGTAATAAACAACATTTTATTCTATTGACCTGATTCTGTAAGGAAAAAAACATCTGTAATTATTAAATATCATCTTTCAAGAATATGTATGTCTTGGAAAATGTCTTTGTTTGCATCAAAGTGATGTAATGACATACTCTCTTCATCACTAGCAATGAAAAGGTTTTGATTTCATTATACAATAACAGTGCAATAATCAGTGCTGGTGAATAATGACTGTAAATCACTTAAAAATATAAAAACTGAATTTTTCCCAGAAATTTCAAACATACTTTTCTATTTTGGTTTTACGGAGTATTTTCAGGTGAAAAATCAATTTAATCAATTTTTGAATAAGACTGTAACATCACAAAATAAAGGACAATTGAAGCCCTGTGAATACTTTCTGGATGCACTGAATATATAGTAAGAATCACCAGAATTGTAGCCAGATTATTGGAATCAGCAGAATGAGAGATCCATAGAGATCTATAGAAAGTAACTTACACATGACTCCTATGCAAAGACATCATCTTGCTCATCCTTTTCATCTGCCCTCATCATGACAAACCTGGCTGCTGTTGAGTGGCTGAGCAATTTGCAGTAAGTAAGGGCAATCTGAGACACTGGGGCCAGGACTGATTTTAGCTGACACTTGTAGTGCAGTAATTCTGCATCATCTTTCCTGCAGCTAATCTCTTTGTCACCTTTAATGCTGAAGCGGCCAGATTTTTCCATATTCTGCATGGCTGGTAACTCAATTAACTTGCTCCTTATCAATCCACGAACTCCTTCTAAATGCATTTTATCATTTAGATGAGCAAAGCACATCACAATTTGATCATTTTAATTCAATAGTTTACATGTATCAGAATGAAAAATCCCTATGCTGTGGTTCATTCAGCTACTGTGAAGGTGCTGTTATATTACAGCTGAATTAATTCACACATAAAACTACATCATCAGAAACATGCTCTTAGATGTTTTGGAAGACTATCACTCCAAGCAGCATATTTCATGCCATGTAGGAAACATCAAGTCAACATTCAAGCAAATCCTCCTTTTCCCAAGCTGGAATTTCAATGCCTCTGAATACTTTGCTACACCACAGTGAGGTATAATTGAGTCTACCTGTCAGTTCTGATGCCAGTGCATGACTATCATACAGAACCAGAATCAGAAACCATGCTGCAGTTTTCAGTTTGAGACAGGAATGTTTAAAATCACAACATGGCATCTCAACCATGAGTAGATTTATACAAAGCACCAACATGTGGCTTGAGGGTTGTGTTCACTCTTGAATGAAAATGAACTACTGTACTGCAGTCGGCTCCCTCTTTCAGAATTCCAAACAGACATGTGTATTGCCTCCTGTTATGATGTTGTGATCTTTTTCATTAAAATTACTCACTTACATTTGATTCTGTGCCTACAGCAACTGAAACCCTGTTTAGAATTTGGTGAAAAAAGGTTTTAATAATATGTATTTGAAATCACTGGTGTGGTGATTTCATTGTCACATTTATTGTTGTTCTTCATCAGCTTAAGACGTATTTCTGGCTTTTCCATCACCTACGTTACTATGTTATTAATATCGCTATAGCATTTTTACAAGACGGAGCTATCTATCATTACGACAGTCCAGTGAAAATATAACAATTCTATCACGTACACATTGTGAAAGTAAAATAACCAATATTATGCTTAGTCATCTATATATAAGTATTGGGCCACCTACACATTTCACCTACAGGAACCACTCGGCCATGGAAACCCATGCCATGAAGCTCCTGATGCACAGTTTTTGTGCTGATGTTAATAGCTGAGGAGATTTAAAATAGTGCTGTTATTGAGTCAGACATGTTGTCAACATTTACACACTAAATGTTTCGCACCTCAGAGCTTGGCATTCAGTCTGTAACCTTACATGGTCTGCAACTTTGTAACAGAGCTGTTGTGGATCATTTAATTTCAGCAACTGACTTGCTGCGTTGGTGGTAGTGGTGGGCGGATCGATCCAAATATCGATTGTATCGATACCAAGTCTGCATCGGTATCGGATCGATACTAGCCTGGCGAGATCGATTCTTTACTTTAAGTTCTGCTTCTGTTTGCAATGCTGTGGTTTCGGCAAAGACGAAACAGCCAGGTCACCGGACTCGCCGCTCCTGTGTCAGCGCAGAGCAGGCACACTTTGCTCCCCCTCCTCTCTCGTGAGTTTAGATGTTGCGCTGTCACGTGACTTGACTTAGAGGCTTTGGGGGTTGTTAAGTTGTTTACATATTATTTATATTTTCACCAGTTGTTGTTTTTGTTGTTGAATTTTAATTGTAATTTTTGTATTATAGTTTCTCAACAGTAGGCTACTTGTTGGTTTTAATTTGTTTACTGGTTTGCGTAAACCATTTAAGATTTTTCTAAAAAAAATTGATAATATTCATTTTCTATAAGCATTTTCTATTTAATTATAAACTCTGTCCTAATTATGTCCTGGGTTTTAACTATTTAATAATAAAAAAGGAAACATCACAAAAAACACTTAAGGTCATGAAAATTAATTGAGATTTAGCAATTCAATGACACATCCACCTTATTTATTAAAAAGTATCGGCATCAGTATCAGTATCGGTATCGGTGAAACTGGCACGTATTTGGTTGGTATGGGATCGATACTAAAATATGCTGTATCACACACCACTAGTTGGTGGTATCCAACTAAAGTACCACATTCGAATTCAGTGAACTCTTACAATAATCCATTCTTTCACAAAAGTAAAGACAGGCTGGATGGTTAGGTGGCTGAATTTATACACCTCATGGAATGTGACTGAAAACACCTGAATTCAAGATTAAGAGGTTTGGCCCAATATTTGTCCATTAAGTGTATATGGAGGTTACAGCTGTATCGTTGCAAAACTGTGTAATAGTGAGTCAGTAATGAGAAATAACTTTGTTTTATTTTTATAGAATCTCTGGATGCTCTGATATATTTTATAAAAACCTACAGGTATATTGTTTTTCATTGTTGCGCATCAAAGCACAAATTTGTGTGTGTTCATTTGCTCTGCAGTAAAACATCATCACATTTGAGTCATCTAACATGACAGTTAACAGGGAGTGGTCAGCTTTGGGCCTGCAGCCATGTGATACTGTGGTTGCAGATGTTATCCTCACTCACCTTTAGTCATTATGGAGACTCAAATGTCACAGATTTATATCACACAACCCTTAAAAGCCCTAGTATGGACATTATTGAAGAAAAAAAGGCATCTTACACCTTAACAGAAACACAGCCATGGGTGTACTGCACACCCTTGTGATCTATATCACAATTAGAAATCAAAGGTCTCCCTCTGTGAAAAATGTCAGTTGGGTTTGGAAGAGTTCTTGGCTTTTTTCTCTCTTTGGTTTGGGGATAGATAGAAAAAGGGTAAATGGAAATTATTATCTTTCAAAAATTCTTGAGCTCTTTCTTGACCTCTGGAATGTTAATGTTGGGGTACAGCGGCACATAGTTTCCTTGTGGTTTAATTACTTGCACAGTTACAGAGCTGGACTTAGAAACAAATATGGTGGTGAAATAAGGTTAGCATGAGCTACAAAACCTGTAGGTTCACCTTGAGAGGATGATGAATCACATCACATTTCTGCAGATGCAAGAGTTCCTTGAGGGGATTAACTAACTGTCCAGTTTATTTGCTTGTTGTTCAGCTTACTGTTCATTTCATCCTACATGGCTGATCTAAAAAAAAATATGTCACAGCTCCCAAAATGCTGTCGTTATGGTGTATACATACAACAGAATAGTAAAAACCATGCCTGTGAAAGCTAAACGTGTCTCTGATTGTCATGTCAGTCAAGTTTGCTTCCACTGACTGTTGCTAATGTGTAACATGAACATAAACACTTAAGATAAACCAACATAAATTAAAATGTTACATTCATAATAGTATTATCACATAATCAGTGATAATAACAGTCATCGTGTGGTATGATGAAATTGAGTATAAAAAGCTATATAATCATAAAGATTAAAAAAGGCTAAAATACAATAAAATCTTGTTTAATGTTTATACATTGTTATCACATATTTTATTATAGGCCAGTGTGTCCTAAAAATAAATAAATATTTAACAAAACAAGGAATGAAAAAAAGAATAAATATATAATGAGATGTGCGTTATGTGGAGTATCTTTTGAAATTCTTATGGTATTAATATGTCTGTTTATAGGCAGACCTTAAGTGACTAGTTAACAAGATGTGGCTCCATGAAAAAGCAGTGCATCAAGGAGGGAAAAAAAGAACAGAACTGTGTCTTGACAGGTGATTTGAAAGAGAGCACTGTTTGACTGGGTGTAACAAAGCCAGCATCGATAGAGCCTGGAGCTCTAAGGCTGAACAATGGCTCATAGATGGTTAAAAGGTCCAAAACATAGCTGGGAGCAAGGTCTTGACAAGCACTAAAAGTTATCAATCAAATTTTAAAATCAATCAAAATGACAGGCAACCAATGCAGGAATGCCACAGAAAGAGTTATGTGGCCTTATGTTATGTAGTCTCTGGCTCTCAGATTATTAAAGTCTTGCAGCAGCACTGATTTTGATGCCAGAAAATTCTAAATGTATGAGCCAGCTAGGTTATGGAAATACACGACTAATGTAATTTTAACAACGTCTAAAATTGGACATAGTATAGCAGAATCACTCAAGCAGCAAAATTTGAATGGAGTTATAGAGCTGCACCCTTTAGGACTAGATGAAGAAATGGTTAAATTTGTCAGGTTATCCTATTTTTACTCACGCCAGCCTTTAATGCCTGTCTTGATATCTTTGAGTTTTAGACAGGCTTCTGTGTCACCAGTGTACTATATGAGATCACTGCCTTGCTCAAGGATGTAAAAGGGTTCAATATCTGGTCACTGGCACTAGGTACCTTGGAAAAAATTGCAAAAAGACCCTTTGTTTTGTTTTATAAGGCAAACCTTGCATGGGCTATTGTATTCATCTTTGAATAACATCATTTCAGTGACCTTTTGTGTGCAGCAGTTTCTCTTGTACCGCTTTTCTTTGTCTTATATGCTCAGTGTTCCAAGGTTCTCCCTGAATCAGCATCCATACTTACAATGAAGCTTTATGAAACTGACCAACCTGATAGCCTCTCACATAATGAGTAAATAAGCTTAAGTATATCAGCATTAGTCATATCATAATTTGTCTTTTTTATCATCAGGTCTGCCTTACACCAATTGAACACGCTTTTATTTCAAAGTTAGTTGAATAGTAAACCACTACAACATTCAAGAATTATATTTTAATCATGGGATGGATTCAGTGAACTCTTAATTATTTTAAAAGAAAACACAAATTAATTTTTGGTCTAAGCCATATGACAAAATGATTCTTAGTATTATGGAGTTCCTATTTATTTTATGTTTCTTCTAGGTGAGCTTCTTTTTATTATGAATTATCTAACTGCCCATGTAATTGAAAAAGCAATGCTTCATGTAGAAGTGACTTTTAGACTCTAGCTTGACAGATATTTTATAAATTGAATTTCAAGGGAAAATTAGGTGCATAAAAAAACACCCATAAAATTTATTAAGTATGTTAATAATAGTAATATTACAAGGGCAAGGTAAACATTTCAGAATTTTTTCCAGTAAGTGAGAAAGTATTGATTGAAGAAATACTTATTTCTTCATTATGCAATCCTTATCTTTTAAGTAGCAGTTGTTGGGAACTCACAGTTAATATTTGTGTGTGTGTGTGTGTGTGTGTGTGTGTGTGTGTGTGTGTGTGTGTGTGTGTGTGTGTGTGTGTGTGTGTGTGTGTGTGTGTGTGTGTGAGCGAGAGAGAGAGAGGTTGTGAAGGTTAAGGTTCGTTCAGATCATGTGTCACTTTTATGTCTAAATCTGATTCTCTTATTGCTTTCACCTGTTTTTTTTTCCCCCCATCAGTAATCAGTCTGTAATCAGGCACTTATTGTTCTTTATTCCACTGCAATTGTATTGCTAAACATAGTAGCATCACTTTATAATTTTGGTATTAGTAAGATTTGATTTTCTGAAAGACCACTACTTTCTATTACAACAATAAAACTGAGTAGAGCCTAACTTCATGCTGGAGTGGACTGAGATAACCTCTCTGCTCATACTCACAGTAAACTGTAAGTTTAATGACTGAATGGCCCATAACACCTCAGGCTACAAAAATCCCCCACCCCACCCCCCACCTCTCAGTACCTATTTGGTCATTTTAGAGACACGTGTTGTAGAAAATGTGGGAACTAAGAGGACACTAAATGTGCATTTGCTAAGTAAATGCCCTATCTTTAAAATCTAGGTAAAAATTCAGACTTTGAGAATTGAAGCGGTTACGGTTCAATAAATTACGGTTGGAAATACCACTCTCAAAACTGCCTGCACACTTAGTATATCTAGAAGACTCTCAAAGGAATTGTTCCCCAAGTTTAAAAGAAGTACTTAAAAATGTTCTTTGAGTTAAAAAAGAAGCCTAAGGATTTGGTGCACTCACTAGAGAGCCATCAAGATAGAGCCTTAGTCTTCTTCTTTCCGAAAGTGTTGTATCTGTTTCACAAGGTAACAATTAAATTGCAGCTGTCAGCAGAGGAGATATTAAACTCGTTCCCTGTTCTGTCTCCGTTTCTGCTGACGGTGACCTTGGTGGGGAGACGGAGGCTGACCGCTGAAGCCTCATGCTGGTTGAGAGGGTTTGCGTGCTCCGTCTCGTGGAGAGCCAGCCATCTGGGATAGGGATATTCATCACGCTGCAACAGTACACACACAGCCACTGGCACAGACGCCATCATCATCCTCACCATCATCGTCATCAACACTTGCCGGCATGGTCACATGTTCTCAGGCTCTGTGAAAATCCTGGACCGCAAGCCTTACTGTCTCACAAGCTGATGTCACACAATATCATCACATCACCCAAGGTGATTTTAGGATGAGTGCAAGGATTATCTCTATCATTCTGCTTTTAAATTAATGTGACTCCTCAACATCAGGATACATAGTGATAAAAGATTGCTGAAATTTTTATGTCAAACTATAGATGACCACTTTTCAGAATCACAGGATTACAAGTTCCTCATACCTATACAGGTAAATCTGTACTGCATTACTAGTGAATTACTAAGTTGTGGTAATGTTTTAGTACCTACCAACAGATGACAGTCAAATTAAAATAGGAATTAAATTGGTATTTTCATATAAGTTCTAATAAGGGGCTACTGCCCGTATGCTATACTTTAGCAGTAAGTATAGTATGTTGCTGTTAATGTTTATGTGTAGGTGGTTTTCTTTTACATGTCACTTAACAATTGTTTCAGCAGAGTAGTTTGTGTGTTGTCATATCAGATTTTTCAGCGTGTTAGTAAAACCAATGATTAGTCATTCATACTTTCAGACTGAATGGGGTAACAGCTGGCTATTGGTCCTTTAGCTGGAGGCACTGGAATTTGATTGGTTGCACAGACAGCATCACACTATATACAGAGTCTGACTTATGAGCTTGTTCCTGCTTGCCTGTGATCTGGCTACACTGACCCTCTTTGTATGCCGTATGGGGATTGTTAAAACTTGTACATCTCTTTTGGACTTCTCCACTGGGGGACTGTATGTCTAAGCTGCCTGTAGCATTATTGTTGCATTCTCCAGTGATGTTAGTTTTGTGAGTAAGGGTGCATTTGGATTTTTAGTTTCTTGCTCAACATGTTGGTATTTCGGAGGATGATCTCATGCCCTCACTATTATTGTTCGTTCCAGCAGATTTTTCTTTGTGTGCATGCTATTTACAATATATATACTATCCAGGATGAAAGGACTATGATCCATGAGTACATCAGGAAGATGGCCACAACTGATCACGTGGTTAGTGGATACCTCAGGCAGTAGAAACACGAGGAAGAAAAAGAGCAAGAAGATGAACCATCAAAGGAGGACAGCCCCCTGCACAGCATGTACAACTAACAGATAGAAAAAGTGGCTGATATTGAGAAATCCAACCGGTGGCTGGCGAAAGCTGGACTGAAAGACAACACAGAAGTACTAATCATGGCAGCACAGGAACAAGCTCTGAGCACAAGATCGACCGAGGTTGTCTCTACCACACCAGGGAAGACTCCATGTGCAGGCTGTACGGAGACAATCCAGCACAAAACAGGATGGTGCAAGTTGCCAGCAGGCAGGAAATACATGGAGCACCATAACCAAGTGGCCAGCATAGTATCCAGGAACATCTGTGCCGAGTGTGGCCTGGAAGTCCTGAGGTCAAAATAGGTGGTTGAGAATTACCAAGCTAAGATCCTGTGGGACTTCCAGATACAGACACACAAACTGGTAGTCACTAGTAATGACAAACTGGCAATAGATGTAGCTATACATCAGGAAGAAGGAATATGAAAAGCTTGAGAAACACCAAGGGCTGAGCGAGGAGCTAGAAGAAATGTGGAGGGTGAAGACTGTCCTCTTCTCAACAGAGATCTCAGAGGTTGCTCCTGGGATCTAGGGGTTAGGAATTTCAGATTGGGGTAAAACCCAGTACACCATGGAATAAACTGTAAAGACATTAACTGACATTAACATTAACATTAACTGCTTGTTGCACACCAAAATTTTCATGAAAATAATGTGCTGTATAATAACTATATGTTATATATTTCTCATATATTTTTATTTTTATATTCATATTTCCACTCGTGTTTACCAGCAGAATATGAATAAAAACCAGGCTTAAAAAAACTAAACAAAACAAAAAAACATGAGATATATGTATTAACCAATATATAAATTAATAAAAATCCAATTATACGTTAAAAATGTGAAAAAAAAAACACATTCATGTAGTGTCCTTATGTGCAAATAAAATGTGCATGATGAGATGGAAGCAAAAAATCTGGTGTCTTCTTGAGAAATAGAAACTGCCCATACATATTCCAATGACCCACCTTCCCTAGTGAGCCTATTCTGTCTGCTTGAATGGTTGGCTATGAAGGGTGTTTACTGGTGAATGACAATGGCTCTAACAGAATGGCAACCTGAATCACATGCATTATTAAAAAATGTCAGTCCTGCCTGTTTGCTTTCATCTAAAATTGTGTGAGAGGCTGAGTGCCAAGATACACTTGTCATGCATGATCATGAACTTGTTATGAAATGACCAGAGATTTGAAGAAAGCTGGAAAAGAATATTCTCTGAATAAAACATCCAGAGAATGGACATGTGTTTTTTTTGTTTTCTTGTCAGCCTTCGCCGCAAATCTGCTTACTATGTCTGCCTGGGTGGATGTGATGTAAATTTGGCAGAATAATTGCCATTTAATTTTGTTTTATTAAATACATTCATAAGCTATCCCAGCTGACTTTAGCTAAGAGATGTGATACATCCTGGACAACCAAAGCCAGTCCACGGTTAATAAAAAGAGACAGAGCATGCATGCTCAAACTCAAAGCCAGTTTTCAATCACAACTAACCTATACATGTTGCCTTCTACTACATTTAAATACCATATCCATTAATTATTGCGTGTATTATTGGTATTATATGGAGCAGTCATTTGCTTGACCATCATCCAACACCTGCACCATAAATTTCTTTCAGTGGAAAAAGAGGTTTTAAGAGGAATATATTTAGGGAGAGAGCATTATTTAAATTAGCATTTAATTATGAATGAGTGAATAAATAAATAAATAAATAGTGGTCACATAGACCTTAATATTGACCCACTACAGAAGAGGATTAAGGCCACTTGGAAAAAATGGGGGTGTCTTTTGGATTTTTTTCCAGAGTTCTGAGATTAATGTTAGAATTCTGACATTTTTCTCAGAATTTTTTGGGGGAAAAATCCAAAAATGCCCTCTTTTATTTTCAGTGGCCCTGCTCATTGCTCGTAAACAAGTCACTGCAATTGGAAAGTACTTAAAAGTAGTGTGTAGTAAATTGCAACACCATTAATGACATTGAAAATTTCAGTTAGGGGAAATTTTAAAAACTGTTAGTTTACCATCTGGCTATTTAACTTTGATGTCTGATTGACAATGAGTTTTATGTTAAGAAATCTATATACCGTCCACCAATGTACCGTCCACTTTCACCTAAGTAGGTCTAGGTTGTTTGGCTAGCTGCACTCGAATGGGAAAATCCACCTTCTAGCTGTAATGTTCGGGTTTGTAAAGCACTTTAGAAATGAGGACTTGTGTCATACTAACATGATATGATTGGTTAAAAAGTTGGAGGAACCACAGTTTAAACTTAGGTCTATTGGCACTGGGTCTGGTTCATGGCTCATCTTACATCTTCACTCCAGTTGGGCATCTTTTCCCTGAGAAGAGAAAATGAGGGCGAAAAACTTCTGCCTACTTAGACACACCAGAATCTATGCTCTATGCATTTGTCTAGTAATTTTCCAGTATAGGCTTGTGTTGTATGGGTGTGGCATTTACTTTAAACACTACATTATCCTACAAAACAAAGATGCATAAAAAAGATAAAACATAAATGAGGTAAATTCCTAACAGTAGAGCCTGTTTGAGTCAGGTGACAGGTGGTACCCTAACCCCACAAGCTGAAGTCCAAAACTCTCAATTTTTCTCCCCCTGGCAGACTGTACCAAGCATCGCAATCGGCTGATGCAATCAATGCTATTTAATGCAATAAAATAATCTTTCTTTGCCCAAGCATATCCAAATAATTTACCGTAGCACAACTGTGATTCCCATCAGCAGCAGGAAAAATAGGTCTATGTGTGAGATGGACAAAAAAAAAGTGTCTGAAGAAGATATGCCACACGATATGGAGACCTTTATTTTTTCCTCACATCATCTCACCGACCGGATTACTTCATATTAGAAGTGAAGAAAAGCAAAGCCCAAATGTAAGTGAAGGTGAATGTAATGCACAGATTTTTTTCCACTGAGGACATGCTAATGGATGTTAGGATTTTCAATTGTCTTTGATAAGAAATAGTTATGTGATGCACATGTAGTAGCCTGTTATGTAGTAACTGGTTGGTGGTGACTCAAACAGGCTCTCCTCCACACAGTCCTTATTCATAAAGTGCTTTACAAACCCAAACATTACAGTGTACAGACAGTGTTATGTTATTATCTATATCAGTTTTTGAGAGCAGGGCTCCATGATGTAAATTAGCCTTTATGTTTAGTATTTCATGTCCTCTTTAAAGGCTACTCTGTAATGATAGATGCTGTTTACTGTTCGACCCAGATGCTACCACACTGACCAGATTCAGATGTTTTTGATGCCAAACAGTTACCCCGATGCCAGTGAGCGGCAAACCAAAACTCAGACATCACAGGATTCCTTCCTAAACCTCAGGGCCACATCACAGGCAGTCACTTTATCTCTAACGTCTGGTTTCTCTTTATAGTTTCCATTTCCACAGCAGCACTATGAACAGATCATGCAGCCTACCACTATTGCTCATCAGTAACAAATGTATCTCACCGTTTAGATGTATGGTTCGATCAGTCAGTATAATTATCTGAATACTGCTGAACAGTTTATATGATTTCAATAAATTTTGTCCACACCACACACAGTGAATATGTTTTAGCTCCTGTTTTAAACTTGTTGAAATTCATATAGGTTACTTCTTTGTTGCGAGACTCTGGGTGAGAGGTAATTTCCGAGATGCATGACTTTATATGTACATGCAGACTTGTAGTGTGTGTGCTTCATTAATATAGGTGTCACACCTTAGGTGTAGCAATGTCAGATGTTAACATTTGTACTAAATGACTTTATTTATAATAGGATATTTTGCCACAGCTGTACCTGGCTTGCAATCTGCAGGCTCTATAGACTACACTGACATTTTTCGAGATATGAAATCAGTCAGAGCATGATTCATGGAGATGATTGCTGTTGGGTTCTTTTTAATTAGACTCTCTTGCAAGTTTATTGCATCAGTATGACCAATGTGGATTGTTGAGAAATTCTGTAATTAGTGAAAATGTTTAGTATAACTTATGCAGAGGGTCGTGTCTAAGTGTCCCAGAAGCTTTGTACAGCTTTGATACAAACAACCAACCTAAGACTGTTACTTTTGTTTTGTTTTTTAACAAATCAGTGTAGTCACACTTGTGAATATTTTACATTGCATTAAAAGTTAATTCTGTTATCTTCTTATTGCTCCATCTTGCAGACATATTTGCTTTGTTGCCTTGGCTGAGCTAAAAGTTTTATAACCACTTATGCTGAGTTAGTTCCATAAACTTTTGATACTTATAGAGTGTTTAATTAAAGGCATACATGAATGACGACCTTTGCCCAGCTGTACTTGCATTTTTCTGTCTTCTGTTTATATTTTTCCATGCCTATTGCAAGTCATTTATCATTATCAGTCTTCTCTGGTTTGGGGTGTGATCAAAGGATCAATAGTGTATTGTTCTCCATAACAAGCTCTGTTGAATGAGTAAATATTAAGACATACTGTACTGTATCAGTCAGAAGCTTCAACTGCATGCTTAAATGAATTCTGAGATGTTGTGGATGAAAGAAGTTACTAAACAAAAAGAATGTAAGTCATTATTATTCATCCATATATATATATATATATATATATATATATATATATATATATATATATATATATACATTAATCTGAACCTCATTAGTAAAGCAGCCAATAGACAGCTGTCCTAGAAGCATACTGCAAATATAATTAAAATCAAAACGACTAGCGACATGACTGTACTGGGTAACACATTTCTTCATTGTTGCATGTTTCATTGCAATCTTATGGAAGAAATATAGTATCATCAGAATCCAACTTTTTTAGACATTGAATTTATAACACTGAATTTTTATCCTCCAAATTTCCTGCAAAAATATTCACCTGCAAAATTCACCTGCAAAAAATTCACCTGAAAAATTCACCTGCAAAAATTCACCTGCAAAATTCACCTGCAAAAATTCACCTGCAAAATTCACCTGCAAAATTCACCTGAAAAAATTCACCATCAAATATTCACCTGCAAAAATTCACCTGCAAAAATTCACCATCAAATATTCACCTGCAAAAATTCACCTGCAAAAATTCGCCTGCAAAATTCAACTGCAAAAGTGTTGAACTTAAATGACCCAAGCCAGAGCAATCAGCACTAGATCGAGTCGAGCGGCTCTCAGCCAATTAAATTACGCTGTTTGATCACATGACACCGTTAGCCAGCAGTGTGTCTCCTGAAAAGAGAGCTGATTAGCGGTGAGTGATTAAGTTTTTCTCCTAAATAGAGATCATTACAGAACGCCTAGTCCTACTTAAAATCCCATTCATTTTTCTTTTATTTTATCATCTACTCGAACTGAGGAAAACGTTTGACTAACTCAACGAACATTTCCGCGCCTCCCCTGCCTGTCTGCAGAGGCAGTTTTGAATTCAGGAGCGGCAAGATGGCAGCGGCAAACCCTGGCGGTTCTCCGGTAAGTATATTATGTTTTATCTTCAAGTTTGTCTTTTGAAACGTTAATTTTATTTAAATCCGTTGGTCACGTATAAAGTACACAGACGGGGTCTTTGCTCAACTCGTCTGAGGCGTGTCTCACTAAGCGCTACATGCTAGCATCCTGCTAACCGAGCTAACCTTTACATGCTGTGCTCTACAAAATAGGATACTCGGTACAAAACCATACTCCGCAGATATTGATAGATAGACGAACACTGCAAATATAATGTGGGAAACGAGAACGGCATTTGGTGAAGGGGTAAAATACACCATGAATAAAGCCATAGAGTGAATGGCTGCCATGGTTGCAGAACGGCTTGATTTAATGACAAGAATGGGGAAGAGTGAGGTGAAGTGAACCAAAGCCACAAAACACGGTCAGACAAGGCGGGAATAGGGCAGTGATATGTCCGTCAGTATGAAGTTGGTGTGTGCTTTGGTGAACAAAAACTCGAGACCGGTAGCAGGAAGATGGGTGACTCGTGTTTCACTGAAATAGTGGTGAATTAAAACATCCTTTGTTGGGGAAATTTAGGTGTAAATGCATCCATACAGGCGAGACAGAGGCAGACCAGGCAGTGAAGAAAACAAGGCAAACATTAGAAATATTAAAACGGAAATATAGGATTAATATAACATACAATTAGGGAAAATTGAAGGAATACAGTGTAAATTATACTGTAAAGTCATTAAAACAGCATAACCTGATTAAAAGAAACATGTAATTGGGTAGGATGGTGATGATGATGATGATGATGATAATAATAATATTAAAAAACATGTACAAGATGGGCATGTATACTTGTACCCAGAATTTAACAACTATAAAGTTGTGGCATGCCAGTACCTTACCCCTTCCATTATATCCACACTTTCAGAAAAGGATATGGTCAATATCTTTACAAATACTATCTAAACTTAAACAGATAGCATAAGTTAAACAGGATATTCCTCTGCATTCTCCTAGAGAGAATACATCAAATTAAACAAATAAGTAGTCTATGGCATTTAAAAGTGGTTACCTACAATTCTGAAATAATAATACTAATTCTTATTGATGATGATATTGTATTTGAAATCCTGGTGTAACACTGAACCCGACATCATAAAATGATTACCCTTGTAATGTCAGGGAGCTACAACCAAGGAGGGAAAATATTACTATCTCACCCCTTGTATCCAATTACATAACAGCACTGCTTGGTAAAGGTGTTGAATTAGCTGGGTCGCTCAGTTTGGGGAAAATTGTGGGTAGCCTGCAAGGGCCTCAACTTCTCCATTCCCACAATGTGCAACAAATGGGCACAGCTGATCTTCAAGAGTGGAACATTGGCCAGTTACTTCCAACTTTAACGTATTTTTGCAAATATATTCTTAAAATTGTCTCTTTACACAGATCATAATGATACAAGATGGCACTTGTGTAATTTCCTACAAATTCAATAAATCTAAATAATTGTTACTATCCTGTTAAATCCTGAAAAATGTTTTAACAGCTGTGTTAAACTTCATACTGACACATGCTGGAAAGTGCATTCATGAGACTTTTTTTTATGCCTTCTAGAGCAGTAGCAATCAAAGATTTTAAGGATTCTTTTACATTTTTTTTAAACACTTTGATTAAGGCATATGTTGTTCTTTATTGTCAGATCTAAGTTTGTTTAAAGCTTCGAATGTTTTGGGGTACGTGGCAACCACGGATGGGGAAAATGTGGAGGTTGCACGGCTGATGTTTACTGTTCGTGGCACAGGAAGAGGCAGTTTTATTTCAGGAATGAGTGAGCACAATCAAAGGTTTGTTCTCATAAAATACTGTCAACCTCCAATGTTTCTGACATAAGATGGAAGGTGTCGCAGCTTTATTTCCATTATTTAAAAATACATAAACATTTAAAGGGTATAGCTTTGAAAAAGTTTTATAGTAAAATGTCTTTAGAGAACAGTGCCCTATCCAGCAGGATATATTGTCTGATATGTGTCAGGTGTTTTTGTTGTTGTTGTTGTTTCTTTCAATTTCCATTATTTACCCTCAAGGAAGAAAATATTGGACAGGTCCTACAAACCCCAAAGAGCCTTCAGGACTCTGCCCTATTTTTAGTTATTCACACACCTTTTCCAGTCTGTTACTTCCTTCCCTGAATGTTCATTCTGTGTTAATGGTCTGGTTGTCATCTCATTTGTTGCCACTGATCATTACAACCCTTTTGGCACCTTTTAAGTGATATGCCTGGGTCCTTCCTACATGCCCTGATAATGTATTATTACTGTTGTCATGCACACATTTCATGTAGGGTTAGAAACAAGCAGGGAATTTCTCATACACACCAAAGAAAGGCCATACCTAATTAAATATTTTTTATATATTATTTCAGAATAGAGCGACTGTGGAGAGACCTCTGGGTGGCCATTACATGCTTTACTACGATGTTCTTCACAACCTTGAGGAAGAAGACCTTCTTGACATTTCAAATGCTGCACACCTCTTTTGCTGCCATTACGTCTTTCTTCCTCGACTGGAGGATGATTTTAATACATTTTGCAGTGGATGGGACAACCATCCACTGCGAACAGAAAACAACATGAGTCCCAACCAGCTGTGGGAGTTGGGTCACAGATATCACCCTGTTCCTGTTCCAGAAAACACACAGGTAAAGGTGCACATTTTAGTACTCATTGATTCTCTTACAGAGAATGTGATGATTTTATGGATAATTAAAGTCAGTCATAAATCCACAAACACAACAAGCTGAAAGTCAGTGATGCTGCTCGGTTTGCAGTCCTGAATATCACGGCACAAGCAGGATTCACTGCACTGTTAATGTTAGCTATGTTATATTGCTGCCTCTGTTCGGTGGTGTCGAGCCAAACGGACTTTAACGTGTGTTTGAACGAGCTGACGGTTCACTCGTTGAGCCAAACGGACTTTAACGTGTGTTTGAACGAGCTGACGGTTCACTCGTTAAGCTGAAAGAAAGATGCTTTAATCACAGGAGTCACACATGTGTCCACTGCACCATCTGGGAACTCTTCTTGTTTGTTTAGCACTCGTAATAACACAAACACTAAATCCTCCTTCTCTTGTGCTGTTTTGTAGCAGTGTATACACCTGAGACTGTCACCTGTCTGTCTGTCCTGCACTCTCTGTTTCTTTCTCTCTGATTGTGGAATAAAAGTATGAACATGTATTTATAAGTTACACTTGTGTTTGAATCCTGCAGCTTATCACACATTTGATTTCCATGTGTGACGACTGCAAGTGTCCAGAGTGAGGACAGACTGAGGGACCCACTGCTGCACATCACCTGTGAGGCTTTGCACCCTGATGATCCACCAGGACAAACTCAGCAGTGTGTGAGGAAGAGGAGGAGGAAGAGCCAGCAGCAGCTGACAGATGGAGAGAATAGACAGACTGTTCCCTGTTTGTGAAGGACTGCTAGAAAAGTTTAACATAACTAATTGTCTGTCCTGAATCAGTCTTATTAGGTAATGTTCAAATAATGTTATCGTTCCAGTGTTTTCAGTGTGGGAGAAAGTACTCAGGGCCTTCAAGTTACACACTATGAAAGGCAGCAACAAGTTTAATGTTCAGAAACCTAAAGTATGTATCAGCAGCAGAATGGAGCTAAAATAAATGTTTGTTTCAGTTCTATGAAGCTTTGAGTATTTTGGATTAGTAGCACTGCTGTGTTTGTTGCATCATATTGCTGTAATTGTTTATATGCTTTATATATTCTGAGGTAAGTTGATCTATAGTGTTACATCATATTCTATAAGGATGTTATGTGTTTGTAGACTTTCTGCCCAGTTTGGCCCATTTTGCAGAAGTCAGCCTGTTTAAGGCTCTGATATCTATTCTGTATGACTTAAAGCAGTTATGACATGGTCTGATTTTCTCACCCAATAAAGGAATATTTAATATATCAGTCTACTCTTCATTGTATCAGAAACAGTTTTCACAGCTCGTACGTTTTCTTTTTACACATATATGCAAGCATTGAGCCAAATGTAATAATGCCAACATATTAAACAAACATTTGTCTCTTATATATAATACATCTACATATACACTGTCAAAGATATTTGTCTTTGAGTGAAGATTTAAGGTGACAGGACTTATAAATAACTGGAACTTGAATCTTTACTGAAGCTCCGTATTTGACTCAGAGTTCATTCACATGATTGTCACATCACGTGCTGTACCAGTGTACCTGCACATGTGATGTGACAATAGAAGTGATTTGATTTGAGAGTTCAAACTCACTGCTGCAATAACTTATGATTAATATAATAACTATGATATTGGCCATATCATATTTACACTGACTTTAGTCTCATGAACAACATTAGCTAATTGTTATTTACTAGCTAATCTTAAATGACTGTTCAGTACAGAAATGAAGGCCAACAATCATGTTTTACAGTCCTGTGGTCTCAGCATCAGATACTTATTAAATCACACAAAGCTCGTGTAGAAACAAACACACGAACAAAAATATGTTCTCCTTCATTTCTGTCAAACAAAGCTGTACGAAACGTTTCCAGCGGTTGGTGTTATGGTTGCTAGGCAACCTGGGAAGCGCGACGGAGGCTAGACCGTCCCATTTCACGAGCCTCGCACTTCCGGCCTTAGCGGTCTTTGAGTACGCGGCCCTTGAGGATCGTTGAGGCTGCGTACTTTAATGCTGCAGACCCTGAATTGGGATACAGCCCTGAATTGGGATACAGCCTTAATTACTCACCTCTAAACAGCTCTCTTTTCAGGAGACACACTGCTGGCTAACGGTGTCATGTGATCAAACAGCGTAATTTAATTGGCTGAGAGCCGCTCGACTCGATCTAGTGCTGATTGCTCTGGCTTGGGTCATTTAAGTTCAACACTTTTGCAGTTGAATTTTGCAGGCGAATTTTGCAGGTGAATTTTTGCAGGTGAATATTTGATGGTGAATTTTTGCAGGTGAATTTTTGCAGGTGAATATTTGATGGTGAATTTTTTCAGGTGAATTTTTCAGGTGAATTTTGCAGGTGAATTTTTGCAGGTGAATTTTTGCAGGTGAATTTTTGCAGGTGAATTTTGCAGGTGAATTTTTCAGGTGAATTTTTGCAGGTGAATTTTGCAGGTGAATATTTTGCAGGGAAATTTGGAGGATAAAAATTCAGTGTTATAAATTCAATGTCTAAAAAAAGTTGGATTCTGATGATACTATATTTCTTCCATACAATCTCGTTTGTCTAAGTCATATGGGAATGGGAATCGAAAACCGGTTCTTGTAGAGAACCAGTTCCCAATATTTCAATTCCTTTGAAATGTTAGTCTGCCTTCCTGTTGATCCCCCTTATTGGTTCTATTTGCGCTTTCACCACAATCACCTTATTTCAGTTCGTGTGCCGGAGGAGGAAAATAGAGGTGCCATCTGCAGGGTGGATATGGTCAGTACTTTTACTTTTATTGGACAAAAGGATGAGAGTGCGATGGTAAAGTATAAACAGCATCCAGGACAGAAACAACTGCATATGCTGCTAACACAACTTTGACTCTTTGCAAGCTCAGACAGCTCGCTAACGCCAAGCTAGCCAAGAACAAAGAGTGAAGTTAAAGCTAAGGGAAAGCCAAACCCAGCCCAGCAGCCACAGCCTGAACTGCAGCAGGTATCAAACAGACGAGCAGGCAGACTACCTGTTCATGTTTCTGCAGGTAGCCTGTGGTGATTACTTTGTGCTGGTTTTCATCTTTGCTCTGTGCTGTCAGCTTTGTGTTCATACCTAAATACTAAGACACGTGTGTCCTCATTAGGATAGGGATTTGTGTTGGTGTGTGGGACTGTAGCCTATAGGTTTATATTGTTAAATAGTAATTATGAGACAGTGTGTTTCATGTCATTTTACAGAGTGAAATGAAATTTAATGAATAGTATAATGAATTACTCTCTCCTAGGAGCAATTACGTAAGTAACATACTTCATTACTTTTAAGAAATGTGCCCTGTGTAATATGTGTAATAATTGCTTTTTTTGAGTAATGACCCCAACACTGATCACAGCAGAGGGGAAACACCTCCAAAATGCACAAACATTTGGTCATACAGCATGCAGTTAATTTGCATGAATAGGAGGATCTCAATAGAACACAAATATTTGCCCAAATGTATAGCCTCGAAATGATCGTCAAAGTATAAATGTAAATATTATCTGAAATGCAGGAAAAGTACTCCTTTGTTATTGCCATCCACAATATTTTTTTTGCTTTTAACTTTAAATTCACCTCTATCAATAGATTTATGCTGCAATTATAATTTTTCGGAGGCAAATTGTTTGCAATTCAGATTTGTGCCAAAGAGCAACATACTCTATTCTCATGGGTAAGGAGGTATTAATCCTTTGTATGATAAAAGCAAGATGATTCCTTTGTATTTGTCATGGTCCCGGGCCACGTTGGCCCAGTATTCTTAGTTTTCATGTGTTTTGTACTTTGTTCTTTCATTATGCCGTGGTTCCTAGGTTCTGCCAAGATGTTCCTTATTTGATTACCCCCTGTGTGCCCCTCTGTGTATCTGTGAGCCCTCGTTTCCCCTCCTTGTGTTTCATTCAATGTCTTCCCCAGCCCGTTATGTCTGTCCTCTCTCTCTCTCCGCCTGTCTGAACCTCTGTGCACTTCCTGTTTTACTTTGACAGTCCCTTGTCTGTATGCGTTATGTTGCGTTTACTCCTGCCTTGTCTTGTTATGAGTATCAGTGTCACCTGTGTTCCTTGTGTGCTCCCACTTCCCTCGTTAACCCTCTGTGTATTTAGGTCTGCGTCTCCCTCAGTTCTGTGTCGCGTTCTCCCTCATTCATGGCTGTGTGTTTCTCCGTGTACCAGTGTATTGTTTCCCAGTTTAGTTTCATGTCAGTTTGCTTCGCCGTTTTCCTGTCCAGCAATAAAGCTGTGTTTATTCCTGCCTCCGCGAGCTTGTGTTTGGGTCCACTTCCTGCCTGCCACACAGCCGAATCATGACAGTATTATCATTTGGTATTGGTTGAGTGGTGGGTATCCAGAATAAAAAAACATTAAATGTGGGGTTTTTTTTAACGTCTCACGTGCTAATCAGAAAACATTTCCCAAAAAAAAGAAAATCAAACCTAGAATCATGCGATCATTAAAATGCTTTTGTTTTCTTTTTCTTTTTGGAAAACAGTAGTACAGTACCATAAGCCACTTGTTTCCTTTAGAAAAGAGAAGGCTCAGCAACACAAACACGGCTAATAACAGGGGCACTCAGAGGCTCTCTTGCCATGATGTTGGAAAAATATTCTACTTGAGTGCCCACGCTGCTGTTGCTCTCATAGCCAGCTGAGCAGTTCCAACCCCCCCAAACCCCCCCACCCCACCCCATCTGTATCCCTACTTCTATCCACAGCACTTTCTCTGCCCCATTCTATTTCCTGTGTCATTGCTTCACCATCTTCTCTTTCTTTCTCTCCTTTCTGACACCTCTTCTTCATCTTCTCTCTTTCGGATATCTACTCTGTCCCTCTCGCTGTCTGTGCCTGGACTTCTGCCTTGCTCTCTCCAGTAAGGATGCTTTGAACCGGCATTGTGTGTGGGTGAGCAACCCCTAAAAGCAAAGGGCTCCTCTTGCCACAGGTGAATCACTTTGCTTTGCTTTTATCTGGCAGCCACTAAGTCCCACAAAACCAGACTTTTGTGCATGAACAGGAGCATAGGGTTTCAGATGTCCACATGGTAAAGTGAAACAGCTATGAATAATGAAACAGAGGTAAGATTTATATTTAACCTGTGACACAGTTTCCATAATTTTTTGCTCTGTACAATACATTTGAAATGAAACGACTGGGATCAAATTCAAGTACTGATTTTTTTTAAGCCGTAATTAAAGTAGTCAAACAAAAACATGTAAACGGTTTTGAACTTGAAACCATTATATTAGCCTTTTTTTTCCCGGACTTGAGTGTTATTGAAAATTTTAATATTATGTAAAAATATGTCCATTTTAAACACAAACGCTCAAAATTGGTCTTTGCAGGCAATTATATTTTGAATTATCAAACTTATAGGCAGTGTTGGGAAGGTTACTTTTAAAATGTATTCAACTACAGATTACAGAATACATGCCCCAAAATGTATTTTGTAATGTATTCCATAACGTTACTCAATGAGAGTAACATGTTTGGATTACCTAATATATTATCATGCTTTTTACAACTACATGAATGTACTATTGCTGTGTGATTTATTACTATTACTGAAGGCTACTCAAGGCTATATCAATACCAACTAGATTTTTAAATCTTAATATAAAATGAGTAACAGTAGGGTGGACATTAAGTAAGGCTGCACTATTCCATGCGTATTGGAAAAGACCGCCGTGTTATCCCTTTATTTCAACAAAGTAACTGTATTCTGAATATCACCTTTTTAAACGGTAACTGTAACTAAATACAGTTACTCATATTTTGTATTTTAAATACGTAACACCGGTACATGTATTCCGTTACTCCCCAACACTGCTTATAGGCATTACTAAAGAATGGGTTTCCTCCTTTGTGGTCCATTTCCAGTTCAGCCTTCAGTTTTGGGGGTTGTTGTTCTCTAATTATTCTCTCTTTCTGCCTTCAGTTTATCTTCGTATGTTTCTGATAGGCATAAACCAGACCTTTTTTTTTTGTAAAATCTAAATTGGTATGTTGTTACATCTTGTGGCAACCCTTCTGTGTTTTCTGTGAACTCAACTTTTTATGTAGTGATACTTTTTCTTCGGTTAGCTAGATCTTGTGAAAGATTTTTTTCCTAACCATGGAAAGGATCCATTGTTGTTTGCCATTGTCTAGGCCTTTTTTAATGAATTTATCAATTTATTGATTTGCGCAGTCCCAGTAATCCCAATTCAATATCTCTGGTGGATTTATTTTATTATGTCTGACTTGCATTGAGAACTTCAACTCAGGCTTCAAAGCCTCCAAATGCAGGTACCAGACCTATTCAAGCTCTTTTGCCTGCTTAGATGATGATGATGAAATAACACAAGAATAGTCTATATCGTTCCATGATGATTTTTTAATTACCATTGGACCCTTGAAAAAGCGTGGTTTATATATTAAAGAGTTATAATTCCTAACATGTGAAAAATTAGTCTGTTGTTTAAGTCCATATTTATTATCTGACTGTAACTAGCTGAAATGGCAAACATTATACCATTAACCACATATAATGTAATTCCAAGAAGAGACATTCAACAGACAATTTTCAACAGATTTTCAATTTGATTTGTTTATTTTATATTTCCTTAGACAGTTTGAGGAAAATGTTTGAAATGAACGTGAACATGATTTTACTAATACTATAGGGAGCACATGTATATTACTTTAAATGCAAGATGAAATCTTTCTTTGAGCTCCAGAGTGCGTTTTTTTCTTCCTTTTGGTGAAGTGAAGCCTCTGAGGTGGCCTATTTAAGAAACCTATCCAAAATTTATTCACTCCACAAAATTCTGATTCATCCTGTCAACTTAGTCTGACATTTCTCTGAGCAGGAAAAAAAAGTCCTGAGTCCCAGCTAGCTTCCACAGTAATACTTGCCTTCGATATTATGGTAGACATCTCAAGGTCTACCAGAGCAGCTCTCTAGGGTTGCCTAGCTACCAGGCAATTGCGTGTCTCACGGCTCCCACTCTTTTCTTGTGTCTTGTTCAACATGAACTGAATGTTTGCATCTCTACAGAGACAGAGGCCAGCTGCCAAACACTACAAAGGATGGCACATCAACACATGTTAATCATGCTCAATAAAAATCCCTATTTCTTGTCATACAAAAGGGGTCTTTCACTATATAATTAAAGGCTGACTGGGATTGATGAAGTCAGTATAATGTCAATGCAGCCCTTAATAAACTCTCTTTTTCATATTATGTAACTGAGTGGCTCAGCAACACATGTCAGGAAGTCATGATTGATATTGGATAGGCACACTGATTTTTAATATCGAGCTATCATTGTGAGTGTCATTTATTAGCTATTTGTGTACAATGTCTATCTATCCAATTGCAAGTACTGTGGTGTTAACAAACTAATGATTAAATAATAAATCATACTGAGTAAGGATTAGTTACTATGTTGCCCACTATGTTGTCATTTCAGGTAAGAGAGCACTATGTGTAGTGTAGTGTAAAATGAGTTGTTTGTAGTGAGACAGTATCATAATAAATCTACAGTAAATGAGACATTTCTGAGAGGTTTGTATGTTGCCCCCCCCCCCAACACACACACACACACACACTCTCACACTTGTTTTCTTATCTTAGTGAGGACATCTAATTGACATCATGCTTTCCCTAGCTGCTTACCCTAACCCTAACCATCAAGAATGAATGCCTAAACTTAACCATAGCCTGACACTAAAAGCACATTTTGAGCCTGTGACTGTTGATCCCCACAAGTATAGTATCATTCCAATTTTTGGTCCTCACAAGGATGTCTAAACATGTACACACAAACACACACACCTTCCACATAGAATCTATGGTGAACACTCTGCAACAGCTACACCCTTCTTGCACATGTTCTTTTTCAGCTATTTATTAATAAGTGACTTTTATGTATATATATGCCTGTATATATTGTGCTATTCTTAGTCAGTGTATTGTCTGTCTCTGTTAATGTTTGTTTATGATGGAGCACTGTAACGAAAGATAATTTCCCCTAGGGATGAATAAAGTATTCTGATTCTGATTCTGAAAATTCACAGTGAGTGATGTATAGTGTAGGGAGCGACACCTGTCTCACTATTGATGTAACCCATTACCACCACAGAAAGTGTGGTGAGGATGTGACGTATGTACATTTTGAGGTACAAATGGCTTTGAAAAAATGGCAGCATTTTATGGGAATGAGAGTGTGTTAGACTCTAAAGCTACACAGTGAAACCCTCTAACGGGCTTGAAAAACTACAATTCACACAGATTCCAGCCTCCTTTAACCCTCAAAAACATTTCTGTAGATCTCTGCGTTCTGCACTTCAGTGTTTACTTTTTTCTTTAGGTGCCTCTGAATTCACCCTTAGGATTAAGCTGCACACTAGTAAAATAGATTGATACTGCTCTGTATTGCTGCATGCTAACTTAAGCCAGCATAATTTGAATCTATGCATGTCACTCCCTTTTTCACCTATGCCAACAATGGTCTTGATTTGTGAGGACTCTTCTGTGAGGCCATTATCTGTTATATCATGTGATGTAATAGTTTGTGGCATCAGTGACGTGTCTGGCCGCGTAGGGAGTGCAGTGGTTAGCAGTGTTGTATCTTAGGGAAAGTTCTTAAGGTGCGTAGAATAATGCACTGCATCAATGTGGCCTGCAGTATAGAACACCTTGGGTAGTAAGTAAGTCTAGAAAAGCACTATATTGTAGGTGCAACTAATTAATGAAGAAAATGTTGCCTGGTTAGTCTAAACATATACTTGATAAACTGATACACTGATGTCACTCACTGTAATTACCTTTGCTGATGTTAGCATGATGTTAGCATCTAGTACATTAGTTTGCACTAGACGTGGCTGATGAGCATTTAGTGATATCATCTCATCATCATGTTCTTATTTAAGCCTTAATTGATATTTCAGATGAATAAAATTGAAATGCCTGCTTTAAATGTTATCACATGTGCTCATTCCCATAATTCAAATAGTTGTCAACAACAACTAGTACACTCCTAGCAGGACAGATAGTGTAATCAGCCATATCTGATCACTGACCAAAACCAGATTGCACAGACTATCTCTTGTAGTAACTGAATAAGTACACATTTCCACTGCTGTCAGTATCATGCAAAACATGTATTAGTCCCATACTCAACATCAGCACAGTGTACTATCTTTCTAAACCTAAGACTCTAAAGTGTTAATCGTGTCTTATGTCAACATTATTTTCACCATTGAAAATGTGTTTTCTTATTATTTAAAAGACTGATAACATTCAAAGCCGGTGAATTTAAAAAGTTCTTTTGTTAGCTAAAGTTAAATAAAGGAAATTAAGAAACTGCTCCTTTGAACAGATCAGTGTTCTTTTCCTGCTTCAAAAGGTCTTTAGTCGATAGTGCAAATATGTGTGTATATGCATTTGCACATATACAATTGTGTATCTATGTTGGCAGCAATAAGAAATTAAATGACTAGCAGAACTTTGGGCATTCAAAACCACTGCAGACTGCAGTATTCTATTTGTAGATCTGCATAACCATTTATAGTCATGTGGAAAAAATAGCAGAGTATCACCATCCATATGATGGACAGTCTTAAATTGCATGCTGGCAATCACTCCTCACTTTTATTCTGTGGCACTCTAAGTGGCTCTTTCAGTCTGAGTAAACATTTTCAAAGGGACATCCAATTATCTGAATGAATAGCCCTGGGCAGCAAAGGCCAATCAAGGGCCCTGGATACCCTCCTTTGATAACATAGTTTTTAGCAGAGTTTGACTTCTTCTGTAATCCAACCAACAAAAAACCAAACCATAAATGAGAGGTTCATCAGAATAAAGTGTAAGTGCTAATAGCTAAAAAGCAAGGCAAGTCAGTTTGCTTATGTAGTGCATTTATAGGAAACAGATACTGACCAAACTGCTGGTCAACAAGCAATTAAAATCATATATTTTTTTACTGAGTGAGTTCATAGAATTATTGATCCATACATTGACTGACTGATCAACTGCAGAGAATTACAGGCTTTCTTTGACTATCTCTAATGTTTTTTGGAATAAAAGCTAACAACCTGGAAATTTCCAATAATCATGCCAATAGGGCCCATTTACAATTTTTGACTCAGGGACTCATCATGGCTTGGAGGAAGATCATTTATAATATATAGATAAGAAAAAAATGAAGAATATCTTATAGATTTCATCCATCCATCCATCCATCCATTCGCTTCCGCTTATCCTTTTCAGGGTCGCTGGAGCTTATAGATTTCAGTTGGGCTAATTTGTGTTAAGCCCCAAATGCTTCCTATGTCAAATTTCAGTGGTTAGTTGTTCAAAAAGTTTCAGTCAAAGTATTAAAAAAATAATAAAACATGTGTATTTAGGCCAGTTACTTGCTTGATTTGCTGACAAAAAACAAATGGTGAATAAACCTAGATAATATTATATTCTGTACCATTTTCTGTCTTCTCTTATTGTTGTGCTCCCTTTATAATTAGATGAGACCCTGATCTAGTTTGTGGTTAACAACCACTTTGTGTCTTGTGCTTTATGTCACTGCATGTCTCTCTCTGCATGCAAGTCTTTCCTTGGAAGTATAAAGTGCCTAGATATGAGTTGTGTTGTGAATTCGCACTAATACTCAGAAATGAATCTTTAACCAACTTCACCAAGTGCTGCTTATGACTGTAACTACCAGAAGTACTCTGTGGTTGCCAAACACTGTACTGAGCAGAGCATATATTGCTGGAAGATACGTGACATAGCTTCTGAATGGAAAATTGATATGTAAACTTAATCTCTCACACACAGGGATGGCTACTTTCTGAAATTTGATGTAAATCCAAAGATATGAAAACTGTGCAAGATGTTTCCAAAATCAAATGCCATGCAAGCCTGGTGGCTGCTGCAATTAGCTGCCACTCTTGATAACTAGTATTCAGAAATGTAGAAAGATTTATAACAATTTTTTATAAAAACAATAAATTGTAATATGATGCAATTTTTGTGACATTAGATTGTTTTGCTTTGTTGTCAAAGTTAACTCCAATAATACATTTTAACATAAAAACAGTAAATATAAATATACTTTAAACTTAAACACTCATTAAATGTACAATTCAAATACGATCATTCACATTAGACCCATCAGCAACCCAATGCCCACTATTTTTAAGAACACTGAAATTAATCTGGGTTTCTGTCTGCTGTGAAACACTGATTTACTGGGACAGACTGTTTGCTCTGACTTGTGCATTAGATTAGATCTATTTTCCACCTTTTGTAAGCCCTTGGAGAACACACGCAGATGACAGACAATGTGCTTGTGAGTGGCTTTGAAAGGTACATCAAAAGAGTGTATCCAAATTCCTAAAACATAACAATGAGGTGCCTGATTTTCAGCCAGCTTTGATGTGAAATTTCTTGATGTGTCCTCATATTTTCTTATATAATACAAAATGTCTGCAAATAGTGGTAGACTTGAAAATTATATGATGGGTTGTGAGTTTTCTAAACCTGCAACTCTCTTAAAGATTTGTTTGCAGGTCATTTGTGAAAACATGGCACCTGCACATGTACATAATCAGTAGCACAAAAATATCAACAGTATCGAGACACAGAATTCTGATTTTAAAAACTTTAACTAAATACAAAGTGTTTTTTTTATCTTAAATTTGCTCTGTGTATTTTCCTGTTAGCTCTTTAGTGGAATTTGATATTTTCAAATTAAGACACAATAAAGTGTTTAATTGGGCACTTGATACAAAATCATGAAATAAGGGTATAAATATTTATCAAATCCTCATCACAGAACTATAAATGTACACAATGGAAATGAAATCTGAATGATTAATTAATCAAACAGATCTTGGTGGGATAGAAAATGGTTTGGTAGTGAAGATAATATCATTCAGTCATTATCAGCTCATGAAATGGTAATGGAGCAGCCAGTTTTCAGCAGACGATTCTCTCACTTGCAATAAACCAGTGGAATGACCTTGGTCAAATACTCAAGATAATTATCTCCCAAAATCAATGGTGGAGCCTTTGACAAATGTGATCATCAAGACCATGCAGCATGCATGAGTACCACTTCCGATTTCAATCAGATCTTTTCTTACCAGTCCGGGATCCTGGTGCTGAAACTGAAACTATCTGTTCTTGGTTATATTAGCCAAGAAAATGCTAATTTGCTTACTTCTTCTCTTTCCAAGTTGAAAACAAATGTGACTGATGGCGATCCAGTCTGTGAGCAATGACGATTCTTCACCAGAGCTGGTTCAGCAGGCAGAATGGCAGACCACATGCCCTTTGGTAGGATTTTCTTATCACACCCATTTATTGAACTCGCTGAATTTTAGCTCTATCTTTGAACCGTTTTACCAAGAAAATGCTGCCTTATCAAACCTTACTTTAGGTTGAAGGCAAGAACACAATCAAGAACTTGTTACACACATTCTGCAAAATCAAGTTCAAACACTTCCACACTGAAAGCCCTACTAATATCTGGGCTGCTGCTGGACCATAATTATTCATAGTGATTTCAAATAAAAATCACTATCACTATCACAAATCTCCTCTACAGACTTTCTGGCTCGATTAAAAAGCCTTTCACCTGATTTGTGTCTCACACAACTGCAAAGATTGCTGAAATCAAATGTTTGGACTATAATCAGCTGTTTGGAGAAATAACCAAAGGGTAAATGCTTTGTGGAAGGTTTTATACATAAAGATCACTCTAACAATCAGCACCTTTAAGTGTGCGAGACATCTAAACCAAATAACAACAAGATAACAGATAACACTAATGAGCCAGCTGCCACACACAGCATGAGCTACGTGTGGCTCATGCTGTGAATATCAAAGCTCTTGTACCTTTTAGGTGATTTTTTTTCCTGCACACCTACTTGTACTTCATTGCACCTGTACCCTTTACATAGCCACTTCAGCATTGTAGCGATAATGACTGGTAAGACTTCCCTCAAAGGTGTGGTAGTGTTGCTGTAATCTGTGTTTGATTAGCATGGCTCACTCCACTGTAATTTTCAGTTTGTAACATTAAGTAAACAATAATTATGTTGATTTTGGGTTTAAAGGGGAAAAAAGTGTTTTGTTTGCAAAAAAAAAAAAAAAAAAATGAAGTGTAGCTTGTCCGTGTGGTTCTTAGTTCCCCTGAACCACTGAACTAAAAGACTGAATTTTATAGCTCACTTTTATTGGCAGCACTTTTATTTTTATTGTTTTGTTACTGAACTATCTTTACAGCTGGAGAAAATGCAATCAACCGTCTAATCCAATTACTGTCATCATTATGATATATTAAAGGCAATTTTGTATCGCTTGGCTTATTACAGTAGATTCTAGGGGTCATTTGCTGCTTAATTGACTTGCCAGTGAACAGGAAACCACATAGCCAAAGGGTTTTCTTGCTGTTTACATTTCCCTTGTGGCACTCTCGCTGTTGATCATGCCAGTAGGTGCATATCGCAGGATGACTTTCAGGTGATATGGATAGCCTTGGGAAAGTGAGCAAGAAATGGGCTTTGAAAGAACAAGAAGTAACTGTGCAGTTTAGTCAACACAAAAGTGAGAGAGGGCACCGAGGAGTGCTGTGCTTTGTTTAGCAGGGTCAACTAGAAAATGCTGAAATAGCTCAGTGACAGTCGGAAATAATTTACTGCACGCCACAAAGTTGTTGTGGTACGTGATAGGATTTTCAGAGAATGCAATTGGTCTGCAGGAAATTACAAAGATTGGTATAGCCAGTCTTGCAAGTTAACAATTTAAATTAACCATGATCCAACCTTGGGGTAATGAATTCAGTCCAGTAATAGTGTTTGCACCAATAAAGAGATTTTAAAGCTGGAAGAAAAAAAATGGAATAATGAATAGTAACTTTAAAATAACTTAAAAGCTGACAATAAAGCAACAATTTAAATGCATAAAAATATCCAAATTACCTCGAGAAGTTGTTGTGTAAATAGAAGGAATGAGTCTATTTTGCCGAGTCTGAAAATATTGACTATTTACCAGGTTAATAATTCATCCACACAGAGTGTAAATCTCAGTGTAATTATTGCATAATGCGTCTTAGAATGTCTGAACAGTATTGGATGCTGTGTGTCACGGGAGAGAAATTAATTATAAAGAGGATGAGATATCAACCAGTGGGATGCTTCACAGAAACTCTGGGGTCCTCCAGAAGCCTAATCACATCACTTAAAACGTCTTCAGATAAGATTTTTAATGAACTTCTGAGAATCACTTCAGAAAGCCCTTTTGGCATTATGTTAGATGTTCAGTCTGGTATCACTTATGGCTCCACGTGAGTAGGAAGAGAATGCTGTCAAGGGTGTGAGTGTGGATGTGTTGTCTCGGCCTAATAATCAGACAATGAAGCAAGACTGTGCAATATAAACAGTGTACTGCCTTTTTTTTTCCATTTATCATCTATTTTGCCTTCTTACCCTTGTACTTTGACAGTGTGAAGTGTTTTTCCTTATTTACTGAGCTGTTTGAAAACACACCATCTGTGGTGGCTGTAGTTTGAAGAGTAGAATTGCTCGTCAAGTCAAAGCGTCTAGGAGCAAGATACTGACCCCCAAATTGCTCTGTGACTGATAAAAAGCATCGTAAACATGAAAGAAAGCATCTACGAGTCTATGTGTGAATGGGTGAATGTAGCAAGTGGTGTAAAAGTACTTGGATGTAGCTCAATACAATGACCCTGAATTGTGGATACAGCACAACGTTGCATCAAAGATCAAATTAAAACGACTCCTTGTTTTCGGGGCCTCACATTTGGTTGGACAATTCAATCAAAAGCTATTTCATGGGCAGACATGAGACACTTCTAGGAAGGTAAAAGGTCTGAAGTTTATTCCAAGCATAGCATTTCCATTTTGAAGCCGTTTCTGTGAACCCACAATATGTCGTCAAAGGAGCTCTCAGTGCAAATAAATATATAAATAAATATATACATGGACTACAAAATCAAAAGAAATCCATCACAGAGAGAGAAAAGTTCTTAGGAGAGGCCAAAACAACAGTTTGGGATATTCTGAGACTAAAATAAAAAAAAGCCTTGTGAGCTCAGCAACATAAAAAGTCACAAAAAACAGTAGTGGACAATCACAGAAAACCTTTTTGCAACATCCAGCCAAGTAAAGAACACTTCAGGAAGTAGGAATAGCGAGTAAAAAACTGAGGTTCACATAAGGTGCAAACGATTCATAAGCCTTGAGAACAGAGAGCCCAGATCAGACTCTGCCAACAAAAAAAGGAAAAGAAAAACGAAAGAGAGAAATTCTAACAAAGCCAGAAAAAACTCTGTAACAACATTCTTTGGACAGAAGAAACTTGTAACAAGTAAAGAAAAAAAAGTTTTGATACGGCATTGCCTTCCTATATTTCTTTCTTTGATTGTGTGAATTTGTTTTCTATTTTACTGAGCCATCTGAAATCAAGAGTGTAACACAGTACAGCTCATATAAATCAGACAAAAGTTTCCCCCCGAAACACCCAGAATGAACTCCGTTCTGTGTACAATAATTTTAACTTACCTAGTGAAGCCATGTCACATTTCAGCTCACGCCTATGTATGCCAAAGGTCTGTCACTTGAGAGTTGTCATAGTATGAACCAATTTATATAGCTTCATTACATGCTAAAGTTATTTAACACACACAAGTTGATTTTGAGGGGGTGAGGTAGGAGGGCACTCACTGATTTTCCATGAGATGAACAAGTAAGCCTACATACTCGCTTGGCATATAATTAAAAATATTTTACAGGACACTGAAACTGAAACGCAAACATTTTGTGCAAGAGTAGAAAAAAAAAACACAGTTGGAAAAATACCCCATGTAGTGCAGTATGGTTGCAGCTGGCTTGAATCTGTTTTCCCTTAGGGAGTGGCTCTTACATCCTTAGACAGGCCAAGATCCACTCAGCCCTAAACATACTGAGCTGTTTTGAGTAAGTATAAGCCCTGTAAGAAGCACCGAACTGATATACTGTCCTGCCAAATGGAAAGAAAAACAAATTCCACCTTGATTATCCCATTTTACGTTACTAATATATTTGGCTATTACTTTGAAAAAAATAACAAGTGCTGCATTGCTAATCCTCATGCAAAGCACGAAAGAGGGAGAATTCAAAAGGAATGGTTTGAATAATAAATGCCCACAGCTGTAGAAAAAAAAAATGTAAAAAGGGAGAGAACTGCATCAGCAGATCTGGGACAAACAAGTAGGACAGGGGGGCTTGGCACAAGCTGCAAATTTTGACTAGTCACCCTGTTTTCCTACAGGCTATGTGAGCAACTGAAAAACAAAGAACTCAGCACTTGACTTGTACCACTGAAGCCCCCAAACTAATTTGCACACTGCCTACTACATCGTATCCATGTGCTCTCTCTCCACCCTAAGAGACCTCCTCTTCAACACCAGCCACCAACCTCCCTCCGACCCGGACACTTCTATCTCTTCCTGTGTCTTAACTTCAAACCCTCTCCAGCTTTCATCCATTCACGTGACAGCCAGCTTCCACAAGCCCTGTCCTAGTTGTTGCAGATGTGATTGTACCTCATAAATCTATGCCTGCTTCTTGACTTTCTTGACAAACAAGAAAATCGAAGTGATTTTTTTTAGATGCAGTTTCTAACATGTTTCATTTTCACACAATGAAAGGAGATGTCCATCGCATCTACAAATCCAGAGCATTTCTTGCACATAGCAATTCTGGGCATCAAGTACAACGAAGGAAACTTGAAAAGCTGCTATGCCATTTACTATAAAACAGAACTGCAGTTCAGTAACTAGCTTAAAGTTAATGGCAGCAGTAGCCGATACCTGGGAGTCACTGTACTGGACTTCTCGACAGTGTTTGTACCTTGTGGAGCATTTTGCAGCAACATGGATTTATCTGACAAATACCATGGATCGCTGTTTAGTATATAAACTCTCGGCTCTTCAGCTGTGGTGAGTCAAATTCTAAGAGTTTATCAATGCAGCCTGCTAATCAAGTTTACTACTATTCGTTTATTACTGCACATTCTAAATATGGCAGTGGCTGAAGTTCTAATGTTGAAACTTCAAAGTGCAGATTTATGAAGCCATGCATACACACGGTTCTCTTATGTAAATCTTAGTCAACAGCACTTCATATGCATATGTACAAAGTTGTGAACAGAAGAAAAACTAAGGGGAAAATGGAACAGAGATAAGCTATAATTTCTTAGCTCAAAATAATTGGACTTCAAACATGAGGTAAAAAAATACATCAGTTCACACAAAACCATTAGCCATAGCCATGACTATTTATAGCACAAATAATTAGATAACAGTAATAATAAGAGACCAAATAACATTTTGTACATGGTAAATTACATTCAAATGTTTCTCACCTTATTTCTAATTTCCATTCCACTGCACTAGACTGGACTTACTTTAGAAAAAGTACATACATGGAATGAAGTATACATGAGTTTAACACCTTTTAAAAATATTCCTATTACAAAGGGTAGAAACACTTTAAAAAAAAAAAATACAGCACATTTCATCTTTGGTTAGCTATATGAAATTGAAATGAATGTTTATAGTGCTTGTTTTAAAATAATACCAATCATAAAATATGTTGTGTTTACATAATGTTAGATGTGCCATCACATTGTAAACCAGTAAAAACAAACCACTGCTATTGTGGATGAATATGTCATTTCAGTAGCACAAGCTGCATGAAAAAGTAACTATGAGTAACTTACAGTTGAACCAGATATAATTTAATGGCAATTATACAGTGCTTTTCTAGTCTACCAACTACTCAAAGGGCTTTGGCCATTATATCCATAGATCCATACAGTGCTTTATTCCGCACAATTAAACCAGCTTCTATATATCCCTCACATCCGTGGCCAATTCAGAATCTTAAGCTAACTTCACATTCATGTCTTTAGCTCGTGGGAAGAAGCCAGAGAAAATCCATGCTGACACAGGGAGAACATGCAAACTCCACACAAATGGGTCCCAACTGGGGTTCAAATCAGGAACCTTCTTGCTGTGAGACACCAGTGCTAACCACTATGCCACCCACATTGCTGCCCAGGCGTGGTGGAAAATGAAAAATTAAGAGATCACAACAGCTAAGACAAATCATCCTGTGGGAAACATTCACATCAACATCAAAGAAAATGTTTTACTTAAAAACCACACATATCAACCCCATGGCGCTAAAGGAAAAGTCGGGGAATCATTAACGTCATTAAGATTTGATGTCTAGGAGCCATGCGTGTCACTAAAACATATGATAGCGATTTATCCAGTCACTGTAGATACATTTCTGTCTAACCCACAGTGGTGGACGCGCTGAATGACTGGCATTGACATCCCTGGAGGCACATTGTGAGCATGACTGAAAACAAGCTAGAGAAAGATTTTGGCAGTAGAGTTACACAGAGTAGATATAAAGCTATTTCTATAATATGTGAGTGACAGACACTTCTTGGCAAAAGTGAACCACTTAAATATTACCACATTTAGTACTTCTCTGTGCTAAAAAATACAGAGAGAGAGGCATACATCGTTTTGTATAATAAACAATAAAGTTAAAGCTCCACAAACACTGAATGAGTTCAGGTTTTGGCATCACCTTATGCTACAAATGTTGATTCTGCAGCTCTTATTCTGTTCTCCATTTACCTTGGAAGTGAATTTGTGCCTGCAACCTCCACTCTCTATTACAATAATCCCAATCTTACTTTTGGAGTACATCAGCAAGGCACGTCTATACAGTTGAAACACTCACAATAGACAAAAGATAATTATTAATGTCAGCTCAAATAAAGGAGGGGTGTCATCAGTACCCTGTGAATGCCAAGGTAGCAAAAAGAACAACAACAAGAGGAACAAAATCACCTATATCACCTATATTTGTACTTTGCCTCCTGAAATTGATTGAGAAAGCTCTGAAGTCTCTGAAGTCCACGGCTCTCAAGTGTCATGGTCCTGCTGACTCATAAGTTAGCCAATATCTGGTTTAACTACTACTCAATGAAATACTTTAAACAAATTTACAGATAATTATCCAATGAATGGTTCAATTTGATGGTTTTCATTAAAATCATCATTTTGCCCCTCTGCTCAGGGCCACACTTAGCTAATAGTCATTAGATGGGCTTCATTAATTATGTCTTCCTGCCAAAGTGAAAACCATTTGCAGCTGGTTGGTTTCATGCCAATGGACCATGGTTTTAAAGAACTATGAAAGTACCCCTTCATCCAAATTCAAATGGTTTCAGAAAGAAAAAAGAAAAATGTTAAGATAAGTAGTCGGACGTTCAATTTGGTCCGCTGCATTCCCTTTTTTGTCTTCTTCGAATCACTCTTTGCTTTCAGTTCTCTGTCAAGAATGGCCAGACAAGGTCATCATGCAGCCATGAATTTTGTCATTCTCAATTGATTTCCATAACTATGGCATCAATCAGCAGTCATGTACAGCCTGCACATATAAAACATTCTGTTAAATTTATTTTTTTCATAAACTAGATTGTCTTCACAGACTGAATAAAACAACTCCCTGTTGTGACAAGGGAAGAAGTACTGTTATTTGATGTATTCTGTTGTTTTTCTATAGCATCTTCATTGTCTTTGTAGTGTCTCCTAGTTGTTCGCCAAGATATTGTTATTATCACCCTTTATCAGATTTATTTACTTTTTTTCTCCCAGTTTTGGATGCTGTTGGGTGATTTGTTTGGTTTCTTTTTTCTTTAGTTTTATATTTTAAGTTTGGAGCAATTTTCCTCTCCTACAATGTTGCCATTTTATTGATTCTGTATATCCACGTTATAGGTTTGAAGTCTTCTTTTAATGTAAGAATTCATATTTTGATATAGCTGCTGAATTCTAAGAAAAGGGAAATATTCAACTATCCTTCATTCACCATTTCATTAAAATTCTTGACTGATCAAGTATCTGGGGTTCATTTTTTAACTAATGTTTAAAGGAACAGGCTTCTTAAGCATAAGACACTAAAGGTACTGGTTAGGTATAGGAAAGCACACATTTATAGTAAAATTACCCCATTTACAATGTAAAGCACTCATTACAAAGCTGTATTTGAGAGTTTGCTATGACATTTACCACTGAGTGTTAGAAATTCCTATAATCTGTGGTACTCTGTTTTTTACAGATTACAATGGATGATAACAGCCCACTGAGCTGGCTAGAAGATAGAGGAGCACACCTAATAGCTATAAGTATAGGACTGATAACAACTGATAATAGTCATTCAGTGTGCTGATAACATTCAAATCAGGTCAAAATAAAAGTCTGTGGGTGTTATCAATTTTAGGATGCACGTAAGGATTGCATAATGACTGACCCCCAGAATGTAAGTGGCAATTAAGTGGTAATGCATGCCACATCTCCATGTTAATGGAATGTTGGATGCTGACTTGTGCTTAAAATAGATAAGTAAAATCGCAGCCTACTTGAAGATGTTGTTTTGACAGACGCGTCAGGCTCAACAACTGCACTGCACTCTGACTTTTTTTTAAAGGAAGAAATATAACCAGGATAGTTGAATTCTTCATGTTGTTTGGTTGTATGTGGCTTGTTCTCATTTGCTCACTTTCACAAACAGGGTTCAGATGTGGAGGATTTATCTTGGAGATGGAGTACTTCATACGCAGTGGTTGATGTTGACAATTTTGCTCTGCAATGTTGTTGTATTATTCAGATCTGGTAAATATTAAACAGCATTTCACCACTTACTGCTGAAAACCTAACATGTTTTGGAGCATGTTTCTGTCCACAAGCTTATTACAAGTGAGAAAACACACTCATCTCTACAGTGTATGGATGTTGTTGGGTTTTTTTTCTTTTTTAAATGAGCATGTGGTGACTTTTGACTATACTCCAGGGCTTCACATTGATTTGATTCCTGGTCTTCTCTTTGTTTTTCTCTCTTTAGAGAAAGCAAGGAGAGAAGAAGAAGGACAACAAAAACATAAGACCCCAATAGAAAAGCAGACCACATTTTATCAAGTTAGTAGCACTGTAAGAAAAAACAAACAAACAAAAACAGATTCCTGACAGAAATGCAAGTAGTAGTGAACATTGCAGTTTACAGTTTACAATTGTTTATTCCATTATGATTTGAACCTGCACAGAAACCAGCTAAAAAAGTCCTTTGTGATTGATGAGTATATCTACCAAAAATACAGCCCGAGATAAACTCCTGCTTTATACTACTACTAATAATAACTATAATAACAATAAGCTTATCCTAAGAAAGTATATCTTTAGGTGACATTAACTGGCTGTTAAACCCGTAGGTTTAAAAGTGTGCGGTCACTGTACACGGTGGAACATATAAAACTGCCTTCAGCCTGAAACCACCCTCAAACATAACCTCCCGTCTGGATCGCTCCCAGCAGCTGGAAACAATAATACAATCAATAAAGCACAATGAACTGCGTGTTGACTCATCACCACCACTGATGTAGTTGAAAAATAAAGTCACATCTAGCAACGACACTTGAGTTAAAACAAATCCTGTGAATCTAATCTAATAAACCTAAACATCCTCTTTTCTGTTGCTGTGGGATGAACTGAAAGTCTTGGTGTTGCTCTGGAGGCAACTGGAAAACATTTGAATGGGCATTTTTTAAATTAAAACAGGGATAGCTACATGAAATTAAAGATTTAATTTTAAAAAATTAAAATAAAATAATCTAATAGAAATAGCTGAACCTGAACATATATATTTGTAGGTCAGATTACATCTATTTTAATAGTTTTCATAGAGCCCCCTGCTGATTTATGAACTGTGAGGAGCAGTCAGTGCTTCCTAAAATGTAGAAAGATGTAGAAATATAGCACATGTAATACAGTTTGGTGTTATGACAGTGAGGCAATAATGTAGAAACAAAAAGGTAATAATATGGCAGTAACAAGGTATTACAAGTCAATTACAAAGTGACACTGGTAATGTTGCATTAAAATTTATGTAACTGGATATTAGGCCAACAGGCTGAGGTTAACTGTTGTTAATGTGGAAGCAAACATATGCGTACGAGGCAAAAATAATAAGTAATAGAATAGTGATATACCGTATTAGTAAGAAAATTATGATCTGCTTATGGTAATTGGTAACATCTATGTATTAGATTTTTTTTGTTATATACTCACTTGGGATACAATTTCAAGTTCTATCACAACTTAATCAGTAAAAGTGACATATGTAGTAATCACTGTATAATCACTGTATAAGGCATTATTGGTTAATGCTTTAACATTATAAGGATATTATAGTGGAGGGCTGTATGCCTCTTACATACCTTATGTCCCCAGTACTCTTCTTTGTTTGAAGGTAACAGTGTAAGGTACAGATATATTATTATGACAATTATGACAATGATGATTATGATTATTACTAACAATGATGTAGTAGCAGTGATAGCTATACATAGTGTAACAGTAACAGATGGATAAACATATCCATGTATGTATAAATGACATGCAAAGAAGGAGTACTTATATGAATGATGAATTAAGCACTTGCTAACACCTTACTAATGCTTAATAGTGTGACATTATTATAAAGTGCTACCAAGTGTGAAAATATTGTTTATTACTGTGGCTTATTTCCTGGAGAGAAAGTGTGGTAGTGTAATAAGCATTTTTTTGATACTATATATAGCAGGAAATAGAATTTTTCAGTACCTTTCAGAAACAAGTGTGACCAGGTTAAGCAGTGTTAGGCCATCTAGGCCAATGGATGGGAGAGTGAACTGCCATGGAAATATCTTTGTGCTACCCCCAAATTATTGTCATTAAACTCAAATTCCACATAAATTTGCAGTACTGCTTAATAAGAGAATTCTTACTTTTCATGTGGTGAATGTTAACTGACTGATTTTTTTTTTGTTCATTTTTTTGTTATTTATTTTTCTTATTTCTATGTCACAAGTTCAATATATGTAAAAGTACATTTAAGGAGAATAAATCAAGTGTTTTCTCTCAATGAACTGATGGTCAAGTCGTATGCTTTCATGTTGTCATGGTCCCCGTGCCTCGCTGGCTGACTCTGTGATAGGCAACATGTTTTGTTTGTTTTTTTTTGCTCTCTCTCTCTGTCTCTCTCCTCTGCTGGGGCGGTGCTCATTATGGGCTCCTGCCCCTGGCCCACGCACCTGTGCTCACTGTCACACCTGTAGCCGATCCCAGCTGATAGGAGCACTATTTATGATGGCGGACCTGTGTCATTCTTCGCTGGATCGTTGAGCCATCAGCGTCAGTCTCTCTGAATCTGGTAAATCTGAATCTGTGAGTTTGAGATTGTTTCTAACCTGGACGTCTTTCTGTCTGTGTGTATAGATCTGCACTTGACCCGAGTGAGCGTGTGTGTATTTGGAATCTGCTGAGGAGAGGAGCTTGTATAAGATTAATCCCTGTTTTCCCCGGACCCTGAAGCCCCGGACCCCTTTCCCTGCCCCACTGTATATATATATTCCCACCTGGTGTTTCACTGTAAATAAATGCACTGTCTCTTTTGCCAAGGATTTCTGGCCTGCGCCTGAGTCCGTATCAAACCCCGTGACACATGTGGCTCTGAACAGACCTTGTTGGTCCTAAACTATAGCAGATGGCAGTGAATGCACAGATCAGCTCCCATAAATCTAAATGTCATAATGTGTACAAAACATGAAATCTAATGTAGCACTGAATCATAGGAGTGGGCAGATTTCACATGGTCAGAAAGCAGTTGTCTTTAGTACAGTTGCTTACATTGCACTGAGTCTTTGACTGTGGTTGTGCATGGTACACACTTTATCGAAAGTACTTCAGAAATGCTACCACCATCATGTCCTGTACCCCAGACCACTGCTATACCATCTTCCAGTCTACCAGGCCATAGATTTGTGTTTTTGGTTGTACCCTCAGAAGTAGCTGAAGAGATTGTAAATATATATGAAAGACGTCAAGCTGTGGAGAATTTCTAGACTATTGACTGGTTCATGTTTTAGAACTCATCTGCAAATAATAATTAACCCTCACTATTATCAGACTACATCAGATTTTTCATAGATTAGTGTCTGTACTCTTGATTTTAGCTCTAAGGTCCACAGCTGTCTGAAGGCGTGTAGTTACTGGGCAACTACAAGAATTGCAGGAATCTTGTACAGAGGTTTATCAGGAAGGATAAATAAATACATAAACAAAGACTGAAACATGAATTTGGTAGCAGTGGTGCATTCTAAATGTGAAAAGGAATACAGAAAATCTCTGATTATGAATAACTGATAGAAGAAGAGTGGAGCTTTTCCGCCTACTTGACCCTGATGAAGGCCACGAGCCAAAATGCATCAGTCAACTAATAAAATTCTTCGTACTACAAATGTTGCTGGAGTTTTAATCTATTCAAACTATGAAGCACTCGCAGACTCCCCTCATTCCTTTCCTAGTTAAACTAAGACCTTTACAAATGTTTCAAGAGCAGTTGCTCAAACATGGATGCAGCGCCAATATCTCTGCTGAAGTAAAGCCATGCAGGCCACTGAAAATGATGACATTTAGTCATGTTATGCTCATGTTTTGACCACTATAGCTTTGCCAAAATTGTATTCTGGGCTGCTTTAAGCTTTGATAGGTTTAGTGGCTGAATGCTGGTGGAGCCAAATCCAAAAACATGATACCAAAGCACAGTTAATCGGTTTATAGTATGCAAAGGTGTTGTGGTTCTAATTGTGATGCATATTTTGTGGTAATGAGGCAATTCAGGAAGAATCAGTGGAGTAAAGGTGATCAGTGGAATAAAAGTGGAGAGTTGATAGGTAATTGTTTTGCATTATGAGGCCAAAGGTTGGACGTGGCAGAGGTTGGGTGGCAAAGAAGGATAATCAATAAGATAGCACAGTAAGAACTTAAAAACTGGTAGAAAAGGGGCAAAACACTACAAATAGTTAAGCTTAATGTGCTACTTTACTGCAGGATCCTGCAAAGGGTAAGTAGAAAAAGTGGGTTGGCATACTGTAGTAGTTTGTTAAAGCTAGTCTCCCAGCCCGGCAGGAATTAGCCAGAACTTTGCAAAGTCATACCCAGAAGCTCACAGAGTTAATATATGACTCATAAAACTCCAAATATTTTTGATTCCTCAGTGATATTGCCCTGTGGTGGTCCAACCAGCCACACTTCAGTGTTAGGAAGTATTTAGTAGTATATAAGTTCATAATCTGTCATCAGATTTTAAGATAACAGATGAACAGACAATCACAAAAGGAAACAAATGTTAAATCTATTTGTAAATCACTGGTAATCACTTCAGTTACAAAAATATGAACACTGTCTCAGGCTCATGGCATGGCTTAAATGTAGTAACAGTAGCAACAGATTCATTTTCTCTGACAAATAGCATGCTATTATAAGCACACATTTGTGTGAAACTATTGAAACCTAAAACGTGAGGGAGGTGTTTGTTTTTAAATTTATTACTGTCATTATGCGACCAGCAGCGCACTACGATAAGGCTTGATTGAATGACCAAGAAATGTTGATAACATGAGAATTAGGTGACTTCATTTTCTACTCTCGCCATGCAAATCAATGATACCCAGCTGTGAAACACAACAACACTATAACAAAGAGACGCTGTTAAATGAAAAACATTCAACATGTAATATTTCACCAGGACCACAGCAGAGTAGGCTCAGCACCACCGCATTCATTGTTGTTTTGCATTGCAGATGTAATTGCATGCTTAAAATAACCATACTGATTCAAAGTGGAAAAATATAAGTATGCATATTCTAAGAGGTCTGAGGATAAAAGGAATAAAATTAGCAGCCATTTGACTTGAGAGTCACAATGAAGAATATCAACTGCATGTTAATATACAATTATGTATATTAACATGTGGACTTGTGTTGATAAATACTAATTATACAGCATGAAACCTTATTTAAAAAAATTATGTGACTGTAAGATGGTGTAAATAGCATTTTGTGTTTTCTACATGAACAATTCTTTCATCTCAGAGGGTTAATGCTGCAGTTTGGCAAAGAAGATAAATCTGAACCTGTAGTATTTGCTCAGTCTGGTGCATCTTTCCAAAATAACACTTGATAGTCTTTCAAGTCAGACTTCAGCAATATCATAAACCTTTTTGAGTCTGAATTGAAATTCAAGTAGTGAATCAAAAGTACTAAATAATTGTTTGTTTGTTTTTTGTTGTTTTTTTTCCACTATATTAATTTTTCATTTGAACTTTTTTTTTAATTCATGAGCTTTTACCTAACTAAAATAAAATACTTACATGAATCATCCTTTTTATGAACCTTTAAAAATAAAGGCCACACAGCATATCAACACAAACTCTAGCATTTTGGGTGATCGCTGTGTGATTTAAGAGTTAAAACTGTGAAATAGTGTAATATGGTTAGAAAAACCCAATTCAGTAGAATGGGAGGCAGCGCCTTCATCTTTCAGGCCTCTTTTCTGTGGAACCAGCTTCCAGTTTGGATTCAGGAGACAGATACAGTCTCTTAAAACTTTCCTTTTTGACAAAGCATATAATTAGGGCTGTGTCAGGTGACTCTGAATCCTCCCTTAGTTGTGCTGCAATAGGTCTCGGTTGCTCGGGGCTTCCCATGATGCACTGAGTGTTTCTTCTTCACTCACTATGTGTTTATACATCACTCTGCACTCCATTTAATCATTAATTACATTATTAATCTGTGGCTGTCTTTCACAGCGTGTCTTTGTCCTGTTTTCCTACCCAACCCATCACGGCAGATGGCTGCAACTCCCTGAGCCTGTTTCTGCTGGAGTTTCTTCCTGTTTAAAGGGAGGTTTTCTTTCCCATTATCACCAAAGCGCTTGCTTTGGGGGATCATCATGATTTGTTTTTTCTTCCTCTTTCCTCTGTATTTATGTAGGGTCTTAACTTGAGACAACTGTTTTGTGATTTGGCACTGTATAAACAAAATACAGTTGAATTGAAAATGAAATAGTCCTCATAGGGTTTACCGTCTTATACAGATGTAACTGTCAGTGTAACAGTTTGCCAAATTGTATCGGAAACCTTGACCTGTTTAGTGCTTCCCGTGCCAGGCCTAGCAGGGTTAGGCCATGTTAGTCAGTTAGTCAGGAGTGTGAAGATTGTTCAGCCATGTGTGGAAAGTGACATTTTGCAAAGCCCTGCTTAAAGTCATTTGCACTCACTTGTTGATGTGGTCACCTGCTGACTGCTGCTGCCTGAGTGATTTGATAGCTTGTCAGTGGTTTCTCTGTTCGTATTGGCAGACAGATTTACTGCAGAGTAGGTGACGCACGAAAAACCAGCTGCTGTGATGTTGAGAAATTAATGTCTTTTAAAAAAGTATAGAACATGAGATCACACGGAGAAGTGTTATAGCACCTGTAATGTTACATCAACAGTTCAAGAGAATAATTTAAAGGCATTTCTGTATATGAATAAATACAATACACATTCTTCACTAATAGAGTTATTTTGCATTGCTTTGTACATTTTTTTCTTTGTTTTTTCCTTTCATGTAGGATACAAAGCTCATTATGGTGCTGACAAAATGACTATGTTTTTTCTCTAGTGATTAATGATTCTTGTATGAAAGGAGGATAATTATTCTGTCTTATAAATTGGTTGTGATTTCTTATCTATTTTATATACACAAAAGTTACTTTAGAGAAACGCAAAAGAATCTAAAAGATACTAGAATCAACATATTTCTTGTCAAAGATTCAAGTTGAAAAGAAATCCAGTGGTTGTTATTAATGCACACATTGTTGATAGGTAAAAAGAACACAGCACAGTCCTGCCTTTTCTGGTCCTTTACCTCCTTTGATTACCCAATCCCACCCCCAATATTAATACTTCCAATGGCATTTAATGTATCACTAACTAAATTTCCATTGGCAGACAGCCTCAGCTGCAGGGCATGTGGAGTGTGGGTTTTCATGACGAGTGACTGTTTAAAGGAGTTCAGAAAAACACATACTGTAGTAGTGCTCCCAAGGGGCTATGCAAATTAGATTAAAGACTTTTACTCATCCAATAACAACATTTTTTCAACTAAATATTTACTGTCTTTCCCTGAAGGTTGTTGCATGTTTAGAGCTAATATGCTCTTTTGGGCCTGATTCCGTGTTGCTGAATATGCATTTTTAAGCCGACCCTGTCAGCTGTAGTATAAGAGATTTCACTTGTACTCCACTTTCATTTTTTAATATAAATTTTCAGATTATAGCGTGCACATTTTCACTGTGCCAGGTACAAATGGAATATTTCTCACAAAGCTTGGAAACAAAAGTTACAAGACCTCTTAAGTAGCACGTCTACTGGCTGTCTCACTATTCTATATCAGTTGTTAGTGATGAGATGTGATAAGAGATGTTAGTGATGGGAAACCTCTCAATATGATCACACAGTTTGTCAGAGTGTCTTCTTTAAACACCATTCTTCTGTAACAGCTAGGAGCTACGTGGTGTGTGTGTGTGTGTATGTGTGTGGCCACACCTCCCGGAAGTAGGTATGGCTGGAGCTGGCAGAAATGTGTTTGGCGTATAGGACAATACTGTGACTACATGCTTGTCAAATCTAAAAATAGATAATAATTAAAATATTAGCTCCACTTTCATCTCTTTTTCAGACAGTACTGTCGTAAAGCTCGTCAATTGCCAATTAAAATGTGCATCCAGCCACTGACTGGAGGTGGGCAAGCTGAGACGCAAGCAGTTTGCTTCTGGTCTTTTGCGCATGTGCATGGGAGAGCAGAAGCTGCCGCTGTTCTGCGTTGACTGCACTGAGATCAGTTAGACCTACTTTGTGTTGAAACACAGCTAGCATTAGCAATTAAACCAGCTTCAGTGATTCAGCATCGGAACAGATGATTTTGCTGTTGCTAACCTTGACCAGCTGAGGGGATGGCAGCACAGAGCACCTCTAAAAAACAGGCAAGCTGAACAGGTGCAGCTGTTTAGCCAATACTCCACCATTATTTTTCATGAATATTTTCAGTCTTTCTGTAGATATTGACACTTAACTATGTCACATGCTGATCAAGCCTTTTAATTTAGATTATTGTTTGTTTTTGCTAACATTTTAATTACCTTTGTGAAAAATGGAAATGTAGGCATGTGTTTCTAAACTTATGAAAAACTGAACTCCTTACAGGTGAGCCACTGCATCCATATGTTTATAGAATGTGGTGCTGAACATTAAACAGAATATCCATCCATCCATTCGCTTCCGCTTATCCTTTTCAGGGTCGCGGGGGGCGCTGGAGCCTATCCCAGCTGTCATAGGGCGAGAGGCAGGGTACACCCTGGACAGGTCGCCAGTCTGTCGCAGGGCCAACACACAGGGACAGACAACCATTCACGCTCACATTCACACCTAGTGACAATTTGGATTATCCAATTAATCTATCCCCTCAAACTGCATGTCTTTGGACGGTGGGAGGAAGCCGGAGTACCCGGAGGGAACCCACGCAAACATGGGGAGAACATGCAAACTCCACACAGAAAGACCCCGGCCTGATGGTGGAATTGAACACAGGACCTTCTTGCTGTGCGGCAACAGTGCTAACCACCGTGCCACCGTGCTGCCCAGAATATCAAGTATTTAAAATGAGCTCAGTCTTAAACATATGCAGCAATGATATGAACCCATTCATTTTTACTTTTGGTACTTTATGCACATTTTTCCAATAACAGCTTTATGTGTTCTGAGATGTTTTCATAGTCTTTTATTGCTTCTTTTCCTAAGGGAATGGTTTAAGAGTTTCTGAAAAGTTGATTCTGTTGATCTCCACGTAACGCTTTCAGTGATCTTTTCGTCACTCAGTGACTTTTTTGACCTTCTTTGGGATTTCTTTACCTGGATGATTGATCATGTATCAAGATGGTTTGAAATTCTCCCACCACTAGTCATTTTCATCCAATAACAAATAATTTTTGGTAATACAGTAGATATTTATTTAACTATAATAGTAACAATATTTGACAGTTCTTCAGCAGTGCAAGCGGGTGAATATATCCATGTAGAGTGCAGACAGACAGCAGAGATGGTATGTTTTAATCTGATCCATTTTATCTTGTTAAATAGGTTTAGTAGAGGGAGATGTTGTTGTTGTTGGTTTATGTATTTTACTTGTCTTTAAAAGTCACGCACGCCACTGGTAAAATTAAATTCAGGTATTCTCAGTTCCATTGCCACAGGTGTATAAAATCAAGCACCTAGCCATGCAGTCTGCATATACAAATATTTGACAAAGAATGGGTCATTTTAAAGAGCTGAATTTGAGTGTGGTACTGTAACAATATGCCACTTTTGCAACAGGTCAGTTTGTGAAGTTTCTTCCCTCCTAAATGTTCCATGATCAGCTATAAGTAATCTAAAATTTTAAATTCATGCATTTAGGAAGTACCTTGCAGTACCTCAGCTTTGAAGTGGTAGACCATATAAATTTAGAGAGCAGGGTCTTCGAAGTGCTAAGGTGTGTAATAAAAGTCACCAGCACTGCTGACTCAGCAACTACAGAATTCCAAAAGTAGTCTAACAGTAACATAAACACAAAAATGGTGTGCACTAAGCTTCATGGCATAGGTTTCCATGGCCAAGCAGCTCCTGTGTGTGTGCGATATGTAGATGGACCAGTACTTTTGTCCATGTATTGGAGCCAGTGTTGACTTAGCTTAGCTGTTTACTTCATAAGGCCTGAAAGTAATTTAGAGAGCACTTAGAGTTAAACAGAAAAAGGTAAAAATATAAAATAAAGGAAAACCCATCTAACACTAAAGTGCAAAGATATGCATGATGTCAGTGTGTTCCATAGTTCTTTCTACACAGTATTTGACATGTGACTCTTAATTCAAAAAAACGACATGCTAGTACCTTGAAAAATCAATTTAGGGGTTGGGTGGGTAGAGGTGTATTAAGTGAGGATGCTGAAATGATTCAGTCACCAGTGAATTAGTCAGGAACATCTTTTAATCCTCTAAAAAATGAAAGATATTCAGTGAGTCTCGGTATGAATTTGCACATCATGACAGATTCCACTGTTTCAATGCCATTCAAAGGATATGCACAAAAAGCTATATGTCAGCATATGTTCAGCCAAGTCACATTACTGTACTAATACGCTCTGGAAGTGAGCAAAAGGTAGCTGGAAATGCATTTTGTGTACCTCCTATAATTCGTGATTCATGGTACTCAAGGAACATCCAATTCATATCCCCCACTGAGTTTTTCATCCCTTGTGCACAGCAGCAAAATTCTGCCCCACTTGTCTGGATGTGATTCAGCTTACAAAGACTTTTCAGAGCGGCAGGGTTTTCCTGGGGGTAGTGATCCTTACATGTGGATCGAGTTGAATATGAGACTGGGAAATGTAGCCAAAGATTTCCTCTTTTCTGTGTGTATTTAGGGTGTCTGTGTGGTAGCAAGAACACATAAATGCTTTGCAAATATAATATTACATAAAACATTTTTGAAGCACTACATGTAAGCCAACAATTATTTGAGATACTTCTTTGAAAAAGCACTTTGGCAGTCCCTCTTTCCTGCTAACACACTGCTTAGAAGGGTACATATTACCAACAAGCAAGCATTTATTTCCAAGAAGATTACATTCTTAAAAAAATTAAATGGAACAGCCAATAAATAAATGGAAAGCAAACACATAGTCTTGTGTTCATCAAGATGTTTTATAGGCAAAATCATTTGGTTTGTTATCTTTTCCAAGTTCCTTGCAAAATACTACATGTAAAACCAAGAAGGAAAGACAGAAAATAATCCTCATCACTTTCCAAAAAGGGGAATAGTAGCATGTAGTGTAGACGGCAGGCAGACAGCAGACAGACTCAGTGATCCACCAATATGACATTCTTTTGTGAAAAGCTTTTGTATGTGGAGGAAGGCTACAGCCTTGAACCAAGGCCACAAAAGAAAAAGTGGGATGAGTTATAATACCGCTGTCATGAGAAAAATAAGAAAAATTCTGATGCCTTTAACTGTCTCAGATAGAGAGTTTCACTGAACATGCACATCAAAGACCATCTATCTATCTATGACATAGCAGTGGAATAATGAAAAAACATGCTTCATAGCTGCTCTCCTCATCATGGCTATTCATTTTAGATTTTTATTTCACAACATTTTAAAAAGCAGTTACACCTTTAAGTCAAAAGATTAGTCAACTTAAGTTGAGCAAATACTTTATAATGTGGTTATTTTCTGTGTATGTTATGTAGCTGAGTAAAAGCAGGCGTATAGTATTCATTTATTTTACTTAGCGCATCCTTGAAAATATTTCTATATTAAAGTGATTGCAATAAAAGCCACAAGATTAGTTGTATGCAGATGTCTTAACACCCCTGAGCTAATATCTGTCATAGTGATGGGTTTCTGTTTAGTCACTTGTGCTGTGTTGCTTGTTTAATTTCTTCTGTTTAGTCTTTGGTTGCATTGTCTGGAGCTTTCTGGCAGTTTTTCAGCCTTGCCCTTTTGCTTGTGCTTTTTCTGAATGCCTTTCTTCAGATTAAAGGCTAGATTTTTGACTGGTGCCCCATGGGAAAAAGTACAGCAATGATATGTGCAAAAGTTTGGGCGCAGATATATTACAGCTTACTTACTGGTTATTTTTCACCCACTCTTGCTTGCAAATCATTTCACTTCTGAGATATTTTTAGGCTGCCTTGCACACACAGAATACTCTGTCAGTATTCCTCTTTAGCTTGCATTTCTTGAAGTAATAGTGGTTAGTGAGGTTTTCTTTGGATCATTGGCCTGTTGTAGATGCCAACCTTAGTTTATTGATTGATTGCATGCGATTTGGATATAGAAACAAATATTAATTAAATCCAGTCCATTCTTCCATTTACTCTGTTTCCTGTGCAAGATGTTCTTTTCATAAATTGCTGCTGTCTTTTTTTCTTCCTTGAAACACTTCTTTGATTATTTTGGCCAGTGGTATGTCCACAACATCTGCTTCCAAAATGACTCTGGGCAGCACTGCAGCACACACATGAGGACCCCTGCATCTAATCTAGAGTGGGTCAGTTTCTGCCAGGACATAGCAGATGATTTTCAGATATTCCATAGCGAGGGGGAAAAAAGTACAGTTTAGAACACTGGATGTGGAATTACTGTAGGAAATATCCAGAGTAGCCCAGCATTTCATGAGTTCAGTTATTGGGAAGCCCATCTTCAACAGGAGCTGGAGTTTTCCTGCCACTTGGATATTCTTAAAAAAGCACTCCCTCTGAGGTTATTAAATACCAGCAGCATCATACAACAGCAATATTGCTGAACATCTCCAAAGTGACTGTGTGGATTGAAAGATCTATTCTGATAAGAGTGACAAAATACAAGCATTCTGCATAACATAATAGTGAAACTTCCTGGTGTGGCTAAAGATGAGGCTTGAGCTGTGTATAGGGCTCATGGGTTCTTCCACACCTGACAGTGCAACACAGCTCCACTCACCCAATGGTGAAGCTATAGGATGAACAGTGTTCTTATAATTCAGGCTAACTCTACTGGGGTGTCTCACTCATCATCTAAACCTAAGTTTTTGCACATTTTTTGAACATTGCTTCCAAAAGCACATGCAACATCATGTTATGTATCTTTGTATTTTTTCACTCATAATGTAAAAACTGTAATTGATGTTTTATATGAATTTCATGTTTTGATGAGAGTTGATTGTTAAAAATAAGTATGTTGTTTAGTTTTCTAAACAATAATAAGCAAATTGTATTTAAACCTACATGTTTATATTTGTAAGCACAAAAAAAATATCTCCAGCATTGTTTATTTTTTTGTGAGTAATCTCCTTATTGGTTAGTTTCAGTTTGTCTACTTAAAAAAATGCTATATAGGCTGTTCGTCTTTCTTCTGGATGAAAAAAATGTGAGTTTTACATTCTATGTGTCTACTTGGGTGAAAAGCAAGAAAGAAACAGCATGCTGTTATAAAACCCTTATACAGGGCATTTGAATACATTATTGGTTAAGAATAGAATAGCCTTTTATTGTCATTGCACAATGAAATTGTGGCTGCTTCACACCAACTGTGCATGGTAAAAAAAAATATAAAAACAAAAATAAATAAATGAATAAATAATAAAACATAATGTAACAGTGAAAAATACTCTACAAAAAGTATGTATCTAATTGATATTTTTAAGTATTCAAAAATAAATATGAAATGAACAAATAATACGAAAGCAAGCTTTAGATTTAATATTTGAGGTTTGCTGGCTGACTGACTATGGTATATTCTGCAAAAGACAGCTGTCAGTCTCTGCGATGCTCACTGAGAAGCATGAAAGGCAGTCGTGATTGTGTCTTCAGTATAGTTTCTTCCTTGTTAGTCAGCAGTAAATATTAAAACGAAAGCAGTGTCAGTGGAGATACAAACCTTGACTCATCAGTCTTCTTAAATAAATTAGAACTTTACCATGACTGCAGGATATTTGCAAACCTATGGATAAACCTCCATATTTAAAAGTTAGCTCACCATTAGTCCGCTACGTGCGTTGGCTTTTCCATTCTGTCAAAGAGAAGGTGACCTTTTAGCAGGCAGATACTGAAAGACAGCCAACAAATGAAGATGCCCCACACAAAGGTCATGTTCTTCTTTAAAAAGGACATCAGAGAAAAACATCTGAAAGCAGTCATGAAGAAAGTGTTTGGGGACTGAGTAAAAACAGTTTTCTTTGGCAAATTGGCTACACAAGGGTTATAAGTATTATTTAGGGCTGAATGCCAGACAGATGCTGACAAAAAAATTGTGGTGATGTATGAGTTTTTTTTCTTTTTTTTTCTGAAGGACGGGACTATGTGTCTGTGTTCGAATGAGTCTATGGATGTGCAATCTTGATGTAATTTATTCTGACAAGTGACAATGACGCTTTACTACTCCAAGAGCCCACAACACTGGATGAATAATACATTTTGAATGGGTGATATGGGAGTTTGTGCAAGATTAACACTAGTCTTCTGACCATGTTGTTCTGTTTAAAATCACTTAAATAGATGTGCAGTTTGGAAGGTACAATCTTGTTTTATCTAAAGGTTTTGATTGTGCATCCAGCCTATAAAGGGGTGGAGGAGGGTCTCTCATATACAGCCATCATCTTGAACTGGATAGACTGTGAGTGACAAGGGTGTATCCTCTTAGCACAGACAGAAAGTGAAGGTCTTCACACCAAACTTAGCTTTTGACCGTGGGGGCTGCAGAGAGCAGGGACTGTCATGTTTGATTTAGATTTGCTTGACCCAGGTAGGCTTTGCTTTTGACATACTGCATAAATATAGAGAAGTACCTTACATGTAGGGGAATATGGGAATATGCAATCCTTCTAAACTCAGTGTATGTCAGACAAATCTATCAGTATGGATCCACAGCCCCACAGAAAAGTGAAAAAAGATGCTGTGCTGATCCTATTTATAATAGTATTTGGGCTATATAAGTATTATCTGTTATACTATGCCTATATAATACACTGCACAAAAAATCATGCTCTTTGAAAGGCTGAACAGAAAACTGCTTGCATTCTGGCTCCATTTTGGCTGAGACTGTCCACAGCTGCATTGTGAATTCCTGCCAAGATCATCCTGTATGGATCTGCCTTTAAACATGTTTGTTAGTGTTGTGTGCTCAGCATCTGCAGTAAGTGCTGAAGTTCTCCACTGACCTTGCCCTAGTTTTGCATGAAATCTGTGGTCTCTCCTTGCACCTCATACAACACCAGACTGACCTCTTTCAGGCTGTCAGTCCAATGAGGCCTCATTAAAATGGCTTGTGTGGAGAGGCTAGATGCAAAGCACCCACCTTTTTTTCTCATTGTCTGAAAATCAAAACATGTAATCAGACCTGGACTCTACCATAACATTTAATCAATCAGCCTCAAAAAAGAAGCAATTGATAAGCTTTAATTCAAGATTCACATAATTCTGCACTTAAATGCTTTTATGATTGTATGTAATTTAATCACTATAATAACCCTCTAGAAGAATCTACATGCATTGTGTTTTCTGTCACTGGCAGCAGTGGCAGTGGCATTACTGCAGTGCAAAGTCATAGAGAGAGTTTTGACTGCATAGGTACATTGATATGATTGTGATGAAGATACATTAGTGATGTAGTGAAGTTTCCTTGTATAGTTGATGATCTTATTGTAGATGCACTGTTTGTAATACTAACTTTTAAGTTATTAATATGTTATGTTGCCCTTGTCAAAGGAGCTAGTGTTGTAATTCACAACAGCACCACAGTTGTTTGTACAAGCTATTTTGTGTGCGACAACTGTATCGCCTAGTTAGTGTCTTATCAGTCTAATGTTAACTGGCAAGCCATGTCACCTTAGCCTAAGTTTCTTTTTTCCCCTCAGTTAGGTTGTGCTACTGCATAGGCCTGCGAGTCACTATGAGACCAAATCAAACCCTTCTGACTTTGTTATGAGAAACAAAGAATTTTCTGTTAATGTTCTTGATTCGTCTTTGGATCAAGCAAATATCTTGCTCCCCTGTGTGTACTCATTTTGAAAGACGTGTGTGTGTATATTTTAAATTAAATTTGCAGTAAAGCATCTCAGAACTTGTCACATGTTTTCCAATTTCTGAGAAAGTGTTAAAAAAAAAGTTAAAGTGTTAAAAACGTTTAAAGTAGAAAGTTTTCCAATACTTAGGACTGTCTGAGTGTTAAAGTTGTATTTTGAATAATGCCACCAATTAGGATAAGAAGTATTTTTGTATTCACACTTATCCAGAGAATGGCTTGAGTTAATCAGAGGTACCTAATACAATTTTATACACTTATTTTTAAAGTGGTACAAAAAACAACGCTGAGAGAAGAAACCAAACATGTTCATTCCTAAACCTAAAGTCATACTGACCTTATCCTACAAGATAACAGCTTTCGGAAACATGTCAGCTGGGTACATATAATACCACACTTATATAAAATTTGAGGCCCTTAATCTTGTCGTATTACTGTGTATCAAGCTACATTAAGTGATTTCATATTTGCTTCATCACAAAGCTCGTCTCAACGGAATTTGCAGTCAACAAGCTCAGCCAGTAAATAATGAGCAATCACATTACAAAATGATGCAATAAAGCAGCATAAAATGTACAACAAATGAACTGAAGTGAACTTAAAGACAATATGATGTAGAATAAAAAAAAGTTGTTGAGAAGAACATGTAGAGATCACACATTCAGAAAACCCTCATCTACCTAAAGTGCCCAAAATCACCAAATGACAATGAAGAGAAGTACAAAAAATGCGTAAAGATTTGTATGAAAATACCAATTTTATTCTTAGGATTTAGATATTTTTAGAATTTTAGGAGTATTAAGCATGAAAGGATGTTGCAAATCATAAAATAACTATAATATGGTATCTACGGGGATTTCATCAAGTTGTCAAAATATGAGTGCTCATTTTATTTTGCTAGGGCCTGAGATTTCTGGCTTTCAAAGGCATCATCTTTAAAAGCATGAAATTACAGTCACTGGCACTTTTTGCAAACACATCTGTACAAACTGTGGGCACAGCTCAATCTGAATGTGTCTTTTGAAAACTACAGTCCGAAAGGTATTGTTGAGAACAGATAGACGTGTTTTAAATTCATACACGTAAGTGCAAAGAATCCAAAGTTGGTATCAGTAACAAAACTTTTCAATATCAAAGGTGTGCCACATAATCCCCACTTTCATGCCCCACTCTCCAAGTCTGTTCCAATCCATTTCCCCAAGTTTAGAAATAAGCTCATATCATTGGAGACAATGATTGGCTGCATCCTATGTTTGTTTGTTGTTTGCTTTGACCAGAGAGACAGTTCTTTCAGTACCTTTGATGTGAAGACCGTATGATTTGAAATGGGAGCATAGGCACTAGCGAATGTCCCCAATGACTTATCCCTGCTTCATTGTTATTGGAGGCTCATCCTATCAAACAGTAGGAAACAAAATCATAATTAAGGACATTTGTAGAGGGGATTCAACTTTTATTACAGCACAAGCCAGCATAAAGCCCCCAAGCTTGGTACATGTTCAGCCAACAATGTCATAAAGCACAATATGGCTGCTGTAAGGTCCGGAGTGACAAGACCAAATGACTCTCTTGCCAGAGATAATCAGCTTTGTATGTCATGTTGACATGAACAGAGTGTTAAGGCATATTGCACTTTGATGCTGGCAGCACTGGCACAAAGCTGATTTTGGAAAATGCAATAGAACACAAAGGGAGACATTCCCGCAGTGCCTAACTGGCAACTGCATTAAACAACAATTCTCAAGCATAAACTGGTTAGAAGAGGCTTGGTGCATTAAGACTTAAACGATCGAGGCACTTAATGTCCATCCGGCAACAGGATGGACATTAGATCCATTCAAGATATTCTGCCCTCTGATCATTACTCTTAAAGACAAACTGCTGGCATGGCTATAAAGACTGAAGAAGTACATATCAGCACAGAGACATAAGAAGTACACATGTACTGCTTCACAGCAGTCACCAATTGAATAGAAGCCAAAGTTTAACACCCAGGTTTCAGTTGTTCTCAACATACGCCATGAGTAATATGAGGTATTTAGTGAATTTCTTCTTTGTAAGGAGCAGAAACATAGTGGAAAGATGCAGGCAATGGATTACAACAAGAAAGGAAATCACATGCAGCAAAGGTTTTGAGACTGACTTTCATCCACCTTGTCATGAGCACATTATGTAGTACACTACCAGGCCTACAGAGCCACAGGAGTCCCAGCAGGGTCTGTGAATTGTTTTGGTGGCAATGATAATGAGAAAGAAACCTTAGCATCTTCAGTGGTTTTAAGACAAATGACAAAGCCAACTCACATAGCACTAGTGGCTAATCTATTCCACCCACGGACTGGTGAGGAATGTATTATACAACCTCTAGCTGACGCTTTGGGTTCAAAGCAGAGTTAGCAGAATTTCCAAAACTGCATGTGAGCTACCCCAACCTTTACTCTCTCGCTCTCACCTCTCACACAGACGTGTGTTTGTTTTTTCATATATATATATATATATATATATATATATATATATATATATATATATATATGATATATTAGGGTGGACAAAAAGGCTAAAAAAGATGCTGTGATAACTGAGGGAATGTGGCTGCAGAAATACAAAGTCACAAATAATATCAGTATCAGTAAACAAGAATTTAATCTTAGTAGATCTGAAAAGGGCAATGGGTTACTAAATTATCTGTGAGGAAAATGTAATATCCCATGGGCAGGCTTGTATATTAAGATTATCTTTTTTCGTGAGCCTCATACATAAATATGTCTTCCTTCCAGAGATTACAAATTAACCTCAGAGTGTGGGACTGTTTATTAAAATACTGATAAAATATTCTTGATATGTTCAACATCAAGTATATGTCTTAAATGTAGAGAGAGACACACAAATTGAACTCACAATAGAAGCTCTTAGCTGACAAAAGTTCACAAAACCTGAGCAAAATGTTTAAGTCTATCACAAGACTTTTTGTGTAATAATGAGAGTATACCCATTGTAAAAATCCATAATTTAAAACAAACTCTGTATAATATTTCACAGATAGGTGAAAACGCACCTCTTCTCCACACTCCATAACACATAAACAGAAAGGTGCTGTAATATCTGATAGGCAGGATTTAATTCCACTTCATTATTAAGAGCAGGTATCTATATGATTCTCCAGCACGGGAGCCAGCACTTTGTATTCAAAAGCATTTTCTGGCCCCATGCAGTTGTATTACTTTCAGTTACAGCTCATGAATAACATCAAACAGACCATGAAGTGCATAGAAATAGAAAATGTGATAACTACGAGGGTGTAACCAGCCACTGTTTGAAGTACCTTTAAGCCTCCGGATCTTGAAATGTGGGTACAAGGAAATGCATATTGGTGTAGTGCTGTATAATAAAAATCACTGTCTAAATTGGTTGATTACAAGATAATGGACAAAGTATGGGAGAAGAAATAGCCAAAGGCATAATAGTAATAAAATCAGAGTCTGAAGTTTTCTAATGTTGGCTTTAAACCAATATTTATTCAAAATTCACATCAACTTGGCTTCTGCTAAACTTTTGCAAGAATTCTAACATTCATTCTGTTACATTGTCCATCCATACCACTTATATAAAGTAAGAGTGATTTGGAATTCTTTTGTGTGGAAGACTATACCTACCTATGATATAGCTGAAGCACTGAAGTAAGCCATAATGCTTGTAGAATGCATACTGGTACTTTCTAAAGCTATTCTGCATTTCAACAAAGGGGACATCAAGTTCATACCTGAACACAAGAGCTATATGTTTTTTCACTGGATTGTTTGAGCTTTGAGTGAGGCTAACACTTATACATATTCAAGGATAACAGGGCACTGAAGTATTGAGCTCATCTAAGTATTCCCTGTCATACATGAATTGTGAAAGCTTTGGGAAAGAAATGAATGATGACTTTGACATATAACTCAGGATTTATGATCAGATGTATAATTCAACTGCATCACACACTCATTATAGCAACAGCAATGGCATTTCAGTAGTTAATCCACCCACTTTACGCTTCAGGGAGTTCAACCTACGCTACCTACACATGAGATAATTAAAATGCTTCTAGACATTACAGGAAAACAGCAAAGAAGCACATGTACTGGATAACTTCATAATTTGTTTCCTAGATTTATGTCATTCAGACTCCTGTCACTGCAGCATTACAATTAGAGACTGTACCTTCTATTTTTTTATTCATTAACATCCAATGCAACATATTTGGTAATATTCCTGAGACTTTGGAATTTTAACTGGATTGTGTGTGTGTGTGTGTGTGTGTGTGTGTGTGTGTGTGTGTGTGTGTGTGTGTGTGTGTGTGTGTGTGTGTGTGCCTTTTAAGTTATAATTGACTGACTGTCACAGTAGTGGACCACTTTCTTAGACCAGTTTGTATTATACTTGACCAGTAAACTTGATTCTGATTCTGTTTATTTACAGGTTGGATAAAGGTATGTCATGGATACTTTCTGAAATTTTCTGAAAATGTACTTCCACATTTAATGCCCATGTTCTAACACCCCCACACTATTTGAGGTCTTTACTCTTAGTCAGGTCCAATCCAAACAAAGGTAGCGTTTGATTAATCACTACCTCCCATCATTAATACATATTAAATTAGGGCTGAAGGTCAACCTTCTTGAAATGTAACGTTTCTTCAGCTCACAAAGTAGTGAGGGACACTCTGTATTCAACAAACACTGACACCTTTAATATGAAGCGCTTTCACAGCCACTTTTTCTTATTGACCACTTTCCAACTTGGCAGGCATGCAGTTATTAAGCCATAATAAATAACAGCAGGCTTTTCCCGTAGGCTGTCCTCAGTGCCACTGGTGATGGGAATGCAGTGGAAACAAGAATGCATGTGGGAAATAATAGAGTATTACACATAAAGAACCCAGTGTATATTGTTGTCTTTTCTTTTTTTGGCATATATGTAGGTTCCAATGGGTCACTAAATCAAACAAAGACACAAAGGTAAAGAGTGACTAAAGTGCCTAAGATCTACAGATAGATTGCCACACAGATGTAATTTTTCATCGTATAAGCTCACTGACAAATGAGCCTAGATGATCGCTGGGAATTTGTGCAAGGCAATTGATCATCTCATGGAGCTACGCCAAACCTGCATGAAAATCATGATCTATTGTCTCAAGTAGTGTGAGGAGAGCAGTTAGTATTTGAGACCCTAATTGGTTATCTAAATCTTCATTGTTCACTTGTTTAGAAGACAATATTTTATGGCACCGCTTGATCCTGTTTGTGCAATCAAAAGTATGAACACAAATAGCAAGATGGCTGTTCATTCATTTAGCTTCTCAGAATAAATAAAAGAAATGAGTAACAGAGATACCTTAGCGCACCACACCACTTTAGCTTCCATAATTGTGGTCATAACTTATTTCATGCATTTCATCCCACACAGCAACCTACCTGATGGAGTATTACTTCAGCGCTCTGCTTGAGCCACACTAACCCTTATACACAGTTGTACTCCTGTTGTATCTCATGCTAAATGAATGCTTTTAGTGCACTACTTAATGTACATGCTTATTTTATATGCACGGTCTAGTGTGCATTATACATTTTGTCACCTTGTGATGTGCATAATGTGTGGCCCCACTACCCCATTCTATATGTGTATTCTGTGTTACAAGGTGATTTATTGGCCTGTTTGTGCACATTAAAAATAGAGTATCATTCTGTAAATATGTGAATGAGGAATACAGGTTCAAATTTTTGTTACACTGCACACAAAGAAACAGCATTGTTTCTTTACAGATTGTAAAGTATAGGTCTTGTCAAAAGACGTGGAAGATAGAAAGTTTTGCATTAATATTTATAAGCTACTCTAAGCTTGTGTACTGTAATTGAATACCATTTTCCCATATATGTGGCTTTTAGTTTCAGTATGTGTTTTGGGGTAATGAGTTCAAGTGACACATTTTCACATTATGACCCTCATAAATCTATCTGTCACAAAGAGCAGTTTTACATTAGTGCCACTTTGATTATTCTGTGCACTTTTGCAGATTTAAATTAACTACCTGCCAGATTTCCAGCAACACTCAGGTACGCTACATAAAATTTCGGCTCATAGTGTTTCGTTGTTATATGAGTGCAAGACAGATATCTTTTGGGTTATCAAAGTGAGCCTAAGATTACTGATTTTATTCTAGTAAATTATTTTGTCATGGTCACCATTATCTAACTTTATTCATGTCAGTTCCATCAACAAGTGTAAGAATCCTTTTAGCTTGAAACTTTATCTTATTTATAACTCATTGTATCATTAAAGTAATTTGACATCATTTACAGTACAAAAAATCTTTATTTATGTAATAATGCGCCTTTATGCCTCTCCTACTCCTACTATACCTACTCCTACCTCTGTCAAAAACAAAACTTTCTTTAGCTTCTGTCTCTTTAAGCTCCCTAATTCTTGAAAAGCATCTTTTGTCTGATTGGCTGCCCTTGGCACTTCTTCATTTTTACATTTTTACCCCAAAAAGCACATTATTTTATGCACTTCAAGGACTTTATCTACCTTGCATCCACACCTACAGCCACCTTTTAGAGTCACCAATTAACGTGCATGTCTTTGGACTGTGGGCGAATGCTACAGCACCTGGAGGAGAGAGACAGGGGGAAAAAAGATCAACTGCTGTCTTGTTGTCTTGTGGGTTCTTGTAAAGGCTAAACGCATTTAACTAAAAACAAAAGCACAACTGCAATGGGGGAAAAACCACTGGAGAATTAGCAGGGGTTTTTTTCTCCCCAGGGACTTGCCTTATTATTTGAGCTGGCCATGTTTAATATGAACATTAATCACTGTAACAGTTTATAAACAGTCACAGTAAAAAACAAAGTACACTCTCTATCACACCTCATATCAACTGTCAAACACAGTCATGGAGGGGTGATGATTTTGCCTTTTTTGTATCCACAGGACCTTTGTTCATCATGGGGTGTGCTTATATTTCCACCCCTGCATTTTAGTTTAGGTTTTTTTTTAACACAACCTTTAAAAACTCATGAGAAAAACTGATATATCTAAAAGACGTATTTAAAGCCACATAATCTTTTTTTTTTGCAAGATTATGACAATATAATTTGTATGAGACTTCAAAATACAGAATAGACAGTAAGATAAGAGGGTATATGGGGGAAAAAACAGTATTTTATTACATTTGTAGTGGATTCAGATTGCATCATACTTTTCTAAGCCTCATGAAGATGTTAATTATATCTTCTGGTTGTCTGTGAAGGTTCTCAGTCATCCAGGTCATCATAGTCTAAGGAGCTTGGAAAGAAAAGCGTCTGGACTTCTTTGAGTTGCTTGAAGACGTTTCACCTCTCATCCAAGAAGCTGCTTCAGTTCTAAGGGTCAATTGGTGGGGAGTCCCAGATTTAAACCCAGTGGGAGTTTCCCCCCCAAAGAGGGACAAAGGACCCCCTGATGATCCTCTACCTAATCACATGAGCCAAGGTGTGAAAGCAGGTGGGGGTCCTAATCAGCCAGGGTTTCGGGTGAGCTCATTGTGAAACCTGGCCCCACCCTATCATGTGATTTCCTGAGGTCAGATGGCCCAGGATGTGAGTGGGCATTAAGGCGTCCGTCATAGACTACATCTTTTTGTATCCAACGAGCCTACAAACATGCACCATCATTCACCATATGTCTGTGTGTGCAGGTGCGTGCGCTCAAAATCCGCTCGAAATGTGTGTGCTCTGAACCTTACTGCCTATGCTCTGAACTAACCATCAGCAGCTAGCTGTCAATGACAGAGTTAAGCAGGAGGAATGGTAGATAAGTAAATGAAGCCAAAACGTGTGACTGTATTGTAGCAAACAGCTACTTAAGTTACATTTTAATGAAACTGACATTGGTCCTAGACAGTAGGCAGTGTTGGGGAGTAACGGAATACATGTACCGGCGTTACGTTTTTAAAATACAAAATATGGGTAATTCTATTACGTTACAGTTACCATTTAAAATGGTGCTATTCAGAATACAGTTGAAATAAAGGGATTACACGGCGGTCTTTTCCTGTTTCATATGTTAGGCTATGCCCTCTCTGTTTTTGGTAATTCCACGCTTTGCCGGCGGAAACCCAAACAAAACACACATTAAGAGGCTCTAATGCCTGTGTCTGAGTCTCGCGGCCCATGTCACCTCTACTTGCGGCTCGCATAATGACGTGACAAAATATTTTTTTAAATTATTGTTCAAAAAAGGATTTAATATGAACCCAATAGGCATAGCCCTAAAGAATGTAGCCTTATGGGCAGTGTAGCCCAGTTGTAAGTAAGCTATTAGGCTTGGCTGTACACTGTGTTCGTGTATTTCTCCGAAACAATAAGTTCCATTGGAGCAGCCTTTCAACGCCTCTCTCTGTCTCTCACTAGCAAAGTTGACCCAGACAACAAAGTAAAGCTAGTTTTCAGTTACGAAAAATTCCCAGATGTTTAAACATGCAACTATTTTGCTAGGAGTAATTGAAATGATTAAAGAAAATCAACAAGCTATTTATGCAAGACAATTCATAATTTTATTGGGGGGTTTATATTGGCTTGGTCTGATTATTGGGGGGTCATAACCCCCTATCCCCCCTGGAAATTATCCGCCTGCATCCATCCATCGATCCATCCACCTGCTTATCTGGGTCCGGGTTATAGAGGCAGTTATGACTCTACTGGGCATGAACTGCCCCAGACAACATAGCTCCTGGGATAACTCAGGCACGCAAACCCCTCCACTATGGTAAGATTCTGCTGTAAATCTGCTGTAATTTTAGCACACATGTTTAAGAAAATATATTCATAATGCAGAGAAATAACATGGGTAGGATGACAACAAATAAACAAATAAAACAACAAATAAATAAATAATTCTGAATATTTTCTGAACTCTAATTTTTCATCGATCCAATCAGAAAAATAACAGTTGGTTATACATCCTAATGGATAAGTTGTGTCTAAGTGCCATCTTACAAAGCAGTGTTAAATGGACATTATATTAAACAAGTCTATTAATCAGAGATAAATAAAAACTAAATAAATTTAATTATCGGCTTTGTGTTTCATTTATTTTCTTAACCGCTTATCCAATTCAGGGTGAGAGTGCCGGAGCCTACAGCAACGGATGCAGGGCAAGAGACAGCTCACTGGGCTTGAGTTTTTAAATGATGAAACACTGGAATGCATTTACTTGCCAATATGCAGCTGGTAAGGACCTTATAAGGAGTTTACATTTTTAATACTATGGTCACTGTAAATACTTGACTTCACCAAAAGTGTCACTAATATGTGTGCAATGGAAAATCTTATTAGGTGAAGATGAGATTATAATCACAACACGTCCTCTCTGTATCAATATTCAGCACAAAAACTGTATTAACCCCAAGTCATGCAATCACTAATAAACCCTATACAGGATTAAAAGTAGGTAATAGTCTTGATTCACCCATAAAGGGACTTCGCTATCACAATTCTGAGGTAAATTTATGCATATTCCTAATACACTGTATGTATTAAATGCCAAAAAAGTCAAAGAGGATTATTGCACTATAAATGTGTGCCTGTGAGCAGACAGCAGGCAGTTTTGAAGGACAAAAGAGTCTTCAGGGCTTACTTGTCCATTCACTTGTAATTTTAAATGTTTAATCCTTAATGACCACCACATTATATTTGTTTTATTATCTATGAGGCTATTATCTTATTGGATAAGTCTTGATTAAAGAAACATACTTATGGCATCAAAGCACCCAAAGGTTCTGCATATACTTATTCAGCAATTGTTGACAGCCTAACACAGCACTTCAGGCAGGATCTTATACACAAGAGAATAGGACAACCTCTTTCAAGGTTTGAGAGATAATTATAGATTATTATACAGTAGGTCAGGCAGTGGGGTGGGATCCAGACAGTGCCAGGTGGTTAATACTAGGGTTGCAGTTGGGTCATGTCGACTGAATGCCAAGCCAATGTAAGCAAGATGACTTTTAAATACTAAACTCTTAGAATATTTAATATAAAGCATAAATGATGTCCAAGGGCATTTATTGTATTTCAGTTGTGATGTTTCAAAAAATCTGCTACCCATTTTCTGCTATTTGCACTACATTTCTGTGTACATTTCTATTTTCAGTATTTGCTTTCTTGTTAAATGCTTATCTTGTAACTTTTAATTCATGAAGAAGATTTTGATGTCTGCATTTGTTCCCTCTGTATACTCAGATGTCACTGCTTCATGATACATAGAAAATAAAGATGCATTTCAGTATAAAAATATAGATTGATAGGTATTGATACAGATACAAACACAAATTTTCTGTAAACAGATAGTAATTGACATTGGTTCATATTACTTTAAATTTCTTTAAGTCAGTTTTTAAATTGACTTAGAACAAGCTTCATTATTTCTAATACAAGCTGGTATTTGACTATTTTTGTTCTTAATCACAGAATAAATTATTGTCTGGGGGACATATTATCTGACTCACTGATATATACCCTGTATTCATTTTAACTGCCTACACATGTAACTTCTTGACCTGCCTAGAGGATGGAAACAGAAAAGAACTGATGTTCTTTTTTACCTTTATTTAGTGTCATTTTATTTGTGTTATCAGGTAAGGTTTTTATACATGAATCATATTAATAGGTAGAGATATTTTACTAAGGTTAATTAATGTTTATATTGTACTCATTTGTTTGACCTACACAAAAGGCATTGCACCAAAAGAATATATGTTTGAAATGTATAGCACTGGTTTTAGATAACTTGATAATGGCCATAAATTAACTAAATGAAAAATTAGATGCTTTAAAACTGTTAAAGCATGTTTAAACATGTGCACACACAAAGACACACACACAAAGACAGACACACACACACAAACAAAAGGAAGAAATGAGCAAGGTTTATATTAGAAATGTTTCTTGTAGCAAATCTACATTTTACTCTGTACTCAGATTGTCTGCCTGTCCGTTTTTTAATCAAATAAATTACACTGCAACCTTTTCTGATAATTTCACACTGGTCTTGACTGTGAGCATTGTTAATGGCATTATGGATTCTTTTACCCTTTGTCCCCACTTTAACTGTCACAACTAAAGATTGAATTAAAATCTTTAGCTAAACTTGACCTAATTCCAGCCCTTTAACCCTTAGTCCTAACCCTTATCCAGTCACTTGAAGCTGTGAGTACTAAGCAAAGTTTACTTACAATGCAAAAATGTTACACCAAAAAAGACTTCAAACTATGTGTCCAGTCAAATACAGCAAGAAATACATACAATACACATAGGCATATAGGCACAAAGAAAAGGACGGTCATTTATCATTCTGAGTCTTTTTCAAACCTATCACAGTAAAATGGTAAGAACCAAACACCAGTGAAAACACCTGTTATCTTTTTTGGTTTAAAAAAAATCCTATTGTTTTGGTGTTTTTCACTTTGATCCATTTTTGCATTCATAAAGCATTCGGAAGGGAAGCATCTGTGGGCTCTGCAACACCAGTCATTATTGGATTTATCTTCTTGTACATCCCCCAAATGTTTTTACATTAAATTGGTGCACAACATTCACAGAATAGGAAACAAAAATAACACAGCATACATACTAATCCACAAGAAATAGAAACTTGTTATTGGAAAAGTTTTTCCAAACAACAATGTCCCTTGCATTGTTATGTACCCTTCAAACAAACTGTAGCTTGGAACTAACAGCTTATAAATAAGCTGTAATATTGACTTTGGCATCATTTTAAAGAATTCTAGTATCACTTCATCACATTACACATACTGTATCTGAATTCATAGTAGAAAGTACAACTGACCACACATCCACTGTGATATTTGACTGTAATTAAATGTGCTGGTAAGTCAAGCCGAAACTGGTACTCATTTTGTTTTTAAATTGAGCGTTGAGATAATGACCAAAGGTACTCTAAGCTGCTCCTTTATTTCCCAAAGGGTCACCACAGTGGATGGATCCACATATTTGATTTGGCACGTATTTTACGCCAGTTGCCTTTTCTGATGCAACCCTCCCATTTTCAGAGTACACTAACTTGTGACTCTTGAGTCTGGGTTTTTTGTGTCTTCCCCTTGTCTCAAAATTAAAGGTCTTTCCCATGTTAGGTAAATGTGTTAACCACAGTGTGAATTTCATCAAATATAGCAAAAATGCAACAGGACAGACACTGCTGAAATATTTTCTGATTCTGGCAAATAAATTCAGACCTTTTAGTTAATTTAGTATAAAAAAAAGAAAACATAATTTGTATTATATTACAGTAATTTTTGATAATCAGTTTACACTGGTGTTCAAAGAACACCAAAAACCAACCCTTTTTAACCCTCATGCTTTTACTTTAACGTACATGGACTACCAAATGGGGCCCCTTGGGGACCCCAAGGATAAATTACTTTAAGAAGCAAGCTTTTCCCAGCTGTAAACCATGGCCTCATACTTGGAGGTACTAATTCTCACCAATTGCCCCAATCTGACCCAGTGCAAGATGAGTTCATTGCTCAATAAAGCAAACAGAATCACATTATCTGCATAAAAACAGATGAGATCCTGGGAGATCCTCAATACAGCTGTACAAGACTGGAAACAATTAAAAATAAAAAAGCTAAATGCACACTACAGACAGTTATAGCACACAGTTTGTCTCATGCACTGCACAGGGAGCAAAGAGTTGTTAACTTCCTCTCTATGTTTCATGGCCAAAAGTAACACCTTTTTTGAGTAAATTTTCCAGCAAGTTAACTGATTCATTTAATACAAAAATTACTTTGAGAAACATTTAATATTTTCAATGGTTAACTATAAAAAAACTTAACTGGATATCTCACTAATTAAACTAACTTAAAGTGTCTTTTGTGTGTTTCTTGTTAACATCGCACAACGTTTTTGCCATTTTCTGCGTTAAAAAAAATGTAAAGTTTACAAGAATAAAATTTCCTTGGACACTATATTCATCTTTGACGTGAACAAGTTTTGTGATTCAACGATAACTGGATGCACTGCTGCAGCAATTTTTCAAAACTTGATTGCACCAAAAGGCTTTTATGTACGAAACCATGATATCGAAGAAACGTTTTCTTATTTAAATTACAAATATAATCCTCCTCCATAACCATATCACTCCATGCTGCCAACCTAAATGAGTTGATTATAAATTAGGCTGAATCGCAGGCAACTAATTGCACTATGTGATTAAGGTCAGACTTCTAATGAATGATCAAATGACATAATTATTATTCACATTAGTCCTGCCACAGAGTATATCACTCTGTATGCAGAAGGGCTGTTAAATGTTTGGTCATTGCAGGCAGAATGTTTCACTCTAAAGCTAAAATCAACATGATTACATAATCTAACATCAGAGCTGAAGCCACGCTGATAAATATGCCTCTTACTTTATTACATAAACTTAGAAAATCTTTTGCAAACTTGACATTGGGTATACCTGTTCTTCCTATTTAAGTGTAATACATATATGGCGCATTATTAATCTGCTTTATTTAACAATGTCTCCAACGAACAAATGGAGACCACGCTAAATCGAACCAGTGTGACGCTTCAGATAAGTGGAAACAGTAATAATTATGGTACACCAATGTGCTTTAAAGTTAGGTTAAAAATGGTTATGCAAGCATATTTTCTGACAAAATATTTTACTTAAAGTGTTGCACAGTTATATGTTGGCTAGCACTATTGCCTCACACCAAAAAGGGCCTTTAAATCCATTGGTTCTCTGAGGCCATTCTGTGTTAAGCTTTCATGCTCTCACATTGCCGGTGTGGGCTCTCACAGTGTATTTCAGTTTTCTACCACAGTCAGAAGACATGCATGTAAGGTTAATTGGCAATTCTAAATTGATTGGTGTAAGTGGAAGAAAATGGATGGGTCTTTAAAAATAAATTTATCAGTGTGCGTGAAGACAGCCCCAATGTGTGAGGAGAAATTGTTCCTTGGAGGTTAAAATAAAGTTACAACAACATGAAGACATCTACCTCAGAATCAGAGTGGGAATTAATTATCATATTTTGGGTAAATAAAACTTCTAGATCACAGAAATACTGATTGTCTTTCCGATCTTCATTGTAATAAGGCTTAATAATATATGTCCCCCTCCAATCAGTTCTTCCTTAACATGTCAGATTTTAAATTCTGTTTATTTATTTATTATTTATTATTTATTTATTTTTATAGGCTTTATCCTTCAAGCTCAGGTTTTCTACCAGAGGCCTGGGAGCTTATATGTGCTGTTGCTAGGACTCTTTTGGACAGAGCTCTCGGATGTTCTTCCTTGGATCGGCTAAAGCCATTTGCCCAGTTTGTGTGCTAAGATTACCACAGGGACCACTGTTGCCTTCGCCTTTCACTCTTCTCGAGCTCCTCTCTCTGCCCTTGGTACTTCTCCAGCTTCTTGCGTTCCTTCTTTCTGTTGTTGCTATCACTTGGCATAGCTACATCTATCAGTAGGGCTGTTTTGCTCTTCTTGTCCACCACTACTATGGCCCGTTGGTTAGCCATCACCAGTTTGTCCATCTATATCAGGATGTCCTACAGGATCTTTGCTTGGTAAATGTCAAGCATTCTCCTGGGGCATTTGACCTCGGGACTTCCAGGTCTTACTCAAAACAGATGTGCCTCTATAATATGGCAGCCACTTGGTTATGATGTGTCATGTATGCCCTGCCTGCTAGCAACTTCATGCTGTCATTATGTGCTGGATTGTGTCAGGGGCATTTTTGCACATCCTGCTCCTGGGGTCTATCCTAGTTTGGTAGATCCAAGCCTCTATTGAGCTTGTTCCTGTGCTGCCATGATTAGTGCCTCTGTGCTTTCTTTCAGTCCAGCTTTGTCCAGACATTGGTAGGATTTCTCAATATCAGACACTTCTTCTGCCGGTGGCACATACTCTGCAGGGGCCTGTCCTTCAATGATGGTTCCTCTCCTTGCTCCTCTCCTTTCCTCGGTTTCTTCTGTCTGAGATATTTACTAAGCACACTACCAGTTGTGGCCATCTTCCTGATGTACTCAGGTTGTTGTTTCTTCCTGACACTAACTAATTCTCAGCCTCCTTCCTTCTGCTTAGTGTACAGCTTCAGGGTGATGTACTTGGGGTGAAATCCTCCATGCATGGTAAGTGGCTTGTGTTGATGTAAGTGGCTTCTAGATCTCCTTTGGCCAGCTTATTATCCAGTCACGGTACCTGATGACCTGAGTTTTGACTACCTTCCCTCTTTTTGTTACCATCCCACAGACTTCTTCTCCAGTGTGAATGACATTCTGATGTCAGTGCTGTAGATTCTAGTGGTGTGGATCAGTGAATTGACATCTTGTTCGCTCCTGTCATGTGTTGTTTGACATATCCTGATCGAATTCCTAAAAAAAGGCTCTTTAGAGTCCTGTCGATCTTGTAGTCCTGTTGATATATATAATTTTTCTTTTGTGTGCAGAACAACCTGTAAACAGCTTCATTCTGTCAGACTGTATTTGCATCTCCTTGCTGTCTTTGGATGTGTTTTCTCACTTTGGAGCGTGTGTTCCCCATTTGTTCATAATTTTGACAAATTGCATACTTTCATTGTTTTGGTTTTGTTTTTGTTTTGTTTGTTTTCTGTGGTATTTTTTTTTGGGGGGGGGGGTTGCTGTGAGCTGACATCTCAGGGCCAGTGAACATTTGTCTTTGATTTGAAAAGTTACAATTTCGTGATAATACATGATAGCATGAAAAATCATCAAAGTGTGGCTGAGCAATACATATTTCTGATAATAAAATCAATATTTAAATATTTCACAATATTTCCCAAATTGACAGATAATTGTTATGTTGCAAGATACACACAACCTTTCTGACAGTAAATATAGAAGCCATTCTATTACACATTGCTATCATTCTAGTTGTTGTGCCCCAAAAACATTTTTTTGTGCCCATATGTCAAGTCCCATATGCCAAAAAATTCAGGATGTCCTACTGTTTTCGGTCACATTGATAAGCACACAAACCAGCATGCTTTATAGCCGCTTAGCCAGGCATACAAACGGCAACAGGGTTAAGTTCAAGCTGCAGTGTAGCATATCCCATTTCTGTGCATTATGCATACAATACTACATGATTTTTAAGCACAGCTGCGTTATGTACTGAAAGTAAAAATAAAGACAAGCGAGCAAGGATATTGAAATATACAAAAAGCGCAGGTGTATTAATCATGACTGTATTGCATGTAGGGTAGGTCCTGCTGTTTAGCATTCTGACTGTCATAGCTTCTGAAAACACTTAATGGAAACACTTACTGAGACACTTAATGGAACTAGGCTATTATTAATGCACCTGTGCTTTCCTTGTTGTGTCGAGTCAAAATGTCTGCTGTTGAAAAAGGTTGGGGAGGAAGAGATTCCTAGTAAATGTGTAGGTATAGGTAATTCTTACACAGTCCAAACATAAAAAACAAAACAGAAAGCTCTATAGAGACGGAAGTGCATTCATTACATTTTTAGACCTCAGGGTTGTGCATTTTGGTGAGTAACGCTGCATGTAAATAGAACACTCCACAGGATACCTTTTAAGAAAACATCCAGCAGGTGGTAATAGTCTGCACTGCAAAATATAAATACATTGGCATTAACTGCATAGTTGGAACTTGTTGAATCATGATATCTTATTCTGGAGGCCAAAACATTTGGTACCTTGTGTGTTTTTTGGATTAATGTGAATACTACTTGCCAAGAAGCAATCATCAAAGCTGTGTCTGCATTTATAGCATGGTGCTCCTTTGCTCCATTGTTTAACGTTACTTTAGAGGTAGCAATCTTACTATATTGCATAGAGATATAAATCACAGATACACAGAGATAAGAATCCTCCACAAAATCTGCAAATTATTATTTTTAAACGGTTCCAGCATTGAAAAATGTAGTAGTATTGTTAACACCATCAATTGGAAAGTACAGAAATGCACATGCAAGGTTTTCTGATTACAGTTAACAAGCTGTGTCTGTCGTGTTAGTAAATTACCCAAAGCTGAATATGGTGTCTTAGTTTGTGACCTTGCACTAAATTGCACATAAAGTGGGCTTGTCATACTCAGGTGACTGCACCTACGTTTAGAACAGCACAACTTTTGTCAATCACTTATAAAACTAACCATACCTATAAGGAAGAAGACAGTACAGTGCAGTTGGTGTAAAACAACTTAAAGATTGGTGATTAAATAATCCCTTTGTCCCCTGTGCTACCTACTGGTTGTTGTTGTTTTTGTTTTATTTTGTTTTGTATTTTACATACCTTTTAATGCATAATGGGAAAAAATGTACATCAGTTATGTAACTTTATTAGCCTTTTGAGAAGTAAAAAAAAAAACAAACAAAAAACAAAAAAAGCCAAGTGGCAGAGGAAAGGAACATGAGCTGTATTTGGTGGCTTTTTGAAACATGGATCTGGACCATTGACAGGTGGTTGGAAACTGTGCTACCTTGATAATGAGATTCAGGAAGGTCCTTGCTAGTAACTCAGCCAGAGGGTTTACCCAGGCTTATCTGCAAGCTGTACCACACTGAGGGAGAGAGAGAGAAAAATAGAAGGAAAATGGGAATTTTGGTATAGACACTTGTCTTTCACAGTAAACACGTGTGATGAATATTGAACATTGCTTCCAGTTTTAGAACATTAATCACATTTCTAAGTCGAGTAAGTGACAATTTCAGCCTCATGGTACCATCTGGCTGTGGTAAAGCATTGCCTGCAATTAAAGAGTAATAAAAAGATCAAATGTAGGTGTTGATTTTCTTACTTTTTAATTATTAGTGCATAACCTGGACAAAGCAAGTTTAGTTTATTAAAATTTGTCATATCATATTTTAGATAGATATTAGAAATGAAAAGCTTGATCTGCCAAAACACTGTAATTTCATATTAGCATATCATAGTTGCCAGTTGGTGACAAAAGAAACTGCCAAATTTTCTCATGAAAGGCGCATAATTATTGGTGGGACAAAATATTGATAAGCTGACAATTATTAATATATAACAGACACCCCAAATCATTCCCCTGTGGTAATTTAACTTGCTGGAGTCACCAGTTCATGAGTCCTTCTCATGTTACCCTCAACTGAATGAGGGTAAAGTGCAAGAAAGTAAAGTAACTTTCAGTGACGAAGAGAAAATTTACAGGGGAGAAATGACAGACACTTTGAATAGATTGGAAAGCATATCAGAGAGCCCATTAAATACATGGACACAACAAAACTGACCAGTGAAAATAATAAACACACTGGTACCGTGCTGTGGAAATACACATGATCCCTGCTTTTGCCTTTTTAGGAGTAATTTTTCTTGTCAGTAAAACATACTGTGAGTCATTGATGATTTTCTTGCAGTATATCTTCTTGCAAAAGTGCCATTTTCATAGCATTGTTACCAAAGTGTTGTGATAATATGTATTGTGGGAAATGTAAGGTTGTATTACAGAGAGTATTGACATGACATAAATTTAATAATAAGACGGTTCTAGGTTTGAACCTGATGATCTGCTGAGAGTTTGCATATTCGACCTGTGTCTCTAGATACTCCAATTTCCTCCCATAGTCCAAAGATATGCATGTTAGGTTAATTGGTGATTCTAAATTGGCAGGAGGTGTAGAAGTGATCATGAATGATTGTCTCTCTGTGTTAGCTGTAGTGATGGACTGGTGCCTTGTCCAGGATGTTCCCTGCCTCTCGCCCAGTGTCAGCCTCGACTCTAATTGGATAAGTGGTTGAGAAAGTGGATGGATGGATGTTTGTGCAAATAACTTTTTGGTTCATTAGGTGTGCACAAACATGAACAATTACACTGTTTCACAAATGTCCATGAAATGGGGTTGTCAGTAGGGCCTCTCCCTGAAAGTCAAAGCTTTAAAGCATCAGTCAAAGCCTCATGTGCGTTTAATGAACCTGTTTCTTTAAGGAACCTGTGTGTACTATAGGTGTCTGAGAACTAGCTGCAGCTGCTGTGAAGTGCATGCTGGCATCGGTAACTCTGTGTATGTAATCAGTAATAAAGTGTGTGGATATGCATAAGCTTCAGTATAATGGCTATACAAATGGGCATTGTTTTTGTTGTGCTACAAAAAAAGAGACAAAGGCCTGCCTTGTTAATGCAATGTCATGCAAACTTCTTTTATGTTTGCATGACATTGCATTAAGTTTGACAAGAAGTGCCTAACAATACATTTTTTTAAGAATAAATTACTGTAATTTATTAATATATGTACACAATATATGCACGTTTTATGGTTGCAATAACAACAAATCAAAATGGTAAAAAAGAAAAGAACAAACGTTTAAATGATCATAGAGAACCACTGAATCCAATTAAGCTGAAAAAGTTCTCATTGACGATAAGCAATGATGTTCACTAAACCGGACAAATGTGAAGTTGTTGACTAAAATATTTCCTGTGAATTTCCCTTTGTAGATTAGGTAAACACTGAAAAACAACAATGGATTTCCTAGACAAACCCCTGACATTAGATTTTTTTCTTTAACTGGACTAAAAAAATGTCCTTGTTGGCATGACTCCCCAGGGAGACCAGAGTGATGGATGGAATTCAGTAGCAAGTGACTCTGCCAAAACCACCTGCTCATAGTTTTGGTGTCAGGTTGTTGATGAGATGTAACCTTGCCTCGATAAAATCAAGGGCGCCATCCACTTATAAAGCCCAGTTAAAATGTAACCAACCGAGCTACTATATTTGTTGCGTTCTACATGACTTGGAAGTTAAATTATAATGCCTGAGTAATCCTAACTGATGAACATATGAGGGGTTACACATACCATTAAATAGGAAACAAGCTACCTCACTTGGAGTGTGAAGTCCACGCTTAGGAAGATAATTGCCTGGCTTTAGCAATGCTAGTTATTCATAATAAGCATGTGAGAGTGGCAGTTCTTTCTATATGACAAATGGATTACACCATGAATGGTATTTAGGAAATCGAGAGCATTTACACAAATGTTTTAGAACTGTATTTTGGGTCTCCTTTTTTTTGGTACAATATTTATTATTGCACACAGCTCATCATGTATTCACACAATGATAACAGAATTTCTGGCAATTTGTTTAGGTGGCTAATTATATAATTGTACAGCTGCTACTGCTTGGTCCTTGTTTCTATGCAGTGTGCTGCTCTCTTGCTTGCTATTTTTGTCTGCCTCTTCAGTCACTCTTGACAGTTGGCCAGCATCAACTACCGAACATCAGAGAAAAAAAGTTATGACCAAAAAAAAAAGTTTAAAAAAATGTCAGCTCCAGGGATATTTAGTAATCAGGTTACAAGGATGAAGAAAGGAGATTAGATTGCCTCTTGGTTCAGTGCTCTTTTCCATGCTGCTGCTCCTTCTCCTCTTATCTATTTAATTTTACATATTTATCAGGCATTATTTGTTACTCTGAGGAGTATGGGCGGTGAACCTTTCTGTCTGACATGGCTGGAAATGGCACAGTGGTAATTGTCAAAAGCCAAAGCTAGAGAAGTGCATATCGCAGTGTGTGTGTGTGTGTGTGTGTGTGTGTGTGTGTGTGTGTGTAAAGGAAAGGAGAGGAGGAGAGAGAAAACGAAAGGGTGGGGAGGTGCAGTGAGAAACAGGGAGGGTATATGTGTGAGGGAGGGGTAAGGCGAGAGAGAAAGAGAGAGAGAGCGAGAGACAGCAGGAGAACGAGCGGCTCGCCTCATTCCGCTGCTTTCTCAGCATCTATTCTGTGAGAGTCTATTCTGGAGAGGAGAGCGCTACCGAACAGGCGAATTGGAGAAGGAAAAGAGGACAAAATCCACTGATGAGGGAGCATATCGAGGAAAAGAACACATAATCTAGTCTCACTGCCATGTGTTATCACCATCTATAGCTTTGGTGGAGGTCTGTGAAAGTTTCCATCCTGGGGGGACACCCTCCCCTTGTTGTGGGGACGAACAGCGGATGCTGAATTTCATTCCTGAAGGCAGGGGGAGAGCTGTGAGGACCGGCTGGATTCACTTGCATTGGAGCTGGTAGTGCGCACCAGAAGAGATCCTACAGTCTCGTTCTCCCTTGTCTCTCATACACGCATTTTCCAGTAGAATACATAACATTGTTTAGCTCTGCCAAGGTGGAATATCAGGGAGAACCAGCCCAAAAGAAATTAATCTAAACCAAGGAACTAAAGGGTAATGGATTATGCACAAATTCACTGAAGGACATCCTGCTCACAAAAAGTAAGTTCAAATCAGAAAAGGCTTTTAATTGGGTTCTGATTTTAAAAGACTTGTGGGATTTTTGCCCTTGTTGTGGAGCAGAACCAAACGTATCTCATGACAGCTTGGGGACTATAGGATTCTGGATAGTATTTCAAGGTAAGAAAACATCCGTGGCTTCTTTTATATTAAAAGCACCCTTCAGGTTTTCTGTGAAAGGGGCAGATTAGGCAGGGGAAAAGCTCAGCATGAAAGATGCAGTGACGTGGGAAAGAGAAAGCACTATGAAAAAGACGGATCTTGTCTTTCATTGTATTTAATCAGTTTTACAGAAAGTGCAAAGTTAGAAAAAATGTACAACTACACAATGAGAAGTCCCGTGGCTTTCAGAGAACAAGATTGCTTTTTGTGACGGCTGTGAAAGACTACTCCCCTCTGCAGAGAAGAATGTGTCTATGTGTATCTGCATACTTGTGCATGTGTGTTTGCTGAGAGGGAAGATGCCTGCCTGCAAAGCAATTCATGCTTTACTTCCTTGCTATATATTGGTTATCACCAGGGGAGGCTGCAAGTGGAAGGGGCATAATTGCAGTGGTTGTTTGTTCGCATCTTTGCAACACCTAGTATCAGTGAGAAGGGAATTACTTTTGTACAGTAGCCGTATTTTATTCATAATTGTCAGGGCCTCAGCATTTTAAAGGCTGCCTTATTCCTTTTATCTGGCCCACAGATAAGTGATTCTGTCTGGTATTACACCATCTCAGATGCTCTACATCACACTTTCACCTTCAGCTTCTATGTATTTCTGAATCTGTTCCAGCAATGCACTTTTGTGTCTCTTTGCTTTTTCCCCAAATGTGAAAGTGATGATAAAGTGTTTTTCTGTTGATGCTCTAACTTTCTTTTTTTTTCCAGATGAAAATTTAGACTCTTTCATTAGGCGGTGTAGGGTCTAACAGAGAGATGATCGTATATGTTTTTTTCTTTATTGGAAAGAGTGAATCTGCTCTTGATCAATACCAGCCAAGTGCATGGCTATCTCTTTTTGTAAGGCAACGGTTGAAATATTTATTGCTTGAGCATCCTGTCGGTTCCCTGAAATATTTAAAATAATTGAATAATGAATAGCCTGTCTAAGCTGTCAAAGCCCAGTTTTTGGCCTGGGCAGACGATTATAATGCCATCTCCTCATGTAACATGCCAAACAGTGACCATTAAATGCCTTTGCCTCTGGATATAAAAATTTCACAAGAAGTGTTTCTCCTCTTTCAAAACATCCACTGGGGGGGAGTGGAGCCTGATGGGAAGTTGATGACAGCTCCTGTGTATCTGCCATTGACTGCCAATATTGGCTCAAACCTCCAATTGTTCCAGTGAATGTAGAGTGTGTTTGTAAGAAACTGCTCTATTGAGTGTTCTATTGAAATCGTATTTAGCCTTCATTATGCATGATGTGTGTTTGTTTACTCTTTAAAGATATGCGACCCTGTTATCTGTTCTTCCTGCTCTATTCATTTAATCCAGTGATCTATATCTGCACTATGTGTATGTTAAATATGCAACGTAGCGTGTACATATGTGTGTAAGAGAAGGCGTATAAATGAAACGAGTTTTTGTGTGTATCTGGTATCTGTGTGGGTGTGTATTTGTCCAGAGCTCTGAGCTTCATCCCTTTTGATGTTTTATTGAGTGTTAACCATAGTAGGGCTGACGCATTCCCTCTGATATGGAGTAGCATGGTTAAAGGAGCACACAGACACTGACTTTGCTCACCTTTGTTTTCTTTAACTCTGAATTAGCAATGCTATGTCTGCCTCTTTCGGCCCTTTAGAATTGGTAAATGATTTGGTCCATGTTGGTTCTGTATGCAGGAAGTGTGAAGGTCTGAGCATGCATGTCTGGATGTAAGCTAGTAGGGCGTATGTGCGCTGTGGGTATACAGCCTGTATGGTCAGATGAATGTGCCTGCTTGTGAATTTAGAGTCCGTTAAGGGGCTAGTATAGAGTCAGTCTTTCCTCTATTGCTGATTCTAGCAAATGAGTCAAAGACAAGGCCCTCCATTTGCAGTGATAATATGCATCCTCTGAATCACGGGATGGACGGAGCAGAAGGACAGAGCCCTCTTCTACACTGTGATTATCCACTGTTGCTGACAGCACAGAGACAACAAGGAAACAATGTTAATGGCAAAAATGTTGGGGTTTTGATTTATTACTCACAGAAAGAGAGCTTATATCAGTATGCATACACACTGGTAGGCAGCTGAAATCTGACACACCTGCTTCCAAATACAATAAATCATTTGCAATCATGTGCACCTTTTTTGTTTGGTATCAGCAAACTCAGTCATATCACATTATAAAATTGTCAAATCATGCTTAATATCTTAATATATATGTTTTTGACTGCTAGTACTACAGTAGACTCTACACTGAATATTTTAATTAAGTTTGATAAGTAAGGTTCATTAAGATGAATACTGCATGAATATCTATATTATATAATGATAAGCTTTTTTAAATTAAAAAAATGCCCTGGTCATGTTGCCAATTTTTTGCAGATAAAGTTTAGGCAGAGTAACCATTTTAGTCGCTGTGGTAGTGAAAATGAACTTTTTTAGAATTCTACAAGAAGCTAAAATGTTGAATTCCAAATTTCCCTTTTGAAAGAAATGTTATTTCATGTGATTTTCAAGAGTTTGAAAGTTTTTTTTTAAATTTTAATATTAGAAAAATATCCTGCATATCAAAATGGCAAAATTAAAAGTGATGGGGAAAAAAGCTACAAAAAAAAAAAAAACTTGCACAGTGACTTGTATAGTACCTAACGTTTATTTCAAAACAACAATTCAGATGTTGTCTGTATTGTTGGTATTGTGAGAGAACAGATGCATAGCAAGCGTTATCAAAAACAAGATTTGTACCCAGAAGCAGCATATTTTTAGCCTGTCCATTAAGGACATGGGAGAAAAATCAATGATCACAGACTGAAACACTGGGTTTCAAATTTAACTTTTGCTTCTATGACCTCTGAATACAGTTGGAAATATGCACTTTGTAAATAACAAAATAAGTTAGTTTTTTTTTTCCAGATTTGTTTCAACTAATTTATCCATAGATTTATTTATTATCACTAATGTTGGTAGATTTGCCTTGGTCACATTTGTAGCACACATATTGTGCAGACCCACTCCCCGCATTTTATTACAAGCTGATATGCGTTCAATGGTTAATTGCAGTTAGAAAAACATTAACATAGTCATGTTAGCCCCACATCTGTAGCATATGCACCACCAGCTCTGAAACCAGCTTTTAGAGAGGTATGGTCAAGACCAAAGCATGAGAGGATATGGATGATCTGCTGTGAGCTCCTTTGAATCCCTGATGAAGTGAAACACAATATGCTGGAACAGCTGGGTCATTTATGGAAAATGTCTACTCATCACAGTCCCCTCAAAGGAGGGGAAAATAATTCAGCTTTAATAGTGTTTGCCTCACAGAGGAAAAAAAAAATATCTTGAATGACTTAGTTTGTTACATTTACAGCTTGTTTATTAAAAAAAGAAGAAAAAGGAAAAAATAATGGGAGGTATATGGACAAACTTTACTTAATATTCTAATTAAAAGTAGCAAAGTAATACTCACGTTGTCAATGCCCCAGTGTGCTGAGCAAATGCTTGACAATAAGAGGAAACTGTTTGTGTGTTTCATTTGTTGCATTTCTTAAACAAACCAAAACAATCTTTAACAAAAACTTAACAATACAGTAAGTATAGCTGCAGTTTGGTGATGAATGCTTGGCATTTGTTTTCTTTTGAGTATATAATGTGCTAAGTGACTGCTGGTGGCAGTGTAGCCCTTTAGGGATAGTGTAACAGTGAAGGGGCTGAAGGCAGTCTGATGCAAGAGAACTGATCTCCGAACAGCCTCCACTGACAGTGACCTTGCTGTATGTGTCAGTTTGAAGAATGACCTTCCTGGACAATCTGCCGTGGGCAATGTATGTCGTATTACCTTTGGAAAGTCCCTTTTTGTGTGTTGTTGACAAGGAGCATTAGCAAGGGTCAAGGGTGATGTAGCTGGCTAAGAATTGGGGGCAGAGGATGTCGCACCGATGTGGCATTTAAGATAAAATAAAGGGGAAAAAAATGTTTTGGGCTAGTTCCATGACCAAAGTGATGAAATTGGTGTCTTTTTGTTACATAACATCTTTGGGCATAATGTTTTATACTGACCCCATTTTGTAATAAAAGGAATTGTGTCTCAGTATGTGTCACTAAGACACATGTAATTCATCTAGTAGCTATCTACCCAGTAAGTGATTTATGGTGCAAACATACAAACACACCAGCCAAACCACTTTAGTGCCATTACTGACCAGTGTTGTTTTTTTTAAGCTAATTAAGAATCATTAAATATTCACACAGTAGAACAACCTGCCTATATCCTAATGGCACACAAAGATGGATACTAGTTCTCTTTTTAGCAAGGTCACCGTTGGAACTATCCATTTTGTATTTTGCCTCCATCAGCCAATTTAGGATGTCCTTACAGTGACTTTGCCCCCCTTCATCCTTTCTTTGCACCCTCAGTTTTCAGGTCTGAAATAGGGTATTTAGAGTATTGACCACTTTGCTTTTTAGATGGCAACAAAAATGCTTTGTCCCTCCTACCAAGGTGAATCCATGTTCTTTCCTTTCGTGTTTATAGCCCCATTGAAAGAGATATTAGCATAACAGATTATTAGTTTATTGTAAAGATAATAAAAAATATTTATTCTGCAAGTGCAAATTGTGTAAAATATATCCAGTACAAGACTTATTGTACAAAAAAAAAACTGCATTCGACAAAACCAAAAATCACTTATGCATTTAAAAGTGGCAGCAAATGATAATAGGGAGCCGTTTAAATTGTATTTTTAAGCTGTGAGCTGCCAGCCTTTTGCCCAGAAAGGTTAGGTCATTACGTGCATAACAATATGCCCACTAATGCTTCACAGTTAGATCGGGATATGTCAGAGTGGAGTCTTTTCATTGTAACAATAGTGAAAATGTCAGGACATGGATGCTTTTATGCCTCTGAGGAGACTGTGGACTCTTCAACAGTACTTGTGTTTCTTACACTGGACAAGCTCCCATAACCCCGTTTTTACCAGACTATGAAAGGCTCTCAGCAGGACAGTCGACCAGTGCTTGTTAGGGCAGGTCCCGGATCCTTGTCTCCTTTGGGCTTACAGCTGATATAGAACAAAGTACAGCTCGGATATTTGTTAGTTTCTAATGCTTTAAGGAGTCTGTGGAGAGGGGGATCCCCTATACACCTTAACACACCTTAAAATCTGGCTAAGAGCTTTTTTTGTGCTCTAGGCTTACAGAAGGGTTTGCTGAGTCTTGTGAATGACTTGTGGTTTCTCGTTGGAAGTAAAATGTTACACTTTGAGAGTGCAGTTTAAGGCTGAAACAAAGAATTAAAAAAAAAAAAACTAATGTAATATGAATCCACAAAAGAGTTATTGACACAAATATAGTTGTTAATAGTTTCTATAATTCTTGGTCATGCCTTTTATTGGGTTTCAGAGACTAATGTCCATACAGATCATTTAATTGCTACAAAAAACACAAAAAAAGCCCCAAAATGATGAGATCAATTCATGTAAGGCACAAAGGCCTCATATTACACCTGCCCTGTTCTATTAAGATAGTGACAGTTGGCTGCTGTCCAATAAGCACAACGACCCAATTTCATAATAACCCTGCTCCTGAACTCCCAGAGACTGCAGTTACCTCCTGCTCCATTTCAGACTGTTACGTAAAGTGCCAATAAATCAGGATGGTCCTGTGATTCATTGTTCCCCGTTTAATTTATTCCATTCTTTTTCTCATATTTGTAAAATCTCAGACAGCTTTAGTTAGTTGAGAGTTGTAAGAACCTTTGTCATGCTGTGACTCTTGGGAGGGATGGAAAACACAGTAAATAGATATGAATTACTCCTGTTCCAGCTTCTCTCCCTCTTTCTTATTTCTCTGGTTCCCTCTATTCGTTTTCCCAGCTGGCTCAGTGTGTTACCAGAGGTTTGACTGTCCAGTGGAAGCTCTGGATGTTTCTGAGTCTTTGAGAGAGCTGGATAGAGTTACTGAAGGCAGTACATAATCGCCTCCCCGCTGAGTGTCCTTTCATGTACAGAGGGTTGCTGTCTGGTGACTCAGTTACTTGTCTCGCGCAAATGTAGTAGACTCATATATATGAGTATTGATTTCAGGTTAAATGCTATATAACTTTACTAAGATGCCCACTGTTTCATCATGTATATAGAGACCCATATCTGGTAATTTATTGTACAATTTTAGATCTAGAGATTTAGAATTTTAGATATTTTTGAGAAACTACATCCTGCGAAATATCAAGCTGCTATGAAATGAGAGCAAATGAGAATCTTTGTTTTTACTTAAATTTGTTATCTGTTTTTAGAGTGACATTCTCTGTGAAAACATTGCTTGCCCACTAACGGCTTTATTTACATAGTGATTCATCATATTGAAGATGTCCCTTCGCTCTCATATTTGAATGTGTGTTGTCATTAGGAACTAATTTTTTTGTGTCATTCTCAAGATTTGTACGTGTACTTAAAACATAAGTATAATGGCTTAATAAATAAGAATGTGCCAGTCTGACTTTTTGGTCCATGATCATGTTTACTGTCTTTGGATATCATCCGATATAAATTAGTTATCTGATACCAGTATGAAATTAATAACCTGTAAAGAAGAGACTGCAAATGATTGTATTTCTGTGTATTTTCGAAATCAGACTTAAACACTGTTTGACATGTATTAATCAATCCAAAAGTACAGCACTAGAAAAATTAAATACAATAAAAACAAAGCACCCCAATCATGGAGGAAGAGGTCCTGATGAACTCTTCGTGAACCCATCGATTCCATCTAAAGAGCTTGATGGGTGTCTGAATGGTTTAATAAATAAGAAATGCATTATGAATTATATGTACTTTTCAGTAACACCTGTGGGGATTTTTGATGTATTTGACAACCACCATTCCCCAAACCGAAAATTGAATTTTTATGGAGCAGTGTTCTATCGCGTCAGTCAATTCCATAACTTGTGGAATCAACTGAATGTTGGTGGCTCTAATTCACTAGTTGCCATGTTACTTCAAGCATGTATACAGCTTTAAGGGACTATACTAAAAATATACGTACACAGTTGCAGTAACGTACTTTACTCTGTGTAAACTAATGCTGTGACATTTGCAAGCATTTCATATGCAGCAAATGTGGCCCTGCCAGTGTGTTTCCCTCCCTCTCTGCACAGATTATTTTTGGTCTTCCGCTTGTCTCATCAGATGTGTGACTTGAAATGTTCTTCCTTTATCGACTACGGCCAGCGAGGCATTTAGAGTGTGCTGTAAGCGTGATTGGCTTGAAACTAACTTGGACTGCAACAAAGCACTAGAGTTTATTGAGACCCATCAGAGCCACAGGAGTGACCAATCTGGTAAGTGAGTGGGTGAACGAGACACTCAGGGTACCTCTCCAGGCTTCCTGTCGGTCATGACTGCTGAGCTGGGAGTGGGACTGAAAGTTGAGATGTGCAAGGGGACAGAAGGAATGAGTGAGTGGGTGACTGGAAGACCGAGAGAGTCAACTAGGCTACCTCTGGGTATGACTGAATAAGAGATTTGTATCTCAGTCACATGACATATTGGTCTTTCTTAGCTTACTTCTTATTACTGGTGGTGAACAAGCTTCTTGAGCAAATCAGAACAAATTTTCAGGTAAACAGAATCAAAACTACTTCCTTCCAAAAAGAAAACTTTCCCATCACTGGTAGAAAGGTAGTATAAACAGGTACATATGCTATATTCCATGTCCAGACATTCAGGGTGTTGAAAATACAAGACAAATAAATAAAAAATGATGAATGTGTGCAGCACAGTAAATGCACATGTCCTGAAAAACACTTCACACACAGAGGGATTTCAGCTTTCCTGACACGTTAGATATTGCAGGGATTTTTCTTTGATAAGCTGGGAATTAAAGCTCCAAATTTAAATATTGACCTTTACTTCCAAGTTTACAAGAGCCACTGCTATTGTCAACACGTGTAATTCCCGGCCTTGGATGTTGGCATGCTTTCTGTGAATTATAAATCAATGAACATAAATTAGTGTAAAATCCTCCAGCACTTAGGGCTTTGCTTGCAATGAAAGACTGAATAGGAGGGAAAAAGGGGCACCTCAGGGGATGTTTGGCTGTCCAACTCTGGGTCTGCTGGTCACAGCCAGGCGCTTATCCATACATATACACAGAGTCAGGGGGCTTATAGCACTGGCTCTGAAAAGAAGTGTGTCTTTGGCTGTGTGTGAATGTGGGAGCTAGCTTTCTTTAGCTTTAGGGTGTTTCAGGAATAGTTTACAGCCTACATACTGAGAAGCTTAGATATTGTTGCATGATAAATGATGTTGAATTAAAAATCCCAATATTTCTGTGTATGTTTATGTAACACTAACACTGACTGTTCAAAATACTGACTTTTTGTTAAAAACAAAAAACAGTAAGGTGTAATTGTAGGGTTCTAATAGCATTCTATCAAGATGTATAAGTACATAAGCTCGGATCAGTATAAACCTGGTAGCACTGGCATATTATTACTGCCATTGAGTGGATAATGTTGTCTTCAATTCTGTACTTTTAATGGGTGAGTTTTAAAGGCTTATTTGTAGCCACATTGTTGTGAGGCTACCTGTCAGTTTTGACTCATTTAAAGTGAAGGTTTTAGAGTTAATCTGCTTGAAATGCCCAGTCTGATCTGCAGGAGATTGGGAAACTATTGTAGCATGTGTTATGATCAGAAATGATTGTAACAGGTTTTATTGTCATCTTGGAACTAAATTCACCATGTGCAGGAAGAAACAGAGCTGCCACAGATGATGAGCCGTGTCCTCAGTGCTGTCAAAAAGACAGAAGGGCTGTGTTACTGTGTGGATTTTTTATTGTTGAATTGGCACTACTGGTTTAATTATTATGGTAGTATTGAAGTCGTTGTGAATATGCTGCTCTTCTTTTATTGGACATTTCACACGATTCCTTTTGTACTTTACAGAAAATAGCACAGTCATTGTGCAGAATTTGAGAGCTTTATTTGCTTCAGTAAAATTATGGCCAATTAGGCATGTTTGAATATCTTTTAAAAAGTTGAAAGGATACGCATTTTTTTTGTTGTTGTTCAAGCATATTGAACAAGAATTGTAATTATAAATATCATATTAACTGTGAAAATTGTGTGTGCAGTGGGAGCAACAGAAAATATTACAGTATTGAACACAGATCTACGACATAGTCAAAACGCGATTCCTGTGCTGTGCAAGAAAATTCAATGTAGATATTGAACACCTGCCAAGAAATAGGGGGAAAAAAGGCCAAATAGTGTATCAAAGCCAAAGCATTAAGCTAGACTGCTTAACCAGTATGTCTTTAAAAGAACAGCTTTTAGTAATGATGTGACCAACACTTATTGTAATAGTATAATACTTTGTAGCCTTTCTATCTGTAATGCCTCAGAGGTCAGAGTTTTACAGGTACAGTAAACAGGAGCAACTGAAAAAAATATTTTTCTCTTAACTCAGTTTGGCCTTTTTGGATTTCCAGCACAAATATAGCCAGAGTTATTTGTTTTTTGTTTTTCCTTTGTGAAGCTGCATATCAGTGTATGGCGATGAAAATGTTTTAGTAATATACCTTATAATCCCCAACAATGTTTTATATTAGTAGCACACATAAAAGTGAGGTTGTATTGACTTTAAGATAACTACCCTAAAGTAATCTTCTAAAAATTTCACTCAAGCCTAATTCATGCAAACACAAACACGCACAGAGAAATTTAAATAATTTAAACGCTATCAGCATTCTAAGATGCATTATTTCAAGAGCACTCAACGGAAAGTAATTGAATTATCGTACATGGTTGCGTCAGGAAGCTTGTTCAACTTGTTTGTGTTGCTTGCAAGAGAAAGTGCTTAGCTTCTTTCAGCTAATTAGCAACTGAATGACCTTAGACACTGAAAATGCTAAAACAAATTTACTACATTTATTGTTTCATGTTTTGCAATTTAGATAGATACAAAGTGAAAGCAGAACCACATAAATGTTCCACATGAGCTAAACAGCTAGATTGCACAGTTTGATTGCACAATTACTTTTTTTGCTCTACAGGAAGAAAAAGAAGGAGCTTTAACAGCTTACTGGAAGGACATAGGATCGGCTTGTTGGGGTTGTTGAAAGCACTTTCTGTGCTCGTAGTAATGATGACATGGCACCCTGTGTACAGTAAGATTGAGGAGTACATTAACTTGACAATTACTTTTCTTTTAGGAGATGAAAGCCCTCTATCGTGGTTTTGTGGGCCACTTCCTTTAGTCTTCAGGGTTGCCCATATACTCAGCGGCACTGGTTTCCTCTCTTCCGGTGTGACACCCATCTCATCCCATTACCGTTTGTGACTTGCTACTGTCGGGAGAAAAAAGAACATAAATAATGTATTCCTCGGGTGTATCCACCCCCAGATCAATGGCAATACAAAGACCATCTACAAAGACGGTTGGCTCAAGGCCATATTTGATCACTTCCACTGTGCACGATCACTGCTCCCTTTTTTGTCAGCCCGCTGAGACTCAATTATTTCCAAGTGTTTGTAAGCTATTGTTGAAAGAACACGAAGTGAATATTTAAAGTTGGTGAGGGGAAGAGAAATCTTTGATGAGACATGAAAACAGCAGATGGGAGGGTAATAGTGAACTGTTTAACGGAGAGAGTGGAGGAGACAAAGAAAGAGGAGAAAGGAAAATGATGCGATACTGTATCGTATTCCTCATTGGGATTCTGGGAAGAGAGTTGTATGCATGACAGCAGGCTAGCCTCTGCTGTGTTCATGCAATATAACAGACAAAAAGAAGAAATTACAGAGCACTTGATCACTGAAAGAAGCTGAGCAGGTCATTGCATTCAATCAGTAGTAAATGGAGTGCAACTTGTATGATTTTTCCTACTTAGAAAGGACATAAACAGTTTTTGGCATGGTTCAGTATTATTTCTAAGCTGAACCAGAGGGTATGCCACTAGTTTCAGGAAAGAAAGAAATAGATTTCCAAATATTCCCCAAGGTGTTTGTGGTTATAAATTAATATCTTGAAGAAGATGATGCAGATTTGTGTTACAAGGAACAACAGACAGAAAAGTTTTCCTGCCATGAACACGCAGATTTATTTTTCCTATCATATCCCTTGCTGGGCATTTTCCTTCATAACCCAGATGGCTGGGCCCATAGCCCGAGATTTTCAGCACAAGAAGAATGTATTTATTTTTTCTTTAATTTCAAACAGTGTGAAATCTTCAGCAAGAATTGATGGTACAGATTGGCTGCTGCTCTGACTGTGCCACGGATAATGAGTGTTTGTGTGAAGGGCAAGTCACACACCAAAATTAGATCAAAGGTCTGCACTCCATAGGCATCAAACGGTGGGTAGAAGTCATGCTCCAGTACGGGTAGTGCCATTCCTATTCAGTTACTCTGATGTCATACCACTGGTAATGACTGGATATGCTTAAAGAAATGGCTTTTGATGTTTGGTTCCCGAGTGAGCATATCTTGGTTTTATCAGTCTAATTTACATTCCAGACAGTATTTGAGGGAGTTGAACTGTGTAGGTAATCATCCAACTCTTGCAGTGCAAGCACTGATCAGTCTTTGTCCAGTGCCATTAGACAAAGACTTCACGGTGTTGTTTTTAGCTTCCAATACCTCCACCTGCCACGCATTGTGCCAAGCATGTCCTGAGCCAAATATCTGGGTTTCTCCCTCTGTGGTGTGTGTGCGTGTGTCTGTTTGTATTAGACATGGAGTGATTTTTGTGTGGAAAATAATGCTAATACACTAGCATCGTGGAGACAGAACACACTGTGAGTTTTGAGTTCTTTGTTCATTGATGTGGTGCTGTTGAGCAAACACCTTATGATGGCGTCAAGCATTCAATGTAGTCACATGGGACAGCTTATATGGCCCACACTCACCACCTATTGTATAAGGAGTCACCAACTATTAATCCTCTTTATGTGGCAAATGTGGAGTGATTCTAATTACAAGGTGATGAAGTGATTAGCCTTTTGGCTAAGCCAGTAAAACAAACTGGCTTTACTAGGAGTTTTGCTGATGTATGAGTGTTCTGTAGCTTGCTCATTGGGTCTACACCTTCAATACTTTTGTATTTTGTCCAATGCATCTGCATGAGTTTAAGTCAGTTCTAATAGTTTTTTCTTTTGTGATAACATCTTGCATTAAATCCTTCCTTCTCATTAGCATTATGGAAATACATATCTTTCTCTGTATTAAATTTGAGATCTGCTCCTACACAACCCTTACTGTTCATTTGAATAATCATTTGTTTGTTTTTTGTACCAGCAAGATCTAGAGTACACTGTAGCAAATTGCTAAAGAACAAGGTTTTTGTGCAGTAAGGTACCACTTTGAGTGCATTATTATCCTGTAAATTCTGATGCCTTTGAGGAAAAAAATAATATCATCATACTGCTGTTCTCTGTGTTTTTCAACTGAATCAAAGTTTCGGTTGCTCATTTAAACTTTCTTTTGGACAAATCTGATCTCTGATTTCTTTATTTTAAAGTGTTGCAAAGAATGAATGGCTGTGAAGTAAAATGTGGGGTGCTTCTGTGGATAGGATTTAGGGAAAACATATTCAATTCAGTAACTATGGAGAGGTTGTTTTACTAATATAATAGTTATTTGTTAATTTGGTCTTTTTTGTGTGTCAATTAGTTTATTCATTTTTTGTCAGATATATTTTTGTCTCATTTGTTATGCTTACATAGTACCATTTATTCATATGCTGCTTTATTATGTGCACTTTTACATCCTTGGCCAATTTAAATCCAAACTCTTTTAGGTTTTACATAATTCATTTAGCACTACTGTTGCACATTGTCTAATTATATCTTTTGACATATATGTCTGTCATATCAACAATAAAAACTACTGGAGATGTTCGTAGTGTGTGCACACTGTAAAAAAAAGAAAAAGATGAAATTCTGCACACAGTGTTGCTGAGAGTTTGAGTATGTGAGCTCTAGGCTGAGCACTGAGTGTATACCCTTGGGTTTCAAGACACTGCTCTAAAGATCCTTTGTGAGTTGTATTAGAGACTGTCTGACCCTCTAAAGCAAGAACTCTGATCTCTCAGCTGCTGTGGGAGGTGGTGACATTTGGGTAGTCCCAACCTTATCAACCCTGTTTTTAACATTAGAGAAAAAAAATCAATTATAATAAAAATGAGAAAGCTATATAACTTGCCCTGCTCACCATCAGCAAGGCTTAAAGAATAATTTATGAAGTTATATGTTCACTCAACTTTTACATACCAGAGTCAGTAAATTGCCATCCTTGTTTTATGTCTAACTTTGCTCTAAGGTAACATCTTAGGACATCGCATGTGTTACAGTAACTTTATCTTTTTTTTTTTTTATACAGGCTGTGCTTTTCCATGAACTAATATTCCCATGCTGATTTTCTGGATTTAAATATAATGAATTGTACCTATAATTAGACAAGTACATTTCATATATATTGTCATTCAATCAGGAAGGTGTTACACTAGACTCCAATATTCTCAACATCCAGTTATCTAATGTATTTCATCAGATGATCACAGACATAAACAGGAAGAGAGATAATTGCATTTGGGTTAAATAGAGGATTGTTTAAATGTAGACAGTGCCTGTTATTTATTTATTTTTTCCTCTGACTCGTCATCTGAGATGAGTTCTTGCGGTTATTTACCAGAAATGAGTCAGCAAATGTAACCATTTCCTTCTTTATAGTAACACGCAGGCATAAAGGATGCACTGAGTGCTTCTAGAGTCTATCATGATGGACACGATATCAATATATTTTCCAAATGGTCCATTCAGATGTTTTAGAAATATATCAGAGGCAGTGTGAGTAGTGTGGATTCCTGTTATTATGCAGTCCTTCTAGCTCTGTCTATATCTTGCATGCCAAGTGAGAGGAAAAATCTTAACTTGCAATGCAAGTTGCAAGTGTTAATATCTTAATATAGATAAATCAGAAAGCCATGATTATACGTTTTATGAAAATTCATATTACAGACTCGAAACACTGTATTGCTTCTGCTTACCAAATTCAAAAAATTAAATACAATTTTTTTTAACATGATTTATGGAAGGTTAAATATGTTTGCTTTCCTTTCAATGTAAGGTCCCTATAAAATTGTCTTTCCTTATTCACAATGTTTATGCAAATCAATTTATTGTGATGCCAGTAAAAAATGGCGCTATTTGTCTACCAACCAACACTTCAGTAAGAGAATGTGAAAATACTGCCTCACGTGCCTTAACTATAGGTTCAAATAAAAGTCAAAATCTAGAGGGAGGTGACCAAGAAAGCAATGTGCTGTGACTGAGCAAATTGGGCCACATGAGAAAATACACTAAATAACAGTCAGCAGTTTTAATAAGGATGCTCACACTGACAGTAAGCTTTAATGAGCAAGGTGAACCAAGCCATTTTTAGTGAAAAAAAACTGAATGTTTTCCTTTATCTCAGCAGGTTTTGCAGGATCTAAGCACAATGGTGCTTTTTAGTAGGACTCTGTAGGACACTATTAAAAATAATATATTACAGAGAATATTGACGCTTAACAAGCAAAAACTGTGGAAACATTGTTTTACATTTTGTAAAGTCGTCCATAGCGCTTTATGTAGTAACACATTTCAAGTCACTAAATAATGTTTGAATTAAGAGCTTATACAATTCTCCAAATATATCAATGCTGCTAATAAGAACAGCAAATTATCTCTCACTCAAAGCAAATGTGGGTTTATTATAACAAAAGACTTAAACACATGGGCAGTGATGATGGAGGATTAGTTAACTCAAGGATTTTAATTGCTTCTCATTGCTGACTTTTCTTTGGTTGTGATATTTCAGGCTTAGATCCTTATCCAATGACCATAGTCCTTACCTTTTATTTCTCTTTGGTAAGCATGCTGGCCTTCAGAATTTGCAGTTATGTTTTCCGCTCAGTTTCATCTGAACTACATATGTACTTTATAATCCAATAATATTGGATATATGCACGGAACTAAATACTATATGATTATATAACTAACAGATTTTTAAGCTGTGTAGTCGGCTCTATTTTCGTAATGACGTATTATCAGTAACTGGCAGTAAATTACTGGTGCTCCTCCAAGGGAAGATGATGGGTGTTGACAATAACTATACTGTGATTTTGGTGAACTTTTGATTACATTTAAAGTATATAAGAAATGAGATTTTAACACTGCCATCTCCACGCCTTCTCACTTTTTATATGTTAAGCAAGAGAGTTAACAGTTTAAATTCAATTGAATTTAAATGAAAAATGATATGCCTATATTCAAGTTTTATTTTTTGTTGGGTTTTTCTTGTAGCTTGTTTTAAAGTCCCTGCAGAAGAGTTCAGTTTGACCTGGTCTTAGCCTTGACTCAAGCTATCATTTTGAGCCATTACTTGGTGGATTTGGCAGTGTTTTAAGGATCATCCATTGTGAAAGGTTCACTTATGGTTCAAATTCATCTTTTGGACAGATGGCCTCAAATTACCTTCAAGCACTCTTTGATATCATGCAGAATTCATAGATGAATCATTTACTGCAAGCTGCCAGTCCCCGAGGCTGCAAAGCAACCCCAAACCTTTCCTTTTTCCACCACTAAACTTCATAGTTGATATGACATTCATGAATAGCTGTCTTTGGTCAATGCCCAGCATATCTACTGTTACTTTTGCCAAACAACTTTTATCTTTGATGTATCTGTCCGTGGCACATTATGCCATGAGGCCTCTGGCCAGATGCTTAAACTGTTTGCAGATTCTCGATTAAAACTGGGGTTATAGATTCCTTCCTTTAGATTTATGTTCACACATCATTTTCTTTTATTTATATTATCAAAAACAGTATAAATATACTGTACTTAAGTCTTACTTCCACTCACATCTTTAGGCGGGAATAAATGTTGATAGAATAATGAACCATACTATAGTACTACTACTACTACTACTACTACTACTACTGATAATAATAATAATAATAATAATACTAAAAAGATCTGATCTTTGCCTGTATGATCTGTATGGCATATTATTTAATAAAGACCTCTGTGCTAATTATCTGGTTGGAAAAGGCTTTTCCCTGACATGCCTCCCATGCAGGTCAAATTTGTGCAAACTTTGCTGTTTGTAGAGATATGCATTTTGACAAGATGGGCTTTGCATCAAATACTCCAGTCTTGGGCTAAGGAATGTTGGACTCCTTTGAATAATATTTTGTGAATATTTCCAGATTCTTAGTCATCTAAACATTATTTTTTATTACTTTAAAGTAATTTCTAGACAACAGCATGGTAGAACTACACGCTTAAGAAGCAAAGTGAATGCCAAACATCAGTTAGAGGTTTACATTAAAGAAGACTGGTTGCACCTGTCACTGCTGAATAGTTTTAATCATAAAGCCTTATATGGAACACACAATTCTATTTTTATGGACTTAAAGATACGACTGAATGTGAGTCTAATGATGTCATTTTTATATACTGAAATATGTTGAGAAATAAACAACATCCCCAGGGGGCAGAGTGGGTCATATGTAGCTCACAAGACCCTTTGCTGTCTTTAAGCTGGTGTGTCTGTATCAAACTGTGGCATTGGAGCTGCATAAGTGTTGAATGCAAGCAGATGGAGAACAAAGATGGGAAGTGTCAGATTTTGCAGTGGACTTGTCACGGTTGGCAGAGGTAAACGTGCAAATGGGTTCCTTTAAAGAGTCCTCTTGTGCTGATTAACAACATTCAGCGTCATAGTTGTTAATCATCAGAGTTCATAGTCAATATTTTTTCCCCATCAATGTTTCAATTGCCTGTAGATTTGATCAACAATTGGCACAAGCCATTTACATTTATTATAAAATAAAATGTTAATATTAGAGATTTTCTTTGCAACTTATCTTATTTAGAAAAGTGAATCACACTTTATTGCTGCTTAAATATGAGGCATACATAACAATCCATACAGAAAATATCTTAATGGTTTGCCAAGTGTGGCTAATGTTAGTAGTGCTAGCACTAGCAGGCTTAATGTCCATGTATCTGTACTGAATGTGGTTAGGCATTTCTCAGAATAAGTAGTTATATGCCATTTTATTCTGTCACAGTTAAAAGAATCAAATTTATTTTCATTTTCTGCATCAAATACTGACAAATAAGGTGTTATAACAAGATTTTTATCTATCATACTGTTCTCATACAACATTCGGGCACAGAGAGATGGGAAGCTGCCATTAGATGCTGGTCTGCTGGATGGCAGTAAAGCATATTTGACTCAGCATTTTACTCAAGCTTTAAATTAAATATGAATAATTTGTTTATCCAACTAATATTACTTATTTGAACTGGCTGAGAGTAGCTACATTTAGTCATCTGGTTAACGGATCATACCATTCCACAGATAAAAAAAAAGAAAAAAAGAAAAAAGAAATGATGTCCACTTGGACATGCCTGTTCTATGATCCATTATAGACCTGTGCATGGGCATGAGTTTGCAATCCAAGCCACACTGACTGACAGTGGAAAGAGGAGGATAAAAGTGGCGCAGTCTACAGTGTGGATACGAACTCTACTTTCATTTTTAATGCACAAAAAGATAAGACTGTGATGGTAAAGTCGAAACTGCATCTGGACAGAAGGATCTGCATTATGTTGCTAACACAACTTTGGCTCTTTGCAAGCATCTTCATAGACAGCATGTTAACTCTAAGCTAGCCAAGAACCCAGAGTGATGATAAAGCTGAGTGGGATTTGTGTTGTTGTGTCAAACTGTAGAAAGTAATGTTCTCCTGGAAGTAATTAAGTAATGTACTGCACTACTTTAAGAAGTATTTTGTGTAATATGTGTAATACATTGCTTTTTTGAGTAACGAACCCAACATTTACAGCAAAGTGAGGAAATACCTCCACAGTGCACAAACATTTGACCACACAGCATGCAGTTAATTTGTACAAATGTGATATCTTTGATATGCTGCTTAGTGACTGGTGACTCAAAGTGGAGTCGATGAGAACCAAATGAGAATCAATAACAGAATCGATAATGGAATCATAATTACTAAATTCTTATCAGTTCCCATCCCTACTTGTTCACTACAGTAGGGCTAGTACACTACATCTCATTGGATGTTTACTATGTGGGTACAGTGCAAAGACAGTATCTTTACAACTGCCTTGTCCTCATTTAAAATCTGCTGAAGTTGCATAATTAACAAAATATAATTTGTTGAAATAGCTGTTAATTTTGCTTTAACTGCTATGTTTGGCTTATTAGCATCTTAGGGATCCTGTCTGTCCTGTCTGTGGTGTTAGTGTTAGGTAGTCACCGTGTGTTAAAGTAGTGACTGTGCAAAAAGCTGCCTGGTGTGCACTCAGTCGTACCAAGAAGCTAATGCATGTCAAGAGTACAGAAACAACAGAACCTATCTAATTAGCTGTGCAACAGAGCAGCAGCTCAATAAATGCTTTTGTAAGACTGGACAGCAGTTACAGCGAAAAACCTAATGGTTCAGTGAGAGTGAGTGATTTTGGATCTTGAGTCTTTGGCAATCAAATCTTTACTATAGAGGGATCTGAGAAGCACAGTGCTCACAGTAGAATATAAGAGTTACCATAACCGACGACATTATGGATCCAGTCTGCCTTCCGGTGGTTTAATATTACACAGTAAGTGAGTTCAGTTGCTAGTCTACCTATGTCTGTGCTATTCATAGGAAGACTAAGAAAGGTGGAATAAATATCCTCAGTATCCTATCCTTTGTCTCTGTGAAAAATTGGCACTTTTGCATTGACTTACATGTTACAGCCCCGTTTCCTCCCAAAACTCATTGTTACTTAATTCAGATTTTCAAGATCCACTTTTCTTGGAAAGTGGATCTTGTTTTTTTGTTTTGTTTTTTTTACATAAAATTTTAACCTTTTCTTTTTTGTACATTTCTGAATGTTGTGATGAATGCTGCTCACTGACAATAGCTTTGAGAAGTGCTCCCGAGCCTATAGAGCTCCAAGATCACGGACATTCAGTATCAGTTTTTGTCCTTGTCCCTTTCATACAAATATTTCTCTGAAGTCTTTGAATATTTTAATTACATTATGTACTGCATGATGATGGATTCCCTCAATTATTTACAATTTCATTTTAAGAAATGCTTTACTTAAATTGTTGAACTGTTTGCCCCATTCAGCCTTTGACAGAGTGGTTAACCCATACCTATCATTACCTCTGAAAGACTGTGCCCATCTGGACTATTCAATATATATATTCATTGGTTGTGATTATGAAAGCATATACAATAATTTTATAATCACACTTAACTGTAAGTAAATATATGTTTTATTTAGATTTTCAAATCTAATTCAAGTCAAAGTTGCGTTCTGTTTTTATTTACATTTTAACAGCACACAATTGTTTTCCAGCAAGTGGGTTGTGAATAATCGTATTTGTTACTGACTTTGCTTAGTTGCATTTGTTGAAAGGCAGTTTTTCAACAAATTAATTCAACACCTGAAGTTTAACAACAGTTGAATGCTGCTCTATCATCTCAGGCATAGATAATAGATAAGGGTTGCCATCATCAACTTTTATTGATGAGCTGTGATTTTCACAGAAGAATAATATGTATAATATATAATATTTTATGTGAAACTTTTTAACTTAAGAACGGTACATATGCATCTGAAGGTAAATAAACCTTCATCCATCCACTTCCGGGGTCGGGGGGTGGGGGTGGGTCAGGCTGGGGGCTGGAGCCTATCCCAGCTGTCTTAGGGCAAGAGGCAGGGTGCACCCTGGACAGGCTGCCAGTCTGTTGCAGGGCTAACACATAGACACAGACATCCATTCGCACTCAGATTCACACCTTTGGGCAATTAAGAGTTTCCAATTAACCTAACCCCACTAAATGCATGTCTTTGGACTGTGGGAGGAAGCCAGAGAGAACCCACGCAAACATGGAGAGAACACGCAAACTCCACACAGAAAGACCCCGGCCTGATGGTGGATTTGAACTCAGGGCCTTCTTGCTGTGAGGCAACAGTACTAACCACCGTGCCACCCTAAATAAAATATACAAATAAACCTAAATATTTTATTTATGTTATTTTATTTATAAAATAACATAGACTTCATCTAAGTCCATCAATTCACATGTATGGGCTTGCCATATGGCTACATTCACCAAACATACTTTAAAAAGGTTCAGTTTGGCAAAAGATAACAACTGGTTGATAAGATTGGCATCTTACCATGAACACTGACCTTCAGTTATCATCATGATTGTTAGACTTTGGTTCAACTGTACTTTGTTGCCATTTAAGAATAAATATGATTTTTTTGATACAATGATGTAATATAAATGATACAGTTCATAAAAGCAGAAAAATTAAAAGAATCTAAAATGGAATAGTAAGCAAGACAGTCTTGGTGGACACCATTTATATCAGTAGATTTGCATAAGTAGCTTGTATTTATTCAGTTTTTATTCTGTATGGAATAGCATACTAGAGCCATCATAGTGATTTTTATTTATTCATAAAAATTGTGCACAGCTCATTGATTTACTGCTCATTGCCTTAGGCCTGTCTTTTTCTTGTTACACAACAGTTTTCTTCTGTTTTCTTGTGTCTGATAATCTGTGATAGGTTGTGAATTTAAAAAAAAATGTTGTCATTTCTAACATTCAGAATTTAAAATTGCTATAGGCATTTTTCTCTCTCTTTTCTATACTGGATACTAGAAAATAATATCATTACCATCTTGATTCAAATTCGTTCATTTTTGAGTCAAAGTAACTGTTTGTGACAGATATAGTAAAATGATCTCCACATCTCTGAGATACTCTATTTATTGAAGAATGGAAACAATAAGAGTAGTGCTGTGGTATGACTAAAAATTTGTGTGTTTACAGTGCAAATCAAAAGACTGTGACATTCATGTGTATGACTTGGCATGCTGTCTGTGGAGGAGCTAAGCAATGCCCACAATAACACTTTGAAACAGAGAGTAGTTGAAAAAGATTATGCGTGCCATTGGTTAAAACAAAACAAATTAACAACTAGTAAAAATTTAAACCTGCACTCACAGCTCATTTTTAAGCAGAATTTCTTGTGGTGCATCTCTGGTCCATCTTCATACTTTACTGTTCACTCTTGTGCTACCTGGCTTGCTAGAAATATCTGGCTTGCTCTTTAGTTGTAATTTTGTAAATGTACTGGGTAATTTATTATATATAAGCCGTTGTCCTTGTTAAAGACCTGGTTCTTGGGTATCTGTTGCTTATAGTGTTCCCCTCTCAAGTAAATTTTACCCAGCTTTCTATGTGGTAAAAATTGTTAATAATTTACACTTACTTAGTTTACAGCAAACATTCCAATCACTGGTACTGTGATATATGGAAACAAATCTTTTTAAAAGGAAACTTAAACTAGCACTTGGTAACATTTAACCATCAAAATCTAATCAGTTATTCCAAGACCAATTAAATGTTTGTGCCAAATTTGAGGAAACAGTGAGCAAAACACATAAAGTCTCTAACCATAGTTGTCTTTGTTTAACACCTACATTTTCTGATTACAGAAACTGTGAAAAATAACTTATCATCTTTTTCAGATTCTGTCCATAAAGTGGTCCACTTAACAAGACTCTATAAACAAGACTTTTAGTTTGATATTTACAGTGGTCCCTTGTTAATCGCGGAAGTTACATTCTAAAAATAACCCGCAATGGGCAAAATCCACGAAGTAGTCAGCTTTATGTTTTTCTTTTTACAGTTATTATAGATGTTTTAAGGCTGTTAAACCCCTCACTACACACTTTATACACTTTTCTCAGACAGGCATTAACATTTTCACATTTTTCTCTCTTGTTTAAACACTCTCAAAGTTCAAACCTTCATAGAAAAATAAGTCCAGTATTACAGGATGAAAACAGAGATCAAAACCTGTTTTCAGGCCCAAACATTTGTTTGAAATAAAAATATGAACATTTTCCTATAAATAATACTGATGGATTTTAGAACTAACAAATTTAATTTTAACGATCAACCTATGAGGTTGGACACATAAGAAATTATTAATAGTGTCTCACTAGTATTTCACTTTGACGGTGCAAAACATTTCGACGACATTGTTGGGTTTGTTGGGGAGAAAACTTACAAACATACAGTACAGCACTTCAGAGTCACACTGCTAGCGATCGAAGATTTATGTAAATTTGACAAGCTGAACGGTTTCTGTACTGTATGGGAGACACGGCACGAGATTGCTTGACAATGGTCTACAGCCAATCAGGACACAGAACACAGAACACAACAAGAAAAAAAAAGCGCTAAGAAAAATCCGCGGAACTCCGATGCCGCGAAAGGTGAACTGCGTTATAACGAGGGACCACTGTATAAGGCTGATGTGGTGTTTCAGATTCTTACAGCTCTTTCTGTCCTTAACTCATTACCTTATACTGAATTTTAAAAATATTCAGATCCACAAGCAGCAGATATCAGTCTGCTCAATGATCCACACTGTAGCTTCGAGTGCTGACAGGAAGACAAAATGCAACATTTTAGATATGCCTACTCATAAATGTGCATCAGACTGTCCAGGTGTGACCACTATGAAAGGAAGAGCTTACACGTTGAAGGAGGATGAGAAATACATGTCACAATGAGAGCCAGCACATTAAGTCATCACTCCATCATCACGTAAAAATGTTAATCAGGTTGGAGTAGTAGGCAGGATATTGTGCAGGGGAGGTGGTGTGGCAGAGGTGACAGAAGGCTTTCTGTCTCTGACAAGGCCTTTGCAAAATCTCTTGGGCAGCTTGGCTGTGGGCATAGTTTAGCTCCAGGCTTCTTCTCTGTTCTTCTCGCTTCCATAAATAACAAGGGGCAGACGGAGGCAAAGACAATGAGAAAGTGAGGACAATGTGGCAAGGAGGCTGAGGGCCTGAAAAAGAAACAGACAGTTAGTTGTCCTGAAGACAAAAAGAGCCAAACGGTGATTTGTTGTTCAGAACAGAGGCAGATTGGGGATGAATAGTAGCATAACATTGGGAGAACAAAAAAGCAAAACACTGCAGAAGAGAGATAAGGTTCACCCTACAAAGGTATGGGGGAAAAGGCAAGATGCTCTTTCTCACCCTGAGAAATGCTTTAAGGAAATTTACTGGACTGCAATTAATGCTGTACTGTGCAAGGAATGATTCAGTGTACTGAAACGTAGAATAATTATATACAGTATTACCATACATTAAATACATTTTTAATCTTGGCGTAGTATACCAGTCTTAGTGATTCAGTTAGTAATATGGACACTGTCCCCCATTCATATAGTGTGTTTAATTAACTATATTTCACTTGGTGCTGTAGGTTATTTTACTGTGGGAATGTTTAGCTTCTTTATATATCCTGTTGACATTTGAATAATAAATGAATACGCTAGCAAAGTACAAAAGAAAGCAAATTGTAATATTGTAGATAGGAGTAAATAGAGCCCCAGTCATCAGGCACTTTACATACTACTTTCTATAAATGTTAACCAGGATTTCTCTTTTTATTGTGTATATAATGGTCACCCTGACCTGTAAGAAGGTCAGACTTTTCCACGGGTAGCCATAGGGGAAGCTGCACGGTAGTTTGCATGGTAACGTGGCACTGCTTTACTTCAACAGCTTCTGCACAAGGACGTTGCTAGTTCTGTTTGGGACAATGGACAAATGAGGGCTGAGTAGAATAAAGGTAAAGCAGACTCACCATGTGCATACATATATAAGGTCATTTGCTGTCCTAGAGCAATGGTATTTCACCATAAACGGAAATTTTTAAGTGCTATGCTTCTGTTTTAACAAAAAGGCTTAACTATGCATTAACATAATTAACTCTTTTGCTAATTATGTCACAATATTTTGATTTTTTTTTTTGTTTTTAAGTAGTACTAAATACCATTAGACTGGATCATTTTCTACAATGTTACTGCTCAGTAATTTGAAGAGGTGTTACAATTACTCTATTTTGCATTAACGCTGAAATATCTTTTATCTTTTAAACATCAGGTTCAGTTCATAGTGCACACCAGCAGTCACTAGGTCACATAATAGCCTCAAAAAATGCTAAAATGGTTAATACTTAAACTAAAAGATATCATAATCATGTAATTGTTAACATGCTGCCACAAATAGTGAGCAAGACCATTTAAAAAAAAAAAAAAACCCAAAACAAACAAACAAACAAAACATGCTTGCTTAGCTGCATTACCAAAGTCTGTGGCTTTCTATCTTTAAAAGACCAGGACCCTTCCCCACGTTTAATTCCAAATTTCTTCCGGTAATGACGGTTGTTTCTCTCTCCAGCAGCCATTTTCTGTGATTCTGCTGGTTACGACTGTCTATCTTGAGATTCAATCTACGGCTACAGCCCACAGTATCCTCCATTTTATGCATAAACAGCTGGAGGCCACCAAATCTGAATACTGCCCTGCAAGGCTCAGGGACAACAAACAAATAATTTTCATATTGCTGGTGTAACAGTGTAAAAGGACTGCTTTTTGAATTTCCAGTTCCTTTCAGTTTACAGACATTAGCAGATTCCAGAAAGGGCACCCTTGGGACCATTGTTGTATATGGACATAATGCCTGAGTACACTGTATCATTCTACTTTTCAACTCCTTGGGGTCAAGAATTTTGTTTTGTTGGCTGAAGTATATAATATATTAGTATATATTAATAATAATAGTCTTGACAAGCCTAATGGGGTAATCATGCGCATTATCAGTATAATGTCTCCCTTAAACTTGAAGTAGATTAAAGAAATACCACTTCACAACAACTGATAATTTTTATACATATTGGAAGATGCTTTCTATTCTCTTAACTCAGCATTTTGTCCCAAGTCTTTTCAGTTCTAGTTTAGTCATTGAATTCACCCTCAAATTCCTGAGGAATGGTGATAGACTGAGCAGCTAATGTTTGAGTGCACGTGGAGAGGAGCTATTCCGTTCAGCACACTTAGGAAATGAGGAAAGCTTATTGGTTTAAAATCTAATCATTTATACAGGAAATTGTAAAACCAAAGGTGTTTGAATGTTGCACCGGGCAGCACGGTGGTACGGTGGTTAGCACTGTTGCCTCACAGCAAGAAGGTCCTGAGTTCAATTCTACCATCAGGCCATTGTCTTTTACATGTTCTCTCCATGTTTGCATGGGTTCTCTCTGGGTACTCTGGCTTCCTCCCATAGACATGCAGTTATCGGGGATAGGTTAAAAGTGCATCAGCAGTTGTACTTGAGCTGCTAGTGGTTTGTGGTCTAGCTACATTGCCATCACAGTCTGATTTTTTTTTTTTTAACTCCAAACCTTTTATTTATTCATGGTGGTGTCATGGCCTTTTGAGTTCTTGGCTTGATTCTTTATGATTCAATTTCCTGTCATTTGTTTGTATGTTGTGGTCTGCGTCTAATCACCCGATTAATCTGTCTTCACCTGTTCATGACTTGATTTAAGCTTTCTTGTGTTTGTCTGTGTGATGATAATAATAATAATAATAATGATACATGTTATTATAATTGCTATTTAATGTCTATTTTATACAATATAAAATTACTGCAGAAAAACAACAATAAAAGTTTAGATCATTCACTACGCAGTGCACAATACTCTCTGAGATAGAATGCCCTGTATAGTACCATGAGATTTTAAAATTTTGGACAGATTTTATGAATTTTGGCAGAAAATGAAGTTGAAATTTTATGGTAACCACTTCTGCCGGATGACAGATGGCAGAAATGTTGTTGCTCATTGGTGATCTCACAGGGGGCGATAGGAACATTGGAGTATAGAGCACATCACCCAACCCCAATAGAGAAGCCAGTGTTTATTTTATGCTTGTTTTAAAAGATGTTGCTTCAAAGTTTCATGGCAGCTGTGAGAATGAAGCACTTCCTGAAGTGCTGACGTACCTCATTTTACACTGCTCAGCATGAATATTAATTTCACACACAGGTGGAATAAATAACATTAACCAACTTCCACCCATCCATTTTTCTTAATCTCTTATTCAATTCAGGGTGGCAGAGGGAGCTGGAGCCTATCCTAGCTGTCATAGGGTGAAAGGTGGGACACACTCTGGATAGGTCATCAGTCTGTCACAGGGCTAACAGAGAGATAGACAACTATTCGTGTTCACATTTATATCTACAGCTAATTTAGAATAACCAGATTAACATAAGAAGCATGTCTTCAAAGTGTGGGAGGAAGACAGAGTGTCAACAGAGAACCCATGTAAGCACTGTGAGAATAGGTAAACTGCACACATAAGGACCCACGCCACTCGGCGGGTTTAAACCATGAACAGTGCTAACAACTGTATCACCATGCTGTACCATTGACCAACTTATTGAAATATTTTGCTGAAAGAATTGGGTTGTTGAACTCATGTGAGTGACCCAGCTTCCCACCCAACAACCCAAAGAACTGCTGGCAGGTGTCCTAGTTCCAGACATCACAAATCATAGCCAGAAGGCCCCAATGGGTCAGAGCTGTTTTGACAGCTAGAGGGTGATCTACACAATATTTGGCAAATCTTGTGGCTGACTGATCTATATCAGATTATCAGATATAGATCTGGTAATGTGATATAGATTACCAGGTCTGATCCAGAGCAATAGGTATAGTGACCATATCGCCAATTCCAAGTGCTTGTAATCTGAAAATATGCGCATGCATATTCAAAATGCGATTTATAGTTTCTCAGCCACAACCCACAGCACTGTGAATTATGAGAGCTACTAAAATTGAAAGGCATTTCTGTAATTATGGTTGACTTCTTTTGATAAAAGTAATAAGAAGATATGAATCACAATATGTAGGTTTTTATTATTTCTATTCACTATCTACTAGGGGCACATACACAGTATAATTTTAGTCAGAAACATTGTCATCCTTTCTTTTTATGACAAATACAGTTGACTTGCTCAGAGCAATTTTCCTGCCTAATCTAAAAACCATCTTTAGTTGAAAGGAACAACCCATCCCCCTTATCCCCACCTCCTCATTCACCCCCTGTAAATTGTGTTAACAAAGACCAGGCTATTTACAGTTGTTCACTATTATCTTTTCTCATAAGAAAAAAATACTGAATGTGCTGTACTAGATGTACAACATGTACTGTGGACATATCTATTTTAAATACACATGCAAAGTTTGATGAATTATGGAAATAGTTTTTGATCAAGTGTCTTTGTGGATCTCAATGCTTTTGGAACTGTGAGAGAATATTTGATGTAATAGAAGAATCAAGGAATGTTCTGCAAACCTTCCTAGAAACCATTTAAATGTAATGATATCCCCAAAATGAGGAATGCATAGGGCCATCTGCTCTTTGATATGACTATGCAAATGGTAGTTCAAAATACAAGTGAGCTTAGTAATCAAAGTTTGTTGATTCTGGAAGCACTTTGAAGTTAATTTTTGAAGTATCCTAAACAGAAACGACTCACAATGTAAAACAACCAAGACCTCTTGGTGAGTTTAATTAGTATTTTTAGAGGGCTTATAATCGTGAGCAATTACTCCTTAACAAAGTGTTACCTTTATTTTCAGAAAGCACACAGTTGAAGTGTTCCTTGAATTATTGGAGAAAATAGTGGGTGGTTCCAAGAAACTGTTGTCTGATGCCATTAAATTGTCAAGCAACATCTTTAATTGCATGTAATTGTAGATGTGGGGAAAATATTCATTTGTTTTTAACCATTTAAACACGTGTTTCTACTGTGCATAACATCATATTTATTACAGGACAGAATAATAATATAGGGGCAGTCATGATGATGTAAATGATGAATCATTTATGTAAGATAGGAATGTAGAAATCTGTTATACCACATAAAATGACTCTGTAATGCTTTTCTTACATCTAATGATGTAAATGCAGAATTTCCCAGATGTGGGATGCATAAAGCATTTCTGTTTTTATTTATTCTTATTTCCCTGCGAAAATGTATTTGTTCTGTTCTTTCAACTCTATCTCCATGAATCAATTAAATGGAGTCCAATGGAAATACTCAAGGGAATTAAATTAAATTAATAAGTTCAAACTTTGGACTCTACATATTTCTTTATCTGTATACATTTCTTGGGACATTAAAGATAAACTCCAACAAAGCTCATTAAAATGAAAGATCTTCACAAAAGCAAATGGGAAATATAATCATTTATAGTGTTTTTGTCACAGCATATGATGATTCTGATTAAACTTTATGCTCTGATGACTCTGCGGATCTGCTGTTTATTAATATTGTAATGGCAGCATTGCCATTTCAACACATCCTCTTCAAACATTAACTTGGCTAATATAAAGGTTGAATGATTATCATCTGCCAGACAACCATACAAAACTGCAAACATAACAATATTCTTCATTTTTTGGTTCAGTTGTTAGCACATTAGTATGTGAAAATACTAATTGTTACTGGTTCCACAGATCTTTTACAGTGCAGCTAATGTTTTTTGTTACATAAGCTACACCCTTTCCTGACGCGAAGGTGATTGTGCATTTATAGTTCTAATATCCTCGAATTAAACATATACACAACTGAGTGGAATGATCCTTGACATACACGAGATGCTGAGTTGCACTGTGCTTTACTGAGCAAAAACAATTTCCTTAAGCAGTATGCAAACCTCTCCGACACTATCTGGGTCTAGTATGGCTTTTAAAAATTTGGACTGAGTTTTTGTACTGGGGCTACATGCAGTACCGATTTTTTTGTGATTAAAACCCCCTGGACATGTTATGCAAAGGTCCCTGTGGAAAGGGTGACACTGTTTGCAAGATTGCTCCACTTATTTTGTTAAACAACTATTATCCTAATCAGTGTTTTCACCTTGTTGAATCAAATTGAAGATTTTTTTCTTTTTATCCCAACATGCGGTCAAAATTAAGAGGGCAACCCTGATTGCGTACTGTTTTAATGTGAAGGTATTTGTCAGTTATTTGTCTGATCTTAATACAATTAAGCATATATATATTACGGAACTTAATGTTATCTAAAATTTTATTTACAAGTTTTATATTTTCTAAGAGAAAGGAAACAATACAAACAGACATATTGATGCTGTATTGTATGTTTTTTTTGGTTTTTGGTTTTTTTAAGAGACAACTAGGGACTGATCATTGAGATTGTCTTACTAATATGTTTGTGTCTTTATCTGGAACTGATGTTACTGTTTATCTTGCTATAATTCATACAACATTTGTTTTTATGAATTCAACAACAAACTTCTTCAATACAAGGAGGAGTTGAACAACCAAAATCTTAGGCTCAAGAAAGTTTTTGCCTTATATGAGATATTATGACACCATCATGTTGCCTAGCAACCAATTATAAATGAGCTATAATTGTATATATATATATATATATATATATATATATATATATATATATATATATATATATATATATATATATATATATATCCCATTATATGGGCTTAAATGACTAGCTTGTAACATTTTAGAAACCAGTATATAATTTCAGTTTCATGATAATGATCTGAATATTTTAATAAGCAACCAGCTAACAACACACTAAAATCACAGACCAGACAATACTGTAGCATAGGAATGTATGCTACAAGTAAAATTGCTTTAAAAAAATAAAAGGTTTCACATCTCAGTCATTATATGCCATTGGTGGGCTTGGTACAGCAAGTTTTGGTTCTCATGCTTGCCGTTTTATAAAAAAGATGTTCATGTTTCTAAATTGTGTCAAAAAAAATTAAAATAGCCAAATACGAGTTTAATTTTAGATTGGGCATCTACTTCAAGGTACATAAAAAAAAAATGTATTATTCATTTTTGTTTTTTAGATCCTTAAACATCCTTACTTTTAAAATGGTAAGTAGTTCTCTTTGAAATTAGTCTCAGCTTCAGCTGTATCGTTATCTCTTGATTGTCTTGGTAAACTGAGGCCTAAACAAACCAGATCTTTGATGTCTCTGCCTGCAAGGCTACCGCACTGTAATGAAACTGTATTGCATTGTCTCAGCACTAAATGTTTGGCATGACGGAACACAGAAGTAATTTCTGCGGCTTGCCGGCTTCCGCTGGTTTCAAAGCGGCTGTTGCCTTTTTCTCTCGTGAGAGACTTGCAAGCACTCCCTCACAGAGCCAAACAGCTTACAGGCTTTCATCAATTATTTAGCACCTGTTGCCTTCAGGGAAGTCCTGATAAATTATGGTGATGAATGCAATCAGAATATGGGAAATATACAATTATAAACCTATATTTTTATAATACTTTTAATATCTCTTGATCGGGAAATGAGAATCAGAGTGATTTAAATGCTGGTATAAACTCTGAATTTTCTGCACACCTTCTTGTCCATACTGAAGGAAAAAAGCAAAATCACATAAAACACTTTACTAGTTAAGAAACCTTTGAAAGGATTACAAAAGTCGCTCTGTTTATAGTGTGTAAATACCCATGTGATGTGGAAATGTTTCCCCTGTTCTCCCTGAAGTCTGAAATGACTTTTTTTTATTATGAATAAGCATGAATGTTTTAAGACTGATAACTTGTTTAACACACAGCCAAACATTATATTTTTCTCTCTCTCACTGAAATTTTTATGAGGACTAAAAGATTATGCTTCAGCAAACTACAGAAAGTGTATTGGAACATTAAATAATCCTTAGAACAGAGGATAGTCCTTTGAGTGTTTCCACACACAGTGTATGAGATACAGTATGTATGTATTTACAACATAGTACTCACCCTAAATGGTCAAAATTGGTCTTATAAAAGAAGTACTATGAGGGTCATGTGGGTCATACTTATTGCACTCGTTATAGCAATATGTGAGTTTCATACTCACTCATTTACTCATTTACTATCTCTATTCTTTAATCTTGGTAGGCAGCTTTTTCTAAAAAGAAAAGAAAAGAAAAGAAAAGAAAAGAAAAGAAAAGAAAAAAAACTTTATTAAAAACAATGCGAAAATGTGCAACTGAACTTGTATATAAGTATCAGTACAGCAAGGCAAGAAAGGCAAAAAGACACCAATGTAATGACAAAGAAGCAAAACATCCTCATACTTAAATGGCAGGGTGATAGCTTGAATGGCTCCTATAACTACATATGAAGTTTATTGTCTTTTCATAATTGCAATCCATGTGAAAACATTGGTTTTAGATGTAAGCAGCCCCTTTCACATGTTAAAATTTAAACTTCTCCCATTTTCAATAAACTCCTCCCCCATTTTTATTGTTACTCCCACGGTCGCAAGAGGTTACCTAAATAAACGACTTTCCAATTAACCTTAAAAAATCAGCAGTTATTGTCTATCTTCATGTGAGGTCAGGCTGTGCAAAACTAGAAACAATCATAAAAAATGAATTGTGCCTTCGGGTCTGAAAAGTACCTTCAATCTGCATTTATTAGTGGTCTCTAGAATGTGGAGTCTCGGCTCCTCCTATCACCTTCAGCTCCCTTCTTCCACTTTGGGATTGCTGTGCATAACTGTGGTTGACTTGCAGTATGCTATATAGTGTAGTCTTTTTTGGTTCTCATTTGCTTGTCATTTGTGGCTATGAGGAAGGCCAAAAACCAAACTCGATCCTTCAAAACAATAGTCCACAAACCAGAGGGTGACATTATGGTAGCTACTATGTCCACTTGATTTATACAAGAGTCTTTGGACATGGGGGCGTGCTTGTGTGCATAGATATAAAGGGCCACAAAGCCAAGTGTGAGCCCAGTGGTAATTTAACAATTCTCAGCAGGTTGTGTTCAGGGAAGAGCTAATATGGGGCAGTGAGTTGCTACTGTGTGTGTGTGTGTGTGTGTGTGTGTGTGTGTGTGTGTGTGTGTGTGTGTGTGTGTGTGTGTGTGTGTGTGAGTGAGTGTTTGCCTGTTAGGTCTATCCTTTTGTGTGTGTTTGGCAGTGTTTCATTTCATAGTGAGAGTTCTGCTGACCTTGGCATACTCAAGACTACATCCCAGTGGTGTCTCATCCCTCTCTTCTCCTTCTCTTTCTCCTCGCCCTCTCATTCTTCCTCCTCACAAATCCCCTCCCAGGACCGTGCCTTTCTCCTTCCCTTTGTGAAAAAAAAAATAGCTAGCAGTTCCAGAAAAAGATGCCAGCATCTGTCTCACTTTAACTTGAATAATTTGGGAAAAGGGTGTGATTAAAACAGAGAAAATGTTTGAGTGCGAAGAATACAACAACAGGCAGCCAAGAAAAAATCATTTGGAAGTCTCTGTCTTTAAAATAAATAAATAATTATTGTGGCTCTTTGACTTTTCCTGTCATCTCCATTTCTGCTGGCTCATACCTTTCAGAGTAAACCAGGCTCGAGATCTCATTAATTCTAAACATTGCTGTCAGAAAGGAAGAAATGCAGTGAATGGCAGATTGAGGTTTCTCTGTGCTTGTTATACTTCTCTTCACGTCAAATGCAATTCTATCAAATATAATAGTGATATTCAAATGACAATTATTGATGTTTTAGCATTTAGAAATTAAAACCATGAAGCTGTGTTTTAACATTAGTTCAAGTTGTTTGTTTGTTTCATTTTTGGTTTTGTGTTTTACTGATCAAAACGTCAAAATTCCACAGTGAGAATGGCATTTTTTTAAAGTATTAAAATGACAGGGAGATGTATTTGATGCTGCAACACACAGACATATTCCTTGTGTTTAAAGTTCTTGGTTGACAGAAGTAGAAGTCAACCAATGCAACTTACGGGAAAACAACTGGCATAGCAATTCAACTGAAATGACAAAAATGGTTGTTTGTGTTGTTTGTAAACTGTCTCGCAGTCTAGGTACATTTGTATACTGAATGTGTACAAAATATCAGCAGAACACAGTTTTTTTATGAAGCCTGTAGCCTTGGTGGAGCTAGGCAAAAAGGATGCTCCTTTTACTCATGGAATATGTAATTTAATTGGCATGAAGTCTTTTTAAGTAACCCAGTAGTGAAAAATCAAAGTATTTTATCACACTGATTGAAAGCCCTGTCTTATATTACAGTGTTGCAGAACTGCTCATGAATACTAATTATTGCATGTCAATTATACGTTGTATAAATATTTGCTCCAAATCTAAGCAGTTGGTAAATCTTTATTGTTTCATTGAATAGACTGTTTAGAACGAACTCATTTAATTCTAATTCAACAGTGTGGATTCTGCTGCACAATGTAATATTCAAGTTTTACAAATTGAAATGAGTAGTTCATAAATACTGAGCTTCTATCTCAGTGTATACAAGGCTTTAACTTCACTGGGATATTTCTTTTGTACTGAATTAACTACTAATCTCAAATTTTGCAAAGTTGTTTAATGCATTTCCGTTTATGTAATCTTTCCCTTAACATGCACAGAAACAACCTAGTGACTTGTATAAAGTCAAGGATCTTTTTGTACCGCGCATCTTTGTGTTAGGCATTCAGTGTTTGCTCTTATTAAATGTGACATTGAGTACAGTGAGTGGATGACACAAGCTTCTTGCATGCTGACATTTCAAATGTTTCTGATGTGTCTGTCCTGTGTAATAACATAAGTCATCTATATTGCGTGTCCTTACAGAAGTCTTTCCTTTTTATGTTTCAGACTGAATCTGTGTAGGCACCTTTCCACTATCCTGCCAGCAAGCAGAAATGTTCTTTGCCTCTGTTCCAGTATGGTAAGTTAATCTTTTGTGTCTCTGCTAGCATGAATAAATGTGTTCCACAGGGGAAAATAGCAGGGCTTCATGCATGACTTGTTATGGATTTGGGTAACCATGTGTTAGCTATGAATATTCTTATGAATATTCTTAGTGTTATGAATAGACACAGGTCAAAGATTTCCAGACATACCTGCTTAAAAGAAAATGAAAACAAAAATAACTTTAATTTTGTGAAATTGGTGTACAAAACAAATCTCTCAAACCTGACTCTTTGGTATTCTCATATTGCTTGTTTATGTTTTTTTTTTTTGTTAATAAGAGAACCGATTTTGACAGTAAGCAACCTGTGACAAAATGGAACACACACATACACACAGTCACCCGCAGGTGCACTGATAGCGGGTGAATCCGTGGGTGGCTTTTTAAAGTAGGCCAGCAGAACACACTGTTATTTCACAGTAATCTGTCAGTAATCTGCTGACAGTCAGAGCAAATCTTGAAAAACAACATTGACTTTTACATTTCTCAGCACTGTAAAATGTTGAAATGAAGAACTAATGAGGGTCTGAAAATCTTTTTTTTTAAAAAGACTTGCTTTAATGCATCAATGTAAAGCATGTCAGCATTTTCTGCTATTTTGAGTTATTCTTTATTAAAATAGTGTGATTGTGGTGAAAAATAAATAGATAAAAAGGTGCTTGTGGCTTGGGTTAAACAAGGGCTGATCACCGTGACTGAAACCCAAGCGCACAAATACAGAACCATGAAGTCATTCTCTTCTACCAATCCTTGTCATTGTGCTAAGCATGATAATTCCATGCTCAAAGGTCCATGCCAACTATTGTGCCAATCCGGCAGTACCAAATTATACTGGCAACGTTAGGGGGGAGAACACAGTGCGGTGGAACGGAAAGCAATAAAGCATGATGTTGCCAATTACACCAGAATCTCTTGCTAATTATATGTTTTGCTTAAACAATACATGTGGTAACCACTTTGATATTGTTTTGATATTGGATTTTAATTGCCAATGCAACTAATCAAACATGAAGTGGAGATGTTGCTTGAGGTTTGTGGGGATCTAGTAAAACTGTGATAGCTCTGGGGAGATTGACAAAATGGAACAAGTCATTGCTGTTTCTAGCCTGCAGCTACTGGCATTGTGATGACAGTAAAAATGATCTATACCAACTGAAGCTTTTCAGACTGCTTGCCAGGCTTCAAATAAATATGACTGTATAACATAGAATGAAGGTGCAAATCATATTGTGTCTTCTTACTTTAAAAGAAAATCACATTTGGAATATTTGTTTTGCTGCTACTTTGTTGGATATTATCAAGGAAAATGCCAAAAGAGTGATGTCATCTTTGTTTTTTTGTTTGTTTGTTTGTTCTTTTGTTCAGTAGTAGATATGACTTACAGATCCAATACAAAAAAGAAAATTGTTTTACTAAAATCTAAAGTTCTACTTGATTTGATTGATTATGAAGAACCACTTTTTCATTTGTTTGTGAATGGGTAAAGAGAAACTATTCAGCCATAGCTGGTGTGTATTCTCATAGCTTCCATTATTATTTTACAGGGATGTGATGTTTATCAAGGCAGTGACTTTATCGAAGGAAATTTAAAGTACTAGCTCAACAATATGTCAGTGGCTAAGGTAAATTAATAGTACTGCATTCTAACTTCTGTGCTTTTCAGTAGTGTATATATATCGCAAACAAATATTATTTTGTTAAAATCCATTTGAAATTGACAGGAAATCTAAACAGTTTTTCCTACATAAATATTTTGGGCAAAGAAGTGTAAATTTAATAATCTATGTTATGTATATACACTTAAAACATGTTTTCCCTGCAGAGTTACTTAATAAAGTTGCCTTTTAAGTAGTAAAGTAAGTTCACGATTTATCGTGTTCCCTAGTTAGTGGACTGGATTCCTTGTCCAACAGTATTTTTCTAAGCATTGCATTAATACTTTACTTTTCTGTGATTGGAAATGAATGCCTAAGAATGCCCATTACTAAGACAGCATTTGTAAAGTTTTCTTTAGAGAAGAAAATTTAAAAAACAGAATTCTTACACGTTATTAGTGTTTCCTAGACGGAACAATATCTATCAAGCAGAAGCAATATGCGGAATGTGGTGAAGTTCAAATAAATTCAAGAGAGTATGAATTTATATGAAACTGACTTCAAAGCTGAGAGCCGGAAGCCCTGGAGTTAAAAGGTTCTTTTCCTAATTGGCAATTCTGCTCTTTGAATTTCTTCTGCTGAACACCTGCACTGCATTGTTTCATAAGCGACTAGAATACACTGACGTCAAACAGCATTTGAATAATATTTTGTTCCGGTTGGTATGTTTGTACAATGAAAATAATACTTATAAACTGTCTGAACTACTGAAAAAGCGATAAAAATACAATTTGACCAAGTGGAAATGAATATTAGAAGGGCCAACATCTTAGATTTCTTTTTGACTTTGAGATAGGCTTAATGAAGCCATGAGCACAACTAAAAATGGCAGCAACAAGATACCAACAGGCCAGTGCGGTGTTATAATCCTTTCAAAGAAAACAATTTTTTTTTATCAAAGTGAATTTACTGTGTCTGGATTGTGGTGAAGACAATACAAGAAGACTTCACAGGAGCCATCAGAAGTGGGTTTTTTTGTTTTTTTTAAGTTTCTTTCGAAAGATCAAAGTCAGGATTAGGTATGGCTGTGATTTATATTATGCACTGTCAGGGTCGTGGGTCTCCTGACCCAGCGTTTTTAGTTCTTTGTGATTTTTGTATTATTGTACTTGTGTGATTTATTCTATGGTTTCTAGTTTTGATCCCTTGCCCTTCATGTCTCTCTGTGTCCCCTCTGTTCTTTGTAAGTCTGTGTCTGCATGTTTGAGTTTCCCTCTGTGTCTTTTGGTTCGTCGAGTCCTCTGCCTTACTGGTTATGTCTCGGTGTTTCTTAGTTGCTGTCTCCACCGTGTCAAGTTCGCGTCTCTGTGTCATACTTCCTGTTTTACTTTGAAGGTCCGTGTCTTATGTGAATGTGTTCAGGTTACGCTTCCTTGTCTCGTCAGTTCTGATTTCCCCCAGCTGTGCTCGCCTTGTGTGTCTCATTCCCCTCGTTACTTCCCAGTGTATTTAAACCCTGTGTTTCTCTGAGTCAGTGTCGCGTCGTACCCTCAACAAGCTGTGTGTTCTGCTTCCGTGTTTCTAGTGTTTAGTCACCTGCTCAGGTTTAGTATTTATTTTCCAGTGTTTCAGTCCTCAGTTCCTCTGTTCAGACTTTTGTTTGTCTTTTGGTGAGTTTAGTTAGTACGAGGTTTTTCCCGACAATAAAGCTGCGCTTTAAGTTGTACTTCCATGTCTGAGTCCTGCATTTTGGATCCACCACTCCTGGTTGCCTGCCTGCCACACAGCCAACCATGACATGCACAGTCTCACAGGCCCACAGAAATGAAAATAAAAATGAAAAGAATTACGCTGCGTTTGAGATGTTTTAATAAATCTAAAATCTTGGCGCTTACCCTTGAGGTCAACACTAACATTAAATGTGTTTAATGCCACCTGCTGCATACCCGCTCCTGCAAACCTAACTCTCTCTCTCTCAAAACAACATCATCACTTTCCAACTTTATTCCCACCAGGGGCCCAGCAGTAGCAATGGAGCATAGGTTGCCACATCAGAGCCTCTTACAGAGAACAGACAGTCAGCAGCACCATACTGTGGAGTGAGGAGGTGGCAGAGCATGAAAGGATGCATTAGATGTTATGTAGATCAACAAATAAACCTGAATAGGGTGAGTAGGGTTAGGATTTTTATTTCCACCTGGCTTCATCTGTTGGAAATAAGGACAAATATGTGATATGAGATGGAAACATAGTGAGAAGGCATGTGTAAAACAAAAACGGGGTAGTTAAATATACAATACATATTAATATTTAAATTCCCATTTAAAAAGCAGTGAAATACTTTTTTTTGGATTTTTTTAATGCACTCCTCTTGTGCCTAATCAGTCACCTGATAACAGTGTTTTCCAAAACAGATTTAACACACAAGTGTAGTTTGTTGGTTGGAACCACTGACTATTGGGCAATTGTTCTCAGCTCTGACTTAGAAGTGAATGTGCAAGAGAAGTGATTATCGATCTGACACAGTGAAATTTACGACTCATGCTTGCTGTTGTTTTATCTCCGATGTTAGTCTCCCTGCTGGTGCTGCAGTGTCTCTGTATGTCTCTCCACTGACAGTGGAGCTGAACTATGTTGCCTGCTGGAATAGACATGAATGTGTAGATTGCAAATAAAGCATAAATTTGAGCTCATGTGATAACTGAGTGGAGCCCCAAGATGACAATATGCGGACGTCGTGACAACATGATCAATCACGGACGGGAGTTGCAGCGGACTTCAAGATTATGCATTCTTTGTTGGAATGTCTGAAATCACCCTCTGAGGCACATTTCAGCTCTGTGTCTGTTAAAACTGTATCAATCATCTGAAACCCCCCCAAAAAACATCTATTCATCAGATTGAGGCAGACTAGGTCAACGTTTGCATCCTAGCGTCTTCATATTGCATCAATTTAAGTTGGAACTAGAAACTGATAGATTGTGGGCCATTTGTCACAAGTAATTTGTGATACTTTTATCTCTGACTCTTTTATTGCCAAGTCCCTCCTCTGTCATTCTTATGCCAGTTGATTTGAATTCCCAGTACACTTGTCTTTTTCTGTTGCCAAGGCAATAGGAATGGGGGCTGTTGACGGCAGTGGTCGAATACTGACATTTGATTGGCAGTGCAATGTTCCAGGAGAGAGACACGGAAGTTATCTGAATATTAAACATAAGGATTAATCCTTCTCATGTACTCCTGAATATCTTCAGCTGTGAATAGGGGCCAGAAAAGGTGTTTAAACGTTATGATGGAAGTTTGACTTAATTGAAGCGCATAGTTGAGAATCTATCAACAAAAACTAATGGACTGTTGAGGGCAAATTAAATAGAGTCTGTGACACACAATTGGCTAAATCAACAGTGGACTCAAAGGTTTTATACTGTCTATATATTGAGGGAAAAAAACTGTGTAATGTGAAATAATTGAATTTCTGGTTATTCTAGTTGATATTCAGTTTAAATTATATATTACTATTATCATTTTTAAGAAAGATTTCACAAATATGGTTGTTCATAATTGCACAAATAACACAGTTCATCAAACAGGAGTAAAATGGTAAACGGTCTGTATTTGTATAGTGCTTTACTTAGTCCCTATGGACCCCAAAGCGCTTTACACTACATTCAGTCATCCACCCATTCACACACTGGTGATGCCAAGCTACATTGTAGCCACAGCTGCCCTGGGGCGCACTGACAGAGGCAAGGCTGCCAGACACTGGCGCCGCTGGGCCCTCTGACCACCACCAGTAGGCAACGGGTGAAGTGTCTTGCTCAAGGACACAACGACTGAGACTGTCAGAGCCGGGGCCCGAACTAGCAACCTTCCGATTACAAGACGAACTGCCACCTCTTGAGCCACGATCTCCTCCGCTCAGTAGGAAAACTGCCTTACTCTGCTACCTTTTGACTGGACATCTCGTGCAGGTTGATCTTTTAACAAGAAAGAAAGCACTTGACTCAATGATCTCTGCTACACTAAGCAGCAACACCTTAAATAAGATGTAAGGGCATCTCGGTCAGGCGTCTAACTTCTCAGTCTTTGAAGCCATTGCTCTGTGTCTCATTTCCTGAAGTATTGATGTCTTTAAGTGAGCTTCCCAAGTGCCTGGAGGAAGTGGATGCTATATAGATTGCTTTGAGGAGGTTGACTGCTGTAGTTTAACAGTAGGTCCATGGTCGTTCTTTCGTGAAGCACTGGAATAAAACATTTTTGGTGGCAAGGATAAGAGGTTATTTGAATAAAACTGTACTCAAAAAATAAGTAAATTTAAAAAAGCTTGGACAAAATGCAATATGGTTTAATCCCCAAAACTAAAAACTTCTTGGGATTTGATTGAGCATGCATCAAGACAATATAGTTTAATACTTTGCATTCATAAAACAAAAATGTTTATTGAATTGTGGGGAATATTATTAGTCTGTACAAAACTGTCACTGATGATACAAGGTCATCTTAAAGAAGATGTATACAAAAAAATTCCGGCTATAGGTTTAGATCAAAACAAAATTGGTACAGTGCACACTATATGTTACATTAACTTAATATTGGCCCAGAGTATAACATATAGCCTGTTAAATCTATTTGAATTAGCGCCATGTTTAGGCGTGTTGTAAAGATGCCTTTATTTTGTATGCTCCACAAATAAGGTGATATAATTAGGATTTTCTAAATGAAGCCAACCTCAATGCTTTTTTGTTTCTTTTATCATTTGTAAATGTGTTTTCTATTTATTCCCCTTAGATTGATTGGATTTTCTCGTTCTAGTTTATTAATTATTTTTGGAGGATTAATTTAACGGGCATAGATATAAGCTAGAGAATGGGGTAAAATCCAAACAACCCATAAGGAGAAGAAAATGAAATGTACTGAATGAATATTCATATTTCTATGTATTGTATTACCATTTGGTATTGCCATTATTGACTCAGAATGGCGATCCTTGGAAACAAACTGTGGTTGATATTTCATAGAAAATGATAGTATAAACAATACCAATCCTATCAGATATGTATAAAACAAAAAAATAGTGTTTATTGGAATGCAACATTCACATTTTTTTTTCTCTTTTCCATATGGGAACTACATTCAACTGTCAGAATCTAAGGACAACATAATGGTCTTACCCAACTGGATAAGGACTGACGTGATTACAGAAGAGACTAGAAAATAAGTGCTTGGATAAAGAAGCTGGGTGAGTGCTCCAGAGAGTGTAGGCAGCTGGAGTGCAGTAATTAGTCACCGAAGCTCTTTGTGGTTAAGGGGCAGCTGACCAATGGCCTTGCTTGCTTAGAAGAATGGCAGAGGGTTCTTCCCACTCTCAAATATAACTGTGATTAACATAAGCAATTACCTGCAGAAATCGCACCCCCTATCTTCTTTTAGACAAAGAAAAATGAATCGCCTGCAAGGTGCAGAGAGTTTCAACCATTGTTTTCTTTTTTTTAATAGCTTCCCAAGGCTACTGTCTAACATATCATTTATTTAAAATGTATCATCACCTTACCTCTTCCACAGTTCCTTTATATGTTGTTTTTAATTAATCGTGGCAATTAATGGATGTTTTTGTGAAATGAGAAGCATTGACTCAGACAATCCTGAAACATGTTTTTTTCTTCTTTCTTTTTTTTAACTGTTTCACTAGGACACGTGAACAGAGAAAAAGCCCTTTGCGGATGCAAGCTGTACACTAAGTACAGCAGGAAGCCTGTATTACTTGCATAAATAAAAACAAGACAACAATGCTTCCAGGTGATATGCAAAATCATTAAGAACAGTATTTCTTAAAAAATAGTCTCTACAATAAACAATCTTTACACCTATCAGAGCTTTGTGAGGGAATAATAATAAAAAAATGAAATGATCTCTTCACTTGTTTCCTGTCACTTTGGTTGAGATAATGAGGCAACTCCTTGATTCTGTCGATATTTGTTTATATTCACCTCCTCAGAATTGGAAAAGTTTGAGTAAGGGGTGTAACATGCACATTAATGAGCATGTCGTGAGGATAACTAATGAGAACTATTTCTAGGATATAATCAACAGAAACTTTTAATGACACTCAATCTATTATTCATGCTATACTGGTTTTTAATCACCCATTTGTTCAGTTTTACACCTACATCAGCCTATGTATTTATACATGACTGAGTTTTTGTGTTCTGTGTAAAACATATTTGCACACTGCTTGTGATGGGTGATATACAAATAAACCTTGTCATTATTTATATTATAATAATACTTTTGATTTGTAGTTTGATTTGTTGATGGTGTCAGTAGTAACACCCTTATTGGCACTCGAGTACCCATGACAGGCTGAATTATCAAAGAAGTCCAAAAATGTTTTCTTGTCTGGAAGCATGTGAGCATATTTGTCAGAGCATGGAAACAGAAAAGCTTTACATTTGTGTGTCTTTTAACTTTCTGCCAGAGAGAATTACAAAACCATGTTCCTTTGAGGTAAGGCACAAAGGCTTTTATCAGCTCCTGTGTGGGCTAACCTGAGATTCCTAAGATCAAGCTAGTGTGTTAGGAGATCAAATAGTAATAGTTCTGTTACTTAGGGTTTTGCCGCTCCTTTACTGGTCTATTGGGGGATATTGTGGCTGATTACAAGGGCCACTGTGGTTTCCGTCATTACAACAAGTAAAAACTAAAATGAGAAAAGAATAAAGAATAGCTTTTTTTTGTCTGCTTTAGCACCTTCCTCTTCTTCTTTATAGCCTTATTGTGTTGTATGGTTCAGCCAGATTGGATGACTCATGCCTTACTGTGACATAAGAGGCTTTACGCTGACCCCTTCTTATAAGCCAAACTAAAATAGCAGAGTTAACTAGTTTCATACACAAAGCTGATGATCGTAACACTAAGATGTGAAAGGATGACACACTCAGAAAATGACAAAATGGATGAGATAATGTATTTATCCTTCTTTAGTGGCAATAAACACAACTCATATGCCTGCTTATACATGGGCTACATTCACAGCTTAACAAGATAGGACTGACTACCAGTGAGACAGGACAAAGCCACAGCACTAAAACATAGACACATAAACATGCACATTAAAAGCCATTAATATTTTCTAGTGACTGTCAAAGATCTGTCAGACTCCCTTTCCAATAAAAAGAGTGTCTGAAAATAAAGCTTCTCATGGCTGGTCAGCTTTGATTACCAGCTCTATTCTCTGCCCATGCTACACCAAGCAGTGTTCAGTCCATCTCCCATATGTCTCATGACTCACTGTCTCACGCCCTGCATATCCACAAGGCCTTGCCAGAAGACGGATATTGAAAGGATGCAGTCCTTTAATCGGTTTGTAATTGTCTCTCAAAATTTTGTATCCATACAAATCAGTGCATGAGACATTTCATTAAATTTGGATACTAACTAACTGTGGTAACCCTTTAATCAACAGTAAAGTTGTCCTTTTTTTGGTTTAGTGTTTTAGTGAAATGATAAAACAATTGTTAGATTTTCTCGAGATTCAGCACAGGCATGATAAATGGTTATAATTTTTGCCCAACTTTCCCTCTATTGCCAGGTCAAATAATCACTTTGTCAAATATCAGAGTTTTAAAATAAAATATTGTAGGACTAATTCGCAAATAATAGCATACCAGAAGGGTAAAATGACATCGATGGCCTACTTTCATCATTTTAACATGGTGTTTGTGATGGCAAGTTTTAAGAAGTCTGCAGTAGATTGATGATCTAGCCAAGGTATACCATCCCTCTTGCCATTAGACAGCTGGGAACAAATGATACCGTCACAATGCCCCTTATTTATATGCACATCATGTATATTCCTTTAAGGAGATTTGGTGGTGAAATGAGCAAACATAAGAAAGTATTCAAAAACAGAGGTTAGCAAAGAAAAAGTGGTATAGTCAGTGAGGCAAAAAAAAAAAGTAGACCATAGAACTGAGAGGCTAGGCATGAAACAAAAGCAAAGATAAAAGCTTATTGTAAGTGTATGTGAGACTAAACACTGAGGAAGGACAAAAAGATTTGTTGATCGAGCTGGAAAGGATGTGCAGCAGGTTAGGGTGATCAAGGAAAGAGAAATGTACAAATGAGTGAAGAGAGAGTGTGTGAAGACAAAAAAGTGTACTGTGAGAAGCTGATGAATGAATCAGGACATGTACAGAATTTGTAAGGAGGAAAATAAGAGCAGCTATGAGATGAATATTTGATTGTGATGATTTGATTGTGCTGTCCTTTTCAGCAGCTGATGGTGCAGGGAGGCTGCGATTACCCTGCACTGTTACAAATCATTTTATATGTCCTCTATCTTTTCTCATTGTATCTTCATTATAAGGATTTTCTTGTATGTAAAATTTACACACACACACACACTCACTCACTCACTCACTCACTCACTCACTCACTCACTCACTCACTCACTCTCTCTCTCTCTCTCTCTCTCTCTCTCTCTCTCTCTCTCTCTCTCTCTCTCTCTCTCTCTCTCTCTCTAAAATAAAAACAAGTTAAGGATTATGAGGAGGAAGAATTCGTTGGTTTGCTCCTTATTTCGATGAGAACTGGAGCAAAGCCCTATTGATTTGCCTATTACTATTGATTGTGAGGGCCATAATTTACTTTTGTCCCAAAACAAGCTTTTCAGTCCATTACACTCAACTCATTGCTCTTGATCAGAACCAGCCTTAGTCTCCATCATCATTAACACCTGCACGGTCATTAAACTGGGTAGCCAGATAAAGGGACCAAGATTATAGATTCTATCACTGGTCTTCACAACACCCTTGCTAATGATTTGTGTGAAGGTCTAATGGTTAGCATGGCAAAAGGCCACACACGTTCGGAGTAGCAAAATGTTACAAGCTGGAACACTGGAACAGGTGTCAATGTGTTGCATTGTTTGTACACTCACCTTTGACATTCATTACAATCCAGAGCATTTAACTGGTCAGGGAGGCCCTAAATTGATTGTGCAGCTCAGTTTTTAAAATGCTCAGTCTCTCACATTTACTTTTACATTTAAGTACTGACATTTTACCCCAAGTTTTTGTTTCCATTTTTTCTGTTTCTGTATTTATAAAAAAGAAAAGTAGCCCTTAAATATGAAAAAATACTATCATAAAATGGAGGATCACAGTTGGGGCATTTAATATTTTTCACTAGCTGGGCCCACGTCCTCATTTTAGGTTTGATAGCATTTCAGTAGGTAAAGGTGAATGCTTGGACATGAATTGAGCTGCGATTTGGGGAAGGCCTCGAAGGGGACTGGCGACGGCTCCCGGTCCTGGCAGATCCCCGTGTACTAAATAGGAGTTAAGAAGTTAAAAAACTGAGAACAAGGAGGGAGGGAGGGAGGGTGGGGCATGTAAATGAGAATGAAGAGCTTGCAGAACTGGGGGAACCTATATAGATGACAACCGGAAGGAGCGTGTTTGGAGGCGTGGTCCTGCTCCTGAAATTCCGATACATAATCTCCAAAATGATTTACCTATTCGTTTATGCATTTATTTCCTGAAGAAAAACAAAGTATTACTCCAAATAATAATTGTTGTTGAATTCAGGATTCACATGGGTCACAATATATTACTACCAGTAAAGAATAACTGTCAAAATGGAACCTCAGGACATAATCAGGACATAAATTAAGTTCATGAGTGAGATTTGCTTTACTGTTGTATATCACTGAAGAAGATTCAGGCTTAAGACACGACTCTTTCTCTGAGTCAAATCCCTTGCTAAAGAAATACATTTGCTATTGGAATGGAAATATTTGTGTTTTGAAGAAGAACATCTGAAACATTAGTATGTAAATATATAATACAATTATTTACAATTATTTAATTAATACAATTACAATGCAGTTATTTAATTAATTTGCATATGAATAACAGTTGTTAGAAAGCTGCAGGTAAATTGTCTTAAATTTATTCACAAAGAACAACAGAAACAAGAATACTTGTAAATCAGATATACAATGAGTAAGCCTATTTCTCCTAGAACGTTTATATAATGGCATCGCACACAATGGAAAATAACAAAAACATAAAAATCAAAATAAGAGGATGTTTCTCCCGTTAGTAGTTCCCAGCCATTGATTTAGGTAGTTTGACTTTTGGTGCAGTGAAGATTCAATCCTCTATTGATCCACCAAGTGTCAAGTTCTTGTCAGTGGGGCCTACACCATTTCCTGATGCAATGCCTTGGCAGGGTGAAGACTGAGCAAATCAAATAGACGTTGGAGGAAGCAAGAGGGAAACTGAGGTTATTCTATATGTGTTTTGATGTGGGCAGTGGGAGAAGGAAGTAATATCACTAATTAAACAAGCAAGCAGCAACAATATTGACTGTGTGGCTGGTTATTACATCTCCAGCTATTCAGACATATAAGTTTAAAAACTAGGACAGGAATAGGCAGCTAGTCATTATGAGTGGGACCTACTGTTGAGGCTTGGCACTGCCTGCTAAGCTGCAGAGATTTAAAAGGCACCATTGACACTGGGGGAAAAGTTGAGCGTGGCTAAGCTTTATACAAATATCCTCTGATGTAAATGCTTTGTTTTGATTCTCTCAGAAACAGAAGCTTATAGTTGTTTACAGGAGTGCAATGTCAGTCTTTCTTGCAAGCCATTGCAAGTACTTTTATTTTACTGGGATATTATTTAATTTCTTTCATTCTCTTTCATTATGTCGAATGTACACAACACAAACAACAGTAGAGACCTGCCTCCTTCAAATTTAGTCGTCCATTTCCCGACACTTGTATACACCAGCATGTGTTACTGGCATGTGGCCGGTAATGCTGCATTATTGTTCTATAAATGTGAAGTGCCACATGCAATAACTATTCATTTTAACCCACTAGTGGTAAATGCAAGATGCATGTGTTGGGAAATCACTGTGTAACAGCACAAGCGGTAAACATTAGTAATAAATTCACCAGTGTTCATAGCTTGATATTTGAAAAATAATATTTACAAATTTACAATAATCAAAGACACTGAATATCTAAAAGGTCAGCATCTAAATTCAGTCTTGTTAAATAAAATAAAAAATGCAGACATCCAGTAGTAACCAAGGAAGAGAATGCACACATTAAAAGACTATTAAAAAGATTTTATAGTGACAGTTGTTTAGTCACTGCTGAACATAGTTTTAATATGATATATTGTTAAAATGCAATTTACAATGAGGAAAAAAAGCTGCAAAACTACTTTCAGTGCACCAAATGAAGACCATTTTAAATAAGCGTATTACTTTCAGTTTCTCTTTCATTTTAAATCAGAACTTGAATGAAATGCCAATTGTTTGACCTTCTTTTTTTTTTTTTAATGTAGTTCATACCTTTTGTGGAAAACAAGCATCCTATTATATTCACTTTATTACGGTTCCACAATAAAACTTATGAATTTGTTGTGGGATATTAAAAGAGTTACATTATGAAAGTCATAATTTTTGAATTAGGACTCCACAGTCAACTGTTTCTCTTATCAGCCAAAGCAAACCTCATTGCTTGTGGTGATAAGCCAATTGATTTCCTGGACGAAGGAAACTAGGGGAAAAAAAGGACTTTAAATAAATTTAACAGACATGGGCCAATGGATTTCTTCTCTATCTTGTTAACTTACAGATGCACAACCTTGGGTCTCACTGGCAGCTGTCATTGATGGCAACAAGCACACTGTACTGAGAGTGTAGCCAAAAAGTACCTGTCTACATGGAAGACAGAGAGAAATCAATTAAAAAGGATGCCGATAATGTCTGACATTTCTGCTAACACCAAAGAGATTTTTATCTATGAGATGAATGTTTGAGCAGTGATGGTTTGATTGGACTGTCCTTTTCGACAGCTGATGCTGCAGAAAGGCCATGATTATCCTGCACTGTTAAAAAAGCAAATTATATGACCTCTATCTTTTTGTCATTGTTTTCATTATAAGATTTTTGGGATGTAAAATTTTCTCTCTCTCTCTCTCTCTCTCTCTCTCTCTCTCTCTCTCTCTCTCTCTCTCTCTCTATATATATATATATATATATATATATATATATATATATATATATATATATATATATATATATATATATATATATATATATATATATATATATATACACACACACACACACACACACACACACACACACACACACACACACACACACACACACACACACACACACACACACACACACACACACATATATATACACCCAGCACGCCCCCCTACGGGCGGTTTATCCTTCAAGCTCGGGTCCTCTACCAGAGGCCTGGGAGCTTGAGGGTCCCTCTTGCAGTATCTTAGCTGTTCCCAGGACTGCGCTCTTCTGGACAGAGATCTCCGATGTTGTTCCCGGGATCTGCTGGAGCCACTCGCCTAGCTTGGGAGTGACCGCACCTAGTGCTCCGATTACCACGGGGACCACCGTTACCTTCACCCTCCACATCCTCTCGAGCTCTTCTCTGAGCCCTTGGTATTTCTCCAGCTTCTCGTGTTCCTTCTTCCTGATGTTGCTGTCATTCGGAACCGCTACATCGATCACTACGGCCGTCTTCTCCTGTTTGTCTACCACCACTATGTCCGGTTGGTTAGCCACCACCATTTTGTCCGTCTGTATCTGGAAGTCCCACAGGATCTTAGCTCGGTCATTCTCCATCACCCTTGGGGGCATCTCCCATTTTGACCTCGGGACTTCCAGGTTATACTCGGCACAGATGTTCCTGGATGTTCGTTGTCTCATCCTGGACTGTGGTGCTGACACTGACCAGTCCTCGGCCCCCTTCCTTCCGCTTAGCGTACAGCCTCAGGGTGCTGGACTTGGGGTGAAACCCTCCATGCATGGTAAGGAGCTTTCTTGTCTTTATGTCAGTGGCTTCTATCTCCTCCTTTGGCCAGCCTATTACCCCAGCAGGGTACCTGATCACAGGCAGGGCGTAAGTGTTGATAGCCCGGATCTTGTTCTTACCGTTCAGCTGACTCCTCAGGACTTGCCTGACCCTCTGCAGGTACTTGGTGGTTGCAGCTTTTCTAGCGGCCTCTTCATGGTTCCCATTCGCCTGCGGGATCCCCAGGTACTTGTAACTGTCCTCTATGTCTGCAATGTTGCCTTCTGGTAGTTCGATCCCCTCAGTTCAGACTACCTTTCCTCGCTTTGTTACCATCCGACTACACTTCTCCAGCCCGAATGACATCCCGATGTCATTGCTGTATAGCCTGGTAGTGTGGATCAGTGAATCGATGTCTCGTTCACTCTTGGCATACAGCTTGATGTCATCCACGTACAGGAGGTGGCTGACAACCGCTCCGTTTCGTAGTCGGTATCCGTAGCCAGTCTTGTTAATGATCTCACTGAGGGGGTTCAGGCCTATGCAGAACAGCAGTGGGGACAGAGCATCTCCTTGGTAGATCCCGCACTTGATGGTGACTTGTGCTATGGGCTTGGAGTTGGCCTCTAGTGTTGTACGCCACATCCCCATTGAGTTCCTGATGAAGGCTCTTAGGGTCCTGTTGATCTTGTACAATTCTAGGCATTCCAGTATCCAGCTGTGGGGCATTGAGTCATAGGCCTTCTTGTAATCAATCCAGGCAGTGCACAGGTTGGTCAGTCTGGTCTTGCAGTCTCGGCTGACTGTTCTGTCTACCAGTAGCTGGTGTTTTGCGCCTGGTATTGGTATTCTTGCCAATCCCTTTCTGTGCCCCGCTCATGTATTGACCCATGTGCCCGTTCATCTTAGCCGATATGATGCCTGACAGGAGCTTCCATGTAGTACTGAGGCAGGTTATTGGTCGGTAGTTGGATGGGACCGGTCCTTCTTGGGGTCCTTGGGGATCAGGACCGTCCGACCTTCGGTTAGCCATTCCGGGGTGTCTCGTTAACTAGCAGCTGGTTCATTTGTGCTGCCAGACGCTCGTGGAGTGCAGTCAGCTTCTTCAGCCAGTAGGCATGAACCATGTCGGGCCCTGGTGCTGTCCAACTCTTCATACTGGAGACCCTTTCTTGGATGTCTGCCACCGTGATGGTTACTGGACCCTGTTCAGGGAGGTTGCTGTGGTCTGCCCTCAGATCCACTAGCCACTGAGCATTGCCGTTATGGGTTGCGTCCTTCTCCCATATGCTCTTCCAGTATTGCTCCGTCTCCAGCCTTGGTGGTGCTGTTCTCTTATTGTTCCCTTGCCACTTGTACACCTTTGCTGGTTCTGTGGAGAACAGCTGGTTTATTCTCCTGCCTTCTATCTCCCTGGTGTACCTCCTCAAGCGGCTTGCCAAGGCTGTGAGTCTTTGCTTGGCAGTTTCCAAGGCTTCAGGTATAGACAGCTTGCTGTATTTCTTATGCACCTTCTTTGTCGCGCCTTTCTGCAACTCCGTTAGTTGGCTAACCTCCCTCCGTGCTACTTTGATCTTGCCCTCTAGCCTCCTTCTCCATGGAGGGTACTGCCCCTTGTGGCTGTTCAACTTGTAGCCAAGCATCTCACTGATCACTGCTGCCGTAGTGTAGATCAGCTTGTTAGTGTCGGTAATCGTGGTTGTAGGTATCGTCCGTAGTGCTGCATTAACATCATCTAGCAGACCTTCTGAGGGTACTTCACGTAATCTTGGTAACCGGCTACGGGGGATCCAGGTTTCAAGCTTGGCCATGATCCTATCTTTCAGGTCAGTTTAGGAACACTACCTCCATCTTCTCATTTTTTTCACAGTGAATATAAAAGGATAAAATGTTTTCTTATGTAATACATAATGCAACTTTCTTCTATTGCATTCTTTACTTATAGACTGTTCTTTTCAAAGGTTTTTTGATGCAAACGTGCAAATGCTCAGTCCATATGCATGAGTCCTTTTTTTTCCTGAAAAATGGAATAATACTGGGAAAAATAGGACTCAGGACTCAGTTAACTAAACTGTGGATTCCGGAAGACAAAGTGCTGCATAAATGGTAGGCATTTGTGTGAAACATGATAATCATAGATATGCTTAATTGTTTGTGGGTCACACAGATGGTTAAAGTTGAAGCAGCAGACATTTCCTAGGGCACACAAATCAAGAGCAACTCATTGCTATATGAGGCACAATGACGCAGGCATACATGCAACATGCCATGTTCAACATGTTTAGGATTTTTCTTTTGTAACAGCAGCAATTGCTTGTCATAAAACAATACCATGGTCAGTAGTACAGGATAAATTCTAGTGTCATTTAGAGACAGATTTTTTTCTTAAAATAAGGCATTCTAATTGTCCAGAAATGAACACTCCATCTGATTCATTGTCACCCATGAAATTAAATTTTCACAAGACTAGCTCTTAGTTGATAGAAAATGCAAACAGAATAAAAGCACTGGTACATTATTTCTTTTTACATTGGTTGGTCTTTTCATTTTGGTCAGTTTCCTCAAATATATGCTCCCCATATGGGGTGCAATGCTCTCAACACAAACATGAACACTTGAGTGCCAACAGTTTTTACATTTTGATACTTCATATCAAACCTACTATAAGCATTGTTACTGTATTTTTTTAACAATTCTAACTAGTAGGTGTCAAGCATATGACAAGCTCTTTATATCATACCTCAGTACTGTATACATGAAATTAGCAAATACTGAATCATCACTGTATTATTATATCAAATCTTGTAATTTAGAATACATAGGATGCTTAAATAGGGAATTTGTGTATAAACATTGCTATTTGATCATCACATTCTCATAGAGTTTTTAGTAAACAAGAAGTTTGAATCTTACTTCTTCATTCTGTCTTTTGTTGAGTCTGTGTTCATGAGGTTTGTCTGCCTGCAAGCTTTTGGTTATGTCTCAAAGCATTATAATTCTGATGATGTGGAGAAGCATGATGAGAGACAAAAACCATGCTTATGTCTTCTTTATACCGTTTGATTTAATGTACGATCTGGTGCTTTTGATGATTTCTGTTACCACAAATTTTAGTATTTATATTAACACTGAAATTGAAGTATTTTTGTTTTTCATTATAATCAGGCCCCATCTTATCTTAATGACCTTGTAGTACCATATCACCCCATTAGAGCACTTCACTCTCTCACTGCAGGCCTACTTGCTGTTCCTAGAGTATTTAAAAGTAGAATGGGAGGCAGAGCCTTCAGTTTTCAGGCCCCTCTTCTGTGGAACCAGCTTCCAGTTTGGATTTGGGAGACAGACACTATCTCTGCTTTTAAGATTAGGGTTAAAACTTTCCTTTTTGCTAAAGCATATAGTTAGGGCTGAATCAGGTGACCCTGAATCCTCCCTTAGTTATGCTGCAATAGGTGTAGGCTGCCGGGGGATTCCCATGATGCACTGAGTATTTCTTCTTCAGTCACCTTTCTCACTCACTATGTGTTAATAGACCTCTCTGCACTGAATCATACCTGTTATTAATCTCTGTCTCTCTTCCACAGCATGTTTTTTGTCCTGTCTTCCTTCTCTCACCCCAACCAGTCACAGCAGATGGCCATCCCTCCCTGAGTCTGGCTCTGCCTGAGGTTTCTTCCTGTTAAAAGGGAGTTTTTCCTTCCCCTGTTGCCAAACTGTTTACTCATAGGGGGTCATAGGATTGTTGGGTTTTTCTCTCTATGTATTACTGTAGGGTCTGCCAACAATAAAGCGCCTTGAGGCAACTGTTGTTGTGATTTGGCGCTGTATAAATAAAACTGAATCAAATTGAATTGTTAGTTTTAAATTCACAATACTTTTGTTGTACTACATACAACTGAAAGCTGATTTTGATCTGTAATCGGATACATGAAATCCACTTCACTACACTTTGTAGTGAATGGAGTGTTTTCCAATATTATAGCAGAGAAACAATTAAAATATATAAACAAGTAATCACTTAATTTACCACCATTTGAGGCACTTGAATCGTAAGCCAACTACTCACCTGGATTTCAGCCCTCAGCACTTCAGCACAAACTATTTCTGCTGAACTTCTGGATGCATTGCTAAATCCTTCCAAATCTTCCAGCATTGAAAAAACCTCATGTGAAGTGGCTCATGAACATTGAGGCATCCAGCACAATGCACTGTGATATTTCCATAAGTCTTTTTTTCGCTCAATCTGCTTCCATGAAATCCTTTTTGATCATGTGCAATCCCTCCTCAGTACCTGGCTGCTGACCATTTTCTACACACAAATGTCCATTTGGAATAAAGAATGCAACCGGCATGGTTCTGCTTAACATTTCCAAACCAGACAAATTGGGCTAAGATACCAGCTGTTAAGGACGGGAAAGCTAATCAGTTAAGCAGAATGCTAAGGATTATGCAGTCAAAGACGAGTTGCTGTTCTAAACACAATATAATGTGGAGGACAGCACATCTGCTGTTGGTTTTGTTATCTGAGTTATTTTCTCTTGTTCATTCTGGAACCCTGTCTTAGGCTTGTTATTTGCTTTCTGCTGTTTACCACAGGGCTGTTGTGAAGGAAGTGTCCAATTAGCTGTGGATTTGGTGGCATGTGCTATCACATCAGGGCTCACTGAGTCTCATGTCATCTCTGGCTTAGTTTGACAGGATGTGAGGACTTCAGGCCAACAGTTTTAAATCACCTCCCAGTCATTACATGTCTGCATGTAATTAAACAAAAGAAATTCAAAAATTTAGAAATTGTGTCCCACTGTGTGTAATCACACGTCTGGGGTTCACATTGAAAATGTAATACTGTAATTTATTATATGTGACACATGTAAATACCTGTTTATTTTTTTTTAAAGGATGAAATAAAAAAAATGGACCAAAAACTTGATTCTTTATTCCATGAATTTACCTTTTAGACCACATTCCTACTTCAATTTTAAATATGATTATACTATTTTTATTAACTGATTAAATATAAAATGCATGGCACTGTCATGGTCCTAGGGTTCCATGCTTTAGTTTGTTTTTTAGATATTGTCTACTAGTTATTTTCAATTAAAAAACAACATTAAAAAACAAGTTGTAAAGTTGCTGTGTGTTGGTGTTTCTACCTCTCTGTTTTCTCTGTTGTTTTATTTTGGTAATTCTTTTTCTCAGTGTCTTGTATTAGGTTTTACTTCCTTTGTATGTCTCCCTGCCTTGCGTTCCCCTTAGATTCCTGATTTTCATATTTGATGATTCTTCCCAGTGATTGTTTTCAGAGCTCTTTGTATTATTGTGGTTAATCCACATTAAAGCTCAATATTTGAGTTGATTTTCTATAGTCCTGCATTGGGGTCTACATCCTGCCTGCTGCACAGCCATCCCCTAAGAGAATGACAACTAAACCACAGACCGTGTAGGATGCCATAATTAAGGAAAACCCCTAACTGCTTCAGTTGCCTGAGATTTCAAGCCTGCATGCCTGTGAACTGGCTCTTTCTTTTTCCCAGTTCTTTGCCTTTACTGCAGCTGCACACCAGCTTCTTGTGGTGGATGCAGCAGCACACCATCTCCTCAGCAGCTTTCCAATCACAAAACCACAAAAAGGTATGAAATGTGGCGCTCACCAGCAGAGAAAGAGTCACCAGGACTTTAGACTGGATCTTCAAACTTTGATGCTGGCCTGTCAGAGGCAATGCTGCTCTGTAGCCTTGTCAGCTCTTCATCAGGCCCAGCCTTATCGTTGGTGGGTGTTATAGGAAGGAGGAGTGGATCCAGCTTCCAGAAGGAAGCAAGGCTCGTGACTATGTTGCTCCCCTGCACAACTCTTGGACGGTGTGTACCTTGCTCAGCCCCAGCTCCACATTGTGTGCATCGTCTGCATGTCCTACTTAGCAGCCCTAGCCTGAAGAGACTCCATACCTTGTCATGCGGCCCCAGTAGCATGACCCTGAGTCAGTGGGTCCTGTGTTGCCTGAGCTTAATCCAATGAGTCCCTTATTAGCTGAGGTCAAGCCAGTGGGCTGAGCCCAGGCCAGTGGGTCCTGTGTCTCCTGAGCCCAAGAGCTCAAGTTTGTCTCCACAGGCCAAGGAAACCAAGCCTCCTGAGGGATTCTGCCTGCTCAATCATTGCCAGCCTCCTGCCAAGTCATTGAAGGATTCTTGTTGCTGTCGTCGGTTCTCAGATAAGCCTCCCGTGGTATCCCATCACCTTCACCGCTGGACTCCAGAGATTCTCCTTCAATGCAGTTGCTGGCTTGTAGAGGGTCCCCTTCGATGCTGTTACAACCACCACAGGGATCCCACTTGCTTCGTTATCACTGGCCTCCTGCTCGATCAGATGAGGTCCACCTCAGCTGCTGGTATCCCACCCTGCCTTGTCACTCTGTCTTCTAGAGGGCTTCCATCTTCTTCATTGCCGGCCTCCTCCAAAGCATCCAGAGGAGTCCCATCGCCTCTTCCATTACCAACCAAGCCGCCTGAAGGCCTCCATCTTTGCTGCTGCTGGCATCCTGCCTGGCATGCCGAAGAGCTCTGTTTCCCTAATTGCCACTCGGTGCCAGCAAGGCCTCCTCAGAGGTCCCGTCATGTCTTTTTGCTGTTGTGGACCTTCAGCCCAGCCACCAGAGTGGTCCCAGCACCTCCACCAATCTTTGGCCTGACGACAGAAGGTTTTTGCTAGTGGTGGTGGCCTTCTACCAAGCCTCTTAAGATGCCAAAATACCGGAGGGTCTAGGTCACCATTGTTGGCCCTATCGTCTCCTTTATTGGCCACCAATTTCGCCCTCAAAGAAGCTAAATGAAGTGCTTAGCCATGCCATGGGCAGGCTTGGACTGGTACAAAAAAAAATGGTGTACAACCAGTACCTACATACTTCCTGTTAAAAGGGATTTTTTTCCCTTGCCACTGTTGACTGGTGCTTTGCTATAGGGTTGTCTTTTTAATATTTTTTAATATTCACTTTATAATATTATAGGGTCTTTACTTTACTGAAGTAGAGTTATAAAGGAGAGTGGGCCAAAATTCTTTCACAATGTTGTGAAAGACTGATAAAGGCATACAGAAATTATTACCTCAAATGAATGCTACTGGTTCTACAAGCTATTGAATCATGAGATGAAAAAGAATGACTATACAAGAGAGTAGGGACAGGCTATCTTTGGTTGTCTCACTGCGAATTGTTCAGAAGTGACCTCATAAAAAAGGTCCCAAGGTTGAGAAACTGTAGGAGTCTGAGTCAGGCACTGTGTACTGCAAGCAGTCATGCAATAAACATTTGTTTTGGGAAGACGCCGGCAGCATTACACTGGGGTGGACACTGATCTCTCAGCATGGGGCCAAAGGGACACATACACAATTTTTTAGCAGGATATTTTCTCCTGTCTTTAAATACATTTTTTGTTAAAGCTGGTGAATTTCCTTCATCTTCTCTCTGTCTGTTTAGGTTTTAAAATACTGATGCTTTCCTTACTAACCTTTCCTTTTGATTCCCTTTTTATGTACACGGATAAAAATGAGACCAGAGGTTACCACCTTTTATAAAGTGGCAATATGAACATGTAGCCACTCTGCAATGTCCAATTAAGTTCCAAAACATCAACTGTTATAATTTCCATTGACTTTTTATTATAAACACTAACTAACAGTATCATCTATTATTGGCAATGCAAACTCATTCCTTTTAAAATGCATTTAATGTAAATTATTTTTCACTGATTATTCTTCAGTCCAGTCTCAGCATGCTCTCAACTTCAGTTGGAATAACTGAAAAACCTATGCAAGGTAAAACATGGACACACTAGATATTGATTTGAATTATTATTTTTTTATGTTTATTGCACTTTGCTTGAAGTTGATTAATTAATGAAGAAATGCTTATGACATGTTTTTAAGCACTCTAACTTTAATTTAGTGTCTAAAATGAAGTGATCTGTGCTGTTTGTTAAATTCAACTAATGTATTTGTAATTTATATTGCATTAGTGATTAGAAAAGGTACTCTCTGGATTTTTGAGATAATGTACATCATTTATGACCCAGTAAAGCAAACAAAACACAAACTGAATAAAGAGTTTTTATTAAACCTCTAAGGAGTTTTCACTATAATCAGCTCTTTAATAGCCCCTCAAAATTAACACTATAAAAAGACAGTTTCAAGTATTAAATTAATCATGCATTCTGTAAAAGGGAATTTGTTATATCGTTTGTGTTAATAATATCAAACAGTTACGACATTTGCCTTAATTTTTGAAGTTGTATGTAGGAAACACAGTATCACAAAAGTGAGTGAGCTCAAGCTACTGTGCGTATTATAAAAAAAATTAATAGGAAAATTTGATATGATTATAGTCAATGCCAGTACATATGTATAACCATTAAATGTGCATTCACAAAGAAAGTACATTTGGACACAATGTAGAGAGAAGACCAGAAATCATTGTCACTAGTGTTCCTTGTTGTGTGTGCAATGTAATTGAGATTTGCACAATAGTACTATACCGAAAAGCCTCATTTGGCACATTTATGTCATCAGTTCAGTTAAATGTGAAATCTTGGACTTGTCCTTTGTGGCTGTTTACATTAAGAAAAAAATGCAGCTTGGGCTGATTAACAGCGTAACTGATGATGACTGCTCTCGAATCTGGCTGACTTCAGACTTTGAAATCTACAAAATAGAAATCTGAAATAACTCATGCCAGATGAACAAGTAAACCAAGGTGATAAATTCAGCAGGGGAGCAATGATAAACTGGGTAGGTTTAAGAAAACAAGCAAGTGATTGAACGTTTGATTTTGTTCCACTTGTAGCCATGGGGCTTCACTGGAAGGAAAAGACATCATGCAGCAGCAAAAAGCATATAAATTAAATAGCAATCAATTTATGGTTTGGGAAAGATAGTTTATCATCTTTGAAAAGCAAGCTATTCACTGGCTCTATTATTTATGTAACAAGGACAAAAAGACTGAGGTGAGTTGAGCCTTGTTGACAGTGTGGCCTTTTGTTCCTGGCGAGGACAGTTGCTAGATTGAATTGATCTGACTTTAGAGCCTAACGTTTATCTTGGTCAGTCATATCTGATCTTTGGCTGTCAGGTGGAGATGGGCTCTTTGGAGAAAAAAACTGCTTGGAGAGCTAGTGAAGGGTCTACTTTGTCTGTAAACTATAGCGGCAGCATATCCAAATCAGCCAAAAGTGTATGTTTCTCAAAATGAATTAGAACAATTTTAGTTAATAAAATAATTAAACCTGTAGAAAAAAACTATTTATCCCCATGTTACATGCCATTAGACTAATATGATGAATAATAAACAATGAACTTAAACAGCTCTAAATAAATATCTTTTTAAGTTCAAATTATTAATATTGTACCAAAGTCAAATTGAAAACGCTCCATTACTTTCCTCCAGTCATATATTCCATGGATAATTTCCCGTTAGTTCACTTCTCTCCAAGAACTTCCCCACAAATACAACAAACAAACAAATGGGGAAAAAAAACCCAACAACAACAACAATTTAAAAAAAACAACAAAAAATAAAAACAACTTTCAATTCTGCTGGCACAGTTTCGGTTCAGTACAGTCACTCCACTTTGAAAGCTGTGAGCTGATCCTTTTGACCGTGTCTTTCGCTACCTGGGCCATTTCTAAGCCAGAGATGATAATCCTCGAAGGGCCCTCATTAAGTCTTTGCTCCAATTAAGCCACACACATTTCGCCACAGCACAATTGCTTTGTACCACAGCACACAAATCCTTCAACAGTGGATTAGGCTGTTCAGTGGGTGGGATGAAAATAGCAGCGCTGGTATGTCAGTGGAAGAGGTGAGCACTCCTTAAGTGTCAGCAGCCAAGGGAACTATGTTAGAGGTAAAATTAACCTAAAAACTTAGTCATAATAGATATGGCCTATTTAAATATCTCAAATGTGGCTTAGCAAGTGGAATCACTAAGCAAGTGCTGCTGAACTTGAATGGTATATGATTTCCACCTAGCATCAAGGTCATTGGGCCCTAAATGTTTCATCTTTCACTGTTTTATAATCTGTTATGATCCAGTGGATGCATTAATAAACATGGTTAGATAGGTTGTTTTCACTTCTTAACGGTGTCGTATTGTACATTTCTTCCATTTAATACAAAAAAAAAGAGTGATTGTCAGCAAAACAATTCCCCTTCATTATACTAGTTCAGTCTTTAGCACTAAAACTGCCAAGGGGGTAATTTTGACCTTGTTGGCATTTTAGAATTTCTGTAGCTCTGTTACAGCATCAAATATTGAATTTCATGGTATGAGATCAAAACAATGACCATTTCTACCCAGAACCACTGAGGAGATCATTTTGACCCCATAGAAATTAAGCTAAAACCACTACTGCAACTCTGGGTTGCCTAGCAACATGATTATCAACTATAGTTTTACATATTATATGGCCATTAAAAAAACACGACTAATTTTGGAGTATTATCATTAACTAAGCTTGCTGCTCTCAGCCACTCATGTCCAAAGAAACAATGACAACTGCAGATTAAATAGACAGTACAGAAAATAGTAAATATTTGGCTCAATGCCTTTCTGTGAAATAGAGTGACAAAAAGTCAGCTCTTCTAGTGTGGAGTTATCTTAAAGCTGTTGCTGATGTGCATTTTAACATTGTACAGTCAAGTAAGGCGCATTCACTATCTGAGGCTGCAAAACTGAGTGGCATGCGCTCTGCAAATGCTACTCACTTGTCTTCTCCAGCTGAAATGATGGCGTAATGAGGCATTCTTTGGCAGCTGTTTAGGAAGAAAAAAGATCAAGTTGACCAGGCAAGGAGAAAGATATTGTGCATATGTCATACTAGTCTTTTCTTGGCTACCATCCTGGTGTGGTAGCTAATGTACTTCCTTGGAGTGACATTTCTTCAAGGGTGTTTATTCTGGATCGCTGGGCATTTGTGGATGCTGAGTCAGTTGAAGTCGTGAGTTCTTTCACCATGTCTGCTCTGATTTGTGTTTCTTTTGTTTTATTTCAGACCCTGGAGTAAGTGACCTGTGCATAGAGTCACACTACAGGTTTTCCACAGGGTTTCTGGGCTTCTACAACAGCTTATGGACATTTGATATTGGGAAGCTAAGAAGGTATGTCACGATAAATCCATGTCTTTCTGTAATTGTGAATTTTGATATTAGAAAAAAGAATTCTTTCTAATTTATAATATAATATAATATTTTTTAATATATCACAGATAATTAACATGTTTGCTATCCCCAGCTTACACTTAAAATCGATTTTCAGCAGCTTTCACGGTGCATGTGTGGTTTTAGTTACATTTGAACAACAAATCGATGACGATCAGCACTGATCTATGTGAGACTGATCTGACTCTGCACCACCATTATTTAACGGTCCTTAAAATGCGAGGGATTGCTTCTCACTGAGATTTCATTTTTTAATTTATAAACACAGAATAGTGGACACATTGTCTTTCCAGGAATTTGTTTTAATTTGCCTCACCAAATGTGTATCCAGTCATGGTAACCCACTGTCATTACAGAAGACGTTAAAAGGAAAGGAAATCATCATTGCTAAGTAGTTTTACGTAATTTAAAGAATTGCATTTGCATGAGTGGAATTGATTGGAAAATTTCAGTTTCCTTTACAAGCATTTTATATTGGTATTGGTTATTTAACTTAATTTAAGATTTAAGCCAAACAGGATTCCAGATTTGAATCCAAAATGATGAGATAGTCCAGTTCATGGAAATGCCTGTGTACTTTCAACACAAGACTTACCTCAATAAGTATATATGGTCAAGACACAAAGCATGACATATTAATAATACTGCTACTGCAGAGAATGACTCTGTGGGTATCCGCCACATCTAGCAGTCTGCATAGTCTCAAATGCAAGTGCTGTATGATTCTGGTCAGACCCAATGGCTCTGTTTTTTGGGGGGTGGGGTGGGGGTGGGTTTTTTTTTTTTGTTTTTTTACCATTTGTCTTTGATGTCACTTTTTCAATAAATGCACCAAGGAAAAAAAAAATGGAACTGGTTGGAAATTAATGTGAAGGGGAAGGACTGTGCTGAACGACATGAGGAAAGAAAATATGTCCCTCTGTACTCCCTTGCAGCCGTGAGGCATAACACAATTAGACTTTAGATTGTTTTTTGCTCTCCTTCTGCCCATCTGATTTCTGCTCTTGCCAGACTATTCTCTTTCATCTGCTTTATTCCTCTGTATTGTCATAATGTAGCAGACCCTGAGTGCTCTCACAGATCACTGGTACAGCTTATCAGTGAAGTGGTGCTGCTTCAAATTGGGTCCCTTAATTTAGTCTTTCTGCATTCATTCTCAGTATTACACTTTCAGGCAGAAAAAAGATGGTAGCGGCAAAGAGGTAAGATAAACATACTTTAGGCAGAACAATCTAGAATACTACATGAAAATCTCATGCAGAGTTTGGGAACTAAGGCAATAAAGAAAGGTGTGTTTACAGTTCAGAACGCTGAATAAGCTGTTTGCTTTTGGAAATAATTGTTGAGATCAACTGTTCAGATCAATATGTTTGAGAGATAAGTGGAGGGAAAGTCTTACATCAGGTAAAAAATTAAAGTGCTGTATTTTCTTCCTACAATTTCTGCTACTTGCATATTAGTGTAAAAAAACTAAACTGGTTATTAGCCCTTTTTTTCTTTTAGGATATTTTTCATTTATTACATGCATATGTAAATATGTATTTGGTTTACAATATTACAATGTTGTGTTCCAGTGTTCCTGTGCCTCTCCAAATATATACAATATAAATTTATACATCAGTTGAAAGATTCCATATTGGAATCTAAGTTTAGTATTAAACTTGAGCATAATATATTTAGAATCCTTTCTTTGCAATTCCTTCTAGTACAATATCCTCAGTAAATTCTTATAGGACAAAGCACAGGAAACATCTACATATACATTTTATACATCTTAAGAAAATAATGTGTTTGTCAATCTTGGTAATGCTGCTAAAATTATGTAGGGTGGAGATTTAAACGACACGAGTGTCTACAATAATATAGAACAATATAGATCATACTAATTTACCAGAGGTTTATGGTAAATGTAACACTAAATGTTACATCCAATTTCAGTTAAGTATTTAAGTGAAATTGTCATACTGTATGGTTGCAGCTGTGAAGTGAGTCCAATGCATTGGCTTGTAATTTTACTGGGTTTAATGAGTATGTTTACCCACTGGCTACCACACAGAAATGCTCGATTCTCTGACTTGTCAGATTTTGATGTTTTAACATTCCCAGTGCAGCTGTCTCTAAATTTACATATGAAATAGTTTTTAGGCATTACTCATGGATATGAGAGATAAAACAATATTCATCTGTGGCTACACTTTACTAGAATGAACTTAAAGGCATGATTAAGCCATTAAGGCCACATCTGCCAGCCTAATTTTTTTTTTTAATTTGCACAGAACTCTGTTGTATATTGCTACAGTGGATGTGACATTTTAATTAAGCAAAGGCTGTAAAAATGATTACCATGAGGTTGCAGAGAGCTACTGCTCTTATCATTGTAGAGACTAGTTGCCATACATTCTACCTTTGCCAAACTAGAGCACCCGGAAAATTATTACAGGAATAGAAAAGAAAGGTAGGGTAAAATGAAATGCATCAGGGTTTTTTTTCATAAGCAGTATTACTGTACTACATGTGCTAGATAGCTGAGCTTATACATCAGTACAATACATCGGTATTAAAATACATTTCAATATATTTCAAAACTTTCTTTTTATTTTTTTATCTTCTTCAGTAAGTCCTTTCTCTGATTTCCCTTTTTAGTACTGCCTTTGGCATAAACACCAGGACTGGAAATAGAACTAGATTAATTTGACACACAAAATGGCAACTTAAAAGACTTAAACACAGATGGAAGCCATAGGTCGTGATAGTTTCTATATTATGTGTGTTTATGAATGCGTGGTTGGGAATCTTTTTTTTCTTTGGTTTTCATGAGTATTAATTTATTTATTGCATAAGCAAACCATAACTGATGAAGAATGAAGTCATCTAGGATCAATCTAAAATTTGTAACCCATCATGGTTTCCCAACAAAAGAATATGGGGAAAATCAGCCTGTTAACTTTTGCATAAAAACTCAGGACATCTAGATTCCATAGGGTATGGTTTTAAACATAGTAGACATACATGGTAGCACTTTATAATAATGCCACATTATTAAGCACTAGTAAGGTGTTAGCAAGTGCTTAATTCATCATTTATATATCATTACTCGTCCTTAGTATGTCATTTGTAAATACAGATATGTTACTGTTATACCATGTACAGCTATCACTGCTGTACATGGTATAACTACTACTACATCACTGTAGTAGGAGTAATATATATTTATATATGAGCAATGACTGTATAATAGTCTTTAACAGACAGTTCTTGACATTTCCATGAGTGTTGGTAATATATTAGTAATTTCTATTTCTTCAGCATCTTGTGTCTGTGGTGAAACTGTTCAAAAGATGATGTGTCCGTGTATGCTGAGCCACTCTTAAACACATATACTGTAGTGTAAATGTGTAACAGAGGAGTTTTCAAATCACAACATTGCTGAGACATTCCACTGTAACTCTTTAACCTCATGCTAAGTTTACAGTCAGTGAGCATGTCCATAGAAGGTGCCATAGCTTTAGAAATATGAATTTATAAAGAACCTGGAACATATTTACAGCTTTATTTTTAGTTGTGGAAATTGGATGAATGTTTTGCTCATGTTTATAGGGCTATACATCTGGACAAGGAACTGCTTTGGTTAACAGGATAACTCTCTGTACAGCTTCTGCAGTCACTGCTACCTTAGTACATGACATGACATCATAATGACACATTATCAGAATGCCATTGTAATGGTACAGATTTTCTCTGACATTTAATAGAATTTCATGAATTGGTTTGATTAAAAGGGGGGGTGCTAGAGTGATGGAAATTTCAGACATAATTCAGTCAGTGAAAGCAATGAACATTGGTAGCATGCAATTATAACTGACTGGAGATTTTGCAAAACATTCTCTATACACCCTTGTCAAAACACAGTTTGACTGGTATGGTGAGTGGGATGTGGCAGACAAACAAAGGAGGGTGAGGACTATCTCAAACGGTGATGTGTCAGTGGAGTTGTCTGTTCTGACTAATGTTACAAAGCAAAAGCAGTGAAACACAGTCAGCACTCTGGACAGCTCTGCTCTGTATTGTTTTCTGTTCAGGACCTTGGACAGTTCCCCTGAGATTTAAACACAGTCACAGAGCGTTCATTCACAGTCTATCTGCTGGACAGAGACTTTTGTACTTTCTTTTTAATTCAAAAAGTAGCAAATGAACTAATCTGAGTTCTCAGTTACCCATTAATCCCTATTACCCAGTGATCATAGAGTCAATGAGCAAACTTTTTGTTTAACTGTGTGATAATCACCTAAAGTAAGCTGTTCCAGAGCCTATAAATTCCTGGTTGGCGGCCAACCAGTTGCCTCGAGATATATTTCAATAGTAGCAGAAGTGTCCCATTTAAATAAAACTGATCAGTACTTTAATGATCTGTAGATTTCATCAATTATTAGGAGGTCTGTCTGCAAGGTATCTTATTAACACCTGTTTTTCAGTCTAGCTTGCATTTCAATTTGATGTCTTTAGGCTATATTAAAAAACCATACTAGAATGTGAAGCATTGCCTTTTGATAGGATATTTAATATTTTGAATAAGAACACTCAGTCCATACAGCAGGAGCATTCAGTGTGAACTATACAAACAAATGATCACAAAAATAAATAAGCAAACACACAAACAAAAAGGGTAAAGACAGAAAAGAAGCATCCCAACAGTGGCAGATTCAGCATAAGCTACTGATTTCATATTTCATTAGCGCAACTCCGACAACCATTGGGTTGACATCATGAATCAAAAATCTTTTTATAGCCTCAGTGTGACAGCACATCTGGAACTGTCTATGTGCATGTGACTGCTTTTTTGTTACAAATTATACCTCTACAGTTCCTTGATTGGACAATTCAGTGAATGAAACTGAATACTTAATGAACCTGTGTTTGAGTTCCAGTATTGTTTGGTTTAAGGGTTTTGAGTTTTTGTATGTATGTGAAATATCAGTTTTTATATACTTAAAATGATAAGTATATAAAACATTACTCTGGAACAGTGTATTAATGAACAGCTAAAGCTGATAGGCAAACTACCATTAAATAAGTTAATTTTTCATGTACTGCAGCCTGGCATTGCTTCCAGAGATGGCACAGAGATACTTGCTTAGTAATAAGAAAATAATAACATCCCATTGCCTGCTTACACCTTCAACACATTCCCTTTTTTTTTAGCATTGCTACTGATGTAAATAACATTGCAGTCAGCATCTAGGTAGTGCTATGGCAAAGGAACACGTGTAAATGGAGTAACACTTTTTCTTTTAAGTGGCAAAAAGTCTTCATATATGACCAGACATACAGAATGTGTCAGCTAGGTAGTACAGTTCCCAGAAAGAGACAAAACCGTCGAAGAACACTGATCAATGCTGTAAGATATAATGAAGGCAGGGCAGGAGCAGAGGATGAGAGATTATTTCAAAGGTAAGGACTGTTCAGCAAGTGAAGTTTTATAAATTGGAAATGTCCTATAAAAGTTTTTAGCTCATATATTGAACCAATATATGATGTTTTGCTGAATTATGTTTTTGTGAGACGTCTTGAGTTATCAAGGATAGCAGATATAAATTTATATTTTAGGCCCGACTGGTGATTAGATTCACTCATCAAATCTAACTTTTTACAGTGTGTAGGGGGGGAAATCAGTCATGATAGTTCATTAAAGATCTGCTTACATCTTGTTGAATTCAGTTGGCTAAATCTTCAAAGAGCTGCAGCACAGGTCAGCTCATCACAGCTTGTGATAATCTGACCTGTAGAAAAATCTACTGGAGCTCACAAAACCATGTGACTTATCTCTAATTCATTCTTTTCCCTACATTGCACACCTACGCCCGATCTTAGGATTTCCCCACTGTCTACCAAATCCCGCTTTAACCCCTGGTTATACAAACTGTACAATAGCAGAATTTGAATGATAGCATAAGGTCTTCATGTCAAAGTAATTTTTCTTTCACTACAGCGCCGCATGTTTTTCCTTCCCTTGTCTGTAAATCAACACCATTATCATTTTTCTCACAGTCAGAACCTTACCTTGAGTCTGCTGAATCATGCTGTGTACACTGTGAAAGACTGGGGACTGCATGCATTACATGAAAATTTGCTCTGGGAGAAAAGTTCAAGAGACAAATTTTGAGGTTTTTCAAACCCTGACAATACATGTCCTATGGGGGGGAAAAGTATGAAGTTTCAAACATAAATACATTTCACATTTTCTCCAACACTCAGGAATAAATTTGAGAGAACACCTTCTTCTGCTACTCTGTTATGGCTTGTTCTTGTGAGCAAATACAATTCACTTTGTGATGTGGATTACTAAAATGCATGAACACTTATCTTTTCCAGGATTTCTACAAGAAAACACCTGGGTAATTTCCCTCATTTTCGCTTTTTATCATTTTCTGTCTAAAGTTTATAGATGTCAGTGTGTTTCCTACCTTCATAAGCCCTTTCTGTCATGTAAAAAAAAAAATTCCCACTGACAGTAAACACTATTTAGATGTCAAAAATTAGAGGTCTTAATCATCAGCTAATTAGGCCTGCCATCACTTCTCCTAATTTTGTGCAAACCTGCTCTTTTTGTTTTTGTATGTGTGAAGAAAGGAGTTCTAAAGAACAGAAGTGCTTTTGCCATTTTTGCTTTTGTTATTGCTGTGTTAATTGAAGCATTATCATTACATCCATGCACAAAATTATCTATTACTTTTATTCAAGCAAGAATATGTATTTGAAAAAAGAGACCCTTTCAAATTTGATTTGTCAGTTTTAAAAGTTATTATTTGTTGCATGTAGTCCTGAGTTTAACTTGTCCATAAATATCAGGAACAGTGGTTGTAGAAATGTTGCAATATTTTCTTTCTTCCTTGTAACATTAGAATTTGTCCTTAATTTGAGTGGAGAACCTCTGTCATTCTCCGAGATTTGTTATAAACAGCTTTTGTGTGTAGAAATTTCCTCTTTACACATGTTCATAGATCCAGAAGATGATGGAATTGAGTTCCCATAATGATTTGACTATAATAATGCAAGGCAAACCCTTACTACCAGTGCCAGCATCACCCTCTTCTGTCCTGTTCATTTTCACACCTGTCATAGCTTTTTTGTGCATAATTTGTGATTCATATGTGGTTTCCCTATATCTGTGTTTTGCTGGGGTTGTTTTCATGAATTTCAGAATACCAGATGGTCTTAAAGTCCACAAATTGAGGCTTCTGTTACCTTGTTTCTTTTGTCATTCATGCTTCTTAATTATTAATTATTCCCCACTATTGACATTTTATGCAATAGGTGCTAATAGGTTTGGCATTGCAGCTGGAGATTAAAAGTGATTACAGCAGTAGCTTGGCACATTATTATTTATAAAATTTATATTGGAAACTTTGGCTGTGTTGTATTAGATTCCAGAAACACTGACTAAGAAAATGTTTTTTTATGCCATTGTCAGTTTTGTTGAGAGTGGCACTGACACAAGTATCACTGTTCATTAAGATTGTTCAAGGTCAAAAGTACATTACAGTAACTGTAGTTTTTGACAGCATTTCATCACCTATATTAGGTCATCAACCTAGGTTTTACCACTCACTTCAGACTTTGGATCTGAGGTAGGAAAAATGTTTCAGCTGCTTTTTGCATGTTACAGGCCATTTAACTTTCTTCCTCAGTATCATAATGTTCAGAAAGAACATCAGTGAATTTTTTTGTGGCTTTAAACTGCAAATGCATTTTAATGGTGTTTGTCAGATGTTGTTATGATTTTTCAGGCTGTTCCCATCCTAACAGTGTATTCAGCCAAGGCACCTGCGGTGGAAGACCACATAATATGAACTCTTTTTGTGCCTCTAATGTTTGAGTATGAAATTGTGATTAGGTTTCTCCTTTTCCATGAAGTAGTTATTTTATATTCTCCTTCAGACATAAATGTATATACTGGAGCTAATGGGTATATCTACCAAGTGCAAAGTAAATAAAATGATGCTTATGTTGTGATTCACTATTTAACATAATCTTTACAATAACTGCAATTTAATCTCTCACCGAGCTGTACTGCAAAGAGTGCTTGTATCTCCTACTATGTCATCCGTTGATTCTCCTCCACTTATCCTTATTAGAGTTATGGGAGTGGGGGCTGGAACCTATCCCAGCTACCATAGGGCGAGAGCTGGACTACACCCTGGACAGGTCGCCAGTCTGACACAGGCTAACACATAGAGACAGACAACCATTCACACTCACATTCAAACGTATGTGCAATTTAGAATCACCATTTAACCTAACCCTATTAACTGCATGTGTTTGGACTATGTGACGAAGCTGGAGTACCTGGACACAACCCACACAAATATGGCGCCTATTCAAGATGGTTGGTCAGGCCAGTGGACAAATGAGTATCATGTTTTTAAAATTAATTAATTATTAATTTAATAATTATTTTTTTAAACAATGATAATAAATAAATAAATACTCACTCAGTTCTCATTGTGACACTTTGAGCACCCCTTTAGCGAGAGCTTATATCTTTAACTGTCTGCTCAATAACTCAATTCCACTCTTATCTCAGCCACAAGGAAGAGATTTAGTGTGAGGTGGGAGACCATTCTCTTAGATGCTGTAGGATGTATCCCACAGGCCAGTCTGTAAAGAAATACAGAGGAGCCCATCGATGATGTCTTTGAAAGATTACCATGAAGATGGTTAATAACATTGCACAGCATGTGACAACGGATGGTTTATTGATGGATGCTAGAGAGGCATTTTGAAAACAACATGGTGGTGAGCAGTTGTTTTACAAATAGGACTGCATGGAGAGCATCTAAATGGAAGAGATGGGTCTATTTGGGATATTGATTTTCTTCATATTTTTACTATAAATGTCTGGTTTAAGCAATCACTGAAATAAAAAAGAATACAGGGTCATATATTATTTCTGATATAAAATTCCCATAGGAGAGAAACTGTTTCAGTAAGTACTGATGGAAATTATTGTTGTCCAATATTGTGTCCAGGGCTGGCCAAAGGGAAAGGTACGATTGTAGCAAGATCTGACAATATTATTTATATTATATATAATTGTATGCTGCTAATGGAAAGGATTCTGCATCAACCATTGGTGAGGGGTGCAGGAAAGGTGTCTGTAAGGTGTTATAGGTGTTACTACATTTTATATTTAAAAGCATCTTTTAAGTAGGCTTCAGTCAGTTCCTTAAATAAACCCATGATGCAGTAGATTCCACAATCTAGTTGAGTGCTTTCCTGCACTGCTGTCGATTGTTGATCTAATTTTGAGCTGTGCGACACTTTGTTGATTTATTCATGGCAGTACCTCTTTTTTGTCTTGTGATTAGGCATCACATCTTCTGTGTTAGGGACCACTGCAGTTGACCTGTTACTTTCCAGATTTGACTTTGTGGAACAGAATTTTCATCATACTTTTCATTGTCTCAAAAACAGACATTTCAGGTCCCATGATTACTTCTCTCACGAGGAAACAAAGCGCCACTTTGGTGACGGGACACAAGAGTGTGATTATGTGCTCTTGGGGTGCAAAGGGACATGTTTATACTAATCCATTCTGACACCAGATATGTTTGCACCAATTTTTCTCAGTTCTTCCTTCATTTGAAGTTTTTCTGTGCCTCACCCTGTTCTCAGTTTATTCTGCCATTTCTTTATTTATTTTCCTCAATTTCTCCGTACTTATATGTCTGGAATTTGTATGAGACACATTATTTGCATTAGTGGCTGTGCAGAATAAAAAATGAATCCTATTTTCTGGCTGGTCTTCCTCACCCTTGTTTGTTCCCTGCCCTTTATTTCTTTTGTTTCCTATTTTGACATTATTTGGCCAACTTGTTTGTTGTCATACCCAGTTTGTTCGACTTTGTGTTTGTCTGCCTTTGTATTTGTCTTCATGTTTACAGAGAGAGAAGATGTATTTGTTCTCTTGTGTTTGCTTTTACTGTTTAGTGAGGAGGTTTGCTGCTGCACTTGTAGCAGAGAGAGAGGAGCTGTGTCTTTCTCAAAATGTTCCCATCTCCTGTAATATATGAAATTCCACTGAGAGGAAAGTGTTTCTGAATAAATATATGTGCTCATCTAGAGAAGGTATGCAGAGAAATAGCAAAATACATGCAGTATAATATAAACCAATACAACAGTTCTGTATTAAATACTATTGTTGTTTTATGTACTTCAGTGTTAAAAGTAAAGGGAATAATAAAGTCTATTCTGAGGAAATTTGTCAGTAGACTGCAGTGTGATATTAAATCACTAGAATATGCTACAATACCAATATGTTACACTTTAGCAGTCCTTCATGAACATGATACTTAATGCAAGGCAATTGCTGCTGTTATGTAGTTCCACCCACCACAGAAATACTTGAAAATCTTTAAAAATAATTGTTGGACATTTAACAATTTTGATTATTTTCTCATTGCTTTAGAAGTGGAATGTTACAAATCCAAGGCAGCATATGAATACCATCCAAATACTTCAGTCACTTAACATGTTTAAATTGGTCCCAGGTTGATTCTGTGAGAGTCTCCACTCTGTTACATGCTACAGTCATGACCAAAGGTTTTGACATTTACAGAAATGGTGTTTGTTTATAATATAGTAAAGAACAACTACAACTGTTTCAAAGACTTTACTGGCCAAAAAAGAATCAATGATGGCTGCACGAGTTTCCTCCAAGGTAACCATTGTTAGCCCAGGAAGACAATGATTTTTATACTAATAAGTCTGCTCTTAAAATTCATTGCAAACGGTGGTGCGACTTCAGCTGTTTTGTATTCACTCACACTTTCCCCTGTGCTAATGAAGTGATACTGAAATTCTATTAGCTGATCATTTAACGTCAGGGCCAAAATACAGTTAACTTTATCACAAAGACACAATGTTAACTTTTAAATGGATGGAGCTCTTCGCCATTCATGAATATGCTTCAGCTCATTCTTCATAGTAATATAAAAATGTTGAATCGCCAGCAGAAAAATTGAAGTTTGTGAAAACACAGTAATTGTGCCACTGCCTAACTTTTGGTCATAACTCTGCCTATGTATGTATGGAGAATACTTGACAGAGTGCGTGACTGCATCTTCAAAGCGTGCCAGCTTGATTGGTCGCGCTCTGTTCTTGTCCTATAATGGAATCATTGCTTATATGATCTGGTGACAAAGAGCCAGTTGAACTGACATCTAACCATCCCCCCAAAGAATAGAACTGGTTCTGCCTAAAGCCGCTAGCTAACCTACTCATTGTTGTTAGTGTTAAGCCTAAACTGGGTTGCAAAGTAGTCCCCTTTTCCCTCCCAGTTTCTACAGAAGTTTGTTGAGGCCAGGTATTTTTTTTTCTCTCCAGAGCTCCCCACTAGTGGAGAGACTTAAACAACTTGAAGCAGGGAAGAGCAGTTGAACTGCAAAACTAACTAAGAAATATCTTGGAGCTGAACTGTCCTCCTCACTGTCAAATAGATCCAACCAGGGATGAGAGGTCATCGTACCAACATCAGGACAGACAGCACAAGGACAACAGCCTACATCAACAGGCAGCAAGGTCTAGGCTACCCCCATCTCTGCAAGATGTCAGCTAAATTGTGGCAGTGGACTGTCCCCCTGTTTTGCACTCAGAGCAGGACCTGTGCCATGATCATTCAGCATCAAGGCAGACATAATACTGAAAAGGGGCCAAAATCCAGGAGATTAGACCATATTTGTCATCTCTTTAGAAAAGCTGCTTTGTTGCCAAAAAAAAAAAGAAGAATCACCGTTCTAATTCAGGAGAGCTCTTCACTTGTGGTACTCGCACTGTTGGCATGGCAAGGGACAGACTTTGGGTGTTGCCAGAACCTGTATTGAGGAGGTATGTGGGTTCAGAGGATAAATGCTTATTGCTGGTGTTTGCTCCTGTTCCAGGTTTAGAAACAAGACCCTCTCTGGCTTAACGTTTACAGCATGTAGGCCTTGACCTGGTTGGCATTTAAATAGGCGGAGTAGTCTGTTTGTTTTTACAGTGACTTATCGGGGTATTAGGCTGTAACATCTCCTCATGGGGTGTCTTCGAGACAAGCTATGACTACACTGTAACCTTGGTTCTATGAATAAAAAAAGAGTCTAACTTTCCATCTTTTTGGCCACTCTGACAGGATTCAATTAAACTATATGATACAATATGTAATTTAGTACATCTATGGGGTAGATTTAGCTAGATAATGTTTGGTGGTGCAATCCCTGGTTGCTTCAGCTTTGGTGCCAAAGTATGGGCAACATAGATCTAGTTTGATGAGTGTAGAATAAAGTGTTTTTGTGAAAGGGTGAATGGGGTATGTTGTATAAATTGCTGTGATGGCTCAAGCAGAGTAGAAAAGCACTATATACATACAGTTAACCCATGGGGTATAACTAGGCAAGCTAAAGTATCTACATGCTCTGAAAAGCAGGGGGGTCATTCTATGTGAAATGTGGAATATGCGAATAGAGTGGAATCTATCCACTCACCAAACCAAAATTATAATATAATCAGAGATTACTCAATAAGGCTGGAATGGTGCTTGTAACTAGGATAACTGGTTTAAGATTCAGGTATAACAATAAAACAATACATGTGCAGAAGAGAAAAAAATCTGTTTATACTTTCAGCTTGAGTACTCCCCAAGAATAGATGTTATTAAATCTTGAACTACTTGAACTTGAAAGAATAACTGTAGAGTCACACAGGTTGAAAACATGCTAAGTAAAACACTGGTCCTCAAGCAATAAAAGCAGAGGGGGTTTATCCTTCTATGAACTAATAAAGAGGTCATGTTTGTATAAATTCCTTCATGGTTGAGAGGATGGCATCACCATCACACCAAGGCAGAAATGCCAGGCCTCTCTGGTAATGCAAGAAAGTTGTTATGTGGCAATGACCAGGCTCCTGCACCTCCCCAACCTTCGACTTTATGCAATCTTTCTATGTCCAACCAAACATTATCTGGGTCATGGAAATACAAATGTCAAGTGTTACCACATGAGAATAGTTGTGGTTTGGGCAATGGGGACAAACAACCCCACCTCTTTTACCCTTTCTCTAAGCTTTCTCTGAGTTCCCCCTTTTTTCCCTCATTCCTCTGTCTTTCTCATTATTTCATTGTTTCCCTCTCTCTTACGCTCTCTGTTGTCTTTCCCTCCCTGTGTCTGTGCTATGGCACACACGACCTGTCCACTTGTTTGTGGAGAGTGTTGTAGTAATGTTGTATGGCAGTTGCTGAGGACAATGGCCACCGGGTGTTTTGTGATGTAATGATCCCTGCCATCGCCTCTCAACTCCCTCTGGTCAGTTAAGGAGAGAAGTGGATGGAAGGTAACAGGCCAAGTACACACACATTTAGGGAAAACCCGCCTGAGAAGCAGTATGCTAACAGAGCCAATCTTTGGAGTCGACAGTTTCTGGCTCTTATATTGTACAGGAAAATTAGCCCATGACATGATGAAGTATAAACCACTATACAGCATTTGGGCAAAGCACTCAACTCCCAGATGCTCTGTTGAAGCTGCTCAGCAGTGAGCTGTAAAAGATGGTGGCTGCTGTCATATGTGAACGTGTTTAAGCATATGACTTTAAAGCAAGGCTATACTGGAAAAGGGCAGGCATGCTGACCAAATGTTTTGTTGTAATTAAATGTCACATTGGCTTTTAATCGTAAAACAGTATGGCAGAAAAGAGAATATGCTGGGGGGTTGCATTGCTCAGCATTGCTTTTGCCTAGAGAATCTTTTGAGATTTACTGAAGTGAATCAGCAGGAGATATATTGTGTTACCAGTGAGTCACATTTTAAACTTATCTTGGGGTCATCACTGGTGATTGGAGTTAGCTCAGTTGTCACTGTACTGGCTTAGCTGTAGTCAGCATGTACATGAATACAATGCACTCATAGTCAAGCTGTTTGGCAAAGAGACAGTTTAAATGATACACCACCAGCAAATCTTAAATAAATAAGAAAACGAACACAACCAAATTAGACTATTTTCAAGCTTTGGTAGATGAAAAATTTTAATATTCAGATCAAAATATTCTAAATATAATAATAAGTCTATGTAGAGACTGGGATTAGCCAACAAACTATGGGATCTATTTCCAAGGTGCTAAGGTAAAATTGATTTTTTTAAATGGTTGTTGATTTGAAGTCACCAAATTTCGCTGAAATGTTATTTCGACCTTTCATAAGGATCACACCAACTGACAGAACATGAGCCCACGAAAAGCAAAACCAACAAGACCAACATTTGGACTGAAATATGACATTGTGAAAAACCCTCAAGCCGCAGATCACATAGTCATTGTGCCAAGGGCGTCGATTTGGCATGGACGGAAGGGACATGTCCCCACCAATATCCAGCGATTATTGAATTGTCCCCACCAATAATTTGATCTCTTCGAGTAAAGAAATACAAACCCGATAGAAAGAAAAAAAAAGATCTGTCAACGTCTCATTCACCCAGCGGTGCAGAAAGAGTTAAATTACGTTCTCTACTGGAGTCCTACCTCATGTGACAAATATGGCCAATGTGATTGGCTGTGCCTTTCAGGGAGCTCTGTTTAGTTTTAGCAGCGGCAAGCCTGCGCTGCGCGGACCTGTAAGGAGGAGAGGAGGATGGCAGCAAAAAGGAAGAACCTGGATATAAGAAAGTATTTTTCAAAGAAACCTGTAAGTCACTTAAAGTCAAGTTCACTCATAAAATGTGTCCGTCATAATAACGTTACAGGCAATACCAGGCCATACATGCCAACCCTCCCGATTTTTCCGGGAGAATCCCGAATTTCAGTGCCCCTCCCGAAAATCTCCCGGAGCCACCATTCTCCCCAATTTCTCCCGATTTTCCACCTGGACAACAAAATTGAAAAACCATATCCTTGATTGGCCCAGCCAATTCCAGTTTCCAACAATAGCTACTACTACTGCAGCTACTTAGTATTAATATTACTCTTATTACTCTTTCTGGGTGGCGAAATAAACTTTTAACATATTTTCAGGCGAGAATGTAGTTGTGTAAATTTCAAATAACTTAAACATGTTATTGTTTGGCCTTTTTCAGTGTTTTATTTGTTCGTGAGTAAATCGGTTTGGCTGAGATTAAAGTTATTAGATTAGATTAGATTAAATAAAACTTTATTAATCCCTCGGGAGGGTTCCTCCGGGGTTTTCACACAGCTGAATAAATGTCAAACAGAAAACTGAACAGAAGTGTGAGATGGTCGAGAATCTACGCAAGCGTCCGGTTATATTTTATTTTATTTAGACAGCAAGGAGCAGACGGCAGAGGTGACGTAATTATGAAGGCTAGACCCCCCCGATTTCACAGCCGCTCATTTCCGGTCTACCCGGCTTTCGGAGGACCCGGCCCACTTAGACCGCGAAGGCCGGGTCCTCAGGTGGACGCACCTCTTTTCCGATAAGTAAACACTGTAAAAACCCCTTTGAATGTCTCCTTAATTCTGAGGTCTCAAGGTTGGCAAGTATGTGCTAGGCTTTGGCCCACATCAGTCTAAAACTGTATGTAACCATGAAAAAAGTGTTGCCATGTCCACCAGGACAGTCTAGTATAGACTCCTTCACATAGTGGACATTGAGTTGTTGTGTGGGGCACCAGTAATCCATGTGTGTTGCTGTAACAGTAGAATAAAAAGTCCCAGCTCACTGAGTTGATCGGGGCAATAGTGCCTAAAATGTTGCATAATTTTGCTGAGAGATCTTTTACTTTGTGGTAATCTTAGATGAGTAGTTTTATGGACAAAAACCAGCAGGTCATTCAGTGTTCCCTTAGTGCTAATGTGTAAGAGATGTTGGTGTACTATAACTGAAGTAATGTTTTTAAGTCCTTAAAGTCATATTCTTTTATTGTCATGACTGTATTTGAAGCTTTTTTTTATTTTTGTATGATACCTGATTTATATTGAATATGGCTGAAGTAAACTAAAGTCTAAAATACTTAGTCAGTCATTTGTTTAATAGTAATTTAACATTATATAATTCACATATAAAACTATGAATTGTAATTTCAAATGGTTTAAAAGCATGTAGAATAACATATGTAGGCAAATATATTTCTCCTTTTTTTTATCAAGAAGCAAAGACAAAAAGGGGGAAAAAAAGAAACAGGGCAGGGTTCGGTGGTTGAATCATCCGTCCCCACCAATGCCAAAACCAAATCTACGCCCTTGCATTGTGCAGTAACATGACTGTGAACAAGGCTTTGTGAATTGAGCCAGCATTGTAGTTTTCTCTCGAGGACACAGCAGACCTACATATTCCAATCAAAATCTGTTCAAACTGAAACACAACTAATAGGAGGAAAATTGTCAGTAATTAAAATGTACATCAGAACTTCTTGTTGAAAATACACCACAGGCTGTTCTTCCATCTGTTAATTACTGTATGAGTGGCTTGTGAAATGAGTGCCTGGGCAATATGCTCATTTCAAATACATTTAGCTGATGAGTATAACTTCAATGATGAGGTTTAAATTTGTGTTCGTTAAAGCCAAATTTCATACATTTTTTTGAACATGTCCTATATCTCTCACTGTAATTTCTATTTACAAAACATGTACAGCACATAACACTAATTTAAATTTAATGCAGTTGATCTTGATTCCTTTACTTTTTTAATGTTATTATTAGTTTTTATTTTAAATATTTATGGATTAATTGATTAATTAATTAATGTCTTGCACCATTATCAAGAAACAATTATATGATAAATAGTTGTGCAATAGCATGCGTAACTGTTGTGCATATAAATGCATTTTTCTTTTGTTTTTTTGTTTCTCCAGTCTTATTCTAATTGTGTAGAGATTGTACTGTGAGAGCTTTCTAAAGTTGCTTTTCTTAGCAAAGTCAAGCCCACTATTTGTAATCTCCAAAACCATTGTTATTGTTAGTGTCAACTGTCAGACATTTAGTTTTAAGACTACAAATATTATTAAAACTGACTGATCAAATTTTTAATCTGTGAAGATATTTCAAAGTAGTTTAGGCTCCCTTAGTTCCCTTACCTTGACTTGTGAATCACAGAGGGGGTTCCTTGGAAAGGCACAGCTGGATTTAGTTTATTAGGACCAGTACTTTGTCGCAGTTTGCCTTTAAGCTTTGTCATTGCCAAATCAGATCAAAAAAATATACTCAGGTTACTGTTCATTATGCTGAAGCTGAAGTCTGTAGACTGTTTTCCCATGAAGAACACCGCCACAATGATTTGTGATTGCAGCGATTCACCCACAAAATTAGTTGTGTTTTTCTCCTTCCGACTGACTGCTTCTAGCCACAAAAGCATGTTTGTGCATTTTCATCTGGCCATCCCTTCCTAAGTGGGATCGCCCACACATTCCCCTCTACACTGAAAAAGGATTTGATCACTGCTGCCAAGCGGAGTCAACGCCTGTGTGGGGAAATGTATTGCAAGGAGTGGGAGAGATCTGTGTGCAGGCTGAGCCTGTTTGTGATGTCTTTATCGGGCCTATGCAAATATAGGCACTGAACTGCTGTAAGGCTCTTAAACAAAAATACTTAGCTTCTTCTTCACCTTATAGCAGGTGCAGACAGACAGGCAAACACACACACACACACACACACACACACACACACGTATATATATATATATATATATATATGTATATATGGTCACACTTATATGTGACCCATATACATATATGGGTCAGTTCAGAGAGAATTTTTTCTTCTTTGTTGTTTTTCCTTAGTTACTTTTCTTTTTTTTTCAGTGGCTCAAGAGGTTCATTTATTTTTTTTATATCTGTATTTCCATAAAGTCCTTTGTTTTATTTTGGTGTATTTAAATAATGAAAATTTTTTTAAAGATGTATCATGTTAAAAAATTTAACTGTCTTTACACCTTAGCTGTGGCTTTTCACACTGCTCTCACAGTTCTCTGTGTTCTGTACATGCACGACATCAATACATATATATGTAGGTATTTTAGGCAAAGCCCTTTGAATATAAAAATTTAATGTAAGAATTCTTCAAGCCAAATTTATAAGACAGCAACATTAGGAAGAAGGAACAAGGGAAGATAACAGTGGTCCCAGTGGTAATCGGAGCACTAGGTGCGGTGACTCCCAAGCTAGGCGAGTGGCTCCAGCAGATCCCAGGAACAACATCAGAGATCTCTGTCCAGAAGAGTGCAGTCCTAGGAATAGCAAAGATACTGTGCAGGACCCTCAAGCTCCCAGGCCTCTGGTAGAGGACCCGAGCTTGAAGGATAGACTGCCCGCAGGGGCAAGAGGGGAATTTTATATTTATTACCCTATTACCCAATAGCATGAATCTATACACAGAGGCATTTGGGATCATTTTTAAGCCTGTTTTTGACTTGGCTCTGCAACAATTATAGCTTGTCTCACTACAGTGTTTAATAATCGTGGTGATTAGGGATTCTAATCCCTAATCAGAAAGTTGTTTTTTTAACAGGAGTAATTAAACTGTAGCTGAAAAAGAAAGAAAAAAAAATAGACATAGTTTTTAAGTATGTGACTTGACTTTTGTGGGCCAGGTCAGCGCTTGCTCATCTGATGTGGTTTCTTAATTACCCTTATTGAATTCATTATTTATTTGCTGTGTTGAACCTGTTTAACCTTGCTGCCCTTCAGCAAAAATGATTTAGAAGGTAACAGAGAGTCAGCAGAGACCTCTACCTGTGGGAGGACGGCCAAGTTCACTCCACCTTTTTGAAAAGTCATCAACTGAAATTAATCAAATTTTGATATATGAGCTGGAAGATAAAATTGTTATATTATCAGCTTAAATCAAGTATTTAATATTCAGAAATCATTCAATAGACATGTTAACATTGTTTTGTATTGTTTGCTCAGGGTTGCATTACGAACTTGCAGATGTATTTTAATTCATTTTACTAATTTTATTTCAGTAATACTCTTAACATTATTTAATAACAATTTCTTTTCACATATGCCAATCAACAAATCAGTGTTCAATAAAAGTCATATAATTGTGCCTCTTTAAAGATCCTGTCTTGATTTTACTCTCATGTAGTATGACATTACACGTCAGAACAACTCATCACAGAATTAATAAATGGAAGGCAAACAACATGCTTTTGGCAAAAATCCCATTACAATTTGATGGCTGGAAAATTCAGTTCTCCAACAGCACTGAATTACATTATCTTTTCATTAGCTCAAGGTCTTTAATCAGTGTGCAAAGTGAACAGTACATTGTTTCACTTCACTGGTTTTAATATAAATTCATCATAAAGAATATTTGTGTCAAAACAGGCCTGATGGAACCAAACCACAAAACTGCAGCCTCCACAGTTCAGTGTCAACCAGCACATGTAACACAAGACCTTATATTGTGTTTCTATCTAGTGAATAAATGAAAAATGAATAAATAATACACTCATGATCAGCTAAAAAGTCTTAATATTAAAGACAGTCTATATGGTTGGTCTGGCTCTCTTTAGAAGAATATGTCACCCAGGTTTGGCCTTGGAGACTGACAATGAGTTACCAAAAAGAGGGGGGAAATGTGGAAGTACATTGAAGTGAGTTATAAACCCTGAACACCTATCAGCTTCACTCCATTGGGCAAATGTGTCTGTTTACTCCAAGTCCTTGAAGGGCTGTGCTTTTGAGTTTGCCAGCTACTGGAACACATCTCATGGCCACATTTGCCTTCCGTTGCCATGGTAGTGTAGGCAGAACTTGCTAGATAGTAATGATCATTTCAGCACACCTTTAGCATCCAACTCACTCTTGGCAAAATGCATTGAGATCGAGGGAGAGAGACAGCACCACTTTTTGTGTCTGTCTTTTTCTAAGATTGAAGGAGGCATAACCCAGCAGTTTCATGTTTTATAAAAATAATGCACAGACACATCATATATATATATATATATATATATATATATATATATATATATATATGGAGAGAGAGACAGACAGACAGACAGACAGACAGAGACAAAAAATTAGAATTTGCTAGATCCCCATAGCCACAGGCCTGCCATAGTCAGATTATTTATTGATATTGTTGTGCTTTCTCCTTCATAGATGCTTTTTGAATGATTCATGAGTTAATTCATACAGTAAATAACAAAAGCTGAAGCAGTCCGTACATATATTGGAAGCTTAGCCAAATATTGCACAACTTCTGTCACTGACCTTTGCACAGCATATTTGCTCATAAAGGATTTATGAAACATTTAAACAGACCTTCATTGAAACTTGAGGTGCTGAAGTTTGTTGAAAGCTGTTACCATTTTTTTAATTACTTAATTTATTGGCTTAACCTATATGTGTGTGTGTGTTAGTTGGATTGGGAGATGGCTGAGGGGAGGTAGGTAGGTTGTTACAACCTAAAAGTCAAATTAGTGTAGCGAAAAAAATCTTTACACACTATCTGTGTTTAGCGTGATAAGGACTTTGAAGGAGTTTCAGTCTTCCAGTTCTCATTAGTACTGACTGTGATTCTATTGCAAATCAGTGGGGTTCATGGTGAAAGGCAAGAAAATGTATTCAGATCAAAATGAATTATGAAGTAGCCCCAGAAAATTGGGGTCAGTGATGGATCCCTTTGATTTTTTTTTTTCTAGCAGCTGTATGTCCATATCACTGAGGTCTGATTTGAAATACAAATTAAGTGAAGTAGTGCAGCATAAATCATCAAGGATATTTTAAAAAAGAAAAAAATCTGCTGATGACTGTCGTTTTTGTGTGTCTAAAGAGTTATATCTTTGTCAGGTTTTTATGTGATTGTCTCTGTGAAACCATGTGCACATTGAAGATGCTGTAGCTTAGGAGGTACAGCAGGTCATCTATTAATCTGAAGGTTGGTGGTTCTATTTGTTGCTGTTCCAGTTCTGCAAAGTATCCTTGGACAAGATATTGAACCCCAAGTTGCTTTCTGATGCATTCATCAGAGTATGAATGCTAGACAGCAAGCACTTAGGTATAAAAAGTGATTGCATGAATGAGGCATGTTGTACAAAGCGCTTTGACTGCTCGAGTAGAAAAGCACTATATAAAAACCGGTCCGTTTACCATATACCAAACAAATTTAAAGGACTGTTTTCTGCATTTGCGCAATATCTCTAGAATTAGAAACATCCTGTCACAGAGTGATGCTGAAAAACTAGTTCATGCATTTATTACTTCTAGGCTAGACTATTGTAATTCATTATTATCAGGTTGTCCTAAAAACTCCCTGAAAAGCCTTCAGTTGATTCAAAATGCTGCAGCAAGAGTACTGACAGGAACTCGAAAAAGAGAGCATTTCTCCCACATTGACTTCTCTTCTTCGGCTCACTATTAAAGCCAGATAAAATTTAAAATCCTTCTCTTCACAGTCTTGTACTCAGTCTTGAATATTCAGACCTCATTAAAAAACCTCATAGTACTGTATCATTCCAATAGAGCCACAGACCACTGTCTTACCTGTGATTTCCATAGTATTTGAAAGTAGAATGGGAGACAGAGCCTTCAGCTTTCAGGGCCCTCGTCTTTGGAACCAGCTTCCAAACACCCTCTCTACTTTTAAGATTGGGCTTAAAACATTCCTTTATGATAAAGCGTATACAGTAGCAAGAGCTTGATCATGATCAGATCAGGTGACCCTGAATCCTGCAAGATAAAACAGCTTGAGGCAACTATTCTATTGTTTTGGTGATAAATAAATCAAATTGAATATAATGATAGGATTTGACATCATTTATACAACCAAGTTATTTTCCACTCAGACATGTTAAACAGTATTCTAGCAGAAACATGGAATCATTGGTGTTGGGCATGAATCAATGTGCTCAATTTGCTTGCATTAACATGATCTACTAAGTAAACTTGTTTAACACATGATTTAGTTAATAATTTTGTTAAAAAAATACTAATGAGTGAAAATTATTATGTTATTTTAATATTTGAGCAAATGAAAAAGCACAGTTATATTAGGTTCTGCTCCAGGTGGGTTTTAAATCCAATGTGGGATCAAATGGTACGCAATTGTTAAAAAGGAAAATAACTGTAATCATTTATTTGCTATTTTCAAAGTCACTCTGGTAATAATGAGCTCAATCACAGTTCTATGCAGGACTGTAATTGAGCTAAAGCACTTTCAATGAATTTATAGTTTGAGCATTTTTAGCGCTTTTTTCCTTTTAACACTCTGTAAAAGGGACCTCATGTGGTGCCACACAGGAGGGCTGGAACAATCAGAGCTTGTGACCTCATAACGAAGAAAAACAAGCATCAAGCTCATCCATAACAACACTTTTGGTATCGCAGTGTGTGAAACAACAGTGTAATGCAACTACCTGCCATCCACCTTTTTTTTAATTGGAAATTGATATATACATGTGCAATAACAAGCACCTACACTATTTCTCAATGAGCCTCCTTTAGAAAAAGGAACTCAAAGGACTCCATAATGGTTTCTACTTCTACAACCAATTAACTGGAAGACATTGTGTCACTATTCATTTGTAATCATTATGTGTATTTGCATGAGTAATGAGAGAGAAATACAACACGTGAGACACTCCCTCACTGTTGCGGATGATAAAGTTGCAGCTCGACATCTCTGATTACAAACCATTAAATAGAAATGGAGGCAGTTTGCAGTCAGTCACATCCGTCATTACGAGAGAGCATTGGTTCCTTCTATAGACATGCGAAAGCTGCAGATACCTTCCTACTAAATCTAAGTTATGACATATTGCATTATGTTAGCACTTAAAATGAGCATATAATGTAATTAAAAGACAAACAAGGATGCAGATTTCATTTAGCCTGATAATTCTTAATCCTTTAAGATCTAAATCTGATGCAGTATGTTAAATATGTTTGAAACTCACATTAAAGAACAGAGCAGAACTTCAAGACATGCAGATTAGACAAGTATTGAACAAGATGCCTTTTGAACCTTAAACTACAACGGACATATGACTTGCAGTGGTCCCACCTATATTTACAGTTTGCATTTCTAAGATAAACTTTTTGAACCAAGATGTATAAACATGTCTATACTGGTCTTGCAATGTCTTTGCCTGTTTGTTTTGCATAGGTTTTGTATAGCACATGCTCCAAGTGAGATTTATATCAACAAATTAAAATTAATACCACTGTGACTATAGTGCAGCACAGTACAAAAGTGGTCTGTCATAACAAACTGGCTGACTGATTACTCTTTGTTCATTTATATATCTGAAAACCAAAAGCATTTTCAGTTTTCCATATAATAGTAATGCAGAGGAAATTATAACAGTATTAGGTAAAAAGGTATTATCAGAAAGCTTTATGAATATATATGTGATGGAAGTGAAGAGGTTGTTAACTTACTGATGTAAGAAAGCTGGGTAAAAATACATGTAAGGAAGGTTAATAATTGCAGAGGTCAATATCATGACAAATAAGTGTCCCAGTTGGACTGTAAGGTACATTAAACAGCAGCATCCATCAATCAAACACCATATGCTACTTTTTTGTTTTTGTTTTGCACTGCTATTTTCTGCAGCTATTTTACAGTCAACATGCAGAGCTGAGTTGACCGCTTATGTTTTTCCTACCAATAAATGAATGGCTTTGTGTTAATTCAGGCGGAAACATTTAACGTTCAGTGCCTAAATTCTGCAGAATCATATCCAGGTGTTAGAGCCCAGATGCACTGGCGCATGGTTCTGCAGAAGACTTCTTGCAGCCCATTCAAAGGCTTTAACAAACCACACCAGCACTACCAAGATATGTGCTAATGTGTATGCATCTTTGTTTGCCTTACACAATAGCTATTGTGATGGGAAAACCGTGCAATACTGCCAAATATGTGTGTGTGTTACTCCAGATACTATACCGTCATCAAATATTCATTCAAATCTCTACTGAGAAAAGCCAACAATTCTGCTGCCCTATTTAACAGCAATTCTGGGTACTTTTGATGAAGGAACTTCCCTGCTCAAGGGGTCATCACTGTTTTTCTTGTCAGAATAACCTGTATGTGTCAAATACTTTTGATTAATCACACAAGGGCAGCAGGTATGTATGCATGGATGCTTTGCAGAACATTTGCCGATTTAAATGTCAAAGTTTTGATCCAAAATTGATCCATGTCATGTAAAATGTGCTTCAGTAACAAAAAGAATCATGACTGGCTCCATGTTTCGTTCTTCTGGTGAAAAGCATACTTTTGTGTGTTGAAATACAGAATGAAATTTGTTTTAATTATTTCATCCTTTATTTATTTCATTTTGTGTGTGAAGTACTAGCTAGACAGTATTGCAAGATAAATATATATAAAAATTCCCCTCTCGCCCCTGTGGGCAGTCTATCTTTCCAACTCAGGTCCTCTACCAGAGGTCTAGGAGCTTGAGGGTTCTGCGCAGTATCTTAGCTGTTCCTAGGACTGCGCTCCTCTGGACAATGATCTCAGATTTTGTTCCTGGGATCTGCTGGAGCCATTCGCCTAGTTTGGGAGAATCAAACTCCCTGGCTTGATTTTGATGTTATAGCGCAGAATCAAGGTCCCAGGCCTCTGGTAGAGGACCCGAGCTTGAAGGCTAGACCGCCCGCAGGGGCGATATGGGGAATTTTATTAATATATATAACTGGACTTGCAGAAAATGCAAAAATATATGTATTGGCTTTGATATACATTATATTATATGCACGTACCCCTTTTTATGTGAGCTATCAGTGTGATAGGTGAAGGAGGAATAGATTTCAATCACTAAAGCAGTCATTGTTTCAAGGTTATATGCTACTTTCAATGTATGAATAGTCAATGTGTTCATTCAAAGGAGAAAGTGTGAATGTGTCATAAATGTGGAAATGACATTATGCAGTATGTCAGCCATTCTCTTTTCCATACATTTTTTAGGTCAGAGGTTCGAAAAAGACATCTTTGTCAAGTTTGTGTCCTGGTTGACAGTGCAAACAGAACATTTTGTTTGCAGCAATGTTTTCTCTAATGATGTTGTTGTTATTTTATGTCAGATTCAATTGAAGCTTGGAAAAAAGACAGAAAGACAGATGTAAGAATATGTTTATTTTTCATGTAGATTAAAGATATAAAACCAGATTTTTGTCTTGTCTTTAAACCTTTGCACCCTATTCAAAAATAACAACAATAACATGAGCTTGTAAAGTGAGTGATTGCGAAATAGCACCAAATTTCAAGTATTTCGAGACTAAGTTGAATACTCGCTTGAGTTATTGGAAACACTTTTACATTGTCAGTGATTTAAGTGCTGTCTCATAAGAGACGAATTAAGTGATACTTTGCTCATGAAAAAAGCTTGATAGATTGAAAAGCACATCAGCAACGCAGTATAACTCATGTAAAGTGTCTACCTCCAAACTTCCATCAGGTAGAGATATAAAATGAGAGCTACGAGGTATGCGACCATTTATTTTGTGGCGAGAGGAAGAAAAAAGAGGCCTTTACTGTAGAAAGAAAAGTCCTCTGACCTGTTTGTGGCCTGTTGGGTTTGATAGAAAGAAAACAAAACTGGGGAAGCTTTAAATTTGCAGGATGTTATGAAAGAGATTGAAAGAGTAAATCTAAGTACAAATGTATGATTTATCTCCGCATCGACACCATACCTATTGAGACTTGTTTTTTTTATAGTGCAGAATCAATAAAAAGGGAGTGGAGAGGCAGTTGTGGTTTTTTTGCTTTTTTTCCCCGGTACTCTCGTCTCCCAACATGTCTTTCTTTCACATTGTCAGAGGCTACAGTAGATGCAACCCCCTAGCTGTAGCTCCAGGGGGTCAGATAAAAGGAGCTGGAGCGGGGTCTGCTAATCTTAGACATGCAGACTCCGATTACAAAGAGAGGAAGACAGAGGGCTATTTTCAAGCCTGACAGATACAAAGATGAAATGATACAAAGGACAATGGTTGTCAGATTTTTTTTCTGCTCCGTTATTGGAACATTAGTGATTTCAGTAAGTGCCAAAGGGGCACTTAGAACAGCAGCCTTTAATTAGTACAAAATTTCTGCATTTCTTTCTTTTTTCATACAGTACACTTTATTTCTGTGATATATACTGTATGTAAATTGTTGGGCATTTTTCTAGGTTTTACCCATGATGTTTACAAAAAAAAAGCAAGAAACTATTTTTAATTATCTTTTTACATCTGCAAAACATTTAGTGCATTCTGAATCTCAAGCGCATGAATCAGTCCATGTAATAAAATATTTACAGGGCAGACTCTATGCATACTCTGCAAATTATTGATAAAGTAGTCTTCTGTGATCAAGTCAGTGAGTAAACAAATGGAAACATTAGAGTGTGAGTTTTTGATGCACATTATTTAACTAGACGGCCTCTTGCTGATGTCACCTGCGTTACAGGCATCTGATATGACACTTGTTTGCATTTTTGAGCAATAAGGCAATTTTGTCATTTACAGAGAAAGGCAAAAAACATATTTTGCAAGATTTTATATAATTGTAATGTAGGATCTAATGTATTCGGTTTACTTTATTAACCCTCCTCAAAAATCTCCATTTTTGATATCAAAAAGGTGGCATTGCTTTAAGAATAGGTGTGACTGACAATAGATATTAAGACACACTTAAGTATCAAAGGAACACAAGATGCAGGTAGAACCCTGATAAGAAACCGAGTAAATTTATTTTCATTCCAAGAAGAGTTTTTCTTTTTTCAGAGTATAAAAGATGAAAATCAGCAAAGTTCAGATCATGGCTCAGTCCCCTGATGAGTTGCAGCCGAGGAGTAGCCTCTGGAATTGAAATACTGCAGTTCCTTTAGGTGCCACTTGAGGCTGGCTCGATCCCTATGGATCCCATGTTAAAAATGTTAGACTTTTACATATTGAAAAATGTTACAACCTGTCACTAAAACAGCTTTGGCCTCTATGGATAGTGTCTTCCTCTTATAACAACTTTGAGTTGGGTACAATTTTACAACCCATCCAACTAGATAATTGAGTTATGGGTGTGCCAATGCTGACTGGCAGTGTCCTGACACAGGCAGCAGACTGGTGTCTGCTAGGCCTCCTCCGCTACTTGGAGTCATTAAATTGCACATCTTCAATGTGCATGTTTTGGAGCTTATTGGAACATTTTCAATGTATTATATATCTAACATTATGGCTTCCTGTGTGGTACAGACAATCAATAGTTTTTACTTCAGTTTTGGTGAGTGAAACTCTTTTATTGGTCTGTTACTTAGCCCTAATAAAACTTATGAATGTAGTTTGCCAACCAAACTTGTTCGTTAGCTACTAACTTAGAACTAGAACCTTTCATCTGTTTAGGGTAACCTTTTGCAGGAGAAAAAAACATAACACACACATACACACACATACATGGCAGGGGCTAAAAGTATAGCACAGAAACTGGGTGAAATAACAGAGCCTACTTCGATCTCTTATGTTACTGTAGCTCATACGGGGAGACATTTTCTCTTGCATATCAGCTTACATGGGCAAAGCTAATTGAGCTCAAACTGAACTGACATTATCTTAATTATTTGCAAGTGTCAGCTGCTGTAATAATATCTTTGTTCACTGATTTTCTTTCAGTTACGTTATGTTGAAAATACAATGTTGTAACTTAAGAGCATTTTATTTAAAAAATGTAGATTCTGCTACGATCCCCCTTTTTTGTCTTTTACATTTTGCGATTACTGAATTTATGGAACTTTATTTTTATATATATTTTACAAAAGAAGAAGTCTAGCAAGAGAAACTTGGAGTGCAGAACATGCATACAGCCTAATGCACAATTCTGTGTGGTATTCAATAGAATTCCTTCTTTCTTAATATGAATTTAATCCTTGCACAGACTTGTACCATAGTTTTGGGCGTTAGTGAGTTTTATTATCTCTACATGTATTTTAGTTAGCTAAGTACTTTAATAATCTTCGATGTAACTTCAACTACTGCTATGCAATTTTATATGGGGGACAAAGTTCCTTGTTGTTTTCAAGCTACTTGAGTGTTTGCATATTATGATTCACCAAAGCACATGGATGAACACCCATTTTGGTGAGTGTGAGCCCTAGTTGATGTGAGTGATGGCTAATAGCTGCATGATAATGAGGTGGAGAGGCGATATGGACGTGGCATTCTTGTGAGTGAATCTCACCCATTAAGAGATGGATCTCTGCCCAAGCAGAAGTGCGCCGCTTAATTGGTTCATTTCATTGTGGGCAAAAAGCTTTAATTGGGTGACACACTGAAAGATGGATGGATAACTTGTCCTGGAAAAAATATAGGTGGTATCTGAGGTGGATGGTTTAGCGCAATTTGCGTGTCTGTGTGGGAGTGTGTTAAAGAGAGTGGAGGCTTGAGAGAGATTATGTTAATAGGGCTCATTAGATCAACAAAGAAATATCTTGCATGAATATGGCTGTGATACACAAGAAAGTGTCTGCCATTGTAAAGGTACTAGAGAGGTAAATGCTCATGTGCTTGGCAGAAATGGTGGATGTGGGTGCTGAGCATGCAGAGACAAAGAGCTGAAGCCCACACATTGTTGTGATGGATGGCTGTGGAGCAAACTAACAAATTTAAACATATTACAACCCCTAAGTGTATCAAGGCATCCATTTGCATCAGTTCTCTTTATCAGAGCCTGAAAGAAAAATAATAACTTGCAAATTTATCAGAGTGTCTCCTTTGTGTTAAGTTATTAAGCAATACTGATTTTAAATGGCCTATAATCAAAGTACCTAATTTGCCAGTGTTGGAAATAGCATATTATAGAAATCATTCAGAATAGCTATTGTGGTTGAATGCGTGCCACAATACTATTTAAATGAACGGGAATGCAGGTGTTCCTATCTGACAGAAAATATATTTTTTGTTTTGTTTTTGTGTTCATTTCAGGGCGTTTCTACCTTGGAATAATTGAAATGGCAAATCACTCTAACGATAGGTATGCAGAACTGCTGCTCCAGTCAATTGTTTTGGAGATAAAGAAGGAATAATTATGTTTTTCCATTTTCATAAGTGAGGCCATTATCATGGCATCTGTTGAGAAGTAGTGTTAAACCTTCTATTCGAATAGCACCTATTACTTTAATGGTGATATGTCTTCCCTATTGACACTGGTTGATCTGTTTTTTATCTATTTGTGCTAAAACTTGAAGACAGATCCTGAATTTAAATGGCCAAGTTTCGCAGCTTGGCTTCGTTATAACTGCCCTTATAAGTGTTACCGACAAGCCTGCTAAAATTTGGACGATAGAGTTTTTACATAAATAACACTGGAGGTCTAAATGTCTAAATTCATATAAGGACAGAGCACAATTTTTTTCAAACTTGCTACCCAGTAATTGGAAGCTGGTGTTACTAGTCACATTACAGGAAATGAAAGGTAAAATGTGCACAGCTACTGTATAACTGTAGTTCACCCTAATTTACTGTGCAAACCAGCTGGAAAGTTACATGCAAAAGTCAGCAGAGCAGCATAGTTTAGTATCAGCCACAGAATGGTAAGGTATTAAGATGCACTAAAAAAGAATATCTGCCAGGAATAGGAAGATACTTTCTTCTGTAAAAATAAGAGAATAAATAAAGGCCTACTTTCTTTTGTTTAATACAGGACTTTGTGTCTAGTTGTGTCTATGTTAGGCTAAACTAAAACTACAGAAAAAAGTGGTTGGAGATCGGAGCACAAGCAAAAGCATTTCAACAGTGTGCAATTAATTGCATTCTCCTTGCCTTTGAAATGGTCACGTCAAAGAAGGAGACCAGGTCTAAAAGCACTCGCAAAAAGGTGCAGTTTTCACACCAATATTGGTGCATCAAGATAGCGATAAAACAACGATAAATTAGCAATAAGATGGTTTGCCATAGTACTGCAATTAAATAGGATAAATGTCTAATCATTTGGCCTCTGTAGCAAATCTGTTTCAAATGAGTGAAAAGATCAACCACAACCTGACCGTCATTCACTGCATCATTTACAATTAAACCTTACAATCCATGAATTGTTATTATTGTTAAGTCTGACCGATTACAATGTGCTGGCGATCTGTCGGTTTATAAATTAGGTGGGGATTAATTGCAAATGTTTGCCAATCTGTTTGAGAGTGACCGCAGTTGGTCTGAGTTGGACCCAGAAAGGTTACATCAGTATATCAATTCAATACAGTCACTTACCAATCACCAGTTTTTCCTGGTCGCCCATAGGTTGCCATCTTTTTTATTATTATTATAGTTTGACTAAGGCCTTTTACACGGTTCTTGTCCTAGAACAAATTTGGTTTGAGGGTACAGAGAAATACCAAAATCTGTAACGCTTTTTACTCACTGCAAAGGCAGCAAGTAAAATTACTGTGTAATAAAGTGCACTCAGTTGACATATTTCTGTGTTTGCAAATATGTAATTATTATTATTTTTTTGTTCATTTTATTTTGTTTTGGGGTTTTTTGGTCATTTTGCACATCTTTGTTTCTAAAAAAATGTGAAGCAGTGCAAATATTCTGAAACTGCCAAAGTTTGTTGGGGTTTTTTTTTAGGTTGGTGGAAGGTCTTATAAATAATCAGTCATTAGTAACATAACTTGGAATAACTTGCCTATATTTAAATTGATACTGTTGAACATCTAAGAGTCTCTCTGTTGTCTTCTGAGAGCTTTGCAACGCGACACACAAATAATGTAAAGAAAGAAGTGAAAGTTAAGTACGAAAAAGTAAAAGAGAAGCAAAACAAGTGTTCTCTTAAAAGATTTTTCCTGTTTTTGTGTGCAAGCATGGAAAATATTTAACTGCTTTCCATACTACAGTATGTAATTACAGTACATGATAGACAAAAGCTCAAGCTGACACCTGCTATGCTCAGCTTGGCAGAAAAGAAAAACGCCCAGGTGCTCTCTTGTTTTCTCATCCCCTCTCTCGCTCACCTTCTTTTCTATCACTCTGGGAGATTGTGTGTTTGAGTAAGTGTTTATGTGCTGGGAACAGCGTGTGTGCTTTTCAGTGTGCTTTAGCTTTCCCGCTGGTGCCGTGCACTGGTTTTGCCTACAAGCAAGCGACCTATTTTTCTCAGCTCTGAATGAAGTAGACATTTGAACACAGAGAGAAGCAGAGCGACAGGGAAGGAGGGGGTGCAGATCGGTTCCTTTGCTTTTATTCAGGCTTGTGGATTAATTACCCTGTACCTAAACCTGATCCTGTGCTGTGAGCGAGACACTTTGGCATCACCCTGATCAATAATGCATTTTTCTGTCTCTCCATTTAATTTGCACGCAGGCCCTACACACTGGCATCACCATCTCCCTAGAAAAGTGTAACAGACACCTGATATCCAAAGTGCAACACTCAACCCTCACCCCCTTAATGCCCCCTCCCTTCTCTGTTGTTCACTGACAAATTGATTCTCTCTCAATGTGCTGCATTGAAAGAAATCATCAATCCTCTGAGCGGTGTAATAAGATACAAGGCATGGATTAGCTCCTGGACTTGTACAAATTAGTTCCTCTTTTTGGGTTGAACTGTGACATTCCATTTCCAAGTATTATGTATTTTGTGATGTCAAAGCTTAAGTTTAAGAAGCAAGACAGTGTAGTAGATGTTAGTGCTCCTTGAAAATGGTAGCTTAGCTAGCACAATGCTGCATCTGCAGCAGTCGGACAGGAGTAGCTGTTGATAGCAAGGTCAAACTATCTGGGGAGACAGGTAAGTCATCTGATCTCATGTGATTTATCTGCTGTGTTTGTGTGGGTTTAGCCCAGCATTGAAAGAAGAGATGTTTGTTGAGATCTTAGACTTTCTGCTTTGTAAAGTGTGTGGTTTTCCTGAATATCTAATTGAGTCACCACTCTCCAATGTTGAGCAGATCACTTTGTGCACCTGCAACTGTGTGTGTTCGGGTTTTGTTCGTGTCTGTGAGCAGAGAGGCTTCTTTCAGTGAATGGAGCCCCAGATACACTAAATGCATTGGCGAATTTAAAAAACCATAAACTGTTGTGGTATCTGGCATAGTTTACTGATTTTAAGATCACGATTTGTATATGAGGACACATACACATATACATACACACTGGTTCATTAAAATGTGTCACCAAAGAAAATGTAGGCAGTGACTGTTTAGCACTTTTCACTGCAATGCATTTTGTGTTTGTAAAGAGTGAAATATTTCATGTATTTCAGTGCACCAGTGCACTTTTGCACAGTCATCCAGAAAGTCCTTATCAGGTCAAATGAGGTTATACAATGAAGTAGCCTGAAGTATAATAATAAGTCTTACTGAATGCACTATGGTAATAGAATTTGTGTGACTTAAATCTATCTGTTGACAGGTGCCAGGATAAGTGATGCAGTGGGCTAAGTGAAGCAGTAGGTCGCATACACAGAATCTCATGGGAAATTGGTGAAGGGTAGTCAGCTCTGACTTGCATTGTTAGAATCTTTTTATACATAATAAATTAGATTCTCCTGCAGCCAATGCATAGTCCCGCTCACTGTATGATCTATGAACATGGCGTGATGTTTTTTTGTCCTAAATATTTCACTGTTATTCAAACAAACAACAGCTGACGTTATGCAAACAAGCAATACGCTATTTAGTGCAGTTGTGCAACTGTACAATTTAGCTTGAATTGACCTCTCATATATAATGATCATGTATGCTGTGCACTGTTTTTTTGTGTTGTTTAGAGTTCTTTTTCTCGAAATTCTAAGTTAACCATGCTACTGCCACAATAGTGCATCTCTGAACGGCGTGTTTATTGCTTTTGTTAAGTGAATCTGATTTGTCAACGCCCACATGTATCTTTATAGAGATTCAGACTGACATCAACAGTCCACTTACTGCCTAATGCTAAAGAGAATGCTGAGCCAATTAAACAGCTGCCTTACTTCAGGCAATATGTTGAACAAATAAACTCCTCATGCCAATACCTGGCTTCTCGGTGTACTAGGGTGCCTCACCCCAGTTAAGTGCAGTGGAATGTGACTTTTTTACTGTTAGACTGAAGGTTAAATTGATTTGCTTCATAAATCAACATTAACCCTTTAACACAATTTTGCTGCCCAATAATAAACTGTGGCAGCAGAGAGAAATTAGGAGCTTTTTATGTGTCTTTTTTCTTTTTTCAGCATGTGTCTGTTTCATCAACTCTTCCTCAGTCATCCTTTACTGAACATTTAATATTTAATAAAAGCTGTTTATCTTCCAAAATGGAGAGTGTTGCGCAAACCCACTTCCAAACCAGCTTAGACATGGTGTAAAATGTAAATTAAAACAATGCAGTGATTAATAATCGAACATAGAAGAAGATCAAATGTATCATTTTAATAAATTCTGGTAAAGGACTGCAGGCTGGACAAGTTCAGCACCCTTCTGCTGCAAAATCATGCTGTTGCTGTAGATACAGTATGTGGTCCAGCATTGTCTTGCTGAATTATGCAAGCCCTACCCTGAAAAGGACGCTGTCTAGATGGAAGCATATATTGCTGTGAAACCTGTATATTTTTTTCAGCATTGATGAATTCTTTTGAGATGTTCAGGCTGCCACTACCATAGGCACAGGTGCACCCCCTACCATCAGTGATGCAGGCTTTTGAACTGAGTGCTGATAAAAAGTCAAATGGTTCCTCTGCTCTTTACTTCAGAGGATATGGCGTCTGTGTTTTCCAAAAGAATTTCAAATTTCAATTCGTCTGTCCACAGAATAGTTTTCCTCTTTGTCTAAGTGCATTTTAAATAAGCATCTGGCCCAGAGAATGGCAGTGTTCCTGGATAATGTTCACATATGGCTTCTTTTTTGCATAATAGAGCTTTAACCTGCTTTTGTGGATGGCATGGTGAGCTGTGTTCATGGACTATGATTTCTGGAAGGGTTCCTGAGCCCAGTGATTTCCATGGTAGAATCGTGCCTGTTTTTAGTGTAATGCTGTCTGAGAGCTTAACAATCAATACTGACATTTGGCCTTGTCCATTGTGCACAGAGATTTCTCCAGATTCTATGAATCATTTGATGATATTATGTACTGTAAATTATAAGATATTCAAAGTGTTTCCAGTTTTATATTGATGAACATTTTTTGGAAATGATTCCAGAATTTCTAGACTCCATTTTTTTGTATAATTGGTGAATTTCTGCTCATTTTTACTTCTGAGAAACTCTGCCTCCCTCACATGTTGTTTTTATACCCATCCATGTCACTAAACTGTTGCCAATCAACCTAATTAGTTGCAGAATGTTCCTCCAGTTCTTTCCTGTTAGCATCACTTACTTTTCCTGCAACTCTGTCCCAACTTTTATGAAAATATGTTCCTACCATAAAATTTTAAATGAGTTAAAAATGTTCTGAAAATGATACATTTTTTTAGTTCAGACATGTGATATGGTTTGTGTGTGCTGTTGTTTGTTATTTTTGAGATTTGCAAATCATTACATCTTTTTTATAAGATAGTAGCACACAGATGAGTGGATACAGCTGTTCAAATAAAACAATCCATGATGTGAATTGGTGTGTGATGGTTTACAGGGAAATCACCCTTTATATCAGTTGACATGGATAGTTTATTCACTTTCTTCCTGCTTGAAAATCTTGAAAATCCTCATTATGAAGCATGCGCCTTTGTTCACTCAGGAAAATGCATCCACAGAAAGTAATTTTAGTGTACAGGTAACTAACTGGTGTTGCTGGCAGTTTTTAGTGCACATTACAAAGTTACTGATTCTCCATTAGTGTGCTGACAACAGAAAAACCCATTTTAGTGGCTTATTTAATTCAGGCTAATGAAAACACACAGGCAGCTCTTGGTTTGGATTGTGATTCACAGCTGTGAGATGACTGTGTACTGAAGAGGAGAGTGTTTCCTACTTGCACCTGCCCTTCTGTATTTGTCTCCATTACAGACAGAACAAGCCGTAAAATCTAGAGAGTTGTATAGTTTATAAAACACACCCCGTTTCTGACAAATTCTATTAATATGTTAGGCTCTGTATTGTGTTCCCAGTGATAAAATACTTGCTGTATTGGAAAAAAAAAGAAGAAGCAATTTTTGCCAGATGTGGGGACATGCACGCAGCTACCAGGGTAGCTCTGGGAGACAGTAATGTAGTCTTGTAACTCAATCTCTGAGCACACCACTGAATGGAGAAATGCAGCTTCTTTGGCTCGTACTATTCTGTCATTTCTCTGTTGTGACCTTTTTCAGTTCTCTTTTGATTAGGGACTGCACTGATCCCGGAGCAGTCATTTGACCAAGAGCAGAACAATGAAAAGATAACAGTGTGATGCTTTGTTTTCATTTATGGTTATGGCATAGCAGTAGAGGTTGTAGACGGCAACTTTCAGTATATTATGTCATATCAAATGTGGTGAACTGATACTATTTACAGTCTCGATTTAATGATACTTCAGTACAGATTTTTTATTACGTAAACAACTGGAAGCTGGTCAGATCTTTTTCTTGTTCTGTAGCTTTTGTTCTTTTGGGGAGGAGCCCATTTTATATTGCTAGCTTTGATTAGTGTACCTGTTTACACCAATGAAACCACATTTAAGAAATGGCCAAGCACTTAAGCAAATAATTTAAAAGATAAACTCTCCATGTAACACAATAACTTGTAAATATTGAAGCCTCACACAGTCACACTGGAAGTAAATAAGTTATACTAACAATACCTCCAACTTTAGCTAGTGCATTGCATGCATAAAGAATGAAGAATGGCAGTTTTTATTTTTCCACTGAATTGCAATGCCACCACTCAAGAAGCAGTGAATGGCACAGTATCTTCTTTTACTCCTGGGAAAAGGGCCTCAGACACATTCTTTGAGCCATCCCATGGCTTAACAAGCATAACAGTTGGGAAATTGATCTCTTCAGACTTTGATTATCTCCATAACTCTATATAAACAGATAGGACATGGTTGCTGCGGTTTTTAAAATGACCAGGGATGCAATCTGCCATCATGAACCTGTCAGCTGTGTGTATGACAGTGATGCCCACAAAAATTGAAAGCTTATGCTACTTGAATCCAAGGCTCATGCTACAAACATGACTTACCACAAACATAAAATGGGCCTTAGACTTTTGTCAGCTTATCACAGGTTTCTTATCGAGGTCAGGAAAAAATGTTTTGTTTTTTGTTTTGTTTTTTTAGACTGACACCTGTCAATTCTCGCTTGATTGTACTAATAATTAAAAAAAGCACCATACAATACAAAAATTGTATTCTTCTGGGTGGAAGGGACCTTTTCTGTGATATTTAAGAGAGGGAAAAAATGACAACAATGAAGGGCAATAGGAAAGAATATTTTACAAAAACAGACACCTTACAATTCTAGAGCCTTTTTTGTGAAACTAGTACATTTGCTCATGTTAAGCCCATGCAGGTCATTACATAGTCACAGATTGTTAATTAAGTAATGATGATTAACTCTTGTACATACTGTAAGTCTATATTTTGGAATCAACAGTGCAGGGACTATCTGCCACTCTGTCTTTTATTGGTTTTCTGTTTTTCTCTGGTGATATATTTCAAGAATGCATTGTGGTGTTTTCATGAAGAGATGAGTGATGGAGAGTTGAAGGTGTTTTTTGAGATTGCATATGGCATGACATAGCCTCGAACTGATAAGACCACACACTTTGCAGTTGTGTCATTTTTTAAAATCTGTCATTTCATGCTTTTACTGCAATTAATGTTCTAGAGCGCCATAACAATCTTGAGATGTGAAGAATAAGAATATATGTAGTGTTTGACTCTTATCCTGAGTATTAATCTTGTTTGAAAAATGGGGTGTGGAAATTGCTGCATACCTGGCCTTAATAACAAGCTTGCAAAAATGAGTGGCACAGTGGGTGGAAATGTGTTAAAATAATGGAGTGAGGACAATCTATTTCTGCCCTAGTGTGTTCCTCACGCTGCTACACATAAACCAAATGAAGCATTTCTATTGATTGTCACTTCCTTGGATTCCACTGTTTGGGGACAGGGGCGGGGGATCTCCTACTATCAGCTGATATGGCTCATTGCTCATCATGGACTAATAAAGAGCTTTACTGGTACCATTATGCATTCTCCGTGGCTAGTGACAAACTAATGACAAGCCTTAAAAATGCTTTTACAATAGAAACAATAACAGATGGGGAGTCCCAGTTATTGAATTGCCTTAGCAAACATAAACTTTCATATGTATTTTTGGAATAAATTGAGTCGTAATATGGCATAACGTGACACGTTGTATGTCTGCTTTATTACGTTTGGATATTAATGTGCAGAAACAGTCATACACACTGCAGGGCACAATGATTACAGATCCACTCAGTGTCCGATGCACTTTTATTTTAATATTTAGGAACCAGATTTGCTAAGTGGAAGAAATTAGTGTGAGGTAGCAATTGGAGAGGAGTGCAGACAGAAGTGAAAATTTCTATGAATGAACTACTAATAATTATGAACACAGAGGCAAACTCAGCATTTGGTCACTAACAAGCAGACTGGATGAGGCTGGAGTTAATCTGCTAACACTACAGACTATGGTTTTTGTTCCTTGTAGTCTCACAAAATTAATATATTTTAGTATAATGTATATATAGTGCATATATAAAGAACACATAAACCATATATGTAAAAGCAGTATGGCAATTCAGACCTGAAAGAGGAAGCAGAAGGACAAGTGGTGGGTTGTGGTACAATGGCAAAATCATCAGTCAGACAGTGAAGCCACTGGGATGGAGTGGTTGGCGGAGGTTGGGGCAGCCTGAAAGCTCAGATACAGGTCATGATTCCGCTTGACAATGGCTGCTTTATTGCAAACTATATATTCATTTGAACAAGGAATCTGTGTGTAATAGCTGACCTGTGTTTTCTGATGTTGCATAACCCCATAGTAATCTATGTCCCTGCATGTCCCTCTGGAAAAACTTATATTGGACAGAGAGAAGACTCAAACAATGAATTTCAGAGCACAAATCACCCTTTTGCACAGGGAACATGGAGTATGGCGTAGCCAAACACCATCATGACACCAAAAACTGCTCTCCTGACACTCTGCCTTTCATTGGACTTGAACTCATAACTCCTCTGGCCACAGGGGGCAGTCTACCAAAGTTCCTGTCTCCGAGTGAGACGTATTTCACACCTGCTGGTTTAAAATGTTTCTTCTGAGCAAATTTACATAAAATGCAATAACAGAGACTATTATAACTTGTAATTTCAGCCAGAATTATATTACTTTGTTTTGATTATCATGTTATCAAAAGAATGTTTATGAAATTGGGAAGTTAATTACCATGTGAAGGCAATTACCTTCCAAACTACTAAGCATAATATCATGACCTCCAGTTTAGAGGACACGAGGCTGAATTGTTTACATGTTTGTTGACATTTGTTTGCTGTCAGAATAAGCCAACTTTTTTTATGAAGGTTTCTGCAAGTGGTAACTCCTAACTGTACCTCTGGGTATTCAACATTGGACCACTGCCAACTTATCATTGCATGTTAAAGAAAAAAAAAGCTCCTTTGAACCCAAGTCTCCACAAAAAGATCACAACCTAGGAAATAACAGATAGATCTGGGAAGCAGGGTGAGCTTTTGATGTCAACTACTTTTATTAGCTTTATTATTTACTGAGTCATTACAACACTAAATGAGTTTAGTTTAGTGAAGTGGTGGAGTGAAGGGAGTAAGATAGTTAGAGTGCAGGTCCTTAGCCAAAAAGCCCCAGGTTGAGTTTCACGTGACTATTCTTGAGGAAGACACTGAACTCGCTATCTGCAAACTTCCTGACTGAGTCTCACTCTAATAGGCTATAATGAGAATTCTTAGCTCACGTTAACCCTCTCTACAGAGATCAGAAACTGACCCTGCAGATAAAATCTTGACCTCTGCTTCTTTCCTTTATAGATAATTAGCCAATTGCTTGGTATTAATAATAATCTTCTATCAGCATGGAAAAGGGAAGAGTGATTGTGGCTATTGTCATAGAATAAAGAACCGTATGTTGTTTTTGCTGTGCCATTCTGTTTGTGTATCCTCATCACATGTTACAGAAAATTGACTGCTTGAATCATAACATACTGAAAAATGTATTAGTACATTTTGTTAGGGTGAGAGATGGAAAAAAATGATCAAAGATTAAGCAACATGCAGTAATTTATTTTGTGTTGCTTGGATAGCAGGAAAAACCTGAAAAGACCTTAGCTTCTTGACTTTATTGCCGATATACACATTGTCTCTTTAGTTTTTTGATGTCTCATCAAAGATGTAGAGATCTGTCAGAATCAGTTCCTGATCCATTCAAACTGAAAATGACAATAACTGCACAATTATTTTACACATGCTGTCTTTACTAGCTGGAAATATCTGACTATAATGAACTTAACAGAAACAGAAACTTGATTCAATCTGAAAAAAAAGGGAGAAAGAAAATTCCCATGTGAACAAATCATTATTTTACATTAATTTACCTTCAGATACAGAGGAAGAAAAAAAAGGAACAGAGTGACAGACAGATACACAGAAAGAAAGACAGAGAGCTTTTTTCCACTACATACATTTTCAGAACACTTAAGTGATTCTCGATCCCAGCATGCCTTACCCTGCCACTGCCATGACAGATGCTCTAAAATTGAATATAGATTTCAGTGAGCAAGGCTGGTGTGCCTGATGAATCTCAATTTGCTGCTGTCCATATTTCTTAGTCACTACTATGGATAGCTCAGAGGGAGGCAGTGAGGGGCCTATGGCTGCACCTGCCAAACTGTCAGTTTGCAAGTGTCAAATGATGATTGGTTCCTCATAAAAGTCCATATTTATCCCAGACTAATTCCTGCCTTACATCGTTTAATCACCAATATCTATGTTAGAGAGTAGTAAAGGAACAGATCTGCTTTATTTCACAACAGTGGCAATTTAAGAGAAAAGGAAACCCACAAGATGACAGTTTCTCCGCAGACAAAGATTGTAAGAATAGTTTACAGTAGCTCGAAGGTGGAACAAACGTACAGAGCTTTCCCAAGGGGAGTGGAGGTGCCTTGCCTCCTGTGTACCTGTCAGTCTATTTATAGTAGGACTTGAAGTACTCATAAAATGAAACAGGATGCTATTGTTCTGCAACTCAGCGCTCTTCTTGTCTTCCCATCAAAATGTTACTTTGTTAGAAGTGCCAATTTTTTAATCAAATTTAATTGAACATAACTGTAAATCTAGCTCTGCAGTTAGTCATCCCTCACCATTTATGCATTTAATTCAGCATGACAATGAACCTACTTTCCTTGCCTTAAGTTTCATAACCCCTTCTATTAGAGAAAGTTTCGTAGGGACTACAGAAAGTGAACCTACTAGGATTTGAGCAAAAACAACAGTAAGACACTGAACTAAATTTTGCAGCAAGTTAAATATCACATTATGTACAAGGGACTATAAGGCATGACACACAACATTTTTGAATACGCAATACTACTTTTTAACAGCTTAATCTTTATCAAATGATAATCATAATTGCGTTTCACTAATGTTGCACGTGTTTTTATTCCTCATCGATATTATTCTTAACTTTTAAACTTGTCATTTTAATAATGAGGCAGCTAGATGCCACAAATGCTGTGCTAGGATCAAAATAAAATAATGCAAGACTAGAGTCACAGCATTAACAAGTAATTATTTTTGGAACTGAAAATGAGTAGAAAACTGCTTGCACAAAGTTCAGTCAGATCCAGTCTAATTACTTTGTTTCGTAAAAGCATTTAGCTGTCATTGAAAGAAATGCTAATGTATTCATAACAAAGAAAGAATAATGAAATAGAATTTAAAATTCCAGATCTAATTACAATTTTGTATATTAATTTATTAAGAACTACATTTTGCAGAAAAGCTCCAATTTGTTTTATGCATTTGTTAGTTCATCAACAATAAAGTCAACACTGAACTAATCTAAACCAACACATACCATGTAGCACAAGCTTGACTCTCTTACATACTTATACACAAGCCTGTATACCTGGAGATACGGAAATGCTCAAAGTAAGGGAAAATAAAATGAATGCATAATAAATAAATTCAAATACTGCTTTCTTCCATTTGCGCAAGATCTCTAAAATTAGAAATATCCTGTCTCAGAGTGATGCTGAAAAACTAGTTCATGCATTTATTACTTCCAGGCTGGACTACTGTAATTCACTATTATCAGGATGTCCTAAAAACTCGCTGAAAAGTCTTCAGTTAATCCAAAATGCTGCAGCAAGAGTACTGACAGGGACTAGAAAGAGAGAGCATATTTCTCCTGTTTTGGCTTCCCTTCATTGGCTTCCTGTTAAATCCAGAATTGAATTCAAAATCCTGCTCCTCACATACAAGGTCTTAAATAATCAGGCCCCATCTTATCTTAATGACCTTGTGGTACCATATCACCCTATTAGAGCACTTCGCTCTCGCTCTGCAGGCCTACTTGTTGTTCCTAGAGTATTTAAAAGTAGAATGGGAGGGAGAGCCTTCAGTTTTCAGGCCCCTCTTCTGTGGAACCAGCTTCCAGTTTGGATTCGGGAGACAGACACTATCTCTACTTTCAAGATTAGGCTTAAAACTTTCCTTTTTGCTAAAGCATATAGTTAGGGCTGGACCAGGTGACCCTGAATCCTCCCTTAGTTATGCTGCAATAGACGTAGGCTGCCGGGGATTCCCATGATGCATTGAGTTTTTCCTTTCCAGTCACATTTCTCACTCACTATGTGCTAATAGACCTCTCTGCATCGAATCATATCTGTTATTAATTTCTGTCTCTCTTCCACAGCATGTCTTTATCCTGTTTTCCTTCTTTCACCCCAACCGGTCGCAGCAGATGGCCCCGCCCCTCCTTGAGCCTGGTTCTGCCGGAGGTTTCTTCCTGTTAAAAGGGAGTTTTTCCTTCCCACTGTCGCCAAAGTGCTTGCTCATAGGGGGTCATATGATATGATTGTTGGGGTTTTCTCTGTATTTATTATTGTGCGATCTATTGTACAATATAAAGCGCCTTGAGGCGACTTTTGTTGTGATTTGGCGCTATATAAATAAAATTGAATTGAATTGAATTGAAAATAATAAAAGGTTACTGCAATGCACATGTTCACCTGCCATTTTATTAGATATACCTGTGCAATTGCTCATTAATTCAAATATCTAATCAGTCAATCAGATGGCAACAACCCAATGCATTTAGGCATCTCGACATGGTCAAAATGACTTATGAAGTTCAAACTGAGCATCAGAATGTGGAAGAAAGGTGATTTAAGTGACAGTGGAAATGACATGCTTGTTGGTGCCAGGCAGGCTAGTATTTCAGAACCTGTTGATCTACTGGGATTTTCCAACACAGCCATCTCTAAGGCTTACAGGGAATGGTCTGAAACACAGAAAATATCCAGTGAGTACCAGTTCTGAATAAAGATGCCTTGCTGAGACCAAAAGTTAGAGGAGAATAGCCAGACTGCTGAAGCTGAAGCAAAATTTGACAAAAGAAGACTGCAAAAACGTTGACTGATCTAATGCGTCTCGCGGTGCAAAATTCAGATTGTAGAGCCAGAATTTGGTGTAAACAACATGAAAGTTTCCAGCTACTGGTGGTGGTGGTGGTGGTACGCTTTGGGCTCCTTAGTACAAATTGAGCATTGTTTAAATGTCACAGCCTATCTGAGTATTGCTATACCTGTAACACATTACACCATCCATCCAAGCCATTATTTACGATCTATCATAAGCTGCCAGAGTAACATTCAAGTGAAAAAGACTAAACCGAAACTTAACTTTTACATATCAAAGTATCACACTCTCACAATATGCTTTTTGTTAAGTACAATTATAATCTTTAGCACAAAATGTCAAAACATTGGTCTTTAACCACTGTTATGTGCTCTGCACTGTACATGATTGAATTTTGTTCCTTAAAAATAGAATACAGATAGGAAAAAACCCCAAAAAACCTTCAGAGTCAATTTCATGATGGCACCAGGGGGTGAAGGAAACAACAGAGCTTTCTAGTGTAATTAGAGTAGACATGCTACATGTGTCTGTGTGTGTTGCCGCATCTCATTAGGGCGAGGTATGGGCCACTGAGCCAGCTAAGAGGAATGGATAGGGAGCATGTGGCGGTGTAGTTTGCTTTACCACAAACATAGCCTCTCTGCTCTTTATCTTTCTCTCAGGAGTCGCACAGACACCCCTCAAGTCAGGGCCAGTCAAATTGGCTTCGCTTGATGCAAAGGCCTGTAAGGAGCTTTTTGTCAAAATGAATGCACAGACACAAAATGGCTTGTCTGTGTGTGTAAATATATGTATGCATAGTATGTACAAAAATAAAAGTACAAACTTCATGGTACTTCAAAAAAACGGAAATCTTATTGAGATAAGGCACAAAATGTAAAAGGACAATTAGCTGAAGTTTTTAGTTATGCAAGAACATTTGGTAATGTCTTTAAACATTGCATAGACTTTGTTTATTAATGTGGCTTCCAGCCATCTGCTGTACATGAAGCACAAACGTTATTTTTTCTCAGCACAAATGTATCTCTTCTCTTTTTTACTCTGTTGAATACCCACATCAATACTTATTAAAGAGATAAAACACATGTTTATCTCATTTGTGAGCAGAGTGAATTGTGTTTGGACAAATTAAAGTTATAGTTTAGATTTGTAACTTCTTTAAGTACTGCCTGTGTTGGCACGTTGTTCCAATGTGGATACATAGCTGGTAAAAAGAAAAAAAAATACCCCCAATTCCTGAAACTACTCATCAAAGATTTGACAAGGTTTAACCAATGGAATTTATTGAGTAGCCCAGCCCTTGATAATATGAAATATTATTGAAATATTTTCAAGCCACAGCATGCAGCAAACCAACAGACAGTTTGAAAAATCAAAGCAGATCTGTTGCAATGTGATTGTTAGGGTTCTAGCAGAAGTGGAGGCAAAGCAAAATGTTTTAAATGTGAGCAACATTGAAAGATGATGAAAAATTACAAAATAAATTTCTAGTATGCAAAGTTTATAAAGATGAAGTTTATAAAGAGCCATAATCTAATATAAAGGGTCAGGCAAAGGAGGGAAATTATGGGAAGCTGCAATACTGTATTTATTAGGTAAAGTCTCTCGTAAAGATCATCATTTTGACCTCAGGACTACCAGTAGGAATGGGAGGAAGGAAGAGCTATTGATATTATACTTACCATCAGTTCAGTCAGAGACACTTAAAGGAACAGATCTTTTATTAACCAATGCGTATGTATTATGTTATATATTATAAAATGCACAGTATATTAACCTGTAGGTCTGTGTGAGGAAGCACTTAATTATTCTGAGCAAGAATAACAATATTTCTGAGAGCTAATCCCTGAAAAAAGTACTATTCCTTCCTGATCCTCAACAACAGAGTCACTACAATATGCCACCATTAATACAGCAAGCATGTCTTTAGTGATGAGATCCTGTTGTATAACTTAAATAATAATATTCATTGCCCTTAGATAAACAGGAGGTGATATACTGATATCATATTAAATAATATGTATTTTACAATTAAAACAGTCTCTACCTAATGTGCTTTCATACAAGATTTCTGTAAAATGCATAATCTACTATAGAGACTTGTTATACCTTGAACATTAGCCTTACCAATGCAAATATACAGATTTCAAGTTAATATAGAAAGATTCAGAGAAAATAATAGCGCAAATCAAATCACTTATGTAGAAGCCATGCCTAATGTTTATCATAAATTGAATATGAATAACAGCACAACATTAAGGCTGCATCAACATCAAGTAAGCAACCACAGGAACTTTCAGTCTAGGCTTGAAAAATATATGTGAAAAAGTGTTTCTTTGTTAAACATATATATATATATTCACATATATATATTCTTTTTAACAAGAGGAACCACTCAGGGTAGTAATGAAAACACAAGAACTCAGTTACAGATATTTGTAACAGAATCATCATTATTATTATTATTATTATTATTATTATTATTATTATTGTTATTATTATTGTTATTATCATAAGGGCTTGGTGATTCATTTTGCAATGCAGTCCAGTGGTGTTTCTTTAGGTGTGTCATGAAGGAACACTAACAAAAAAAGTCAGTAGAAGTGACATGAAAACATAGTACAACACTCAACCACTCAATCAGTCTTTACTGGTTTCAGTTTTTGTGTCATTATATTTTTGACACGACTCTGGTCTGTTGGCATATGAACAAAGCTATAGTTATAGACCATTACAATCAAATAAAGTACCTTCCTCAAAAGTCAGAGGTGTTATGAAGACTCACGTCTTTGCTTGATTTTACCAAACATGTCACAGCAGAACTGTTCAGACAATATTTTGTATTTGGCATCATCTATAAAGGAATATATTTCTTTATTGCTTATCTTCCCAATCTGAAGATAAATATTTGGTGTTTACTTTTGGTTGTACACAAATGTCTTAATCATTCAATAAGAAAAAAGATCATTAACAAAGTTGTTTAACAATTAATTAAGCATTCAGATGCATTGTAATGATATTCATGTTAAACAATGGTAATAGGTTAAACCATGTCCATGTAGAGGACTGGGGTGATGGGTGCAATTTAATGGCTTGCATTAACTTCTTGTAGGGCCTTCCTCTCACATCTTCAGTTCCCTCATTGTTTTTTTTCTACCTTCAGTGGAGCAGACCAACTTCTTAATTGGCATAATAATGTGATTAATTGCTTTCTTGTCACTGGGCCCACTGCGTTTTGCACTGTAAAGAAATATAAATCAACCGTGTATTTACAAGCAATCAAATGGCCTAGATTGAAAAGAACATATAAAAGATGCCCAGCTGTGCAAAGTAATTGGTTCTGCTTTATTAACTGTATATCATTAGTTGAAAGTAAAGCCTTTGGATTGGAGAGATGAGTTACTTTGACATGCGTTACATTTTCTCTCCTTGTCAACTAAACGGTAAAATAAAACATTGTATAATAATGGGCAAGTCATCGGAATCAGAATCAGATTTTATTTTGACAGCTATGTTGCAGATACCTGGAATTGGGTCCCAGCTGTTAGTGCTATAGAAAGTGACAGTGTACACAAAACAATATATTTGGGCATTATATTACACAGAAGCAACAGTATATCTTCTCTACATCTATCTTTCTGTTTTTCTGTTTTTTTATTTTTTGTGTTAACTCTAGTCTTGCATTGTCTAACACAACAATAATCGATTAGATAAATTAAAGACTCAAGAGTGAGTTTAGCAACAGTGGCTTTCCAATTGATTTTGGACATTACCTTAATGGTGGGTGGAGGTTGTCTGTTCTCAGAAATTAACCCTTACTTTAAAGACCATAATCTTAAAATTATTTTTACATAAGTGCTCTTTTTGAAGGTTATTTCTGACGTATTAAATCATAGTGTGCATGCCATTCCATTCCCAGCATGAGCTAGTCCTTGCTCTTAAAAATAATCCACTTGCTGATAAAGACATTTGAGGTTGTCATTTATCAGTAAAATGGGAAGGCAAACAAACATCTCATTCTCCAATCTGTCCCTCACCATTTCCCATATACAAAATAAAACACCAATTATCTAGACCTGGGCATGGTAGTTAGGAACAAATGCTGATGAAGTTCTGATGTCTATAGCAGCATCCAGGTGCTCTTGCATATTAAGATATTTTATGGTCACATAATTAAAGAGAGAAGCTAATGGCATGATCAGTGTGCATCTTGATTCCAGGTGGCAAATGGCGTGTTAATGCATCCTTGTGAATCAAAGCCAAGTTTGCTTCAAGGGAATTGCTGACAACTGTCACAGGGTCTGCGGATGACAGATTGTCAATGGAAAGTTATTAAATCCACTAATGTACAATGATATACTCAAATTGTGATTCTGAATTTAAATGATTTTGTTTGTTATAGGCAAAATGAATATACTGGCCTATAGTAAAATAATGCAATAGAATGGATAATGGGACCTGCATAGCTGTGCACTGGCCCTATGCAGAGCCTACACACAGCTTTGCAGACAATTGCCTCCATGTTGTTTCTCTGTGCTGTCATGAAGAGGCACTGTCCCAGATGAGGGCTTGTGTTGTTTTTGGTCCTTCAGAGATTCATGGAGAAGACCAAACTTATGACAATCTTGAGATCCCTTCACTGGTGCCTCAACCTCCACTCGCATCTTACTTCAGGTGACCTCAATAGGTCACATGATTTGGTGAGGCAAAGTCTCACAATGGTTTTACCTGAAACCACTCGCACCTTTTTTCACCTTGGCCCATGTGATAAGGCACATGTAATAATGGTCTTGGGACAACCACCATTAGGGTTTAAAACTGAAGAATCCTGAGAGGTGAAATGCCTTCATGAAACTTAAAGAAGTCGAGTCACTTTCTTTCCAAGCTCCTTAGACTACCATGACCTGGCTGACTGAGAGCCTACAGAGACGACTTATGACATAAAGATAGAGTGAAACCGACTATTAATAACCATGAAAAGTGGCCGCTGCAGCCACAGCGTGTTTTTTTGCATGTTTCCTTCTAGTAGTAGTAGTTCAATTTCATTCCCTTTCCTTTCCCAGCCCACCATTCAACCAATCGGCATTTGACCTGTACACAGCCTCGTCCATATTGATTGTGTGTGTGTCAAGCTACATGCTGTTGGCTTTTCGGAGGATTGCAAGCATATTACACACTCATAATTCTGCATAGCCAAATACCTAAATGGTCACAAATATGGTGCCAATGATCCCACAAAAAAATGTTTTCTCACTGGTTTTCTTATCAAATCTAAACACACACGGTTTGGTTGAAAAGGCTGTTGAGTCCCAAAAGATAAATAGCATTATTTAAGTAATTCAAATCTTGACTTGATGAATATAAAGTGATTATCAGAGTTCTGTCTGTACCTGTTCATCAAGTATCTTTAAGGATATTACGTTCAGAGCAAAAGAGCAAAACAGAACTGTGTATAAAAAAGGTTTTTTTTCCCTAAAGCTAGTGTCGAAGGGTATTTAACCCTCATCCTAATGACTAGGGTATGTGTAGACCCAAGCCACAGCTTACAATGTTTGTTAGTTGTTTTGTGTGTTGTTTTTAAAATATATAAATCCTTTTTTCCCCCTTTATTTATTTTAATTACTGTCAATGTGTTCTTAATAATATGACATCATTATGTTCTATTTCTGCTTTGATTAGTGGTTTTTAAGAATACAAATGTCATGGAGTCCCAAGGGGCTCCAGTAAAACGCACCCAATTCCACCTGTATAGTTTTAATAGTAAACTATTTATTCAGTTAATGTTTCCCATTGGCCCTATCACAGAGTGCCGAGGTAAGTAGGGTACCTCTGCCAGGCATTATAAAGAAGAAAAGCTCCATTGCTGTCATTCCTGGTGGGTGTTGGTCTCTGTCATGGGTGCCTTTTCTTAACAATTTTAATCACAATACTTAAAGACAGAATTTCTAGGCTCAGTCATGAGGTGGAAGGTGGAGCATGTCAGGTGTGGTGGACTCAGGATCTTTCGCAGACGATGTAGTTCTCTTAGTTTCATCAGGCAGTGACTTCCTGCTTGCACTGAGGCAGTTTGCAGCTGAGTATGAAGTGGGTTGGATGAGAATTAATGCTACCAAATCTGAGGCCATGGTTCTCAGCCAGAAAAAGAATGGTGTGTGCCCTCTGGATCAAGGACAAGTAGCTGCCCCAGATGGAGGATCTTAAAATTTGTCAATCAACAAGAATAGATTGAATTGTGGATTTGTGCAGCATCTTTTGTAATGTGGATGGTGTACTGGTCGGTTGTGGTGAAAAGAAAGCTGAGCATCAACGCAAAGCACTTGATTTACTGGTTAATCTTTGTTCCTCGCCTCATCTATGGTCACAAGCTGTAGAAAGTGACTTAAGCAATAAAACTGCAGATACAAGCGCTGGAAAAGAGCTTCCACTGAAGGGTGTCTGGGGTCTCCCTTATTGATAGGATGAGGAGTTTGGTCATTCTAGATGGGCTCAGTGTAGAATTGCTACTTTCCATTGAAGGAATTATCAGGCAAAATGTCCTTCGTTTGTTACCTGTGTTTGTTTGATACCACGGAAGAACAATAAATATATAACTTTCTGTTGTAACCCTCAAACTGAATGGTAATGTGACGACACTCATTTTTCACTTTTTCACAAAACTAAAACATCATTATTTCTACGTCTAATTGTCTGTAATGGAGGCGGAGTAAACTGGATCTGCACTCCGGGCCCAGTGAATGCTCGCGACACAGGGGGAACAAATTTTTTTCGGGGATACCTACCTTGACACAACACCTGGTTTGGCAGCATGTAGCGAGGCTCCACATGCTTTTAGTGTGAACTCCAGACTGCCGACAGGTCAAGCACACAACAGCTGCTCTATCACGTGACGCATACTGCTCCGACGTGCTCAGGTCACTACCTGGGTTACGCCATGTCACCATGAGATAGCTGAGGTGGTTCGAGTATCTGAACAGGATGCCTTCTGGATGCCTACTAAGTGTGGTGCTTCAGGCATGTCCTAGGAAGCCCCTGGGCAGGTCCAGAACACAATGTAGAGATTCCAGCTCTGACCTGCCTGGTTGTGTAAATAATTTTAAGTGAATAATTTTAAAATCTGTCATCTTGCAACAATGATAAGACTAGATGCTGGATGCAATGAAAAAGAGGAGCCTTTAGTATTGTTTAACTATAACATATTAAGTTTATTGAGAGATTTAGATCAGCATCAGGCAATTAACCTTTCACTCTGGAATGTCAAAGACTAGCTCATCTGTATTATCAAGGGCAGACAAAAAGAGGATTATTATGAATTCAGCAAAATCATCCTTTCAAAACCCATCAATATTCTGTGGCCATTGTGAGGAACTGGGTTCAGGCTTAACGAGAGGATCCAAGGGATAAATGATCAAAAAACAGGACAGCTATCGTCCTTGAACTCTTAATGGCGTACTAATAGTGCAGGGTGTCAAGAGTGATTTTAACAAGAGTGTCCTGAGTAAAACTTTTATTTAATCTCACTGCCTTTGGACTTGGAGTAGATTGCTCCCTCCCTCCTCTCTCTCCCTCTCTCATCATCACCACATTAACAACTCAGACACGCCTATTGCATAATCACTATCCTTTGTGTTTCCTTCTGTAGTTTGGATATGGGGACTCATTATAGAAGGAGAGTAGTGAGAAGCGGCCAGTGTTCATTTTGCACGACATGCCGTTTATTAGGAACTTAGAAATTCAAAACATTCTGAAACAGATACTTGAACAGCAATCCATGGAACCACATGCACGACACAAATCCCAACTTCCAACTTTTGTACTCCATATCGAACTGAACATCATAACCAAATGCATTTTAAGAACTATGTATATATATATATATATATATATATTAGTATAAATGCAATTTAAAGAAATGGAAAGTAGGTGATGACTCACAGTAATCCCAGTTAATCTGATGTCTCTGACATGTAGCAGGTTACTAGCTTTTACTAAACATCTGATTTATGTGTTATTTTGCATCTAGTTAAAGAATGTAAACACAGTGGATGCTGTGTGAAATGACTCAGGGTTTGACTCAGTAAACGGAGGCTTCACATTTTTCATCATGTTAAAACAACATACCTGTTCTCCCCGAGTACATGAAGTACTGATCACATAAATATACCACAGACAGGCAAAGGCAATTTTAGGAAAAACTGTGAAAGCATTGCTGTTCCTAGGAGATACAAAGCTTGAAATTGAAAATGAATGTAGATTCAGTTCTTTATATGTTGTTATATTTAATTTTCTCACTACTGGTTAAATGATTGTTGTTGTTTTTAACCCGTACTTTGGGTTTGTGCTTTATTTTTTTCACCACTCATTGAAACATGCTGCATTATGTGACAGTTTAAGAACAAAGTCTAAGGTGTGACGTATTCACCCTCTAATTTGATGTTTGTTGGTTTGTTTGGGGATTTTATTTTGGAAATGTTGATATTCTAGTTACTGATTGTCACTGTGGTCATAAACGTAGCCATGATTCATGGTTACATTTTATACTTTGTCCTTTTTTTCTAGATAAAACAACAAAAACAGGAACGACCAAACCAAAAGAAGACAGAAAAGAACAGGCCATGGCTGCGGGGATGATTGCTTCTCAAAGTGGTAAGCAGCTATTTATTCATTTTTTTTTTTAATATTTGGCCTCGAATAGGCTCTGCATACTTTGCACTGCAACATACCTTTCTCTTTCATAGTGATTCTATCTTGATTTTCCACAGTTAATAAAGTATGTAAATATGCAAGAGTATGTTCAACTTTTCTGGCTACAGCCAACAATTTTTGGTGTAAAATCTTCACCTCAGAACTCATTTTTGATTAATTTCTTCACTAAAAATGTGAACTTGTGCACCTTTTGAGTGGGATATTTGAAGAATTTGGTGGTGCGGTCTGTGAATTAAAGTTGTTCGACTGGTTAACAAAATAACAATAACAACAGTTTCAGTTTTCAGGTTCTACAAGATTATCTGCCTTACATAGTTTCGTTGTTATTTGATAGCCAGCATGTTGTTAAGCTAATTAATTGTATTTGTCAGCACATTTTACTAATGTGCTTTGTTTACAAGTTGTACCATATCAAGTTATTATTAATTAGTAATTTTATGCACACTGTTCATATTATATACAGTTTTGCCATACTTTCCATATCATATTTAGTTTAATTTAAATGCACATAAGCAATGTATTATAGTAGTGACATTATAGTTTTGGTAAGGTCAATAACTGAATAAAACAGTTTATTCAGTTATATTTGCCCATGTTTCGGTCATTTGTCTCGGTGCCACTGCACAGTATTGTTTGCATCAAGGTCTAGCTCAGCCTTTAACTGACCTGGCTTCTATGTGCTCAGTCCAATTTGATTTCTGGCCATAACAGCTTGTGTCAACAGGAGCTTTACTTCAGGAAATGAAATCTTAGTTTTAGATTATTTTATTTCATTTTGAAGGAGAATTGGCCAACCATGAAAAAAAAACTTGTAAGTGGTCTTTGCAAGGTCGGGGTGACATGACGTGTTACTGTCTACCTGCTACCATTTTGAACCTCCGCAGATGATTTTCACCCAGTCATTTCAGCTCTTTGTCATTCCCACTAACCTCTTGCTGTTCATTAGTCATCACTGGATAGAGCCCAATTTTAAATGCAACTCTACTGAGTCTTCAAATCGATATGCTTGTGCTTTGAATAAAAAAGTATGCCATTGTCCTATTTAATGGTATTTACCTTAAAGAGCTCTGTTGGACTCTTTATCCATATAGGCACTTTTAGCTTTGTGACACTAGACTTGTTTGTGTCCTACAGTTTAATTTCCTTTCTGTACTCCATGTCACCATGGCAATGTTGAGTCAGTGTCCCCTGCTACAGCCTCTCTGACCATTGAACCACAAATTAATGGTGAATAATGGCTCAATTCCCCATCAATGCTGCCAGGACAAACAGGTCAAAGCAGCAGGATATGTCCCATCTGAGAAAAAGGTTTTTCACTGTCAACCTGGATTTTTGCTCACACTGAGAGCATCCTTTAAATTTACAATGAGTCTGTGAATTCTTCACAGCTTCTGAGACAGCGTCTATGAATCATAAATAATTTACAGTCATGGATTTCTGGTACTGTGTATTTTTTTTGTTTTTTTTTTTTGCGGGTAGTGTAGGAAAAGTCATTCAAAGGTTATCCCTTGGCTTGTGTTCTTATTTCCATGTGTCACAAGAATGCTAAATGGTCTGTAAGTTAAGCAGTTGTTTAGCCATGTGTGCACGATAGCTAATACTATATACTATATTTGCTATACTGAATCATTGTAAGATAGGATGCTGTAGTTAGACATATGAGAAATATGGCTATATAGGCAAATGTTCTTTGTGTCGATCCAATTTAGTTTATAAGGTTGTTACAGATGTACAAGACATGAGATCCATTGTCATTAGGCTTGACCCCTTAAATCCAACTGAAAACTGATCTGTCAGTTTTACTTCCCAATACTTCATATTTTATAAAGAATATTTGGTTTAAGGAAGGAAGTCATTACACTTAGATTTTCACCCTTCTATTATTGGCTATTTGGTTGCATCTGAATTTCTCAAATGTGGCCCTTGCAATTGAGACATGCAGTTCTTTTGTGTGGATGTAATATTGACTTTTATTAGTTGTAAACTGAAACATTGTTGATTTCTCTTTTTCTTTCTGTTGTAGACCTACAGAACAATGTTGCGCCCTTTTTAAATCACCAGACAATAAAGATGATCCAGACAGCAATAGTCTTTGTGTGTAATGCATTAGTTGAGTTTGACAGTCTATACTGATAATATCAATGCAAAAGGGGCAATAATGGCTATTCTTTTATGTATGTTTAAATCAGTACATTCCCTTCAGTCATGTTTGCTTTGCCAGACATGTTGAGTGCCGATCCATCACTTTTTAAGCCAGCTCGCTTTTTCGGATGATCTGATATCGTTGTGTCGGTGTTGTTCCCTCATCATCATAATAAATGTTGTTCCAGGTTCAACATTGCAAGTGACCAATCACATTGTTGTGACGTAATACTTTTGCAAGCCAAGCGATTCATTCATTTATGAAATTCCAATGTTGCAAGGACAATATGTATAATGCTTACCGTTTATTAAAGAACAGTATCCTGAAATGCAAAGAATTCAAATTGCTGGATCGGCGGACAGAGGGGGTTTCTCGCAAGTTAAGTTGATTGTTTTACAGCATTTTTTTCCGAAGTCCCAAAAGTATGACGTCACAACAATGTGATTGGTCACTTGCAATGTTGAACCTGGAACAACATTTATTATGATGATGTGGGAACAACACCGACACGAGGATATCAGATCGTGCCCATTTTTCACACAACAAAAAGATAATCTTGACAAGAGTTTTAATTTACAACTGACTTTCCCTGCCTGTAGCAGAGCTTTTGTCAGAGTTTTTACAAGGGAATGTAAATTTGCGCGTGCATGTGCATACAGTCATTTATGGCATGCACACATACTTGTGTGTGTGTGTGAATATGTTTGCGTGCCCAAATTTGAATGTAGGAATGGCTTTGTAGGAAAATGCATCTGCAATTTTGTTTGACGAGAGAACGACATAGAAAAGCAGCAGACGTGATGTTGTGTGAAGAGATGGGAGTATGCAGACAGATAGTGTCATTCCCTCAGTATCACCATTAAATCTTAATCTTCTGGCCCCTCATGGGAGGAGCCAGCCATGCATGGGATTGTGTTTTGCATCTAAATCAAGATGTCTTGTTCCTTCAGAATACTTCATTGAGACAAAGTTTGATGTGTCTGTTTTCAACTTCCCATACGTCTGGATTCAGCAGCTGATCATCCAGCTGTTGTTGTTTATGCTAAAGTCTTGTTAAATGCAATTGCCTCATAAACTGTAACATCTGTAATCAATTATAAAGAAAGAGGGAAAATAAAACTCCAGAGTAGAGCACTAAAGTTTTTATTCCTGATTGGAAGTTTCAGCACGTTGCATCATGTGGGCTCAGTACTTGTGGCACTTGATTCCACAAGCTAAAAGTAGACAATTATATATTAGATTCAGAACATCCTTTCTTTCTAATAGTGGCTTAATGACACCGTCATCATATTTCCACATTGATCAGTTTCGGTGGTGTACCGGAACAACCGTTGCTCATTAGACTAGTATTGTCTCGACTATTAATCATTCCAGCTTTTGTAGTAATATTCTTTCTGCTTATTCTAAACTTTGGATGAACTAAATTCACACTTTCAAATTTCTGCTCCTTTAAAAACTACAAGAATATTACATTGAAAATCAGTGTGGAAATCACAGAAGAGACCTGAAAACACGATCTTGGTATCAGAACTTTTAATAGGAAAGGGTATTGCCTGTACATCACCCTGAAGATACTAACGACAGTACGTTGTTTTTATATCATTAACATCAGATATAGTTCATATCATCAATACATTGCAATATTGGATTGAGGTAAATGCTTTGTGCTAATAATTAAGTGGCTGTTTCAACTTAAAAATCATGAGATTTATTAGGCATTCACTTTAAGAAAAGCAAACATTAGCAATACTTTGAGAATTGCAGTTATTTAGTTTTTATGTATATGTCCTTGTGTGTCCTTGTAATAGTGCCTATGGCTGTGAATTTGAAGTGTTTGTACTGCATGTAACCTATGCATAACCCTATGAACATTCCCAAGGTAGGTGATTGTGACTAATTCCTTTCTGTCATAAAAAGGAGATTTTAAATGCACCAACTAGCCTTTATTATAAAGGGTACTGTTTCCACACATCTCAGCAGGAAGTGGCTTATAGGTCTTTATTACCTCCCTTTAGGACCATCTTCTCATTTAGGATAAGAAGTTAGCCTTAGTTGGGACGTATTTCAGGATGTCTTCAGGGTTACTCTTAAAAATTCTTACCTGCCACATTTCCAGGTGACAGGAGAACTCTGGTGGAGCTTTTATATTCAACTGACACAAGAAATGAGTGTTTATTCATTGGTATTAAAGAATCTGGTGGTGAGATTTGGGGATAGAGGACATGATTTGTGTTCTGTTTTTTTGTGTTCTCATTGTTTTCTTTCTCCAACGAAGTAGTAAATTTTCCCCAACATCAATTTTGATATGGTATCATTAGATCTGGCTGCACACTTTCAGATATGAAAGTGAAAAATAATATTTTTGAAAGAGGAAGGCTTCAATAGCACACTGACACTTAATGGAAAGCTTGGCTGATGTTTCAAAGGGAGAACACAGTAAGGAGACTGGTTTGGAGAGCTAAAACTGTTTACTTCAGACAGGGATAAACCAGCAAGCATGCTCAATTCCTTTTACTACACCAACTTCTGATTTATTCTGGAAGTATGTTTCCCTTTTTCTTTCTCGTAATTTCATCTTCTTTTCATTCGTGGACAATGTAATTTATTGAATTATGTGTGTGAGACAGTATATCGGAAACAAGAAAACAGATGATCTGCCTTGAAACGTCAGTGATGACTGTAAACTTTTAGAATTTCTGTTGTAAGTAGATAGCCTCTTAAAGCCTAAAAATGACATCTAACTCAAGAAATGCGCCAGTGTTGTGTCTATACATAACAGACATAGCCAAGAACCTACTAGCTGTTACTAACCTTGAATTGTTTAGATAGCCTGTTGCCATTAAATATTAAGATAGTACGATAGGATAGCACATTTTTTCTTAACCTTGTATAAAAGAAAAATGAGTAACTGGATTCTTAATTAAATTTATTAAGGATAATTAATGTAAGCTATGAAAAGCTTTATGACAAAAAATGCATTTTGTGCCACCAGTATTTCTGGAGCCTATGACATCCTTGAATTAATGGATTTGCCATTTTTGAAATACACCTGTTATTTCTTATTGTTTAGTATGGCTAACCTTCCATTATCCTCTGACACTGTCCTCCAAATGCTATTATGGGGTGATTAGGGAAATGCCAGCAGTGATCAGAATTTTTGGCCTTGATTAGAGAATATTCACCCTTTTTGTTACTGTCAAGAATGATCAAGAGGAGACAACTTTCGCTAAGTGAGTGAACGTGACTGGGAGTGTCATCATCATCTCTTTAACACAGCAGCCCCCGCATCTGTGTGAGAACATATTAACATGCTGGCACGCTGTCATCCCCAGTGTCCTACTTAGACCAGATGGGCCTTATTCAGGCCTTTCAAAAAAACACAGGCATGAAGGGATCTTAAATGTCAGCCTCAATATCACCAAAGCCATAATTAAGAACGCACTAGCAGAAGGACATGCACTTCTCTGGCCTAACTAGACAGACAGACTGTGCCATATCAAAAATCTAATTAATTAATTAAAAGAAATAATTACGGGGTGAACTGTCAAAAACTCCAAACAGTTTAGCATCAAAAGACTATGCAAAAAGTCATATCTCTATGTAGACTATCAGTGTCACCATTCTAACAGAAATCAGAGGGTCAAAAATCAGTGCCATGAAAACGTATTTTCCCCCTTCTTGATTTCTTCCCTCTTACATATTTATCGTGCTTAAATCTTTTAGATAAATATCAAAAATATTTTAATATTAAGCAGAGATGACCTCATTAAAAACAATGTGTAAGGTAAAAAAAATAATAATATCCAAACCTACCTGGCCCTATTTGAAAAAGTAATTGCCCCTAAGCCTAATAACTGGATATGCCATCCAAGAACAACAGCAAAAACTGCAATCAAGCATTTGAGATAACTCGCAATGGCTCTTTCACATCGCTGTGGAGGAATTTTGGCCCACTCTTCTTTGCAGAATTGTTTTAATTCAGCCACACTGGAGGGTTTTTGAGAATGAACTGCCTCTTTAACGTAATGCCAGCCTCTGTGTTTCTGAGATTGAGATGAATCTTCTTTTTTCAATGCCCTGTTGTGCCACACACATTTGCTTTGCCAAAAAAAAGCTCTACAAACTCTCTATAGGCTCCTTCGGTTTGTCAACTTCTTTTTATGTGTTGTTTTGTTCATGTTATTGTTTTCCTTTCTACTATTATTATTATTTGCATAAATATATGTATTGTGTCAAAGGGTCATGAGTAATCAAGCCCCATATTATCTTAAAGATATATAGTATCAATCACTCTAATAGATCGCTAGCACTTAGACTGCCTGCTTACTTGTGGTGCCTCATATACTTAAAAGTAGGCTTTTAGTCCCCTCTTCTGTGGAACCAGCTCCCAGTTTTCTGCGTTTAAGATTTGGCTTTAAAACTTTCCTTTTTGCTAAAACATGGTTGAGGTTAGATCAGGTGACCCTGAATCCTCCCTTGGTCATGCCGCAATAGGCTTAGGCTTCTGGAGACTTCCCATTATACACTGTTTCTTCTTCACTCACCTTTTTCACTCACTATATGTTTATACACCACTCTGTATTTAATCATTCATTATTATGAATCTCTGGCTCTCTTCCACAATGTGTCTTTTATCCTGTCTTCCTCCCCTCATCCCCGACTGGTCACGGCAGATGGCCGTCCCTCCCTGAGCCTGGTTCTGTTGGGGGTTTCTTTTTGTTAAAAAGGAGTTTTTCCTTCCCATTGTTGCCAACTGCTTTCTCAAAGGGGGTCATTTAATGTTTTGAGTTTTCCCCCTCTATTATTGTAGGGTTATTACTTACAATATGAAGTGCCTTGAGGTGACTACTGCTGTGATTTGGCACTATATAAATAAAATTGATTTGAAATTGAATTGAATTGAATTAATAATGAGCACAACAACATAAAAACATCTTAATCTGATTTAAGTCCAGACTTTAACTAGGCCATCCCAAAACCAGCATTTGGGGTTTTTTAGCCATTCAGAGGTGGACTTACTGGTGTGTTTTGCAGCCTAACCCGAATGTCCTTGAGCTTTAGGGCGCAAACTGATGGTCAGACATTATCTTTCAGGATTGTTTGGTAGAGTGCACAATTCATGGTTCAATCAGTTATGACACCGATGGCTGATAGATGTCATTGATTTTATTTCTCTTCTGTTTCTGTAGATTATGGAATAATGGTTGTTTTTTAGCTCTGTATTTCACTTTGTCAGACAGGTTCTATTTAAGGGATTTTTTGGGGTCAGCATGTAATGCATTGACTGTTAATCAGGTTTTGGTGTGGCTAGTTAATTGAACTCAGCTTAATCACTTAATCAAATAATGTTAATCACAATTAAATCTTGATTTTGGAGGGTTATTATTTCAAACAGGGCTATGTAGGTTTGAATAGCTTTTTTTGCCTTAATAAATGATTTGAAAACTGCATTTTGTGTGTACTTGGTGTATCTTTGTCAATCATAAAATTTGCACTCATCTTTTTTTTTTTTTTATAATTAAAAGGCAGCCCATTAACTGGACTGTAACACTTTTGTAGGATCTTTTTTCATATCTTATAATAATTTATTCTAAAATAACTTGGTTGATGCAGTTATTTGACAACATAAAGATTCTCAGGTTCTCCCAATATGTCATGATAGTCAGGGGTGCACATAAGTGGTCCGCAGGTGCGCATTCGCTGTCAAAATAAAAGATGCGCACCAGATAAGAAGTTGCAACACGCGTTTGCGTACATAAGATTTTCTGGAGGAGGACAGACATTTGTTTAGAACTCTTAAAGATGTCGAAGAATCAAGCTCCTTTAAGCAATTACTTTGGTGTTCCTTCATCTACAAAGAAATATTAGAAGGAGTCCGAACCGCAAAAGAAGAGCGTATTCTCAGAAAAATGGTTGCAGGAGGTGAGCTGGCTTCAAACAAGTGATGAACACACAGAGATGTGGTGCAGAATATGCCGTGAAAATCCCAATCTAGCGGACAGAAACAGTTTCTTTTATATGTACGCAAACACACATTGCAACTTCTTATCTGGTACGCGTCTTTTATTTTGACAGCAAATGCGCATCTGCGGACCACTTATGTGCACCCCGGATGATAGTAATGACACCTCTGAGCATAGTTATTAGTTGTAGACCATGTTATATCACACGTACACCCATAATACAGGTGCCATTTTCATGGGTGCCTTTTCATCATCAGTAATTTATGTATTTGGACATTGAAGTAATTCTCCAGTGGGCCACCATGTCGCTACTAACTGTGGTAACCAGCCAATTTGTAGTGCATCTGTTCAGCCTCCATAAGTGTAAACCCATACGCAGCATGAAGAGATTCTAGGTTCAAAATAAGATGACAGGGAGTTCTAACCTTTGAAGATAGCAGAGGTGAAAAAAAGCATAAAGAATGTAGGTCTTTATTAGATGGTGCTGAAGCTTTGTCCTGTCACAAAGCCCGCAATTACTACATACTGCTGCTATATAGTACATGCAACAAACAAAACAAGGTTTCTTTGTTTGCTTTGTTTTCTACAGAGGAAATGCAAGGCTTCTAATTTAGTTTTGGAGACTTGAGGCATTTTCAAGCCAACTGTGAGCAACCATCATAAACTTAAATTTGATGTTTAATTTATGTGTGCTTTACTATTTATGGAGGCCATGATCTTTCTCTTGCTTTCACTTTCTCTCCACACACACACACACACACACACACACACACTGAGCAAGCACTTGGCAACAGAGGGAAGGAAAATCTCTGTTTTAACAGGAAGAAACCTCTGGCAGAACTAAGCTGAGGGAGACACAGGCATCTGCCGTGGAGAAGAAGGAAAGGATAAAAGAGAGACTATGGAAGAAAGCCAAAGATTCATAATAACTAATGATTAAATCTATCTGTCTAGTGATCGATTGATTGACTATTATGCACAAGATACAAACATATACGTGGTTCAAAAATATATGTTGCATTTAATGTACAACGGTAACTGTTGATATTGTCAATGTTTATTAAAGAAAAATCTAGAGAATAATCTAATCTAAGATAAATGTTTGTTTAGGGATTAAAAAAAACAAGCTTATTATAAAGTATTCTAAAAGAGGTAACAATCTATCCCTAAAAAGGTATACCTTAATCATATGTGTGCATTCAAATGTGTCTCCCTGTTTGTCACAGTGGAACATAATCAGGCCTTAGAAGGTGGATGGGAGTAATAACATTCATGACATTGCTGTCTACAATGGCCAAGAGGACCGTGTTTATGTTCCTTTAGACTTCAACCTTTACTGTGCAGTGATGCAGCTCTAACTTGCTGAATAATATGCACTAAGCTGAGGCAACTGAGGGCTAAATCCATGCCTCAAAATATGGCTTGGATCAGCAAGTGTGACTGGGAAGAATAGCCCAGATTTGAAGAGGGGGAAATGCAGGGAAAATAAATATTTCATGGAACATTTTCTCACAACACAGTTGAAAGGGAGTGGGGATACAGATCAATAGTAGTAAGGGATCTGGCTATATACAGATAGGGTTACTGAGAGAGGGTAAATTAACTTCAGTTAGGAGTTGTACTGGCTGCAAATTCTGGGTTAGGAGCACAGATAGAGTACTGGCTTTTGATGATAACAGAAACTGAAATGCATTCTGTTCCTGAAAGATATTATAATGCTCCCTGGTCAGGACTGTAATTTACAGGGAAGACAGAAGATGTGTACCCTGGACCCTTAACTGTTTATAGCCCAAATACTAAAATGACACTAATGACACTAAAGCAGAAGGGAACCCACACCCTAGGACCACGTGGATCTTCTTGAACCTATCTTCCATCTTCCCCTCCGCCCTCCTCTCACTGATATTCAAACTGGTTCACATAGTCATTCAGCTGAACTCAGCAGAAACCCAACAGCCCAAATACATACACAAAAAATAGGGCGTGTGATGGTTTCAGAAAGATAAATAAATAAAAAAATAGGTTAAGCTAGCTATTGTTGCCAGTATTTTAATAAGCTTCTGCTGAAACCAAAGATTGTGTACTCATCTTAATTTGGTTAAATATGAATTGGGGGATTAATTTTATCCTGCAGATTTGACATGTGCTGTTTAGTTACATTTTTTAGTTTCATGGTGTTTTTGCTATATTTTGCTGTTAAACATATTGTTGCTACCAAAGCCATTTTAGGACAAAATATATATGCTCATGAGGTTTTTTGTTTGTTTTTTGGGCACAATGTTGATTTCACTTTTATGTTAGGGTTTCACCAGCAAAAGAGTCACACTGTAACTCTTGAATAAACCCAGCACTGGTGATTACAGTATGCCTGAGTGAAAATTTTGATAAGTAAATGGCTAGCGAGGCAGCCGGAATGAAACAAACAAACGTATGTCATGCACGAAATTAGACTCAGGGTAGCAATATTGCAGTTAACAAGCTTACTGACACTTTGAATAAGGTGATTGAAAGGGAGGCAGTTTCCTGGCCAGGAGTACTGGAGCGTCAACCCCTTTCACATATCCTATAGCCTCTATTCAAGAACTACATGAACCCATACTGAAGGTGAGAGAGGGACCTCTGCTTCACTGAAGCTGCTCAGTATCCAAATGAAATTACTGTACTGAATACTGAATACTGAACATCCTGGAGTCGAATGGATGTTAGTGGGTGTTTTAAACTGCATGATTCCTGGAAATAACTTGTCCGTGTTGCAGCCACCTGTTTGTATTCCATCCTGCTTTTCAGAACTATACCTGGCTAAATCTTCTGACCACATTGTAAGTTATGCTCTGAGAAAGTTACCACTTAGGAAAAGTGACAGTTGTCCCAGCCTACACAGCAGTGGTAGCAACATTTGTATCCTGATATATTCAAACTCTGTTCCTGCTCATTAACATTTTTGGCTCAAAAAATAAATTAGGCTGAAAACTCAAACTAGGGTGGCATAATCATCATGTTTATGTTTTGGTTTTTGACTGCAGGAAATACATTCAGTTTACTATATAACAAACATCAACATAGGGGTTATAAAACCTAATGCTAATTTCAATGTCCCTCTGCAGAAATAATGATTGTAGGCCAACTTTTGACATATCAGTAGTTTTGCTGATCCCTGTCACTGATGGTGATTGTGACTGAAAGGTATCATATGTACTATCCACCACTACTGCCCTTGAGAAAGGGTCTGAAATCCTGAATCGGGCACTGCATTCTGGCTGACCCTGAATGTGTATCTGCCTGATGAAATATATATTCATTTCTATGAATAATCTGGGAAAGCTATGCAAAGAGGTTGAACTATACCACAGACAGATTTGATGAATACATTGTTATATGAAGAGCCTATGCACACTTTGATCTCACTCGCTGCCTGCAAATGCTGTACTGTGCTCTGCCTTGATAAATGACCCACTACTGGAATATTGTAATATTGCACTTTTAAAACAGGAAAAGAACCTCCCTCTTCCACCATTCCATTTTACATGCTGCGCCCCCTTTGTAGATAGACTTCGTCTTCCATTTACAGGGAATGTATGATGCAGGTAGCTCATAAGACTACATTTTATGTGTTCAATTGGGAGTCGAATGGTCTTGAGTGATGGGCTTGGTAAGGGAAAGGACTTCATTTTAACGCCTGACTGAAGGTGAACCTGACCTCTTGTGTGGGCTGGAAAGACAGTAAAACTCTGAGCAGTGTAGCATTAGCATACACAGCAAGTTCAGAGGCTCTGAGGGGTCATTACCCCAAGGAGATGGGCTAGGAACACTGCCAGGGTGAGGCCATTATCAGTTTGTTGGTACAGGTGATTATGGTTTACTCTGCCATAAAAATCACATAGCCCACTCATTATGAACTATGTTTAGCTCCACTAAATGGCCCCTGCTGAAATGACAGATATAATGTTTATGAGTGACTTATTTAAGTTCCACTGTTTGTGGAACTTATTTATTTCCACAAACAGTTATCCTAAAGGCACACACAATTTTGTTTTAGAATAAAGTAATGAAGAATAATAAAATCCATAACAGCTATACTTTCAATAGTGTAATGAAGGGGAAAAAAATGAAACAAAAGAACTATCCTTGGGAATAAACAGACACAAATGTGGCATTTAAAAACTGTGTCGTAAACGAGGAATAGCATTCGTAAAAAGGTGTGAGGAAATTCATTTTTCAGCTTGAGTAGGATCACAAACAGCACAGTAATTGACTTCTGTTTGAATTTTCTAGCTAAAATCAGTTAAAGTATAATGGCATGGGATTTGTTATGATGCTCCATGCTTATTATCTCATCTCCAAACAACTGAGCCTCATTAGCAGTTCCATTATAATTAGGACACTAAGGCCTGGAAATGGCAAGAATGGTGTCAAAGGTGTCAAACAAACTGCTCCAGACACTGCTTTGAGGATTTCTCTGTTAACATGTTGAAAAGTACCTTAAGAGTTAATCACTTGGTAAGGATATGATTGGATATGATTGTTTAATATGTTCTCAATATTTTTGAAATGGCATGTTGTTTCATATGTAAGTAGCCTTCGTAATGAAGTTTGGAGGATTCAGCATATTTATTGTAACATCTAACTTCTAGTAAAATTTCTTTATTACTTCTTTATTTCATTCATATTTTAAGAAGAAATGGCAGGTGTGTGAATGCAGCAAAATAAGAATACATTATATTTAAAGTGACCATAGAGCTTATTTATATTCATCATTTTGTTAATGCAACTGGATAATTGGTATTGTCAACATTGTTTTTACAAACTTGTAGAAGTACTATAATGCAAGCAGGAAGGATTTTTGATGGCACTGCTTACATTCTACAGCTGCACACTGAAGATTACTAATTATTACCTCATAGTGTAGAGGAATTATTGCACACTGAACATAACCCTCCTGGCAAGCAACGTGAAATCCACTTCCACTTGGATCTATCTCAAAGTTAGAAAGAATGAAATGAAATGATGAGCCTGTCTGCAGCTTGTATCCAATATTGTTGTATATTTTCAGCTCTGTGTATAACCTTTACCAGTGTGCATGTGCAATTCCTTTTTAATTATCCAAATATTCTTTTTAGTGGTTTGTCAGTTTTATTATTCCTTTTAAATAAAAAGTATTGAAATTGAGAAAAGACAGTTGCTGTTTTTTTTTTTTTTTTTACATGATATCCTGGAAAACAAAGGGGCTTTAATGTATTCACTCAAGCATTGCCAAGATAATTAAGAGATCCATGCTCATGCCTGTATGCCACATCTCGCAGATCTTGGTAAGTTGCAGACTAATCTTTCAGCTGTTCAGACCAGGAACAGTGTTTGCAGGCCAAGGTGAATCGAGAGCATCTTCTCACACCACAGTCCACATAAATGTAATCAAAAAGTACCTGACAATTTCATATATGGACATGGACATGGAGATTTTTGCATCCAGCGTATAAAAAAAACAGTTAATCACAAACTCTGTAGATTTATCATGGTCCTGTTTTACTTATCAGGAACAAATAACTCAAATGAAAATATGTCCTTAACCACAAAGAAGACTGATGATGTCAGTATTTTTAGCAGATAGGTTCAAAAGAATCGATTATTCTGCCTCCTTAACCTGACCAATTTTATTCACCACCAACAAGTTTCTTCTGCATTTCTGATTGTGTTTTTGTTATACACTTCATTATCAAAAAGTGTGTGTGCAATTGTAAGTTTGCAACTGTCAAACTGAGCATCTTTCACTTTGTGAACTATTCCTGACTGCATCCATATTGCCTCAAGGACTAACTAGTTTAGTCACTAGTAAGGAGTAAATCTTATCCTTAAAGTTGTCTCCTTGAGTCTTGTTTTAATTATCTTTAAAGTTCTTTGCACCTCTGGAGAACAGATACAGGCCTGGGGCACCGCCTAAGCCATTATGTGGAGAATGCATAACTCCCCCCCTCCTTCTTTTATGCTTAGAGCCTGCCAAGGTTTTCTTATTTTCCTGCTGGGGTGCTTAGGTTGCTCCAACTGTGCTTGGGTCAAACATCATGCAGACTTGTTGGCACTAACATTCTAAGGTGACCCAGTGATTAAAATGTGATCATTTTAATCACTGGGTCACTTTTTTTGACTTTGACAATAGAGTAAGTTTCTTTTCAAAATATTGTAAAGGAAGTAATTAACTTTTAATTTTTGCCCTAGCGCAATTAACACTTATATTTCTCCTTTAATAACCCACCTACACAATTCTAAGTGAAAAATGATCTGATTTAACATAATTAGCAAGCTTGAGTAAGTTTTAATGCTAAGAAAGCCTTCCTGACACATCCCTGTGTGTGCCTGTCATGAAAGATCTTGCTCAGATCAGTGGGTTTTGTTATTTAGCTGCCTAACAGATGGCTGATGTATGCTAGGCATCTTCAGGCTATCAAAGCTGTACCATGTTTTGAAAATTATCTGTACTGCCCAGAAGAGCTCTGACTTGTTTAAAATGTGAATACATTTTACACAATCTTTATGATTGTTACATTAACACCCAACAGGCACTTAGTCAATTAATGTTATATATTTACATTTTATTTATTTTTTCTGACACTAAAATTGACACAGTGAGTCATTATGGTGCAGATCAAATGCAACTTTTTATTAAAGAAAAACACAGCCCAGAGCAGCACTTTAGTTACTGAACCCCAAAGGAAATCATGCTGTGTTAACTGAAAAATAGAGCTGACTTGAAATCGGGATAGTCCCCTTTTAACTTTCTTCTGTATTTCAGATTCAAGGAAGTTTTCTCTGCAAATTGGTTATAAGATGAGCTCTATAGGTCTTGTGTACCAACTAAGTTAAACATGCTCATTTAGAAACCCCCAGTGGTCTTCCATGTCCCTCTGTTTTTAAAGACAATGTCAATATTTAAAGAAAAAAAATCATTATTGTAAATTTTTATTAACTATCACAACTGTAGATATGTCTTTTTGCATAGGAATCTGGTAAAGAAAGGCAATGACATTCTTTCATCGCTGATCATATATGGACTCCATACATGATCTATGTATATCTTTATATCTAGATCTAATCTATCTATATTGATATATAACTATTTAAATTACATTATGTCAAAAGTAATAATAAAACAAATAGGGTGCAGATTTTAACCAGTCAAGTGTCCATGATAGGGCAGCAGTGGCGAATGGAGATAGAGGGCTTCCAGCATACGTTAACATCCAGCCTGATGATGAATATCTTGATAATGCAGCCTACCTGCTCTCCTCCCTCAGATATTGTGCTGACAGCAGGAAGACGTGTGTGCCAGTTAAAGTAGTCTGAACGAATCCAGTGACAAAGCAATATATTATTTTATTTATCTTACTTCCCCTGCATCTCATTGCTGCTATTCATTACCCATGTGACAGCCCACACCATGGGTGTACATTGATATGTGGGGAAATGTGTTGTAAAGTGTGGGGGAATGTTCCAAGCCAGACATTTCCATTCATTGTAAAGAGAAATCCTATCACATTGGAGGTAATAGAGAAGAGAAGGAAACATAAAGAAGAAAATGCATTCTGTGTCCTCCTGTATTGATTTAAAAATAATTAGTTGTACCCAAGCAGAATGTCATTGTCTATGTAAGGCTCTAGCTTGACAGTGACATTTCAAGTGCATTAAATCACTCTCAAGTCTAGAGTAATCCACATCAAAAGAGTGGGGGTTCATCGGTGAGTGGTTTCTGAAAAGAAATGGAACAGGTCTTACCTCATTTCACATTTTACAGAATAGTTAGCCAACCCTATGTGCAACCTGCTGATTGTTGCATTTATGTGTGGAAAACCATGTAGATATGGGTAGATTATCACTGAAGATTGTGAATGTATTTTTGTGGTGTTGATGAAATGACAGCATTTAAAAAACTAACTTTCTCAGTAGCTCTGAAGGAAGCACCCATTTATCTCCTATGTAGTTTGCGCCTTATCTGGTGTCACTGATTAAATTCTGACTGTCATCACTTGGTCATTAAACAGTAATTTATTTAAAAAGAATCACTCTTCAGCAGTTACTCAACAATCATTCTCTGCCAGCTGAACGAGGAATCATCACAAGAATGTGCAAATCTTGCATGACTGACCCCTTAGTAAAGCCCAACCTCCAGTTATAGATTAAATGCTTAAAATTTTGTCTTTTTACTCCTTTTGACAAGGAGGACAAGGTAATGCGGCTTTTTGGCACTGTTGACTAGAATCCATTCCCCTGAAAATGAAGGCCTTTGGAGCAAATCTCGATGTGTTTAGCTGTATTTATTAAAAAAAGGAAACAAGAAAATGGAAAATCAGGAAAGAAGCCCAAGTTGACCTCGTGCTTTGTCACTGCGACCAGTTGTTGTTTATCTTTTATGTATTCAGAAGGATTGAATGGATTGTTTAAGGGATTATCAGCCATCCACATGGACCAACTATGAATGCAGACTGTGAAAATTTTTCCTTCCAGCCAAATTGGAAGTGTAAAACAGTAACAGATTACCAGTGACTGTGGCTCTCACAAGGTTCTGGGCGTACTAAAGCAAGAAGTAACACTAGACTAGCAATGAAGGCCAAAAAAAAGACAAAAAAAAACCGACCTACAAATATTTTTGTCATTATTTCTATAAAAACTGCAAAACTTAGTATGCACAAAACACACAAAAACTATATTGACAGATAAATACAGTGAGAGCTAACATTACATTTCTCAGGTAGTGACGTGTTTTCCACCATTATTTGAGATTTCATGCACATCTATGGTTTCAACATGTGTGAATAAGTAAGAAAAGGAAGGAGGGTGGAGGGAGAAGAGGGTAAAGACCGTGAATGCTGCTTTGCTTTGGACAAAGACATAGCCCTTTGCAGATGGCTTGTTAAAGCTGCAGAAGATGAGTCAGAGAGCAGTCCCCTAACAGAAGCCCTTGTTGTTCAGGGTCTAGTCTGGTTTCATCTTGTCTGCCTTCCTCAGGGCAAGTCTAAAAAAGAGTGAAGCACAGGAAGCCTTCTCCAAGTCATCATCTTGACATTTTCCCCTTTATTAAATTACCTGAAAGCTACACAGTAATTTTCTGTCCCAAGATACTATCCCATTTGAAACTCTGTGTTAACTAAAGTATAATATAAATTCTTCTTCTTTTTCAAAGTTTACTTTACTTCAGACATAGCTGTTTTCTTTTTTACTCATATATATACACCAGTGATTGTGATTGCTTATATGCACATATTAAGTAGATACAGCTGCACTCCAGCTGCAATGGAACATCCCAAGTGGAAAAAGTCATATAAGACGACAGCCTAAATGGAGGGAAATTTTGATCAACAGTCACTGTGAAAGCAATGTAATGATCAGATCACAGTGACAGTTCCATCATTTGTTTAGCCCTCGGCATTAATTATTAATGGAGCATGAACAGGTTTAGAGAGACACAGCAATGCTTCATTTACCAGAAATTACTACAATACTGAGCAAATAGTTTTTCATCGCATCATATTCTCTAATGCATTGATGTAGTTTTGTTATGCAATGTATCTTTTTTCTTGCAGAAAAATAGTATTATATAACTCATACAAAAACGGTTACACAAACAAAAACAATATAGTGAGAAAATTTTTAAAAAAATTAAATTTTGAGGTATTTTGAATTCATTACATCAACTGAAGTTGGTCTCTGAAGTGTAACTTCCTATTTTATGGGAGAATTTCTCCCATAAAGTTTAACAGATGTATCATCCATCTTTTGGTCAGAGCTTTTTCCCAGCTGCCAGCAATGCAGCCATTAAGTATTTGTCAGTGCTTGTTGCTTCTGGGGAGAAATATGTGATATATGTGTTTTAAAGAAGTCTGAACATAATGTATTATTATTATTATTATTATTATCATTTTCTAACAAATATTTTTTTTTTAAGTTTGAAAACATCTCATCTTCCTATGCAATGCCAAATTGTCTCAATATCTATTTTGTAATGCAAATAGGAATCCATCATCTCACCTACCAGCATAAAATCTGTCATTTACACCAACTTATCTTTTTGATGTGTTCTTTCAGTATATGTCCTTTTATTACTGCAGTAATAAAAAAAAAGTAGTAACTACTGAACTAAAAGTGGAGAGGTGTTTTTTCTTTGTTATTGCCATCCAAACAGATCATAATGTTTGCTGTTTTGTTTTTTCTCTTTTGTAAATAACACTTTTCTTGCAAAATTATTCCTGTATATTTCAGGGATTCTCTTTTCCATTTAGGGCTCATTGAATGGACCCTTGAGTTTCCAGATAGATCTAATTTTGAATGTTTTTGAATGTTTGTTTTGGTCTTTAGCCAAATATTTTTTTTTAACCAACCAAGCTTTTTTTTCTTGTAGAGATGAATTTCAGCACAGTGTGCTTTGTTTGCTTTTTGAAGGATGTCTAGTTTGTCTCTTTGATGTTTATTTTTGATTGACAAGATTGCTCTTTTGTTGAGTTTGGAACTTAAGCATGTTTCTTACTTCCTGCTTCATTGTTTGCAGTCTGTTTTCCACTGCCTCAGAGTGGTCCATTTCTTCAATGGTTCTTTGGATTGTCTTGTAGATTTTCATCTTTGATATCACCCAGGTGGCAGGTAGTCTCTCTGAGAAATCTTAAACCTACTGTTGAATCCGCTCCATTTTTATCTTTGCTTTGTAATACCTTTTCTGCCTTCTGCCATCTTTCCCATTAGGACTGAGCTCTACACCTTGAGGACTATTTTAGCTTGTCATTCCTGATGTTAGTGAAACAGGAGTGAATATATTAAAACAAATAAAACAAAATTCACCATAGATTGCTAGGGGAGATTGCTGCTTAGTAATACAATATACACTACCATTTCTACAAGATCAGGAGTTCAGCAACCAAACTTGACACACAGGTACATCTTAGGCCCCTGAAGGTTCCTATCTATAACAGACACAGAACACAGATATCATCATGTTGACAAGCAACCACCTACCAAAAGGCTAAAATAATACATTTTTGGTCATTTATGCATATATACTACCCGTATAAAACCATTGGGTCTTTTTGCTTTTACTTTTTTTAGTGAAATTGAATTTAGCAGATTGCCAGCAACACTAACAGATCAAAGAATATTGTAAAGGTGTGCTAGTAAATTTCATTTCAGTAACACTAACTGGTGGCTCTCAGATTATTGTTACCATTCTTCTAATACAAAGAGGTATATTATTACAGTTCTAGTCATTTAGTTTAGTTCTAGTGTTTGACAGGTATCACTGAAAAGGCAAACATCTCTTTGCAATGAGAAGAGATTAGACAAGAGAATCACCAGAGACCATGATCACTCTGCTTTTTATAATGCTAAGTCTCAGCCCACATTGTTTTGGCCAAAGGCAAAAGCTGGTGTGTGACCAATCGTTATTTCTTTATTTTAATACAGTACAAAATGTTGTTTCATGTTAAGAGCTTTTCTGTCAAGATTCTTTGTTTATTTCACCATGTTTAGAAAAAGAGCACAACAGCTTTACAGGGAAAATGAGACATTTCCATGTTGAGCTTTTTAAATATGTCATTGTCACTAATCAAAATTTTTCTCATAAAGTTACACAGGTTGAAACATCTCATTGAAAGTCCTACTTTGTAAGTAGAATCTTACAGAAGTTAAATTCTTTTCATTTACTACCAGTAAAGTAGTTTTGTAGTAATCATTTTTTCTAAAACATGTATTTAATATTTCACAGATTTAAAATAAGAGATAATAAATGAATTGTCCTCTTGATACATAGCTAATTTTATTCAAACATTACATATCCGAAGCTTTATCTATACTGTACCAAACAAAATGTACATGTATATGTATATAGCATGTACTTTATATAGCAAGGCACGTATCTACATTTACATAACATGTCAACCAATTGTGAGGCCCCCACCAACCCTTCTCAGTACCTTTGTTTTACAGATTGCAGGCAGTTAATATTTCAGTGCTGTGGAGCTCTATTTGGCGACATCTAAGGAGTTGGGTCAAGTTAACGGGGCTGGTGCATGCCAGTGCCCAGGAGAGTCTTTAATATTTGATTGCCTTTTTCTTCTTCAGCTTCCTCTTGTTTTAATGCACTTTAGAAAGTATCTCCATATTTGTAGTTCAAAAACAGTCTCCACAGACCCTATGTAAAAATGTTTTGGGGTTTTTTTTTGTGAGTTTAGATGTATTTACATATATATTGTGCTGAAGTGGGTCTTTTTTTGCCAAATTCTCAGCTTAATCTAAGGGACACCAAGATAATGGTGTTAATGGATTAAGAAGTGAACTGTAAAATTTCTGCTCTGTGAGAGAGAAAAGCAGGTTCAGTAATGATATTTAAATATCAGCATCCACCAGTCAGGTGTAGCAAGAAAATTGGGTTGCTATGACATAGCGGTTCAACACAGAATCATTTGAAATGTATGATTGGCTCTTACAATATTGGACTTATTATGTGAGTTGCAAAATAAAGAGTAGAAGAAAGGTAAAAGAAAGTTTCTTAGTAAATAAGCGAAAAAAAGTTGGATCACAAAAACATGAGAACTGAGGGAAAAAAAATCTTCCCATTTAACTTTTTTTGTGATTTCCTTCCTCTTCGACGCTAAAAGAAAAGGCCACCCAAATACACGGGATATCAATAAGGATGTCCTCTATTTAGTACATCAGGACTTAGTAGGGTAGCTCAAATAAGTCAAAAGATTTAGATCAAATACTGCTAACCACATGCTGCTAAACTCATGGGCATGCCTACCAACTGGCAAATATAATTTGGATATTCTTGATTTGAGTCATGTGTTTATCATCCCACCCCACAAAAACATATCTGCCTTCATTATCTTTCAGTTTTTGCAAATTTTTCATCCTTAGCAATCATGGGGATTGCTGTCATTGCTGTCATTGCTATACAGAGAAGAGTGTTCATGAAGTTGATGCCTTTCTTTAAGAAGAAGCAGAGGCCAGGCTACGTAAATGCAATCTATGTTATTTTCTTTTTTTTCTTCACAGTTCATGTGAGACATAAAGAAGGCATGCCATCTCTTACACTTAGCCGTATGAATCACATTTATCTGTGGACCTGTCCGATCAAAGTCCCATCAATTCTTTCCAAAGAGCCATTTGTCCTAGGCCTTCTTTGTTGTCCTATCAGAGCAGTGTCGCACAGCAAATTGTCTCCTAGGGTGTAGTCTGGGTGGTGGGAGATGAAGAAGAAGAAGAAGGAAGTGACAAGAGTGTTGCCCTAAATTGCTATCGATTTAGTTGTTTGAACCTTTTTTTCCGGGAGGTTAAGAGTCTGGGAGGTGCTGGAGCTGAGGTTCAAAAGAAGGAACTGTCACCCAATGCTGATTCAAAGTGATGTCTGTTGCACACTGTTGTCCTGCTACAATTGTTCAGTTAGTGGGAAACCCCAAAGTGAAATATCTTGTGAATTACATCTAAATTTTCAAGTAATTGTTAATTTGTCACTCTTGTAAGAGTTCCCGAGTAATCTTCATTACATGGTTAAGCCTTTAAATAATTTTTAAAATACGATCTAATGTAGATTTTTAGGACTCTCCACATCAAGTACAGGGAACAACACAAGTCAGTTGGTCTTAATTAATTCAGCTTTAGGTTTAAAGTTATTGATTTGTAAACAGTGTTTTTCTACAAATATTGATACAAGTATAACTTGAAGTTCACCGTCTATTATAAAAGTCAGTGACTGAAATAACAAGCAAGCCTCTCCACGTACAGCAGAAAGCAGACAGTGCCAAAAAACCTCTGATGGCTGATCGATAAAGTACCCTAACAGTTCGCACCTTAAGAAGAGCAGGAATGCTAAGGAAGGACAGAGGGAGGGAAAGACAGATGGAAGGCTATATGAGAACACTAACAAAACCAGTGCTTTTTTTGTATAATTTTTATGAAGAATTGAGAATTTGCCACAAAAAACATTCTTCTAAAAGACGTCACAGTGGCGTCCTTCATGAATGAGATATTACCCCATTTAAAGTGTTCTCTTGTGCTCCTTCACATTTTTCATCCTTTGTTTAATCATAAGAACGAAATGCAGCAAAAGCTTCTGTCATATTCTACAAAACAAAGCTACTACCTTCTTTTAAGCATTTGTTCTCATTTCTTCACTCTGCCTCTATTCGCTACCAGTATCTTTCTCTTACTGTTTTTTACTTTTGTAAATTGAAGAAGTGAAGAATCGCAAATATTCCATAGCCATGGCTGTGGAAGGATTCCATCAACTTGATTGGATTCCATCAACATCAGGTGATTTGCATTTCTTAAACTAGGCAAGCACACTGCATTATGCAACACCCGCAATGCATTCTGCATAAATCTAGTCATTGAATACATTTTTAAGAATCCAGCATGTTATGGAATTCTTTCTTCTGTGTCTTTGCTTCAGAGCAGAAGTAACAGCCTATTACTGTATATATTTGAAAACTAGGGAAGATGTACAGCTGTTTCAAGTCTATATCTAGCACATGGAGTTTTCTAAAAATCTGTAGTCATACTATTTAATATGTGGCATTATATTGCTGCAGTAAGATGTGAAATTCAGAATTCAAAAATTATATATTTTGTTGCTAGTGTTTATTACAAAAACCAAAAATGGCCGGCTTCCATCACAAGTCTTTCCTTACTTCAGATCAAATGCCTCAGTCATTTATGGAAGTCCCAGTGTGGTTGGTTTATCACTAGCCTATTATGAGCCAGGGGGCTGCTTCTCTATATCCCCTGATGGAGGTGACACTCTGCATCACTAATAGTTTGGCTTTTGAACTGTTTCGATTGACCATTCACTCGCCCCCAGAAGCACAAGACAATTATTGGCATAAGCAGATCCATTCACAGTCATTTACTTCACAGTTGATTCTTTCTCTTCAGCTTTCATCTAGCAGCTTTCTTTTGTACTTATCTGTTGTGATTTACTTGATGGCACAGTCTATGTTTTATATAGAAAATGGCTTGTTTCAATGCGTTTTGTTTTTCCCAATTGGTGGCTCAGCATGATAAGCTTATTGCAGTATCTCCTCTATCACATAATACACATAATATGTTGGAAAGCACTGCCAGGAAGTGAGTCTCTCACAAAAAGTGCTTTTTTTTGTAGGAATGATGAGAGACATATAAGAGCCCAGAAAAGTAGATCTCCAATTAATTCCTATTAGCTCACAGTAAAGCAAGTGAAATTTAAAAGAAAAAAGTTAAATATCCACCTTGACAGCTGCAGAATTAGTTACATTCTAAGGATGACTTTAATACTCATCAGACATACTCTGCATATTCATTTCAACCATATATAACACATTTTGCCTGGATTTAGATCTGTGGTGTTAAGCAGCTTCAAATAAAGCCTCACAATGTGCCTATAGGCTTTATGTATGTGTGTGACATGGAGGGATGGATTATGTTGAGCAATGTCCCGCTGAAAAATGAGATTTTGTTCGTTTGGGTTTTTTGTTTGTTTGTTTTTTCAACCTATGATAGTCCACATACTATGCAATGGAAAACAGAAAATATCAAGTCACATCCTACTTCTACATTAAATATTTACATAAAAGATTTCTCATTGTCAATTTTGACATATTACTTAACCAGTACATACCCAAACTACAGTACTGTTTGTGATTTTAGTCGGTTGTTTGGTGGCTTCTAGGCAAAATAATGACATCATGTCATGCGTGATAAAAATGAGATATTATTGCAAAATTGTTTTAGAAAGATTTCTTTATAAGATGCTATAAGTCCATAAACACTAAATGTGACATTTTAGACTGTCAGTTAATGGCTGCTGGATGTACATAACACATGATTCCAGTAAGACCCTTCAAGGACCTATGATGTACCTATGTACCAGTTCTGGTTGTTCATCTCCTAATTGTGTAGAATCAAACAGAGATTCTGCATAAGATTCAATTCAAGTACAATTCAAGATTGAATATTATAAGATTCAATTTAAAAGATGTGACTATCATGTCAGAATGAAATATTTTTAGAACCATTTGTTTTCCCATATGCAAGATTTTACCATATTTTCATCTTTTCAATTACAGTTTGACCGGTTTCTACTAATAAAGTTTGACTAATCATTTCTATCATAATATTAACACCCAGTGATGGTATATGAATACAATTTCATATTAATCACCATAATGAGGGATTTCAGAGAAATGATGAAGGCAGTACAGTGTGCAGATGAGCAGTGTGATGGCTGATTTATAATTCAGATTTCGTGAGATTAAAGACAGAACAGAGGAAAAAAGTTGGATAACTTTATTTTTAATTATTCATACAGATGGAATTATTCCTCTCATAATATTGTCACTCTCTGGAGAAGACTCATCCAAATTTAATAATGGAGCAAGAGATAACCCTTTGGCTTAATTCAGTGCCTGTAAGTATTTAGAGACTGTAGCTCAATTATATGCCTGAATGTTTTCATTTGTCTTACCTTGTTGGACACAGGGGGCAGTTTCTAAATTTTAAAATAGAGTTTTTGTTTACTTTTTTCAATTCTGTGCATTATTGTTTATTGGTATTTCAGTGTTGTTTTCTGTAGCCGTGGTGAAACAATGAAATTGTTGGACTGATGGCAAAATGAATGGAAAAAGATGATTGTAATGAATTGTCTTATTGATATTTACCGTATTGATAACTCATATTTTAGACATAATCTTTTTCTTAACAAGTAACTTTTCATGTTGCCTTTTATCTTCTGTAGCAGAAAAAAAGGTCACAGTTTGACATAACGTGAATATTTTGGTCTGCCTATGACACTATGACACTATTGTTAACCTGTCAAAAACACATTACTATAGATAAACCCATTCCTATTTATGTTTTTACCAACATGTATTTTAGAAATGTTAAATATAAAAGGCAGTAGGTACAATGAAAGCGCTATAAAAGGCCTGAAGGTTTTGCGCCAAGCTCATAAGAAAAAAATGTATAACAAACATAATAATGTGGATACCATCTTTTCTTTACTAAAGCAACCATTACAGCAACAGTTAGTAGTCCTTCAAAATGCATTTTAAAAACTAAAGAGAAAGACAGAGAGAATATACTTTAAATATATATGAGTAGAATGTCTATGCTTGTATTTAGGGGGCATAACAGTTAGTGTACTCTTCTCTTCCTCTTGCCTTTTTTTGATCTTTAAAGTTCCTGCTTCAACAGATGGCAACCGCTGGTCTAGTTCTAAAGGGAGACAGCCTTTCTACCCTCTATCTTTCTTTAAGGACAAAAGGGACTTTTTTTGCTTCCCCAGGGCTACAGCTTGCTCCCCTGCCAATCACAAATCAGTGATTGAATTAGTGCCAGGTCCGCTAGCTGGTGCTTCCGCTGCACGACAGACAGATCCAGAGTAGAGATTAGGCGAGTGTGAAGTTCACACTACTTCAGAACTCCTCACATGCATCTCTTTCTCCCAAGCTCTCAAAGGCACCTCAGAGAAAGAGAGCTCTTGCCTGACAGGCCCTGAATCGCCCAGCCTGTGCAGAATGCAAACTAGGCAGATGCCCATGTCTTCCTTCCTATCTCTCTAGGAAAAAAAAAACATAAATGCTATATTTAGGATTCAGTAGCAGTTCCCATGCAATTTCTAAAGAGTTCTTGGAGTTGGCAAGATAAGACTACACACAAAATGTAGCCTATAGCAGAAGTATGTCAGTATCACTGGTAATATCTAGTCTTTGGAATATTTTGTGGAAAACTGACTGGAATAATAATGTACTTTAATCACAGATGGGTAATTAACTATATTCCTTATCCGTATCCCTGACCTCTAGTCTTGAGTTTATTGCTGCTGATGAGGACATTGTGAACAATACAGAATCTCCACTATCCAAACCAGCCTGGAGGAGATTTTGCAGATGTTTAAATCCAATGTCACACAGCCAAGTGTGGTGGAGATATCATGCTGAGAGTGCAAAAGAGAAATGCTTTGGAGAGCAAACTAACAGAACACCCTCCAGCTTCACAAACAATTTAAGCAGCATCACTTCAATAATCTACAATGCTCTCCCTGTTCATTTCCATTCCTCAAAACAAAAACAGAGACTTGTCTTTCATGTCCACTGGTTCACCGATGATTTAACAAGAGAAGTACAACAAAGCAAATACGACTGTGCGTTTATGTAAGCTGTTGGAGAAAAAGAGGTACTTCATTTGACAATGTGTGGACAGTATAATTACAAAGTAGTGGGCTGATCATAAAACCAATTTCAGAACCAAATGGATAGAACCTAAGCACATTTTTCAAGACTAATAAAATGATAAAATATCCATTTGATTAAAATTTTTAACGCAATTAACCCATCTGGAGCGCAGAATGACTCAAAATCCCTGAAATGTCTATGTCAACGCATTTCGGGCAGTTTGTCCAAAGTTTGTCCATTCTGCGCCACTGATTGGTTAAATGCATTAAAAAAAATTTAATCGTGATGACGTGTTAACACGTTAACACTGACAGCCCTAAAAAAAGTTAGAAATTTTTCAGTTATGAATACTATAGATCTACTGTTTCTCAGATGCCACCTTAGTTGAGTAATTGATGATGTTGATTTCTTGTGATTAAAACATTCTTACTTGTAGGATTTTACAGTAAATGATGCCTGCTTGTTGTACTTCATACTGGTTCCTAGATTTAACACAGTGAAAAAGACCATTCTTCTATTCAATTTGCAATTGTAATTAATCAATTGGGGCTGTCAAGAGAAGGAAAAGTAGTGTTGTTTTTTTATTTCTATAAATTAGAAAAATACAAAAGAGAAATAATTGCTTCAAACACACTGTTAATATAAACATCTACATTAAAAATGATCATACAGACAGCTGTACTGACAGTCTTATCATTTGCCATTCTTGAATGGCAAATGATAATCACATTTTATGCCATCAGCTGTGGGTAATGTGATACTAGCCAGGATCCCATTATCATCATAGTTATTATCGACCACTAACTGTGCAAGCACTACAAACACAGTCTTACTGTCTGCCCAAGTGTTGTTTTTTGAGCCAAATGGAGAGGGTGAAAAAGAAAGAGAGAACAGTAGGTTTAAAAGGCTTTTACTGGAAGCATTTTCCGTATTAAATCATTACATATCTGTGTTCACAACAAGTCTTCAAGAAAAAAGTGAGTATGAAGAAAAATAATTTATATTGACTAAAAGAATGCAATGCAGGGTCTACAGAGCGACCACGTCAGGCAGCACTGCAAAAAGGGTCTTAAAGTATATTACTTACTTAACTATTCGTTTCTGACTTGTATAATTTATCAAAGACTTTATTCTCTTTTTTAAAGACAATCAAGCATTTCAGTTGTAACATGTGGGCAATGATTGAGTGATCAGATTTTGTTATTTGACTGTTAATTCCACATGACCCTTCAGAGGAATGAATCTTTTTAGAGCCATGAGACTGCACTAATTGAAAAACATTTGCTGACACTAAACATGCTCTGACCTTCAGTCACTTCAGTGCATACTGTATGAAATCAAAAAATAAAAGCTCTTGCCGTGCAGTATACTTTAATCATTGCAGTGGCACCTCCAATGATTACTGGGGACTTGCTCTGAGGAGGCAAGTAATTTGCTGAACTAATCCTTTTCTATACCTGATATGGGGGAGTTGTACTAGATGAGAGGTTGATAGAGCTCAGCTGTGTTTTATGAGCAGATAGTACGACAGCTGTTAGTGTATAAATCAATATTTGTGTATTTGTCCAAAGAAATACGACAGCCTATTCTAGGTAGGTGGTTATTAAGTTGTGAGTGAAATATTTTAAACACAAAAAAATACTCAAGTCCTCTGTGAGACTGCAGTTAAGTTGATCAAAGAAATGACTTGTTGACCATTTGACCTATCTGCAACAAAAGTGCTTTTAATCTTTTGAAGCATTTTTCTTTTTTGTTTGTCTGTGTGTATCTTACTTTTTTCAATATGGCATAATGACTGGTCATTTATTCCAACTGGGTCAAGTGGTGAATAAATAAAATCACTGTATTACAGTTCTGAGCCAATACTGAAACCATCAACAAGAAATCCAGCTTTAGACAGGGTTGCACAGTGCTAAAAGAGACTGTTGTATTTCAGGATAGATGTATACTTTCTTATGTGTGCACTATTGCAGCCCTATCCTCCAACAATCAATTTCTTAGAGTGCTGGATGCACTTGAGTGATGGGAGCGCAAAAGTAGTGACACTCAGCCATCACAGAACGAGAGCATCAAATGATTGCCTCAGAGAAATTGCCGTATCTTCAAATGTCTTTGAGAATAGCTCCCATCCCTGTCTGCTTTCCTCTACTTGCTCCACTCCAACAGTTGAAGAGTTTCCTTTTGACTTATGTTATCTGTTTGTGGTGCACAGTCTTGTGAAATGGCTGTTTGGTCCTGCAGGATGCCCATAGTGGAAATTCCATTACCTTTCTTGAAGATCCTAAACTTAGATTTACAGTTACTAGACAACTCTGAAGACCTGAACTCAAGTATTTCTCTAGTTGTAAAGAAAATGACCATCCAGTTACTTGACTCAATATCATAACAAAATATTGTCCAAAGTAGCCAATTTCTAATCATCCATTACAAAACATTACTAAGACTTATAAACATCATCCCTCTTGAGCACTCAAAAATTAGGTTGTTGCCTTCCCCAACTGTTGACAATGACAATGGAGGAGGCAAAATGTCTGGCAGACAATGAACCAATTCTTTTTCAGGAGTTTTAAAGGCTTTAGCTTTAGCTCAGTCCTTCTCTCTCTCTCTGCCCCTCAATCCTGACATCCAGTAAACCGGTCTGGGTGCCCTCCATGAAAGGACAACACACAAAGGATTCATTCCCCAGAAATAATGATTTCTAAACTGCCTTCTGTCATGTGAGTGATAGTAATTAGAAATAACAGAGACCAGCTATGAAAGAACTGAAGTCCTTGAGATCACTTTAGTGGATGGCAAAGCCGAGGAACTCAAATTGGAACCTTATTAGTATTTCATTAACACGCCTTTTACCTTGTTCTCCAGTGTTGCCCGGGTAATTAACGCTTTGTCGGGTTCTCTCTCAGACCACAAGAGGCTTTTCACGGAAGGCAAGTTGACCTGCTGCCGTATAGCTGGAAATTGCTGCAGCCTACTACTATTCTCTGATCACACAGTCATTCAAAGCCAAATCGTTTTGCTTTGACTCTCAGCAACTTAACATGTGCTGTATATTTAATTTTTTGCCAAAGTAGTTTTACTAGTGGGAAAGGAGTCCAAACCACTTGCCATCAATTTATTATTATTGTTTTGCTGATAGTGCAGTAATGAATTGAATAGCATGATGATTTTACTGCCTTTGTTGTTATAGGGAAGACCAATAAAGTCAGCCACATCAGAAGAAAGCTATTTGATGAAATAATCTAAATAAAAGCATTTACTAATTTGGTGCATAATCAAAAACTGATCTCATAAGGGTGTCTTGTTAATTCAAATTAATTTTTTCGAATATTTCAGAGGATTGTGAGGTGAATAAAAGTAAAAGGTAAAAGGTAGCAACATAAGACTGTTCTGTTTTTTGTTTTGGTTAATTATGTACACATCTATTGAATTACATCCAGTACTGTTCATTCTTATTAAGACTGCAGTGTTTGTATGGAATTTATAATTGTTGCCTCATCATTAGGTATACAAAGTAACTTTGCTGATTAATTGTTTTTATTGCTGTATGATCATCCACAATTGGTTTGATTGAATTTGCCTGAGTCGCATGCAACGTGTTTATCACTCATACACCCACAAAATAATTACCCCAACTTATCTTTATGACCTTTGAAGGTAATGTTCTGTGGTGTTTTGCCTGTCACTGAGTTCTAGGAAATGTAGCTAAGAAAATTCAGTAGGGCCAGTAAAGAATAATGAATGACTCTTCCCTTAAGAATTAACATCAGTACAATAGCCCGTGCAGGATGCCCAGATTTTTAAAAACAATCACAGTGCAAAACTTCACCACATGCACACATTCACACATCTTCATCCAATGTTTCTGTCTGCTTTTGGTACACTAAATTAAAAAAAAACAAAACACTTCCTTATGAAAGATATATGGATGAGGATGGGTGTGGGAGTGTCATTTTTCACCCTATCCATTCACTTTCCCCTCTCCACATTGGTTGCAGGCTGCCTGGCTGAGCTGCCTGGGCCTGGGTTGCTGTAAAATGTGATCCTCAGCATCTATATTTTTAATGGTTAAGAGTAAATCCACATGATATATACACTACCTGCTGGCCAAAGCTTTTTGTAGAGACTATCACTGAACATCCATTTACGATTTTAAATCATTAAACTACTTATTTGGAGGCTTTAAATAATATTTAGTTGCTGTGTTTCTTTTAAAAAGGGTTTAAATTCCATCTCTTGAAGTGTTCTTTATGGGTTAATCTAATAAATCGGTTTGGTTCATCAGCAGTCACTGAAGTCCAATTAGCAGTTAACTACCCTTTAAATCAGACTGTCATATAGAACTGTGCTGGGTGGCTCCACTGATAAAGCCTTAAGCCATTCTTTACTTGTTTGCACTGTGTCATAAGTCATAATGGAAATCTGTATTTATCTCTGACCGCTATGTATTCAAGTTGATTATGTACTTTTCCTGACGTGTAAAAGATAATAAATAAGAATAGTTCAAATTTTGTTCTATTACTAATATTTATTGTGTTAATATTTTTAAAGGCCTTAATGTTTTTTTCTTTTCTTTTTCTTTTATTCTGCTCTCCTTGGTGCAGGTAAGTGTTATTACCATTCATCCTCTCATTCTGTTCTGCTTATCCTTAGGAAGGGGGCTGGAAGTTATCCCAGCCCCTCTGATGCAAGACTAGTTGATAGTATTATTGATGCTTTTGCGTGTAAGTATACATAAATCATGTTATTCTGATCCAAATATATACATTTAACTTTTTGGGAATCTAGAAAGTTGGTCTTTTGTTGCCATGGAGACTGTTGAGATTAGTGCCACGGTTGGCTTTATAAATCACCAACAGCTTTGATGTCACACTTTTCTTTTTGTTTGTGTGAAACAAGAATAACTAGATACAGGTCAAGGTTTCAGTTGCTATTGCAGTGTATGAATATGTTGAACCGACAGAAGAGGAGAAGATGAAACGATACTGTAGTTGTATTCTTATCTGTTGGAAATAAAAGTCCAACACACATACATCCCCTTGTTTTAAAGTTATAAAAATCTATTTGATGATGCGCTAAGACACTGAATTCCTGAAGGATGAGGCTAGTAAGGAGCTTAGAGTTTGAGAAAAGGATTGACTCACTTGTAACTCAGAGTGCTGTAGTGCAGTTTCAGTGGGATTCAGTCTCGTACAGCTCAGAGAGGTCATTAGGATTCTATGCGTTTTGATCTGGGAGGCTACAGCATGTTCCACTGTGTTTTAGAGAGAAAGGTGGATGTTGGAGTTGTTTCTCATGATGTTATGTAAGCCAGGGTTGAGACCAGGCTTTAAAGGGATAGATGACAATATTGTTGTGACTTTTCACTCACATATATATATATATTTATACATAGATTTTTTTCTATCTAGTATCTTACTGTCATATACACTTCTTTATGACCAACACAGGTGTTTTGTTTTTACCTTTATGAATTACTAAGAATTAAAACTTCTTAACAACGAACCACATATTCTTTACTTTCTCAGTAGAAGGAAGTCTGTTGTCTGTATTTTGCATGACGTGTTTATTTATTTCTCATTTATTTTCAAGTTGTGGAAATAAGTTTAAGGCAGAAATGAGATCAAGTTTATAATTCTGGCACAAGTGCTTACACCCACAGTGACCATATTACTAGCAGAAAGCATCTGTTAGCCAGTAATGAATTCAGACCCTTGCCCCATAGCTGTCTATCTAGGCCAAGAAGCTGCTGGAAGGACTTATTTGCTATACCTGAATTTCTATGGGTTTATCTGAGGCAGTGTCTCCCAAAGCAGGCCTAATCTGGGATACTGACCCGTACTGCCCCAGGCCAGATCAAACTCAGGGCTGAAGCCACAGCTCTCCCACAGTCCCAGCCATGCCACCCTTTGATAGTTTAAGGCTCAAATCCTTTAAATGTCGGGCAGACTTTGAGATACACTGCAGCTGAGGGAAAAAGCAGGCACTTGCTAGGAGCTTACATTCTCTGGGGAGAAGCAGTGTCCCACTTTGAGAATAGGGGTAGAGTACCTTCACATCACGTCAGGCAGCACTTGGAGGCTGTAGCAGCAGGTATGAGGACATTCATAGTCCCAAATGGTTTTGTGGATGTGGAGAAGTAGACTCCATCTTACTTCCTTGCATCTCGCTTATAAAGTGATGGAGGCTAAGGGTTAAATCCAGAGGGAGTTCCGTCCAGAATGCAAGGTCCCAACTAACATCTTGTATTGTGGTACTTTTTAGTACCCCACAAAAGTGCACACAAACATCTTCTTAAATTCAAATGCAAATTGTGATTTTATCTATTTCCTTAGCAGTAGGCAATATTTTAGCACAATATGTTCACACTTCCAGAAAGTTTCATTTAATTCAGATCCGCAATGGAACACCTGTAACTGAATGAAAACCAAAGTGAAGAAATTACATGGTATTTTTCAACAGGCCCCTACACATTAACAGAAAATTCCAGCTATTTTTGCAGCATCTGTTAATATTTGTATTCAATATAGATGTACAATGTCTCAATGAATGTGAATAATAGTAGTCTAACTACAGATGAAGTCCTCAATATTGATATACATTCAAAGTAGAATTTAATTAATTTTTTTCCTTTCATTCTTGTTGTATTTGTTGTCCTTTAGGACAAGCTTGTAAGGCAGCAAGCTTGTGTAGAAGTATTTTTAAGGATAACTTCAAGGGAACATTTGGAAGGAGAAATCTTACAAATGAATAAATGTTTAATTACTACTGGGCAACAGGAAGAATGATATTTCCTAGGTTTCACTGTGGAAGTGGAAGCATTGGGTCATTGGAAAAAAAATGTGATACACTGCAAGCAGTCAGAGAAAACTGAAAATAAAGAATGATGCAAAAATATTCTCACAGGGCTGCAGAAAAAAAGATGAAACCAAAGAAAAGTGGGAAGGAAAGAGTTGTAGCAACAGGGATACACATCCTGTAGAAGAGAAGAATAATGCATATAAAAATCATTGGTCTATTAGTCGTGTTAACATTTAGGGGTGTGAAGATGCAAAGAAAGAAAAAGTTCCCCTAATCCTCAGAGCCTTCGGGAGGCTTACTCTAGCTATGTCAGGAACATTTCTCTCAGTCTCCGCTTTGAATGGTATTACGTAATGACAAAGAAATGCGTTTGTAGGCAGCAGAAAAGGTGAGATTGCAGGTGTCAGCAAGGGTAATAAAAAATCAGATAGATCTGATCATGTGTAAATTGGGTTTGCTCTTTTTATTTTTCAGGGTAATGAAATTTACTTCAAGAAATGATTATATATGACCACTGGGATCTACTTCATAAAGTTCTAGTAGCATTTAAGTAGACAGATAACATAATGCAAGAACCTAACTGTCATGTGCCTAAAGCAAAAATATGTTATTTTTATTTGACACAGAGTTTTTCAATGTTTTTCTTAGCTATCTGTAGTTTTAGCTGCAAATAAGTCTCTGACAATAGAGGAGACATAGGAGAGGAAGTACTGTCAGTGTTCAGTCTTCTGGGAGCATGGGTGTATGTAGTTCATGAGGCAGATATCTTAACCACAACATCACCTTTGGGCATTTTTCTATTTGAATCTGCATCCTCACACCTTGGGGAAACCGGAAACAGGACTGAAGCGAGAACCCAGCAGTTCCTCAGCTTTGCTCTCTGTCGCTCTCTCCCTCTCTCTCTTTCTCTCTCTGGTCTCAGAGAAAGTCTGAAGTAGGTTAGCACTCAGTGCCTGCACAAGGGAGGAAATTGAAATGCTGATATAAGGAGTAGCTTGGGAGAAGATGGAGGAGCTATAACCGGGACAAAATTGCCCGGCCATGATGAGAAGGAGAGACATATCTACTTGGACACAGGGGAGTTCCTCCACTAGCCAATCACTGAGGCGTGTTGCCATCCTTTATTCTTCATTCCAGTCTTGGTTTAGTGTCAGCATCAGTCTTATGAATACTTTTTTTTCCCCTTTTTCTTTGCTTGTTGTATCCACATAGCCTACAAAATTGCATTGCCACACTGGGGTATACTGGTTTGTGAGTGTAGGGATTTAATACACTGCAGAATGAAATGGGCATCCTCCTGCCTCTGCCCGCTCTGTTCTTATAAGAGATTACTCCAGGGACTTTGATCGAGCAACAAGAATTCAAGCTGCATCTTGGTTGGCTCACGCCCTGTAAACAGGACGCAACACACACACAAGTGCACAAAATACGCAAATACGTGCACACCAAGCACGACCATCTTACTGTAGTATGTTCAGGCTAAGCCATAATCTACCTCTCTCCCCGGCAGTTCTTTTATTATAGTGCTCCCTTGTGGCATATCTTCTGTATTTATTTTGTCACATTGCATGACTCTCACCATACTGTTGTGCAAGCACTGTACCTATGGCACAATAGATATAAGCATAATGTCGTTTTTTTATAATTTGAAGTTCATAGTTCCAAATTTATACTAAGGTGTATCATAACCACTGTTTAAATTGGTTAACAAATAACAATGTACACTTCCAGGCAATCCACATCTCAAAAGCCATTTGATCAGTGTTTGAAAGACACATGCTGAGATCTGTTGACAGTTATGTTTAAGCTCTGGCTGCGTAGCAAATAGCTTGTTCTTTTGGAACAAAGGGAAAGAGACATGGGAGAGTGACGAAGACAGTCCCAATTCAAAACCCATAACATGTGGCAGGTCTGACTCTTATCAGTATGTTCTTTTAAGGGTTGTCAGTACTGAATATTTGCTACAATGCCAGGCCTCTCTTCTATGAAATATTATAGGCAGTTGTGTTAGGAGCAAGAGAAAATGCTCATTTGTCTTGATGTTGCTGTGGTAAATTAATTTATTTTATTTTTACTTACGAATAAAGCTACATATCAAATGGTAAACACATCAAGGTCAAGATCGTATAAAATACTTGTTATCAGTATTTTCATAATCATTAAGTTATCTATGAAAATACTCATATCAAACCGGTTTATTCCAACTTTGTGATGGTGGCAATGAGCAGTGTAAAGGTGTAAAAGTGTGTAAAATATCACAACTAGATGTCAGTAAAATTCAATTTTCTTTAAAGCAGATCTAACAGCGTTGAACTTGCAAATAAACTCATATAATTTAAAAATACGATCAAACTGCTTATCAGAGGCAAAGTTTGATTTTTTTTCAAGGCACTCAAACCTAACATTAGGCTGGAGAGGATGAGGTGGAAATGAGAGACAGTGGTGGAGGAGGACAAAACATTACATGATAACTTAAAGAGTTGATGAAAATATGTTTGCACAAATATTGAATCGTCATGTAGTTTGAATGAGCTATTTGTGAAATTTAAAGTAACTTATAAGTAACTTATAAGATGTACTATGTAGCCAAACTCTAGACACATACTTAAAACCAAATTAGACAGAACAGTGATGACCGTCTCAGCCACTGTATTCAAGATGATGGGGCAATATGGTGGCTTCAACAAAGCATTCATTCATTGCATTCATTCTAAATTTGTGAAAACACATCAATTTCTTGGAAGACGTACTTACACATCAATCAGTGCACTTTTATGAGTAAACATTCTTTTTTTCTATTAAATAACCTCAAAATATTACTTACTGCACCTTTAAATCTCAAGGCAATCCAAAGAAGTTGATTATGATATAAATACTTAACCATGTACTTAATCCCCAAGAAAATCACGAGGTTTTACCTTTAATGTGATATGCCTAGAACGTAGACAGTCTATGTTGCACTTTAATCTTGCATGGTCAGGCCTAGCTAATCCGAATTTGCCCTCCAACTATTGAAGGATTTATGTCTATAAATTGGCACAACATGCCCTATTTACTTTTATCGAATATCTCTTCCCTAAAGACAGCTGTGAGTGCTGTGAGCAGCTTTGTCTCAAGACTCTGTCAGACTTTGACCCTTTTGCCTCTCTCTGATCACCACTGGGCAATATCAGAGCAGACTATTTTCAAAACATTTCCCTATGGAGCCTCTTAAGGAAGAGGACAGTGAAAGCAGAGGTTGTCGACCCTTTGCCCCTTTGTCTGACCAAACTCTGAACTAGCTGACTGGGGCCTAGGCAAATATAATGAGACTTTATCATTCTAGAGCTTATCTTGCTGCAGAATTTTCTGTTTCTCCGTGACCAAACATCAGCTGTTGGCAAGTTAGACTTGTTGCTGCCAGTGTGCAATTGGCATCCAGCGAGGACGACATGAGCCGTTGCTAATATTTCATGAAAACACTGGTTGCTGAAGAACTGGTGTATGTGCAGTCGGGTCACTTCAGTATTCAGTAACCTAATAAGAGTAAAACAACAATCTTGACATTTATTTTGATAGAACTCGATTATAGTACATAAACTCTTTTGCTTTATTGTTCAAAATTACAAGTCACCTAGGGCGTGTGGGCAGGTAGAAAATGATGCACTAGGAACAGAGATTAAATGGGTTTGTGGGTGTTAAGGTTAATTACCACTACTATTCTGAGATACTGACCGTGATCAAAAGCAATGTGGAGAGGATACAGATACAGAGGACATAAATTCACACATACAAAGTATGTGTGTGTGTGGAAACACTAACCCCATGGGAGTGTATAAGTAAGCAGCCTGATCAACAGTTAAAGAAAAGGCCTCTTTGTAGAGGGAGAGACCATTTTAAATGGACTCCACACAAATGGCCTGTAAGAAGATTAAACCCTGTCCAGCTGGGAGAAGGCTCAATGTCCTTCCCTGCAGGATCAACACATTAAAAAAAAAATCATCTTCCCATGGGTCCCTTCACTGATTGGTTCTCACACAGCACACCCTTACTAGTGCTTTCTGTTTACCATTTCAGTCCAAATGCTACATGTTGTGCACTTAGCCTTGGTTTTCACCTTGGTGTGTACTTTTATAGCTGTGCAGTCTAAATGGATAAATACTGACATACATACCAACTGAGCTCAGTAGGATAAGGATCACTTATATGCATTTACAATACTGTCAACTCACCCAGGCAGAATGATACGACATAAATAAGAAAAACACATACAACAAATGAAAAATATTCTCTCAACCATGTATCCTGTGCATCCTGTGTACTTTTAATATTGGAATAAAATACAGTGTTATTTAGTGTGTATCGATTAAGTAGTGTCATCAGCTATAATGCAAAACTTCTGCGCATCACATCAGCTCATCCATAGTACTTTTGTTTTTAAAAGGTTTTTTTTGTTTTGTTTTTTTTAATGCATGCTCAAATCCCACTTTATGCACAGCCAAAAACTTGAAGAAAAATTTGAAGGCTGAAGCATGACTCAGGTTGGAGTTAAATATGAATGCAAATGAAGCATGAGTCATTTTGGGGCAAGTGAAGACAGCTGCACTGATTAAAACTGAAACAAATTAGTTACATTGGATGGACAAGACTTAAAATATGGCAGACAGTGTCAGATGTATAGTGTTGTGAAAAGTATTTGCCCTCTTCTTGATTTCTTCTTTTTTTGCATATTTGTCACATTTAAATGTTACGGAACATCAAACAAAATTTAATATCAGTCAAAGATAACCTGAGTAAAAACAAAATGCAGTTTTTAAATGATGATTTCATTCATTAAGGGGGAAAATATCCAAACCTATTTGGGGCTGTGTGGAAAAAGTAATTGTACCCTAAACCTAATGACTGTTTGTGTCACCCTTGACAGCAACAACTGCAATCAAGCATTTGTGAATTTTCACTCAACCTACTTTTCAGAATATCTCCAAAAGTTGAATCTGTTCATCTGGACGTAGCGTTTTGTGGGAGAAACGTTTCGTCACTCATCCAAGTGACTTCTTCAGTCTCAGCTGACTGCAGGTTTCCCCAAACCTTATAAACAGTACATTTGCATAATGACTGAAACCAGCCCACTGAAGGAACAATGGGCTGTGAGGTCAGTTCCTTAATCATAATTATGCAAATTCCCATGACCATTGATCAACAATCACTGACCAAAACCCACTGATCAAAGAACACTGATCAATGGCCATGAGTACCATTCACAGAGAGTTGGGGAATGGCTGCAATCACAGCGTTGTAAGATGGCGAAAGATGTACCCTTAGGCCCCTCCTCGATTCAGAGATGGTCTTTCCTTTTCACGTAAATGGCCTCCTTGACTCAGCGCTCAAACCAGTGTTCCTCCCTGTCCAGGATGTGTACATCCTCATCATTGAAAGAGTGTCCACTGGCCTGTAGGTGTAAATAAACTGCAGAGTCCTGGCCTGACGAGGTTGCTCTTCTGTGTTGTGCCATCCGCTTCGCTAGAGGTTGTTTGGTTTCCCGATGTATAAATCCTGGCAATCCTCCTGGCACTTAACAGCGTACACTATGTTACTCTGTTTGTGTCGGGGACCCGATCCTTGGGTGGACCAGTTTTTGGCGCAGCGTGTTTTGGGGTTTAAAAGCCACAGAGACCCAGTGTTTAGAAAAATGCGTCTCAGCTGCTCCGATACTCCTGACACATATGGGATCACTACAGGTTTTCGCCTGGGCAGCGGTTGTCCTTCTCTCCTGGATCGGCTGGAGCTTTCTTTAGGTGCCTTCCCAGCTTTGACAAAAGTCCAGCTGGGATAACCACATTTACTCAGGGCCTTCTTGATGTGCTGTTCTTCTGCCTCCCTGGCCGCTGTGTCAGTGGGGATGGTGTTCGCTCTGTGTTGTAGCGTCCTGATGACACCCAGTTTGTGCTCCAGTGGATGATGAGAGTCAAACCTTAGATACTGATCCGTATGTGTAGGTTTACGGTACACGTCAGCTTTTAGATGTCCCCCATTACTGATGGAAATCTCACAGTCTAAGAAGGCTAACCTGCCACTTTTCATATCCTCCCTGGTGAATTTGATGTGTTGGTCCACCGAGTTAATGTGATCCGTGAAATGTAGTACGTCCTGAGATTTGATTTTCACCCAGTACTCATGGCCATTGATCAGTGGTCTTTGATCAGTGGGTTTTGGTCAGTGATTGTTGATCAATGGTCATGGGAATTTGCATAATTATGATTAAGGAACTGACCTCACAGCCCATTGTTCCTTCAGTGGGCTGGTTTCAGTCATTATGCAAATGTACTGTTTATAAGGTTTGAGGAAACCTGCAGTCAGCTGAGACTGAAGAAGTCACTTGGATGAGTGACGAAACGTTTCTCCCACAAAACGCTACGTCCAGATGAACAGATTCAACTTTTGGAGATTTACTTTCCTGGATGATTGAGAATGCATCAAGACGATACTTTTCAGAATAGTTTTAATTTAGTCATACTGGAGTGTTTAAGTATGATCAGCATGTTTAAAATCATGCTAGAACATCTCACATGAGATATTAGTCCCGACATTGACAAGATCACTCCCAAACCTTCATTTTGGGTTAGAAGTTTTTGGAGTTAGGAGTTAGGAGGTGGTCTTGCTGGTGTGTTTTTGGTCATTGGCCTGCTTCATAACCCAAGTGCACTTGAGCTTCAGGGCACAAATTGATTGCTGGACATTCTCCTTCAGGATTTTCTGGTAGAGAACACAGTTCATTGGTTCCATCAATTACGACAAGTCCTCCAGGTACTGAAGCAGCAATAGTAATAGCAGATCATTACACTGCCACACCAGCATCATGTGTGACTGTTGGCATGAGTTTTTTTTAATTAAATTCTGTTTTAGTTTTCACAGGGATGAAATAGAGGACAAGCACTTTTGTCTCATCAGTCCACAGAATATTTTCCAAAAGACTTGGGGATGATCAAAATGGGTTTTTTTTGTTTGTTTTTGTTTTTTTCGGGGGGTGGGATGGGGCGGTTGGGGTGCCAGACACTGATCTTAGCTGAGGCAAGGGAAGCATGTGGTTCATTAGATGTTCATTAGATGTTGTTCTGGGTACTTTTGTATCTCCTGGGTGAATTGCCAACCACTCCTGGAAAGTTCAAAGTTTTATTGACAATGGCTCCCACCATGGATGCTGAAGTCCTAAAACCTTGGGAATGGTTTCACAGCCCTTTCCAGACTGATAGATGTCAATGAATTCATGATTTAACAAGTGAGGCGTTTACTTTTTCACACAGGACCAGGCAGTTTTCCCCCCTTAATAAATGCAATCATTATTTGTATGACTAATATCCAAAAAAAACTAACGGGGCAGATAATTTTTTCACGGCACTGTATATTAGCAGTGGATTGGTACAGAGAGCCACACTTTTTAGTATCACTGAAGTGAGAGAAAAGATGGTTGCTCTGAGATCAAGGCCATAGCTGGTGGGGTTGTTTCACCACTGAGGAATTGTTGCAGAGTGTTGGGAATGACTGTGGGCTATGCTTTGCTGACGCAAGAGCAAGAATGTCTCGATTGTGCTAAAATTGTGCTCACCTGTCCCCAGAGTCCATTGTTAGTTGAATTCAGGTTGTGGCTGTGTTGGATTTTACATCAGCACTGGATTTAAAAGCAGCAGTGGGATTTGACAGTTAATCCACCCCAGCATGATCAAAAGATAAAATTCACATTGAAAATACATGTGTAACCACGGCTCCAGTAATGTTACTTAAAAGGTAAAACTGTCATCTGCAATGTATTTCTACATATATTAACATTACTCTTTCACCCATTCAGTAGAAAATGTATGTATATTCAAGCAGAGTATAGACATTCCATGCACATACCCTACGCTATTCACACACACAGTTCATAGAGGGCAGATATAAATGCATTCACCATCAGCATCATTATTACACCCTCAGTCACTCACACAAGCCACACCCTTACACACACAATTATTGCCCATGCTTAACACAGAGTAAGAGCTTTTATTACATGTAAGACAGAGTGAAAGAGTGAGTGACATCAGGCACCCAGTATTCACCCTCCTCTCTCTGGCAATCTGTTCTTACCTAATTATTTGGGGGGTTGGGGTTGAGATCTACCTTAATTTGCAACTATGCAGTATGCAATTAATCAAGGCCCATGCTAACTGACAGCCTTAATGGACGCACTCAGCTCCTCTGTGATTGTCTGCTTGCTGCCTGTTCCTTCAGTGCATAGCTTCAGAAGTCAGACAAGCATATCCTTCAAGAGCGGCTACACATACAAGGACACTTCCCCTGAATTGAACGGTGGGGTGGAGTGCTGAATGAGTACATTCATCTTTGCTTACCCACACCCACCTCACAGTTGCACTGTGGTAATAACTGTGTTAGAAATATCAGCCTTTGATACCTTTGCAGAAAGGTTCATACCTAACTGATGGTTAGAATCTGGTTCGAGTAAAAATAATGTACTTTTTTGCTACTTGAATGAATGCTGTATGATTATGTAAAAGGGTAAAGCAAGTAATATCAAGACAAAGGCAAGTATGTGTGCTTTTAAGGTTTTCAAATAGTCCTACAGCACTTAAGATTTCGACTGCACTCAGATGGAGAGTGAGGATGTTGCCTGAGGTGCAATGCGATGACAGAGATGTGGCTCCATTTTCACTTGGAAAAGAACTTTTCAGAGCAAGTCTGCATTCTCCAGACGGCCTGCCTTCTATAAAGATGTGATGGAGTGTTACATAAAGCATTAGTTCTTAAAGTCGAGGGCACAATTCAAGTGTATTACAACTCCAGGGGAACCTTTTTAATTCTGTATCTCTGACTTTGGGAGTGTACGGCTCATTATGACAATTAAGCATCAGAGCCCCTCTAATATATAGTCCTACACATGTGTTATGTTTTGCTTTTTCCCTTTTTTTCCCTTTTATATATCAGTCAAATACCTTTCTACCATCCTGCACCCCATCCACTCCTGATATACCGCTCTTCAATCAGGGAATAAAAATGTAGCAATGTAGTAATGTATGTGGGAAAACCTTGTGGCAGTTTCTGACCTGAGAAATGGTCCTCCGCCACACTAGGTAACATTTGAGGCCTTCTATGTCATTTCACATCTTTAGTGGGAACACAATGTTTTGGGTTTTTACATGGTTAAGTGCGTCAGTCTGAGTTTAAATCCAAACCAAGAATCATGTAAATTGCCTCTCCACCTTTTACTTTTCTTCATCTACAAAAGGCAAAAAACTGAATAAAAAACTCTAAAAGAAAATATAAGAAAAAAGCAGTAAAGAAATTGCACATCCACATTCAATTGGGATAAATTTAGAGCCATTCTCGTAAGATTGCAAGTTGCAATCAGAATTACTTTAAGGAAGAAGCATATCTTTTTATGTGCCTCAGTGAACACTGCTGTGGACCAAGATAGAACTCAGCCATAGTTATCATTGTCTTTTTCAATCATTGTTTCTGCTTTATGGGCCCATAGGCAACTTTAATAGCAAATTACTGAGAGTACATGAAGATGAGTTGTTATACTGACAGCAGAAACAATGTCCAAAATGAAAGACGGGGGAGACACAACATGTGATGATGCATTACAGAAAGCAGCCTCAGTATTTTTGTTGTTTTCAACAAGAATGTTGTGAAAGAATTTAGACAACAAAGTACCAAAAAATCCCACAAAATGACAGGAGGTCTAAATAGGATCTGTAAACCTTTAGTTAATGTCTTTTACTTGTATTTTTTAAATTGGAAAATACATGTATACATTGAAAAAATCTGGATGTTTCTCAAAGATGGAAGTCCAGATAAGTTTTATGCATGTGACAAAACAAATCGTTATTTCTATATATAAATAATTTGAAACACGTGATTTACGCTACAAATTAGTTGAGAAAGGTTTGGTATACATGTGAGTAGACCACACTCATTAAAGAATGAATTTGTGCTGCTGAAAACCCAGTCTTTGTAGAGAAAAACTCAATATTGTTCCCATATTGAGTAGACATCCATGAATAGTAATTATGTGAAATCATACGACTTCTTCTTCAGGCTATTTAAATATTCTGCTACTCTGTCATGCTGTTATTGTTTTCCCGCTTATGAATAGGATGCTTCCTGGCAATGAATACTCAGAGAGAGTTTAGCCTTAGAGTTATTGTGTACTACAGTGTTTGACCCTAAGAACAAATATAATTGCTTGCGTATGGAATTTCTTGCTGAAGGCTTTTGATGTTTACTGTAATGACTCACGCACAGGCTGCTAGAGATAGTTGCTGGAGTAATGCATTTAAGTTTTTAATATAATTGCATAAATGTCCTTCTATGCTATTTTGTCAGCTCAAGTTGCTGCAAGTACCGAACAGCACATGGGACATGCTAATCCAACTTCAGCAGCGTTGCTTGAGATACCTGTGACCACAAGTTTGCAAAAACTGCTACTCCCGATAATATGTGTCTCAGTCTTTTTGGTCTAACACCCAGTAGGAAATGCTCCAGGCTTGGGGTGACCAAATACTAACCTTTGACTTCTCTGTACTTTACCTCTGACTGTGAATAAATGATTCTAAAGGGCCCCATCCCAGAGGATTAATGCGCTCAGCAAGGCTTCAAGCTGTTCACTGAGAACAGACAGAGTGAAAAATGTGCTACTGACTCTATACAGTACAGTGCTACAGTGACAGTAAGTGTTAGAACAGCACAGTTAGGAATCCTGTTGCTTTTGTCACTCAAGAATCAGCTCTGTGTTAAGGGCATTAGAGGGACTGTAGTTAGTGTCAAAGTGAGATTAAACATAATTTGCAGAACTGTGAAGTAATGAATCATAATTATCAAGTTGGATAATGGCTACTCACGCAATTTACTCTGGTAAAGGTCAATTTAAAAAAACATATTCACTGGGCATTTCATTAGTTACACCTTACTAGTGCTGGATTTAACCATCTTTTGCCTTCAGAACTGTCTTAATTCTTCAGTTCTACAGAAATTTTGGTCCATACTGGCATAACAACATTATGCAGTTTCTGCAGATCTACTGGCTGCACGTGATGATGTGGGCTTTGTGAAATAGCTTGTTATCCTGCTGGAACCAACCATCAAAAGATGGGTACACGGTGGTCAGAATAGAATAGAATAGAATAGAATAGAATAATCCTTTAATTGCCCCACAAGGGAAAATTTGGTTGTAACAGCAGCAAAAAAATAAAAAAATAAAGGAACGGAAAGGATCACCAACAATATGTGTGGTGCTGTGGTGGTAAAACGATGCTCAACTGGTACAAAGGGGAGCAAAGTATGCTATAAAAATATCCCCCAAATCACCATTACACCAACAGGAGCTTGAACTGCTGCAGCATGGCAGAATGAATCCATGCTTTCATGTTAATTACACCAACTTCTGACCCTACCATCTAAATGTAGAAATTGAGACTCCAATTTTTGTATTGTCCAGTTTTCTATTCTACTTTGGCGAGTCTGTGAAATCATAGCGTTTCAATTACAAGGTTTGACATGCTGTGGATTCAGAGATGCACAACATAACTTGGTTGTAATAAGTGGTTATCTGAGTTGCGATGCCTTCCTATCAACTTGAAGCAGTCTGGCATTCTCCTCGGACTGGTATCATCATAGCAGTTTCACACAGAGAATTACCATTCACTGGACGTTTTCTCTTTCTTGGACCATTCTCTGTAAACCATAAAAAACTTTCTGTGATAAAATCCCATTAGATCAGCAGTTTCTGAAATACCCAGCCCAGACCATCTAGTACCTCTGACCATGCCATGTTACTTAAAAAAAAAGTCTTTGTTCATTAATCGTGAATCCCCTACCAGAGGTCCTGTGCAGTATCTCCTCTGTTCCTAGAACTGCGCTCTCCTAGACAGATATCTCAGATGTCATACCTGGGATCTGCTGGAGCCACCCACCCAGTTTGGGGGTCACTGCCCAAAGTACTCTGATTACAATGGGGACCACATTTCCCTTCACCTTTCAGATTTCATCTAACTCCTCTCTAAGCCCCTGGTATTTTTCTAGCTTCTCATGTTCTTTCTTCCTTATGTTGCTATCAGTAGGTATAGCTATATCTGTCACTTCAGCCTTCTTCCTCTGATTGTCCACCACCACTATATCTAGAAGTCCAACAGGATCTTAGTTTGGTCATTCTCAACCATCCGAGGGACATTAACCCATTTTGACCTCGGGACTCCAGGCCATACTCGGCAAAGATGTTTCCGCATACTGTGCCAGCCACTTGGTTATGGAAAGCAAATTATTTTTGCTCCCTACATGTTGAAAAATTATTTTACATCTTTACCAGCAACACCCCCAAATAATATTCCTTACAATTATGTTGTCAAACAGACCACAAAAAAATTAGTAGTACATTTAATTTTTAATAAAATTAATCTCTATTTCATTTGAAATAATAGGATCAAACACAACATTTTACCTCAGAATATTTATGCTCAGTGCGTTAAGACTTATTCAGGCAAGCAGTACAAGCTGGGTAGTAGGTCACCACTAGGACATGTCCACCTGGGAACACAGACACACTCACATTTCATGGAGAAGAAGAAGCTAGAAAGCACTTTCAGTAAACTCCCAGTAAACATTTACAGTTGTCCATTCATCAAATGCCAGAGAAGAGTTTATTTGTTTGCATGGTACAGTTGATAAATTTCCAAGCTAAAGAAAGGTGATCCATCCATGGGGCAAAACATTTTACACCGAGGTTGAGTCAGTGATGTATCTCTGACCACAGTTGTTTCATGGGACATCAAACTTCAGAATTGCTTCTTCACAACTGAAATGTGAATAGCTGGAAGGAAACCAACCGGATATTAAACATTAAATAATTTTAGTGTGAAATTGCCATTTTCTGTTTTCTTCTACATTTTGCCATCTATCATCTTCCCAATGTCTGCCTGTTATTGTCAGATTTGATTCCAAACAAAATGGATGCGGTTGATATGCTTTCATATTCTGATAAATTTTCCAGCAGGAAGATAAATAGTCCAGATATGTTTGTGCTTGTACAAGCATTTTGCAGGGCTAGCACATTTGTCAAGTGCTGCTGACACTGTAGTGGAGGAGTCCTCATGGATCACTTGGTATCCAGGAAGAATGTAGGCTAGAACATACGCACAGAGTCATTTTAAATGGAGACATTCTCGTATGCCTTTAAATAGAGCATTAGACCACACTGCTATGTCAAACACGTTACATGTATTATCTATCCCAGTCTGTGCAAGTGTTGTTTGTGATCTGATTACCACCCACAAGGGGTGCCATAGAGTCAGAGGTGAATTATGGGGTGTCAGCAGAAAAGACAGGGGGGTTTTTTTAGGTTTTTTTTCCCTGATAGTTTTATGTGAAATGAATATGAATTTCCTCCGCTCTCCCCTACTGCTCTCTTTTTTTGTGCTGGTAAAGTAGACCCTTGGAGGCTGAGAGCATTGTTTAACTGTGGGGCCTAATTAAGCACAGGAGTGAAATATCAGAGTCGGATCTGAGACGAGTACGGATGGGGATGCTAACAGAATAAAGGGCTGGGTGTGTATGTGAAAGCCTCTGTCCATAGAACTGAGTATGCATTCCACTAGGCATAGCATCACAATCATCAGGTTGTGGTTCAGCATTCCTACAGCTTGAAGTCCTAGTTTGTATTCTTGTCCACTTCTTGATCAAAAATCCCAAATGGACAGTCCTCTGCAGCTATCACTTTGGGAGTAAGGCTGGTTGGAGTTAATTAAATCTGAGCTAAGTGAAGCGGCAGAGCTGGGTAGGAGGTAATGGTTACCCATCTTCAGCTAGGACTGTAGAGCGTCCTGACCAATGAGAAAGCAGGAATGATGCACTGCCTCACAACGGCACAGCCAAATAGTTAAAGAGGACAAGAGCAACATGCCGTTAAATTGAATGGGAAAGATCTTTAAGGCAGGGTGCAGCTCTCAGGCAGTGGGCAGAGCCGATAATTTCAACGTCTGCTAATCACACAAATGCCACTGAGTGCCAACAGTACCTGAACCTGATGTTTTCATATTTTTGTATCTCAGCTGGAAATATTTAGTTGTTTTGTTGTGCCTCTAAAGTCAGTCATAAAACCCTAAATGAAACAGACTTGCTGATTTAATGAGAAAGCACAGCACTCACTAATAGGAAAAAGTCAAGGAATTTTATAAACAGATTTATCATGTGTGCATTTTCAATGTTGCAATTTCTTCAGTATCTCTTTATAATTGTTATAATTATAATTAAAATTACTGGTGCAGGAAACTAAGCAGAAAAATTACAAGTTGTATGTATGAAACAGGAGACTCCTTTCGAAAGCATCTCCTGGAGCTTAGCTTCATCGTTAATGTTTTGTATGTGAGCGAAAGTAGAAACATCTATAGTTATATCTGCTTCATACATAGGTGAACAAGGAAATGATGTCTCAGTCAAATATATATAAAAGTCTTTTGCTTTTAATCACTATACCATGCATGCAATCCATTAGTTACATTTAATTATTGTAACAAATTAAACCGCATTAATATTATAAGCCCACTTGCATTACACTGACTGTGCGATAGCAATAAGTTCACCTTTCAAAGTGCCTTTCCATTGTTGATTTAAAGAATTAAGCTCATACCAGTTTCTACTCCCAGTTTATGTTTATTGTTTGCTTACATCATGTCAAGGACATGAAGTCTCTCTTGTCAGAGCTGATTGTACCATTCTAATAATCATGAGGTCTCATCTTACTAGCTGAGCATTAGTTCGTTTACTGACTTCACCTGAATGTGGAAAAACACCACACACGCTTTGAATTTTCTCACTGCTACAGAGTAATGAGGAGAGCTTTTTGGGACAAGCTTTCACAAAAGAACTCCTTAACATTTTAAGGTTTTTGAGTTTCTCTTGTGTCACAGTGACATTTCCAGAGAAGGGTCGCGGGTGGATGAGTGCATCTTTCACTGCCGACCTAATCTTATCTGTAGGAGTGAATACTGCACAATGTTCCCTGCCACAGCCGATGGAATCACATTCAGCAGGGGCACTAGGACCAGCAAATTGAGGTTCATTTTTATCACAGTTTATATTACAATGTGTTATTATTCCTACGCTATTATGGGCAAAAGGTAACAGTCGTCCACGTCTCAGATTTAGAGTTTGGACAATCTGAGAATGATGTGGTTTGCTCAGGACTTTGCTCATGTGGTTAAACACTTGACTGCAAGGATACACTTTGGATCCAATGAGAGGTTTCTTGTTTGTTCCAGTACAGAAATAGAGAGAGAGGCATTCCTCTTTTGGACCATTACAGATCTTTGTAATAGTCAAGAGGTCGATGAAAAAAAGGCAAAGAACGAGAGTGTCAAAGTGGTCTTGCCTCGAGGAGCGAGAACAAGGGCTTGGAGCAGAAGATGATGATGAAGGAAGGTGTGATCCAATGACTGCTGAGAGCAAATCTACAGGTCTGAACAGTGGCCACTGTGTTGTCGGACAGGTAGCTTTTGAAAATTAGATTTCTTTCTTTTTTTTTGCAGATGGAAGGAGGTGTTATATCTCATAGGGGACAGGATGTCATGGAGGAGGAATGTATTTTTTTTTCTTTCCTCTAGCTTGTGGGAAACATCCACCTGGAAGTGACAGTTAGGCATGCAGCAATGCATTGTTGAATCTGACTGTGTGAGACATGATAACTAAGCAGCAGCATTGCAAAGTGAGCGTAGAAGGGGGCTAAAGGCAATGCTCTGAAGAATTTTTTGCTTCAATTCGTGCTGCACCCTAAGTTTTTTCAGACTTCTGGCTGTGTTTGTGCATACACAGGCCAATATTGTGAATAAAGGAAATATTGATTTATGGCTGATTTATATCAGATGTTGCCTATAATAGAAATGAAAATGTAGTTTTCCTTAACAGCATTTATATAATCACCAGTTAACATCTGTAAGCCTCACTTTTGGGAGCTGATAAAAGATAAATATGAATTTCATTAACAGTGGAGAAAAACCTTTCATTTGTAGGTTTTATTCATAATAAACGCATTACAGGGAACCTGTCCTTACGCACATATTTTTTTCATTTGTGAGTTAACTAAATTACAAATATGCATGAGATTGCTTAGACCTGAAAGCTGTTATAGATCATTGATTATCCATGATTTAAAAAAAAACTTTTGAGTATTTTTCTTTTAAACTGTAAAATGTGCTGCATCTATTTTGATGATTTTTAGGTATGCTATGGTGGGCTCATGGGAAATCAAAGTGCATTGAAGCCCAAGATTTAAAAACAAAGTAACACTGCAAATATTTACAACAGTAAATATTTTTGCTGATCGGTCTACATAAAAATAAGTGTCTCACAGACACATGCTTTGGAAAGTAAAAGAGTAAGGGAAGACTGGAAGTGAGCCAAACCACTGTAAGGTACATTATGGATGTCCATATTTCAAATGTTGTTTTCCATCTATATTTAAACCAAAAGATGTCACCATATGTCATATTTAACAATACACAGCTATATACTACTGATACACTAAGGTGACCAAAACTGTTTTTTAAACAAAAAGTAACCTGAATGTTTGCGTCCATGTAAACATATCCATGGCTCAAAGGGTGACATAGCATGTCAATGGGCAGTTCAGCATCTTCTCAATTAACTGGGTTCTACCTTCTTTCTCTATGATACCCCTATGATACATATGAACAATGTCTTTTCTATCAGCCATTTAAGTACACTGGACTGGTTTCACCCTTCCTTCTCTTCATGAATGTGTATCCCATCTTTCTTACTCGGCCTCACACCCGTGCTGGGTCTCTACAGCATGCCTTAAATTTCCAGTGTCCTTTTCTGTATTTGCTAGTGTTGGGTATAGGCCCACATTCATCATGACTAATTGTGACTTCCATAATTAGATACCAACTTGCTGTTTTCTGTGTTCTTTTTAACATAACACATTTAGGTTTTAAAGAAATTAAACATCCCATAAATATCCCATCTGCCTCTGTGCTAGTCACTTTGCAGCCACATGCAGAGTAGAGGGCAGATTTAACAGGTTTGTGTACTCACAATCTAAGAAACTGGATATTCCTGCAGGTATATTTTTTTTTTACAAGCTGTAACACGGTAGTAGTAATGTTTTCTACAACAGTGATACAGAGAGATGGGTTTTGCTTATAAAATAATGAATGACTAACCTATTGTCTATGTGATTCGGTTGACTTTTACTAAAGCAGGATTTTTTGTTTTATGGGGGTTTTTTGAGTTTGGGGTGGTTGGGTTTTTTCTCCATACAAATGACTATATCAGATTGTGTCTTATATACATTAGGGCTTCTTTCTAGATTTTTTTTAAAATATCTGTACATTTTGTTGTACTTGCAATGTATATAGCATCTATTTACATATAATCGATTTTTTAAAATATAATCTAGGGAATATTTGTGAAAATGGACCATATATGAAATACAGATCTCAATACTAGATCACAAAAGCAAAAGTGCTTGCTTTAACCAGTGATTACTGTAAATATTTATCTGAAGTCTAATTAGTCATCACCCCTGGTAGGCACTTTGTCCACGATTAAACAGGCATGTGGGATTATACTGTAGGTGGAAAATTTTGTTTATCTAAGGTACCGTGAGAAATGCAGAGCGTTGGATGTTGCATAGATTGTCAGTCAGCATCAGTTATTTTAGCAGTTGTTTATATTCAAGTGACAAAGCCTCTTGTGGCTAAAAGATTTGTGACTCTTGATTATGAAGAACAACGGATGAAATGCATTTTTAGAGATCCACAGTGTCTCCAGAGGAATCAGGTTGGGAAAGCAAACAAATCATCAGATTTTGATTAATGCTCAAGTCTTCTTGCTTACTTTTTAGATGGTGGTACTTATTTATTGCATACAATACATATGTTATATAAGATAAGGTTAATATACACAGATTGTGAAGTGCAATGCTTCATGCTGCATGTCATTTGGCCTGTGAGCAGCACTTATATTTAGACTAGACTGCACATTTAAAAAAAAATATTAGATGATATCAAATAATTCACACATACACATATATATATATATATGTGTGTGTGTGTGTGTGTGTGTGTGTGTGTGTGTGTGTGTGTGTGTGTGTGTATTTTAAAGCACTGATTAAATGAAAACAGTTTGTTTCTGTGGATGACTTCCTTCTGGCTCTTCCAGAATCATTTCCACTTTAGTGATTTAATGTAGATAATATGTAATTTTATTGCATAAAATTGTAATATACAGCTTTTATTTAACACTACTGTGTGAAGATACTTCCTCAGTCTGGTCAGTGAGCTTGTGTTCCACTGGAATCCTAGATACACACCGCCACCATGCCCTAACCAAACCTCTACAGCGTCTTGATATCTTCAGAACACAGTTTCTCATGCTTGCTACTGAGCCTTATCTTTAAAAAAATGTCATTAAATATTTATTTTGTGGCTGTTGACTGTGTCCTGCGTAATTTGGGGGCAAGACCTTGTCACAATTTACAAGAAGGTCTCGATTAAGAATAATTGTTCTGCTCCGGTGATATGACTGGAACCTTCACCATTTTCCTCTCCCCACCTGTTCATTTCATAGTTTACCATCCATGAATATTAAAAAAAAAACAAAAAAAAACATATCCCTCTGGGTATTTTTAAGGCTGACTTACTCAGTATATATGTGTGTGTGTGTGTGTGTGTGTGTGTGTGTGTGTGTGTGTGTGTGTGTGTGTGTGTGTGTGTGTGTATGTGTGTGATTTCAAAAGGCTATAATTATGGGTTTGCTAAAATAACAACCTTGCAGTAAATTTAAAAAAACGTGGCTGAATATAAAGGTTTACATACAAAACTTGCTCAGGAGTTCCCCTGCGGATGCATAGCATATGTTCATACCATAATCCAGTGTTTCCCAACCACTGTGCAGCAGCACATAGGTGTGCCGTGAGAAATAATCAGGTGTGCCATGGAAAATTATCTGGTTCTACGTGATTGGTACTCTAAGCGACCGGCAGAACAATTGCATTGTCTTCCACTAGAGGGCAGTACAACAACCTGCTCTAATTAAATCTGTTGCCAATTGCCAGTAAAACAGAAAAAGACGAAGAAGAAATTACATATTAATCATGCTGTGAGTGAGACAACACAGCAATAGATAAATATTTGAAAAGAAAACGTAGTCAATCTGACCTGAGTCCTGGAGAAAATTCTGACCCAGATGAAGGCCCTAGCATGAGCAGTGGTCAAAAGAAAGCAAAAAGTCTATACTGGGGACAGACCCAACCAATTCCGCTATGCCTGATGTGCAGGGAAAAATTATCAATATGCCTTTTGTGACATTTTTGTTTGGTGGTGTGCCGTGTGATTTTTCTAATGTGAAATATGTGCCGTGGCTCCAAAAGGTTGGGAAACGTTGCCATAATCAAACTCGTCCAATACGTTTGCAGGCATGTCTGGAGTCACTGGAGCCACTGGTGTTGTTATGCAACCTACTGGCAACCATGTGAAACTCACAATTCCCCTCTTTCAAACAATATGTTTTTTGATCGTTACCAGTGAATGCCTGCAGAATTAAAGGACTTCATACTTTTTTTTTTCAAAAATGAAAAACAAAGATAAATATTTATTTAATCTAATGGATATAAACATGAAGTGCGTAATTAACTATCAAGTCATGTAGGTAATAAAGTGAAGCGTTAGCAAATGTGAGATACGTGCTGGGAGGTGCAAACCAAACCTGAACGATAACACAAACAAAAGGAACCAGGAAAGAGGAGATTGCATAGGCAGTTGGAGCAGCACGAGTCAATAAGAATGCAGATTTAAATAGCTGTTCAGAGTAATGTGTTCACGTTTCCACCAGTCTCCCTCAGCTCTAACCAGGAACTTGCAAACCAGAACAGAAACAGCACCAACGGAAAAAGTGCAGCTGTGATAAAGGCAGGGTTCTGCGTTCATCATCTTTGGAAATTTCTAAACACTTTTGATGAGCTTTAAATAGCTCAGCATGCTTCAATAACTAAGTCAGTCTTTCATTAGTGTAGCTGAACTCAAAAATGAGAGACTGCATTTTTCAGCAACTGCACAGTGAGCGAAAATCTATTTGGTCAGATCATGCTGATGATTTCTGTAGCATTGCATCTAAATGGGAGAATAGTTACATTACAGCAGATTGCTAATGAGTACAGTCTGTGTTTAATGACGAAACATAGATCAATGAAATTGCCCTAATTGCATTATGCAAACTCTGTGCGGAAAAAATACCATCCAAGGTGAAGCTCATAATTAAAGACGAAGTAAAATCCTCACAATATCTTGTGCTTTCTTCAGGTAGAAACAGTCTCAGCTGGAAAGCAGAGCTAAAATGTCACTGGATGTCAAAGAAAAGGCCAAGAGCCTGTAAGTTCAGATGCTTTCAGGTCTTTTCTCTCCATTCTTCTCTTCATTTTGTGCACAGGCACCGACATTGTGGTTTGATTAAGAGCTCCCCAGGGTTTGGCAGAGGGAAGAGAATGTGTTTACTACAACAGTTTTATGCCATATACAATGTTCAGTTTGTGGTCCTGATTGAGCCCAGTAGGCCTATCGAGATTGCAGCCTCTGCTCTCTCTAATCCTCTGGGGGTTAATTAACCAGACTAGGTAACTAGCTAGCAGCTTCGGATTGCATTAGCAGGCAAACAGACCTATTGAATCTTCTTTGTTTGTTTCTAGTAGGTAGTGTTTTCAAAGTTTATTTGATTTTCCTTATTTGAAACTGCAATTTGAATGCAGACTGAATAACTGATGCAGATCTTTTAACTTTTATCAATTTCCACCAAGTCAGTTGCGGCACTGTTTTTTTTTCAGCTTCGATACACCTGAGAGATCTTTTTTTTTTGTTCAAGATAGAGGAAAACACACAAGATGAAACCAAGAATCCTGTTTTCTAAAGGACTGTTTGTGGCATATTGATATCAGTTGGCTACTCAATGAATTACTGGTAAGACATCTTTACTTCATATTTGTGTTTAAAACATAAGTTGTTAAGCAAAAGTCTCCAATCTGTATGGACTATTGGAGTAAATTTATATAAAGACTGTGTTTAAAAGTTATGTGTATTACTTACAATACACATAGCTCATGCTTGTAATCATACAAGCATCTAAACGGGCGCTTTTTTATGGATTAATATTTGAATATAATCTCTGAAAAAGAGGTGTGAGGGATCAGAGAAAGTCATACAGTGTCTTCATTCTTTTCAGTGTAATCCTCTTTTTTTCTGTTGTTGTTTTTTAGAGTGTGCGTGTTTACTTTCAATGACGTGATTAAAAACATTCTGCAGCCTAATTTAAATGCCTAGGGTCAAAAAATACTTTTTGGATTGCTCCCCTGGTTGCCTGAAATACTGCGATACTGTGAGATTGTCCCCCTCAGACAAATGTTTAATTTTGACTCACACACAGATGGGTGTAAATCCATGTCATCTTGTTAAATCTTTGCCAGTGACACCAGACTTTACAGAAGCATCCTGATGGCAAGTGCCCTTTGTGAAAAATAAGCTTTGTGTCCGTGTCGCCTTACTAAGCTTCCTCCGTCTTACAACATAACCTTTGCGTATACTACCCATCTTATCATCCTATCACTTGTTCGTGTGGAGTAGATGAAGAATAGCAGGGAAGAATTGTACAGTGAGTGATGAATTCATCTTTTCTACATAATACATACCTTTTAGCCAAAGTCTTTGTCTTCAAGAGCTAGACACCTGTTAACATATGTGACAAGAAGAAAAACACTAAGAATACTACTACTACTTTTAGTTGCTGTTAGCATTTTTTTTGCACGTTGTACAAAAGATCCTAAGAGCCTTAAAATGTGCATTTTCTGCATGCTGGTGTAGGCTTAATCTTTCCACTGTCTCCAGTGGTGAGGTGTTATGAGCACACAATGCTAGTCTGAAAGGTTTCACCAAAATGCTGAGGCTTAAGGAAAAGAAGAGCATGATTCATCTTGTTTGTAAGCCAAGCCTCTATTAAGGGCAGAGTAAGAAAAAGGCCTTTGCTATAGCTCTTCCACCCAGATGCTCTGTAATTGCTTTCGGCTGCGCCTTGAGAATTTGATGAGTCAATTCAAGACTTTTGTTTGAGTGACTGAGCAAAAACTGAGCTCTTACGGTGAAAGTGAATTATCACAGCATCATTGTGGAAACACAAAACTGAAGGCCACGGGGTGTGAGCAAGCTAAAAAGCATTAGACATCAGGGCTCCTTAATTCTGAATACATAATTGCTTTCATATGCATTAATGAAGAAAAAAGACACCTGCAGCCTGCTGATATTGTAATTCATTGCTTTTGAGCTTTTAAAAAATGATACACACTCAGCTCACATTCACAATAGTTCTTGAAGTTTTGCAATTTTAGCAACAGGTTGTCATTACTGAGTTTATCTTTTCCCAGGTTAATGTTAGTGGAGTTCACACGCAGTTTCAGTAAGGATCATCCTAACACTGAGGTGTGGCCTGATGTGTTGTTTGTGTACAGCTTGGAATAGTGTTTGTAAAGCTCTTGACAAACAAAGCACACGCGTAATTAAAAATTTATTTATGTTGGCTTTATACTTATCACCTCTTAGCCTCAAGTCTAGTCACATTTCTATTCCCGTACTAATGCGTTATCAAGAAGATGGATGACACATTAAAATAGAATAACCCCATTTCCAAAAGGCCAAATAACCAGTTTTTTCACGATGTCCCATTTTCTGACTTTCAGGAGTTATGAAATGCATACCCTTCTCATTCAGTGGTCAAGATAGTTTAAATTAGCAAGGATGAGACAGTCTTTGTATGTGTCACAATTTTCCTGTGGTGGCCTACAGAGAAGGGCCGCCACACACGTCTCTTAAATTATAAATGCGTAAATGAATCATTAAAATCAAACTATCCCTGCACGAAATATACCACAAAGCCAAGTCATGCTCACTCCCAAACAGTGAAGTCCCTCTATGTTTCACCCTTTTTACATGTACAGATGGTTGTATCTTGCACTTATGACTCAGTGATCACACAGGCTCTGTGCCTTGTTGTGTTGTTTTCACTTGCACCTCTCTAATTATAACTAATTTCCATAATACCCCCTCCACTCGTTGTCCTCCACTGCACTTTGCACCCCTGTACAGAGTGCAACGTGAAGTGTCTAACTTTGAAACATGTGAACAATTAATAAAAATAGAATTCTGTGTAACAAGACACAGACAGTCCGCTTATTAGAGCTCAACAAAACGTACCGACGTTGTCAAAAGGAAAGGTTTTAGCATCCTCACAAGACCCTAAAACCTATGCTCTTTGTCATACATGAGATGTATCAGATTGCTTACTTGTTTTTACAGTCTAGCCATGTTTAAGCGCATGAGTTATGTTTTTGTTAACTTGTTGTCAGACCAGAAATGTGTTTTATATAAGTTTTATATAAAATTTGGCAATTTCCCTGAAAATAATTTGTGACAATAACTGTGTCACATATAGGAATAGTCATTTTTAAACCCAGACTCCATGAATAAAAGCAATCATTTCGGTTTGTTTAATAAGAACCGGGGACATGTTTACACACTTTTTAGGGATGCTGGCCACGTGGTGCACATGGACACTCAGTAATTAATTGCTGGAAATGATACCTATTCAGACCATCTGGACCATAATTAGGCCACAGTAGTGCCCTCTGGCTTAGTGTCGTCATGTTTCCCCCCACCCCCACCCCTACAGACTAGAACCAATAACCTTTTTCCCCTGAACTTTTTCATCTTGATGACGCTGTTGTCCTTGGAAGAAACCCTAGGGGACACCTTCCAATAAGTACAGGATTCTAATGCTCTTTTTAGCAAAGATCACTGTGGAAATGCACATTGAAACCAAAATGAGATCAGTACTGAAACTGAGAAATATAACAGTAAACGGCCTGCATTTGTATAGCGCTTTACTTAGTCCCTAAAGACCCCAAAGCGCTTTACACTACATTCAGTCATTGAATGTAACATATGGTAGAGTAAAGAAACTAACAAACTAGGATGTATTTATAGCTTATGAGCAAAAGTGTGTTTTCTCACACCACCATCGGTTTGGCTTTTTGAAGTGCAGGGGTCCTACAACTGGAGCTGCAATGGTAAACAAGTCATTTCTTCAGATGCTTAAATAAGAATTAACAAACTAATTATGTTATATTTAAAAGACTTTGAAAAACTAAAATTGACCTCACAGTTGGCTACAACAAAAAAAGAAACATATTTTATTGATATAAATTTTAAGTATAAAGTAGAACAAAGAAAGCTTATCATCCACAGTTGCTTCTGCTTCACTAGGCTGGCAGCCTCTCACTCATCTACCCTACACACCAGTCTGCCTTGTTGCTGATTTAGACTTCTGTGGTGAATCTATGTGGAGTCTTCATAACTTAAATTTAAGTCTGTTCATGGTGCATTCGATGTTAATTATCTTGTTGTGGTGTAATGATGTTATATATGCTTTATATAGTCAGCTTTTCAGATGCAAACATATTTGTCCCTCAGGTTTTTGCACTTTGTACATTTTTTCAAGTCAATTCCTTCTATTTGTTGACATCTATTAGTCTTTATATTGAGGCTGTTGATCATTATTCTTTATACAGATTGTCAATGATTGTCATTCTCTTAATGATTTATTCAAAACAGCCAGAAATACACAGGACGAATCTACTGCATAGAACAGTTCAATCAAAATAGTTATAGGCTGCATCAAGATGACATTTAGCTGCATTTTTAGGAAAGGAACACCAGGTTACAGCATAGGTTCCATTGTCGAGTTTCAGTGGGGTTTATGGTTACTATGGTGTATATTTAAAACAGAAATACCCCTTGTCAGTCTGCAACCCTCCTCCCCTTCCAATGTGCCTGATCTGCTCTGGATTTCTCTTTATTTGCTTGGATTAGTACTCCACACTCTGAACTCTATGCTCATTTCTGATATGGTTCTCTCACTTTTCTGTACAGCCAGCAACCCACCACATTCTCTGTGTCCACTCACACATCCTCCCCCAATCTGACCCACTCTGCCCGAGCTCAATATCTCATCCGCGACCCGTTGAGCCCTACAGTAATTATTCATCTTTAATCAAAGTACAGTCTCCTTTCTATCTATCTGTCTATCTGTCTGTCACATATATTTGGCTCTTGCTGATGTATTATAGCCTTCATTCTTCATTCCTGCTTGCTTAATCTATTTGCTGGTCAGGTTTTATCTTCTTGTAAATGCAAACATGGCCAAAGTGTTCAGAGAAACTTGTGAACTCGTAGAAAAGAAGTGTGTCTGTGTCTCTGTTACAGTACAATTAGTTTAATCCTTGAGTGAGTAAACAGGTGTGAAAATATTTCAAAGTTGTTTGCAGTCGGATCAGTAATATTGTCAACATGCACTAGCAGATGGACTGGGAGATGTAGCAAGAGATGTAGCAAGAGATGGCCAGACTGGATAGAAAGTGTTGCAGCCTTATGAAAAAGGCAGTGCAGCAGATAATCTCAGAGCATATGATCCATATCTTACCTCAGAAGCAGTTTACCTGCAGTGGTACAAGCTTCATTTTTTCAGTACGTCACATTGGTTGGCATCTTTAATTTTAAAACATGTCTTAACCAAAAACACATGAAATCCTAAATGTGTGTTAAAATTTTGGTAAAATATATAAAAGCTATTAGTTTAAGGAGGTACATGGGCATAATTTGCTTACTTAAAGACTGTCTCAGCGGTGGTAGTGTTGTGAGAGTAATATAATAAGATTTTTGTGGGTGAGTCCATAGAGCAACTGATTAATCCAAAGATTAATTTAATCTGTTTTCATAATAAAACATTATTAGCCATCCCCTCCTTTGAGCATTGCCTTTCAGCCTTCTTAAAAGATTATAAACTTCCCCATCACTTACCTTCAAGCAGTCAAGAAAGTCATTAATTTAAGTAGACATCCTTAGTGTTCAGGATGGAAGAAATCAGCCAAGTGCCATGAGAAATGGCCATGTTAATGATTTCTTTTCAAAAGGGTCTGTCTGCAGTAGAGTCAGTTACAGCTTATCTTCAGCAAACAGAGCCCTGAAGAAACCCACCCTAGGTCTCTAGGTAGCAACAAACTTTTAATGCAGGAAAGTGGTTGTGAGGAATAAAGAGCCCTCAATAAGTCTACTACAAGAATACAGAACTGTTTTGGTGAGTGTCTCCAAATCTGTTTCCTTGGCAAAATCCAACTCCTTGATCCAACACTTGATCCCAAAAAAACAGTCATTAAATGTCAGATGTGTTTGTGCCAGAAAGCATTCATATTTTTCCTTAGTTGTCACAGTGTATATTAAAGAAAGTTGGTAGTCTTTCCATATTTATAATCTTTTGTTCAATCAGTAATAAAATATAACTCTCCAACTTTCATGTAGTTATATATTCAGTCTTTAAGCCAGGGTGGCGTGAGTCAGTGGGCCAGTCAGATCATAATTCAGAAATGGCCATACTTGTCGCTGAAATGCAATAAAAATGTTTTTACAATGATGCTGACATTTGATACCATTTTAGAGCTGATTCACAGAGCTCTTGTAAACAGCTTAATATCAGATCATCTGTTGGATTTACACATATTGCACATGTTGCAGATACGCAGATACACAATCAAAGATTTTCTTTTTTTCATTCATGAAGAATTTCAAAGTAGCCTGATAGCATAACCTTTAAAGCTGCTGAATCAAATTTCTCATACAGGAAAGACAAGTTCACTTTTCATGTCTCTACCTTGAAACAGTGAAGTGCCCAAATAATACTGCTCATGCAGTACTAACCTTTCCAGATGGCCTTTCACATCTCCATGACTGTAAATTTGAGAGATAATTCCATCAGTTCATTTACCTACATGCAGCATTAACTTGCAGCATTAGACTGGTCTACAGTCAAAATGCTTCCACATAAATGTCACTGAAACAAAAAATCATGGTTGAAATTGTTGGTTGGTTTCATGTTGTGCTAACTGGCTCTAAGATTAAAAGTTCATAGCTGAAACCAGAAATGACTTAAACACATTTTGACCCCTGAATTTTGGCAACTATGGCCCACATGGGGTAGGTGCCAAATAAGTGGCAACTCTCCCTATCATAAACAGTTGTGAAGACATTAGGTTACAATTTATGAATAAAACTCAACTTAAACACGTAAATATATTGTAACAAGTAGCCAGTCAGGTATTTTAAATCATTAAGAAAAAAAAAAGAGGATATTATTAAAGTTATTAAAATAGTTGACCAGTCTAAACTGGAATTTTTCTTCTAAACCAGGGTATAATTTACAATGTATTTCATATAGTAACAATTACAAAAATAATCCTATTTCAGAATTCACATGGGCACGTGACTCTCCTGATCCAATTTTTCAAGCTTTTATGTGAAATATTAGATTTCTGCAGGGAAAACTTATATATGTTGACCCTGCAGAAATACACACACATATATAATTTCTCAGCTATAGACATTCCATTACAGGCAAAGAGGCGTAATAGTTCTCATAGATGTACTAGATTCAGCGCTTTGCCTGAAACATGCGGTCTATTTGGCCTTGTGTTTAATGCGAGTAATTTTTGGTTCCAGCTATTATTAAAGTCAGGCGTGTGGATTTTAACCAATAGAGTAAAGTATATATCTTCCTCTGGGAAACTTTTTGATTATTGGTTAGCAGTTGGGTCTGTTTGAGAAATGAGATTGCAGCCTTTTACAAGCTGAAGTTACCTTGAACATATTGCCTTGGCAGACCTACTGTTAAAATACTGGATTCCCACATCACCCCTTTTTGAGTGCTTAAACTAATCACCCTGGGCTATTGTTAGCTAAACTGCTGCCGTGTAGAGAGCTACACAGTCCCTGGATGTATCCAGATGCTTTCTCACTGCTCCGTGTTCACTGTGAAAGCAACTTCAAGGAAACATGAAACAGAATAAAGTGAAGTAAAGTGAGAGAACGTGGAGCTACTTTTGCATTGCTTTTTTTAATGGATTGCCTGCAATTATGACAGAACTGTAACAGTAACTAAGTGCTCAAGGTACTTTGACTTCAAAAGTCCTGCTTTTTTCAACAGTGTACTAAAAATTTCAGTTACTAGTTTTCCAAAAATTGTTGGATATAATATCTTAATACAGCCAACTCTAACCCTTTTAATGCTCATTTTACAGATTAAATGTTTTCTTTTCATTCAGAAAAATCTATTATTAAACAATAATAGTAAGAAAAAGTTGTCTTCTTGGACATGAGATCCCTTGAGGGACTGGGTGTAATTTAGTGATTAGCACTGAGGGTGTTTCCCTCCAATATTCACCAAACAGTCAAGGAAGCTACTAGAGAAGGAAATGTATTCGTCTTGTCCATTGCAATGACAATCACCTGAAGAAGGTCATTTGTTTAAAACCAATAAGAGGATAGATAAATGTGAGAAACAAAATTTATTTATTACAGCTTAGTATTATTTTTATTTGTTTATGTCTTTTTTTTACACTACTAGACTCTAATGAAGTTCCCTAATTTGAATTTTTCAAAGTTTTTTTAATTTTATTTTTTTATACTTTTTCCAGTAATGATATTCCTTTGTTTGTACTGGAGGCAATGTGCAACTGAGAAAGCAATTTAATTAAACTTGAACATGTTTATTTTGATTAAATTCTGGCTACATTCTTTTGTGCTGTTTTCACAAGTCAACATTGTTTAAGCAGTGACATTACCTGAACACCCGCCGGCAATGCAAACACAATCCTACTTTTGCATGTTTGACTGAATGAAGCCTGTGGCTATTGCCTTTGACAAGACGTTCTGACAGATTCATGCTGAAATTCAATGATCTCCATTTTTTGTGTGTTTTCTTTTCATTTTACTCCCACCACTTGCTTTCTCCAATTGTTCCAAATGAGAGTTTGGTGAAAGCGTCAGCGAGAGAACCCGGGATTTTCCTTATGAATTATTCAAAGGCACAGAGTTTGAAAAGTATCATGGTAGGATAATTATTCATAGAACTAAGCACTGACAGGGGACACATTTTCTTGTTGAAGTTTGGCTTGTCGTGAGAGCAAAACATATACTTGCGACATCATGGCAACATCACAGCTGTGTCAGTCATCATTGTATAGAGCATGATTTTTGGTGCTGATTTTGTTTTTCTTTTCTTACCTTACTTTTCTGTCATAAACCCTCCACCCTACAGTGGAGAGGAACTAATAAAGATTGCCACTTCTGGCTGTGCAATAGATCTCACTGTAAACTATCAACAAGGGGATGTCCTAAAGAAGATCCTGCACAGGACAGGTGCTCCAAGGATCAGTATAGCAGGCTGCAGACCTTAAAGGCAGTGGAGAGAGAAAAAAAGCAGACGCAGGTGTGAAGAGCTTGAATACAAACCAGGCTAAAGATGGCTCCCCATAAACCACCACTGCCCAGTATTTGCATCACCAGTGCCAGATCGCTCTGCAACAAAGAGTACATCACAGCAAAACACAGAGGTTTTATCTGCTGCAGGAGTTATTGTTTTGGCTGTGTACATTTCACCAAGCACCAATACTAAGACTGAATAAAGCAGTCAGCTAGTTTTTTTATCAGCAACCTACAATCTCTTCATCCTGATAGGATCTTTATTGTAGCAAGAGACTTTAATAAAGCCAATCTGAAAATAGTCGTTGCTAATTTCAGTCAACATGTGATAAGTCCATGTTTCCAGCAAGCTCGGAGCCCCCACCTCCACATATATATTCTACTCTAATTATAGTTTTTTCCTGATTACATAAGGAGAGATATTGTTTCAGATGCCTCCTATGAAATGTTTGTTTCCAGACCTCAGTTGTGTAGAACACATAGGATCCAGCAGACCAATAAGCCCTCTAAACAATTTAATGATTTAAAACAATTTTATTCTCATTTAGTTGGTTGTCATATTCTGTATTATTTTCTTTCTTCTGACATTCCTGTAAGGATTACTGCAAAGAACAACGCTTTACTCGGTAGAACATCTTAAAATTTGACAATTATGTACATCTTTGGCAATGTTACAACTGCCTCCGAACTGGATTTTTGAGGTTGGTACAGTACTGATATTTTTGGCAATATTGATGTATCTGTTACATCAATAGAAAGAAATTTATCCAATACTTACATGTTTTTCTTTTTCCCAACTGGTACTTCACATTTATCCCATAGCCCAAAGAAATGCATCTTAAGTTAATTGTCAGTTCTACATAACCTATAGGTGTGAATGTTAGAGTCGATAGTTTTCTGTTTTTCTGTTAGCTCTGTGACAAACATGTCCTGGGCATATCCCACCTTTAACTCTCTGACAGCAGGGATAGGCTCCAGCCCTGAAATGATCCTGAATTGGATAGGAACAAAATGATGGATAGTGTAATTATTAATTCTAATGAGTGTGAGCAAATGAGTAACATTATACAGCATGTGTGCATCATCATTTAACATACCCTGAATTAGAAGGTAAAAAGCATAACGGGCCATAAATGCAATATTGACAAAGATATTTTGGACAAGAATCAACTGGAGTGTAATTTTGGACTTCTTTACCTGCCATTCCTTTTATTCTCTTTTACAGCTTTTTCATCAGCTGAATCCAATGGACTGATCAATAACTAGTAAAGTTTTCTGTTCCCTGCATGGACAACAGAAAACCATATTGGATGAGTGATAACAAGCAAGCTATAGAAACAGCCAAATCACTTAAATTGTGGCTTTGATTTGTCCTCCGAGGGGTCCATTACTTCTTTGTAAAACCCCCTGCTCAGGGTTCAGCTGTTCAGTCAGATTAGCACTGTTGTCTGAATTCCCCTGGGTAGTAATCATGCAGTGAGGTATTGAGGCAAAGCTTTGTGTCTTTATGTTGCTGTTGTTTTTTTTGACTTGTATTAGTGACAGTGTTGCACACTCTTCTACATGCAGTGGCAATGACAATGTGATACTTCATCTTATATATATTACTCATATTTGCACTTACCTTCTGTCCCACCTGAACAATATTACATTCCAACACCTTTAGTGAATAGTGTGATTTTTGCATCAAGAGCCTACATGATGTAGTAAATAAAAAGTCCTTATCATGAGATCCTCAATTTAGATGAAGGAAAAAAGTAAATAAAAAGAATATCCTGGAGGAAGTAAAACTTCTCTCAGGACTAAAGTCCAAGCTACAACAATAATGAAATTACATTTAGGAGAACTGGAACTGGAGAGGAAATATACAAAGATATTTATAGAAAGTACACAAAATTGATGTAATGGATAAAACATAAACATCCATGAAATGTTATTGAAGTTATCCACACATTTCTTGTTTTGTTTCTTTGTTAGTGTGCTGTTTATTTCAGAACCTTCTTGGGTTTCGTGGTAAAACACAAAAGGCCCTTTCAAGTCAATCAATATGCCTTTACAGCCCTGTTTAAAACACCGGTGTAAAGCTAAACAGTTAAATGCATCTGTATTTCCCCTCCCACTGTATACCTCACACTAGACTATAGACTATAAAGAGAAAAAGGCTACAAGCAAATATCAAGGACAGAAGAAGGCTTTCTAGTCTTTCTCAAGGTGTTACAAGCTGCACTACTGAAAGGATTTTAATGGCATTGAGCAGTGAGGTCAGAGGCCAGATCTCTTGATTGGACAAGGAGACTGAAAACCAAAGAGGAATGATGGAGAGGTTGGGAGACAAAAGAAAACACAGTAAGAAATTAGAAGAGAAAACAGTGGCATAAGAAAATACAGTTTGAAACAATCAAGCTGTATATTGAATTTGATTTTGTAAAGGGGGGGTGGGAAGATGTCTTGCAGCTATTTAGATAAGATTTCCTGCTAAGTATACTCAAAGACTGTTGGGACATCACAGAGATGCATGTGTATGCTGGAGCTGCATGTGTTCCTTTTAGCTAACATCATGAATAATTTCTCTCTGTTACAAAAAAAATATATCTCTGCATTTCTTTGTCAGTTTTTGGTCACAAAAAGCATGTTCAATGGCCTCTTGTGGATGTGCTGAATGGTACATTATGCACAAATGACAACAGTAGCTGCTTGTGATAAATTTGCAAAGCTTGGGCCAAATGTAACAATATCAAGCTGTTAATTAATATTACTGTCATTTTATCAGTATGACTATGAGATGTTTACAGTGTCTCATTTTAATACGGAAAAGCATCATCTCAGCAGAGTATGCAGTCAAAAATGATGCACTTTTGGCAATAGGAAACATCATGCTTCCATTATGGTGGGTGCAGTCATACTGTTTGTTGTTTTCTAAATTTTTGCTACAGGCATTTATGGAAGCAGTGCCTGTCTTCCTTTATCATACCTAATTGTTCATGTTGCATGATGTTGCTACACTGTGTATTTATGAGCTTTATGGTATATTTAGTTTTTATGGGAACACTGATTCAAATATAGGCTAGGATGAGGTGTGTGCGTACCGTCTTTAACTGCCTCTGTTGTTGAGTCATTGTACAGATGAAACACCCCCTGACTCAGACCTGATGTAGGCTGCCTAGGAACAGAGGGGTGGGGGTCCAAGAAGAGAATGCACAAGGGCTCTCAGGAGCCCACACAATGTGTTAACAGCGGCTGCAAATGCATTTTAATCAGTTCACACAAATTATCTCACAAGGTTTTTTAGTTCAAAGCCAGAGAAGGTAGAAATTCACTCAAGGTTCTGCTTATCATTTTTAAAATGCTCTTTAGACTTCAGGCTGCATAAGAAAAGAGTCCAGGTCAGTGAAAATTTAAGAGATGAGTGATGAAAATTTGAGACAGTCTTTGCTGGTTGTGCAAGTTTATGATGAAATTATTAAAGGAGAGAGGATTAAGAAAAAGTGTTTAAAGTTGCCTCTTTTTTATTTCCCTCCCACGCCTATCCATGTTTGTTTTTTTTTACCTATTCCTAGAAATACTGTGACATGATTTAGGGAGCAGGTTGTAAGCACCTGCAGCAGGTTCAAGTCTTATTGTTGGCAAGCAGTGCACACTCTGCTGGTTGTACCTTTGAGCAAGAACCGGCATAGCGCACAGCTTCTGAGGTACTGTTGTGGGCTAATCTCTCAAGGGGGAGTAGCAGGTGGAAAAAAGAAAATCCCCCCAGGCTTCACTGAATTATGGTAGTAACACTGCTTGAAATGTGAAGTGAAAAATGGCAAATCTAAAACATGGTTTTTGATAGTTGTACATTGTAACGCTACACATCTGTGTTTATTTGAGTCTTGATTATTATTGGATTCTAATTACAATGAGTAATTAATATACTTGCATGCATCCATGTAAAAACTTGTCTAATGCTCATATTGCAGGACATGTGTTGTCTAATGCATTTATTGATTTTTCACTCTGTCTAGCTAATGTAGCTTAGTAAGCTACAATACACATTAAATAAAGAGTTTGTGGAAAAGGATATGCATAGGGCGTAGAAAATGTGTGCACAGTAGTGTATCTGTGTAAGTGGTTGCTAAGTTCTAGATGGTAAAAGATCTGCTGTTGATCTCTTCATATATGACTGTGATTATTTGCATTAGATAAGAAAATAAGTGTCTTTCTTTTTAGCATTTCTGGAACATATAGGCTACTTTAGGCCATTTCCCCCAGTAATGTGAGATGAAGTATTCTGACCTGCTAAAGTGGAAATATAAGGCACTTCAGCATCAATATAACAGTGTAGTAATGTTTATGTTGGATAAGAGAGTCAGTTTTACTGAGAAAAATATACTGCAATAACGTTCTTAATACGTAGCACATGTCTCTCTAATGAACTGAGAAATTGGTTGATTTTTTTCCCACTTGTCACAAATGTAATGAAATGACAGTGTACTATTCCCCAGGCCTTATTAAGTCCTCTCATATTGTGGCTGTTTTATTTTTATCCTCCCATTTAATTACGAAATTTTTGTTACCCCTGTTTTTTTTACAAGCTCCTGCTTGTCTTCAAAGTTTAGAATTTTAATAGTTATTATACATGGGATTAAGGCTCATGTCTGGGAGGCTTTTCCTGTGGGATGAATCAAGATCTGACTGTTTGATGCAGTCTTCTTTGACTCTATCCCAAGTTAAGGGTTATCAGACACCAAAAAGAGCAACTGGCTCAATCTACCAAGTTTATCTCTAATTAACATGGATTAATTGAGCTTTGACTTCGCTCTGCAAGCCAAGCAGAAGGGTAATTTGTGCATGGAAGCCTGTTATTGCCCCAAGGCTGTTGATCCTCACTGTTAAGGGTTCTAGGTCCCAAAGCCCTCTGTCATGTGACTGTAATTATGTTGCTCTTGCAGTGTATATGTTAATGAATTGTACAGTTAGCTATGCTGAAAACAATTTATGAAAATTGTTGTGAAAATAGAACAATTACCAGCAACGTCTTTAGATTGTTTCACTGCCATCTGCATGCATTAGGAGTCAACAAGACTGCCGCTGCTCACATTATTCTTGTTTTTCCTACTCCTACTTTTATTTGAAATATTGCTGCCTTCCTTCCTTAATTATTTGTGTTTGGCAAAATTGAAGGAGGCAGACTTGTTTAATCATATCCAGGTCACATCCTGTGGAGCCATTCTGTAGCATCAGAAGTCAGATACACACTGGTTTATTAAAGGAGTACAGTGTTATTTTGCATGTTGGCAGGCTCACCTTAAAGCCTCACTGCCCTTTGCAAAGACCCTCTCAATAATGAATAAGCCAAAGAGCATTGCAATCTCTTTCCTCTCATTATGATCCCATTTGATTGCTTGCCGATGCTCTTTTGAAAAGGTGGGTTAATTGCATACTCTGACTGTGAACTAACCTGCAAGTTAATAACATCTTTCCTTCAGGGTAGCATCATTATAAGATATAAGCCTCATTAAAATAAAATGATGATTTAATAACTTTCCCTTACAATGACCCTTATGAGGTTGTGCTGTTATTTTGTAGTTATCTGGGAAATTAAGCTATCAAAGACTTTGCTTTTGTATTCCTCTGTTTTCAGAAAGCAAGAATTAACCATTTCAAGGCTACAGGAACTCTGACCAGTGTAAATGCAAAGAAAGTAATATGCAGAAGGATAAGTGCTGGCGTGGTTTCTATCTCATACTTAAATTAAGATATGCCCAGTGCTCTAATGTTGTGTTTGCATGTAGGTTTGTTTTTGTTTTGTTTTTAACCTACATACTACAGTATGTTTTTGTCACTTTCTGAAAGAGTCTTGGTTCATATTCTTTTCACATGATAACCAACTACATTGCATTGAACTGGACCCTTTGACATAAGGGCAGTCATATCAGATGCTAATCTGAGGCTTGCTACTTGCACACTGCACCCAGTATGTAGCATATACTGTCCCTGCATGATTACACATAATGTTGCTTTTATTACTGCTTTACTCTGCACACAGTCCCATTCCTCTGCAGCTTCACTCAAGCTCTCAGAGTTAATTTTCATCCTTTTCCTGCCTTCCGGAGTGGCTCTTTCTTTGGAGCCATCTTCCAACTCAAAAAATTTAAATCTAACACTTTGATTATGCTTTTTAAGGAGTGTTAACAATTGCTGGGTAAAGAAAGCAACTGTCTCCAACCATCCACCATTAATGCAGAGAGATTTTTTTGTGTGAAGAGGAGTCACATTATGTGCAATGATCAGTGCCTGGGGGCCACATCAAACACAGTCTGAAAACCTTTCCCGAGGAGATAGAGGCAGGAAAATTTCACAAGTGGCTTTTCATTGGTTGATTGCACAGAGGCCAAGTTGTTATCTAAATCCTCAAAATTCTCGGGCAAAATAAGAAGTGCCTTGTGACCATTCAGGGTGTGCAAACTTACCCCTCAAATAAATACCAAAGCAAAATGTTTACAACCAATACTGTGCAGGATTATGGCTTAGGAAACCAAGTGGTTACAAAGTCAACCAGTGACATACAGTCTACAAAAATACATTATACCAACATTGATTTGCATGGTTTTACTTGAAAAGACAGTTTATATAATCCTGGACAAGTTTTATGCCCCAGCAGCCCGCATTCAAATAACTTCAGAAACATATTATTTTAATAGTGAAGTATTATTAGGCTTAACTATGCTTTCTTAAAACACTCTTACATCACAGCATGCTAAAGTTTTTCTCTTCCTTTGCTAAGATCACATATATTCTAATAAGTCAGCGTCCTGTACAATAAGGTCTACTGTTGAGTGAATTAGCACTCCTTTTGCATGATTATATCAGCTCCTTAGTGGCGCTCTGTGAATAATTAGTTGGTAAATAATTTGAAATCAAAGATAGATGGTGAGCGTCCACTCTTCTCAGCAGGGAGAGAGATAATTATGTGTAAACTGACCCATGATTCCTAGACTTAATTTGCTTTCTACCATGTTTCTGTGGAATAAAAGACAGATGAATATGCAGAAGGACAGACATATGTCATATCGACCATCTGAGGTTTATGTCTGCTACACTCGGCTGTAGTTCGGAGATACTATGTGTAAAATGACCGTGCCTACAACAATTAGTATTATCTTTACTTTTTGTAATTTAATACTTAGAACACTGAAAACTAAACAACTAAAAATAATTTCTTTTTTTGTTTTTTAGAAAGGAATACATACAGACTTTGCCTCCTCAAATTTCAGCTCATTCTAAATAAACAAGCTCAGATTTAAGGTAAATAGATTTGTTGCATTTGCTATCATATGACTTTAATTACATGTAAATGAACAGTTTTATCAGAAGGGTATTCACTGTACCCAGTAAAACCTAATTTTTCACCATGTCCATATTCACACATTGCACCAGAACAAACTTGGTTTTGGCATAAAAAATGCATTGCCAGTATGTACAAAGTGCAAACTGATTTAATAATGTTCGCCACATGTAATTTACTACTAATTGTACTAACATCTAATGTCAAAAAAAGTCTTCTTTTTTTTTTTGTCTTATTATTTTGTCTTATTTTTTGGCTTTGATAATGTGGCAGTTATTGCTGTGTAGAGGAGGCATTTTGAGATTTGAGAGCATGTGCTAAAGAGCCAAACAAAGATGTGATAAAAATGTAGAGATTTCCAAGTCATCTAATTGTAAATTTGCTTAGTGAACTCAGAGATGATCTGGAACCTCCAGCCTAAAGGACCCATGCAATACCAGCAGCAACAAAACTTCTTGCAATTCTTCATTTTTAGGTTTTGGTTTACCGTATGTGGCAGGAATTTTACAGTCTTCTCAATAGGAAGAAGAATAGAGGGAAGAAAACACCGACTTTGATCCCTGTCCTAAAAATAATCAGAATTCTGGATGGGAAGTCTGAATAGCATCCCATTTTTCACTTAGAGTTTAGAAATTGTTAGTTTTAAGGTGCTGTTTATTGTTGTTTGGATCAAAGCATTAAATAGATTTATTACACTCAAACAGTAAAGTTTTAAATAAATTAAACTGTTATGATTTCAGGACCATGGACAGCGTATCTGATCGCCATTTTCATGAGATGTGCTCTAACAAGTGTTTTCAGTGATGGACCTACACAAATTCACCTGCATGCACTTTGTGTATGCACTGTATGTGAGACATAGATTGCAGCATAGTACCATCTCTGAACCTAAATGTTACTTTTTAAGGTTTAAATTTGTTGGTTATCACTATCACTTAATGGACTTTAAAACTCACTTTGTACATGTTGTCTGTATGGATATGCTACAAGACAATGCTTAAAAAAGGGGTAAGCAAAATAAAATAGTTATAGTGAGACCATACCAAAGAAAAAGAAAAAGAAATTCTGCAATTACCCATCAGTCAGCTGCCCAGGGAGCAATTGCAACACTCTCACCTTCAAATCCCGTTTTGATAAAACCTCTTGTAGGATTCACTTACCTGGACATCATGTCAAAAGTTCTGAGTTACACTATTATTCTGACAAGACTAACAGCTTATATATCGTGCACAAGTGCAGCTGATGATAAGGAAATATAACGTGTTTCTTATGACCAGAAAGCCTTTCAAGAAAGAATAAAATTATAACTAACAGTGTAACTGTGTGGTTTGCCACTCTGATAAAGTCAGGCATCATTTCTACTCATCCCCTCACAAGTTTGCCTGAGGCTGTGTTGAAAATTAAAGAGGGAACATGGGATGGAAGTGCCCCATATGTTTTTAGCGATTCATATGGAAATTATTCAGTGATGTGAACTGTATGCTTACCAGAAATAGGCTAAGAAAAGGTTTTCTCATATATTTGTTATACTGGAAGAGCAAATGATGATTTAATAGCCAAGAAAAGTATTATAAGTTTGCTCTTCACATTGGGCCATTTGTGTATATATGGTTGGGTTGATGGCATTGCTCATGTGACCTCAGCACCCCTGCGAAATGTCTGTTCATGGATTTATGCTGAGTCAGACACCATTAGCTGTTATCATCCCCCTCTCAGGATCCCACCCTGCACTAATGTGGGTCAAGGGCCACATTATAGAAAAGCCTTCCCTGTACAGACTTATCTCACAGTGCATTGCAGGATTTCTGCTATTGGACTGTTGGTGAATGTCATAGGAAGTTTCCAGAATATTGAGTTAAAATGAAAACGCTCGAAAATCCAAAGCTGGGTTTTTTTGTTTTTTTTTTACTGGTTTTATTGGGAAAACAATTTTTGAACAAATTTGTCGTGTGAGAGAGTCAAAATTTTATTTTTAATTTAGTGATGCATGTATCTAGTTCTATTGAAGATAATTTTTATTTAAATGTTGGTTAAGATACAGCTATATATATATATATATATATATATATATATAACTGTATCTGCTTAAACACACAATCACTCAAACAGCTCAGAACACATATGTTCTTTGTAGTTAAATTATAAAGGAAATTATGAGAACAGGAAAAATACGCAGTGCAGTCAGAAATGACGGGCACATTTCCACACAAAAAATAACTGTAAATGAACAGATAGCTGGAATGTTATTTGTGGACGCTGCCCTCGGGCATCTGCCTAATTCTATGCAGCATTTCCTCCTATGCAGGACACACTTCAGTGGGTGCAACTGATGATGCACTTGATGCACTAGGGTACTCTCATTCAGAAGTGTGCAGGTGACTAGGTCACATAACAGGCTCACTCAAATCCTGATTATGAACTGTTACAAGGAATTCCAATCATTATCCTGATTACACACCCTCTTAGTAAACCATCAAATCATATTGTGCTGCAATTCATGTGGACAGCCAGAGTGCATAAGCCAGCTATTATGTGGGAAGATTTGCGCACAACAAGAGTCTTCTGTACAGAGATGTGTCTCACAGTCATATTTGTCCACTGTAGCTAGAAATGATTGATTGACCACTATGTTAAAATCATTATCAGCTTAATTTACTTATGATTGTGCTGAATAATTTTAAGTGGTTTTAAGATTTAGGATTAAAGGACTATCCTGCCTAAATTTAAGAAATACAAAAACATATAAGTTACAGGTGTGTGTAATAGGAGAAGCCCTGTGTGTTCAGTTAATGTGGAGAGCCAATGATGGGTATCCTTGAATTTTATTTGGATTTTGTGTTTGGGTCCATTTGTACCTGACTGCTCTGCTTTGTTTCATGTGCAAGTACAGTCAACAACCGACTGTTTTTGACCAATCAGTAGCATATGGCTTTTAAAATTTCCTTCCCTTAAGTCTCTTCTTCTCTTTCAGGCAGCAGGCTTCATATAATCCATAAAAGAAAAGTCTCCATGAACTACATTGTTCATTGTTTTTAATTCATCATCTTAATAAAACAACTTAAAAACTGGGTTTATCTCTTTTACTTTCTACCTTTCATGTTGCCATCCTCAGAAGATATTATAAAGATATTATAAAGCTGGGGTACCAGTTAGACACATTCACAGCACAGCAAGTAATTTTCAAAAAGTGTCAGCATAAGAGAATGTGAAAACAGTGAAGCACTGTTTATTGCATTGAACATTGTGATGATCTGGCTAGTTTATTTCAGCCGCTTCCTTACCTGCAACCCTTCTAAGGGATTTCTGTTCCCTCCCTGTCTCAAACTGGGCATCTTTCATGTGTTAGGCAAATATATTAACCTCTACAATATGGAGCCACTGAAGCTACTTTCAAAATCTTACTAATCTTGCTAGTTACTTCTGACAGTTAAAACACTGACAATTAAAAGCATACAGAGAAAACAGAGAAAACTCCAACAATCATATGACCCCGTTTGAGCAAGTGCTTTGGTGACAGTGGGAAGGAAAAACTCCACTTTAACAGGAAGAAACCTCTGGCAAAACCAAGCTCGGGAGGGGTGGCCATCTGCTCAACCGGTTGTGGTGAGGAAGACAGGACAAAGACATGCTATGGAAGAAAGCCAGAGATTAATAATAACAATGACATGGTGGATGATCTGGTTCTGCTGGCTTCATCAAGTCTTGACCTCCAGTGATGCAGTTTTGAGGCAGTTTGGACTTCTGTGTTAGGTGGATGAGAATAAACAGTTTCAAGTATAAGGCCATGGTTCTCAGCTATGAAAGGGCGGTGTGTCCATTCCAGACCAGGGGTGAGTTGCTGGTCTAAGTGGAGGACTTTAATTGTCTCAGGGGATTTGTTCATGAGTGAGGGAAGAGTAGAGCAGGAGATAGACGGATGGATAAGTGCAGCACCTACAGTAATGTGGGCACTGTGCGGATCTGCTATGGGGAAAAGAGCCAATCCTGAAGCTGTCGATCCAGGTTCTGACCCTGGCATATTGTCATGAACCCTGGGTAGTGACTGAACAAATTACATAAGCAGAAACAAGCGTATTATTTTTAGTGTGTCTAGAGGGTCTCTCACTTAGCAAAATGGTGAGGATCTTGGTCATTTGGGAGGGACTCAGAATAGAACCGCTCCACCAAGTTCTTAAATCAATTTTTCTCGACAGTCCTCTCAAGGCTGAAGTCATCTGTGTTGTGGTTGCATGTATTAAAGTAGACTTGAAAATAAATCTTTATACTGTTTGAATAGCAATTTACTTACACTGAGCATTAAAATATCAATATAAAAGTTTACTTTTCATATATGCCCCCTCCATATATAAATATGTCCTATCATATAAATATTATATTACAGCAGCAAAAATATTTTAGCTATTTTAGTTGATTTCTTAGGTTTATATAATGCTTCTCTTTAGATAAGTATGTCATCATATTATCTTTGCACCATAATCTGTTAGAATAAGCCTGAGGAGGAATTTAGATTATTCCTGTCAACATTTAAATTTAGCACAGCCCATGACACACCAAATGAGGCAGGAATGGTTTGCAATCCTTGCAACCTGTCACCCAGTCTGTTTGTTGCAAACACGGCATTAGTTCATGTATCTACTGTATGTGCTTTATTATATAGATAAGTACACCTGTGTGTATGAATAACCAAAATATGTAAAGCCACCCAGTGATATAGTGCAAGTTGTGTTTTGTATTATTTTTTCTGGAGTATCCATGTTTTAAACATGTTTTATTTCTAAATCAAAAAATATAAAAATATTCAACATGAGAAATTAGTAAATTCTGCTTTTTTGGTGGAAATGCTTGTAATGATATTCATAATGTTCTTTGAATGTTACATGTGTTTCAATTTTATAAGTTTCTCAATTTTTCCATGTTACACCTCCATGAACTCCATCATTTTTGAGTGGTTTCTTTTACTCTTTCTTCTTTCTTTTTCTTCTTTCTGTCGTTTTAGAGATAGGGTGGATAATTTTTCTGAATGTTTCTATTTCCAAATAACAATGTGTTTTAAAAAATATATATACATGTCAAAAATAGATAAATCATTTACAATAAAAACATTCAGCTTTTTAAGGAACTTTTTTAGAGGTTCTTTGTTTCTACTGAACAAAACAAAGCCTAGCACCCAGTTGTTCACCCTGTACACATTCACAAGAATGCTAAGGAAGGCAAGAGATAGATATTTAGATGTGGTGAGCTACATTTATCAAATACTTTTATGGGCACGTTGTGTGTTTTTCTCCATAGTTAACTCCAATGTTATTTGTGAATATTCATTATTTATTCTTCAGCCACACAATGAAGTCTATCATGAGGAACCAGCTAATATATCGTTTTCTCTCCCTCTGTTCTTTCTTGTCTTGCAGAACCGTGACAGAATGGTCGAGTTTATGAGCAAAGTCATGCCGCACACGGTCATCTCATGCTGGCAGCCTTTCCTGGGATTGGCCCTCGTGGCTGTTTTTGTGGGCTCTACCCTGGGATGTCCCTCGCGATGCGAGTGTTCAGCACAAAGCAAGGCAGTTGTCTGTCACCGTAAGCGCATGCCCACCATCCCAGATGGCATCCCAACTGAAACAAGAATCCTGGACTTAAGTAAGAACAAGCTGACAATGATCAACCCTGATGACTTTTTTGCCTTCCCTGGGCTTGAGGAACTTGACCTCAGTGGAAATATTATCAGCTATGTTGAGCCTGGAGCATTCAATGGGTTGTTTAACATGCACTCGCTCACCCTCAAAAGCAATCGAATCAAGCTCATTTCTCCGGGTGTCTTCACAGGCTTAGCCAATCTTACCCGACTGGATATAAGTGACAACAAGATTGTCATTCTCCTGGATTATATGTTCCAGGACTTGCACAATCTTAGGTTTTTGGAAGTGGGTGACAATGACCTGGTTTACATCTCTCACCGTGCATTCAGTGGACTTTTAAGCCTGGAGACACTAACCTTAGAAAGGTGCAACCTTACAGTTGTACCCACTGAGGCTCTTTCTCATCTGCACAACCTGGTCAGCCTGCATCTACGATACCTCAGCATTAGCACTTTAAATGCATACTCATTCAAAAAGCTATTCCGATTGCGGCACTTAGAAATTGATAACTGGCCTTCACTAGACCATGTGCCAGCTAATACCCTGCATGGCCTCAACTTGACAACACTGTTTATAACCAACACCAACTTGTCCACCTTCCCTTACCTAGCCCTGAAGCATCTTCCCTATCTGACACATCTCAATCTGTCCTACAACCGCATCAGGCACATTGAAGGGGGCATGCTAATGGAACTGGTTCGGCTGCGAGAGCTGCATATTGTTGGAGCTCAGCTGACCACCATTGAACAGTACGCATTCCAAGGCCTGCGGGGTCTCAGAGTTCTCAATATCTCACACAATCGACTGGATACATTGGAAAAGGGCGTTTTTCAGTCTCCTGAGGCTCTGGAGGTTCTTCTCATTGACAACAACCCCTTAGTGTGTGATTGCCGCCTCATGTGGATCCTGCAGAAGAGGCATTCCATCTTCTTTGGGGATTCACAGCCAGAATGCAGCACACCTGAGGGCATTCGTGGGCGCCCTTTTAAGGAGTTTAAGGAGACTCTCCTGTCTTATTATGTTACATGTACCAAACCGAAAATTCGTGAAAATAAAACACAAACAGTTACTGTAGATGAGGGTCAGCAGGCTATGTTGCGTTGCAGTGCTGATGGGACACCAAGGCCAATTGTGTCTTGGTTGTCCCCACGTCGCCGAGTGCTAATAAGCAATCATGGTAGAGTAACCATCCATAAAAATGGTACACTAGAAATCAAGTCAGCAGAAGTCCAAGACAGTGGAGAGTACACTTGCCTTGCCTCCAACACTGCTGGAAATGACACCTTGAAGACATCATTGGCGGTGAAAAGTCTAGGATCACTGTATGCCAACAGGACCCAGTACTACACAGATCCCAGCAATGCCACTGCCAATGGAACGACTGGTGTGACCCTCGGTTTGGACCTTAAGACTATTTTAGTGTCAACAGCTATGGGTTGTTTCACGTTCCTGGGAGTGGTCTTGTTTTGTTTCCTGCTTCTTTTTGTCTGGAGCAGGGGAAAAGGAAAACATAAAAACAATATAGATGTTGAACATGTGCCTCGATCAAAGTCTAACGGCACTAATGTTGACTCAGCAGAGGGACAGGCCGGTCCTCGTCGTTTTAACATGAAAATGATGTGACTTCTTTTATAGAACTAAGAGTCTGGATTGTGGAAAAGCCCAAAGTACAGTGTATTTTTTTGAAAACAGAATGACTGAATCTTCTCACTGCTACAGGAAGAGTGGTAGTGAAAAGAAAACATTGGGGGCATCACAAAATGATGAGCATTACCTTAAATCTGTGGATCTTGATATAGTTCTTGAATACTGTGTCTCAAATGCAAAAGATTTTAGAATGACTATCACTACTGGAAAAACGTCTCAGATGAGTTGCTCTCATGAAGACCTGGATGAAATAAGTGTCAGTTATCAACTTTTTGAAATTTATATGTCCCAAAATCATTCAGTTTTGGGATGGATCTACAGACTCAGTTGAACAGTGTACATTACAAATTTGTATCTAAGCTATAACCTACTTTGTTTAGTCTTGCGCCATGCTTATTCACTGAACCAATCAATTAAACACCATTTCCTATGTTCTATATTTTTCATATGTGTACGTAATGCTTCATTATGTACATGTATGTACATAATCATTCAAAAGAATAGTTCATAGCAATATTCATGGGATGCACTTGCTAAAATTGCTATAACCCTGTTCCACCAGTACATTCTTCAGGTTTTTGAAGTTTCCATTGATTCTGGAAGGGCTTCTATGGCTAAGTATTTGTCCTATGCTCCCCAATTGAATAAATATTAATAAATATATATATCATTTATCAAAAGAAGTACAAGAAAATGATGTGATTTATGAAAGTATTAAGAATTTTGCAAAAATCAGTCTTCAAAAACTGTTCAGGATAACAGCTGGATTGTCATAACATTGAGTTAGTATTGGTCAAGCAACCTACATGAACCACTTTTCTGTCTTATTTTGTCTATTTTTATTCCTTTAACTGTACCTTTGACGAACTACATGTGTCAGTTTTACTACAGTGACATTTGCATCATTTTCCCCAGTAGGAATTTTGGACTTTGTTGTGGTAGTTCTTCATTTTGTTGTTGAATCATTTAGATTGTGAAAACAAAAGTAAAAGTAAAAAACTATGTATGTGAAATAAAAAAAAATGTATTTGTACCAAAGTGTCTGACTAAATGCATAAGATATATATATAATCATCTTCTACGCAGCCTCACTGATAGACTTCACATCAATGGTGTAATAATAAGTGTATCGTTGCTAATTCCTTTTTTATTGTTGCAGTCTCTAAAACCTCACAGAAACATTCAAAACATTAACATTCAAAGTGATGTAGCCACCCCTGGTTAAGAGATAAATACTTATACAAACAATATTTACTTGCAAATGCCAAAATGCAGTACTAGAAATACTTGATAATATGGCACAGTGATCCAGAACTGCAGTGATTCACTCTAAATGTTCACAATAATAATTAAATTATGTCTGCAGGGCAAACTCAATGAAGCTATAGTTTGTATTTAGTTTCACTTTAACTATCATGGAGTTACTAGCTTATAACATCTTTAACTCCCGTTTCTTACAAGAAAATAATTTCCCCTTCTTCAAATTTAAATTTCTACTTTTATATTTAATTTTGTAATTTAATTTGTAAGAATTCATACATTTAACTGTGTTGTCACATTATCAGATCCACATTTTCAGTTTCTTTATTTTGACTGGCTGATTGTGGTGTAAGTTTATCAAATAATGTATGATGAGAAATGTCAGTTCTGGAAATATTTTGTGTTTTTATTGCCCTATTTGTGCAAATACAAATGTATACTGATACCTGTGAATTCATTCTTCAGATGGTGATGATGTCTAAACATGTAAACTATGCCTTTGTTATTGTCACTTTAGATGACGACATGTAATACAACTCAGGTTGTTCCATTATCCAACTTACACAATGTAAATTTAAGATGAAAACAGAAACAGTTTGCCTGCAAAGTAAAACATGTCCCTTTTTAAAAATGTCTTGGCTGCAGCAGGAAAATTTGAGATGAGCTGAAAAAAAATAAACAAATTACCTAAATGTGGAACACCATTTATATATTGCTGTTGCTTTTGCACAGCCTCTGGGTGTGACTGTTACATGAATATGAGGGTTATAATACTGGTATGTATAAGTAATAACTGTGTATGTTATTAAAAATGTAAGAACCATTGTCTTTTTACCTATGCATGATGCCTGTTGGCATCATGTTGGATAACAGTGATTCCAGGCCAGCCAATCAACTCCTTGGGGTTGAGTGAAACTTCAGTCATAGAAAAAGTTTATTATTTCAAACATTTAAGTAATTCAGTATCAGAGTAAAACAGATTGAAATGGTCTATAAATAATTTATTAATGTGTTAATGTAGTCAGGGCTATATAAAATCATAGCAAACTAAGTACAATTGTAAGTTGGATTGTGCACTGAATTGTATTACATGTCTTAATCCAAGGTGACAATAAGAAAGGCAAAGTTTAGAGAGCATCAGCATTTAAAGAAGAAATTCACAGGTGCCATTATATATTTGCATTAGCACAAATAAGAAAATTAAAATAGGAAGTACCCCCAAAACTGGCATTTATATTATATAACTTCAGCATTTATGTTGCATATGTGTCTTGTGATGAAGAGTAAAAGAAATAGTAACTTCCAAATTGGTTCCTCCTCCATCAACTGCAGAGCAACCAAACTTAAAGAATTAATTCAGTTACTTTTAACTTTGGAGACTTGTTTGGGTTTAACCGCTAATATTGACAAATAATTCACTGCCAGCCAGCTTTGAATGTTTTTATTTCACCTCATACATTCAAACACATTATGCTGCTGTAAACAGTACTATAAACAGTACTATAAACTTTGACAAGCAGGTAATTATTCTTGCGACATCATAATTTGGAATTATTGGGAATTATTGTAGTATTGTCTAGTTAAATTAATTACACTAAAAAAATATTATTCATTATTACTTAATTGTACTCTAACTTACTTTTCAAGATATTTTTATCTTAAGCTTTAAGATTTCAATTTTAATATTTAGAGAAATGTTCCTATTCCTCCTAATATATGCACATTTATGTGCACCATATTATTTATGAGTGCCATAATAACCATCATTGTATAAATTTAGTATTGTTTCTCAAACTGAACAATGGCCCCATTGAGTCGAAATGTGTTTTTAATCACAGTTTAAACAGTGGTCTGTTTTAACTGCAGACACAGTCCATTGACACAGTGTTAATGCAGTAAGCAACATTTGTGAGAAAACACAAGTGATGATGTACAGCAGTTTCACCCTGCTTAACATGTTTTTGTCTAAAGTATATTTGTATGAGACATCAAGAGTGACTAATTCCTTCTTCCACACTTGTCTAAAGATAGAGTCTTTAGACTAAGGTTCTAAACCTGTAGTCCTCTGGGCTGCTTAGGAAATGAGAGCACCAAATGCTACAACTTGACCAAAAATACAAAAGAAACAAGGTTAACTTTGTAGGTCAAATACCACTAGCACCTTTTATTTGATATCTTTTTTTATACATATAATAAAATGTCTAAAGAATACAGAAGGTCCGCACAATGCTCAGATCATAATCAGCAGTTAGCTTAGTATCCATGTCTGGATTGTGTTGAAATGACACAGAAAATTCCACCCAGGATCTTTGTGCTATGAGGCAGCATGAAACTGTGCCACCGGGGTTTCATCCTTACTTGTTAAAATAGGTACCGGTCTTAATTAATGGGCAGTATGTCACTATAGCAACTCAGATATGATTCAAACCAAAGATTTCAAAATACACAATTATAAGCCATGTAAAAAAATAAAAAAAATTGACAAATATTTAAAATGCATTTCTGTGGATATGTCCACAATAATTTGGTGTTTTGGTGATCAATTTATATTAATTGAATGCATTTAGACTGGACTTACGCATTTGAATTGCATATAAGAAGCTATTAGCACTTTGTGGCTGTTTGTACCCCTCTTATCAGTTATTGACTGATCTGACCACTCTTATTTTCAGACTAATTACTGAGGATAATTTTTTCAGAACAGATGAGAGTCTCAGCCTAATTTGACTAATGCAGTTCTTGGCTCAGAAAATGAAAGACTGACATATTACTATAATTCTAAATCAATCAAATACATTACTTACCTTGGCCATTAAAACTGTGATGACGTACAGGTTCCGAAAGCTCGGAGACACTTCAAAAGTTTTAATTTTATCAAGTATCAATAAAATATGTAGGGAAAGATATTTCGTATTTCTTTCTTTACAACTCTTTTGCTTTTGTTTTTATAAAGAAACAAACATTGTTTCTAATGTCACATCAAAGAAGATCAAAATACATGTTTGATGCAATTTACTAACAAAGGCATTAAGTCATATGTTTGTTTTGTGACATTTAATTTGCATGTTTTTTGAAGCGAAAGTCAGAAGACCCCCCCCTCCCACCCGCCCCCCTCTTGATTTGTGATTCCATGAATAGTAAACTAAATACAACAACAGCAATTAGTATATCACCATGTTCTATCACTGTATATACATTTGAAGAAAAAAAATACAACAAAATTAAGAATCTGTGTACATGCAGTCAGTTGATTGTGATAGTAAGAGGCATGCTAAGCTAAAGGCTTCCATTGACTTTCTTCCAAGATCACAATGATACTGAACATTAGCAGGTTATCATTATTATTATATCTTGTATTATAAGACCAGAAACACTCTTTGTAACTCCCCATAGTTTGCATGAAATGCTCTGCCCTGGTTTTATCACATCCAACATGACGGCTAGCTCTAGCGCAATCTTCACATGATGCAACAGAAGAAAACTCTATTAGGGCTTCAGGTACTTCATCAAACAACAAGAACTGTAAAAGCCTGCCCCAGCTCTGATAGGGAAAGAGGTGGGGTACACCCTGAACAGGTCATCAGTCCATTACAGGGCTCCTGTTGATAATGCCATATCCAAAATCATGTCTGGAACCTAGAGACATTTTTTTTGTTTTTTAAATATAAGAATGCATATTCTGAAACTGTAGGAACAAGCCCTGAAGCTATCCTACAAATGCAGACACTATAGTTTACTAGTGCTATAGAAGCTGTCTCATGAAAACTTCATGAATCATCATATGGTATGGTACAACTATACATATAAATTAATTCCTGTACATACACACACACATTTCTCTGTGTCTAAATCTCATGAATCTGAAACACCAGCTAAGAATGAATTAATCAATATGTTGGGGGTTTTTTCATGACACAGTTCTAGCTATGGATGAGGAAAGCTTATCTTTCTAGTCTCTATAAATACACATATCTGCAAAACAAACAGTCCCAGGAATAGAAAAAATGGGGGGGGGGATCATCATATGCTTGCAGAAATCTCTGTAGTTTTTAAATTACATACCACATTTTTGATAGGTTACCAGACTCCACAGCCCACAGAATGCAATGCAAACAACTGAAGTAAGAAAAAGAAAGCGTAGAAAGCGAAAGCTGTGTGGTTTTGGTTTCACAAGAGAGTGGAGCTGGTTGTAGCTGAAGCCTTGGCTGTGTGCGCTTTCATTAGGCTCCCCGGTGGCAGGCTGGTCTGCCAAATGAGCTCCCATGTGAGCCGACTCCAGTTCCAACCTGACGTCCAAGAATTGTGGCTGGCTGGAGAATAGGAAGGCATGCATTTGCTGCTATGCATCTTCTACAAACATTCAAGCATTCACTAATATGAAATAAATGTGCGTTCCTAATGAAAGACAGCATTCGGTGCTTAAATTCTTTGGCACATGGTATGAATGCATCCACACACACTGCCTCCTTTTCATTGTGCCATTGTTGATCTGCTAGTGAAACAGCTTCTTTTGTATTTTCTCTCAAGACAAAGATAAATTCAAGGGACTAAAAAGTAGAAGAGTTATTCCCTTCTTTTTAAATAAACCTTTGTCACATTGCAAGACAGCAGTGAAAAACGTCTCTGGGATAACGGACCAAAAAAAACATTATTAGCAACAAAAACCCCTTCACAATTTACACCCAATGTTTGCCTGTAAGCCAGCAGTCGATATTTCTTTGTTAGCGTGTTGCTGCATTCTGTAATTATGTTTTTGCCCTTTCTGGGAAACACAGTCATGAAAAAAGAAATGAGAGGAGGAAAATTGAATTCTTTGCCTATGTAATTGTTTAATGATGAATGGACTCATAAATTGAGGCAAAGAGACAAAGTTTTACACTGCTCCCCACCAGAAGTAACAGCAATATTTCCTCTTGGTGGAACAGAATAATTGTTTATACAGTTGAAATAGCACCATTGTCCACAAGTATGAATTTTATATGAAGCATTTTATTATTTGAAGTAGATTTTGATGATTTATTAAACAACATAAATATCTAAAAGTCATGGCTAAATTATAGAGCAGAAGAGATGAGATCACATTTAGAGGTGTGGGCAGGCATCTTTATCTCATTGTGAATCCAAGTGTGATTTAAACTCAATCATGGTTCAGCCTTTAAGATAAGTTTATATTTTGTACTCACGACTAAATGTCATGTCAAGTTTTTAAATCTTAAAGTGCACTACTAGTATATATTACAGTTTTTTTCTCATGGTGCAGTTTCTCCAGATGAGAGGCATATCATTTTTTAAATACCTCCAAAATGATTTAATTACAACATGGATTCAGAAAGATACTCTCTGTGGAAACAAGGTAATTAACAAATGGCTTTTAACAGTCTTTTTTCATCTTTCATGATATCATAAATGAAAAACATAAAATACAAAATTAAACCAGGATTACCAAAGGTGGCATACTAATTGATTAAATTAATTAAACAACTAAGTAACTAACTTATATATTACTGTTAGCACATTAGTAATAGATCAGGTGAGTTGTCACTGCTACAGTATATACATCAATCGAGCACAAGTAATTGTTTAATTTGACAGATCTGAACCTTTGGAGCATAGAAATGAAACTTCTGGTGGGGACCTTGTGCTGTTAGGCTTGTTCTGGCACTTTCAGCAGAAGCTTGATTGAGTTAAGATCTGGGCAATTTGAGTTAACATATTATTTTGGTTTACTTATTTACTATTTAATTGTCCAATCTCTTGGAACTGTTAATGATATCTAATTTGGTGCAAAAAAACCAACAAAAAAAACATTAGTAAGCAACAGTTTTCATGGCATGTTCCGTATTAAATATAGAAATAAAAGATGAATGGCCAGACTTTGTTCAAAGTACCAGGAATTTAGCTCGGATAATTGGATAACTATTCTTTCAACTTGTAGCTCCCAGAAGATTTTCTTTTTTTGCTTGGCTGACGTTTTAGTTCTTTAGTTCAACATCCTATCTGTCTATACAACAGAGAGTGAAGAGAAATAAATGTTGGAGAATGTGGTGATTCAAGACCAAAATATTCTCAACTAGCTGCTGATTGTTGTTGCTACACTACTTCATTGTCTAGTTAACTTATCTTCTTATGGGCCCTTCATGTAGAAAATGGTATGCTCTGTGCTAACCTAGGCTGCTACGTTCACAGGGTGGCCCAAAATTTTTGTTGCTGTGACTGCTGCATTGGCGACTTTTCGCCAGAAATGGAGACTGACAGGGAGCAGGTGCACATGGTACACATAAAGACCACCAAAGTTCAGTCTAACAGTATGGGCTAGTGTTCTCCAGATGGCAAGCTTGTACTTCACTCTGCTTTGTTCAGTGCAGTGGCAGACTTTTAATTTGCAGTGCAATCATGATTTTTGGTGGTGCCGTTGTCACATTGAAAGGAACTAAAGGAACTAAAAATGTCTCCGTCTCTTTTCATAAACACTGATATCACTGAGCCAAATGGCTCCAGACCTGAACCCAAAACAGCAACTTTGGCAACCTATAGTGGCAACGCTGGTCTGGTGGTCGGCCACCTGGTGAACCGGCACGACCCTGCAGGCACAGCCGTAAGCACCTGCTCACTGCCGGCTGGACCAGCGTCCGTTGTTCCGGGACAGCTCACGTCTCGCTCTCAGCCGCAGGTCGCGCAAACCCCCCTGACACGGGGACCTCCATTTCCCCGTGCGGAGAATTTGCCCAGCATCTTTTGCAGCCAACAAGACTGTATTCTGTATTAAGGCAGTATTCTGAGTAAAGAGAAACCTAAATGGTATAAAATGCAGCACTTTTCAGTTTTCCTGAGAACATATTGGCTGAACGTATATGTCAAATATAATCAGAAAAAGAAAATCACTACAATGAATTCAGAATTTCTCAGCTCAGTTTTTCTTGTGCATAAAAGATACATTCAAAGATACAGTGAAACTCTTTTGTTCTCTGTCATATACTGGAGACTGTCCATTCAAGTTCTGCAAGTTTTGCCTCATTGGGTTTGTCACACTCATGTTGGCCACCCTTGCAGAATTTACCAGCAATTTACGACAAAGCTCAAAGTTAAACCGATCTCTAAGACATCAGAACAGCAGTTTGGTTTCTTTAAAAGAAATTCTGTTCTGCCTATTCTATACATAAATCATCAATAGCCCCTCTTAGCAGTCTGTTCCCTTCCCACACACTACATGGTCTCAGTGATCCGGTGGAATCTGCTTACCCTTCCCACTTCACTTATCCCTTACTTTCAATAGATGCCTTGGGATGTTTTACATCCCTACTTACCGCTTTGTAACTTGGCTACAAAAGTGGATTCTGGTATTGTAGTATTATTAGTAAACCATTACGCCTCCCTGAGTATCATTCGCAGTGGAACCCATTGCAATGTATTGTGTCAGGAAACCTACTTACAATAACCTCTCCTTTCTCTATTTTCATCTTATTAGTCACTTTTTAACATATAAAACATTTTTGAATATAGGAATGTGAAGAGAATTTACATTTTAACTGTTGATACAATGATTAAAAATAAATTGGATTCTAACAGACACTTTTGTTTAATGCATTTTGCAGTGATGGGAACAAAAGATGGATTTTTTGTCAGTTTTTGAAAGAAAATAAGATGTTAGTAACTGTTGGCATGATGTGTGGGAGGATTTCTAGCCCACAGTAAAAGATTGGCAGGGACTGTGTGTTCTGTGGATTGTTTTAGTTCATTCACCCATCACCCATAGAGCAGAGAATAACCTTGACTGAGATGAGCAACCAAAAGGTCCTCTGAGTGACAGTACATTGGTTTATAGGGTATGACCATAGCTTGGAGATCAACACAAGAGTTTTGAACCAGATGCAAAATGCAGCAGGAAGCTAGTGGAGTGAAAACTTGTAGAAATTAATGGAGAATGTTAAGGTTGAAAACCCCAGCATTCTTGACTAGAGGAGACAAACATGTCAGAAAAAAACATGTATGGATGACAGCTAGATTAGCAACGAAGCTACTTCATTAATGTGGAAGAGGTGAATTCCATGAATATAGGGTGAAAAGAGTGTAGGCTCACATCCAGGTTCTTTAATGTCTAAATCAAAGAAGCACAGACATTTGTCATAGCAAGCAAATCTGTAAGCACTGCGTAAGCTCCGGATTCAAATATTCACAAACCATTGTCATTCATAAGGTGCAGATATTGCTTAGAAGGTTACTTGAAAGGGCTGGAAATATGATTGTTTCTGCAAATATGATCGTGTCTCAAAATCAGTAGGAAAGAAATTAATATTTTATGTTGTTGATCCCAGCTTGTATCTGGCAGCCTTGGTCACCAACCTAATTCACCAATCGATCTGTTTTTCTTTTGTGGCTCAAAATACTCCTGCCATATATGTGCACTATTAGCACCTAATTCATGTCTCTATTGTATTACTTGTATTATCATTTTTCATTCAGAAATATTTCTAAACCCACTTCTCAAAAAAAATTGGGACATTGTATCAACTGAAGATAAATACAGAATTCAATGATTTTCAGATCTCATAACCCCATATTTGAATTATATAAGACATAGAAAACTTAAAAATTGTGAGACATTTCATTTATTTATTTATTTATTAAATGGAAAAAAAAATAACACATCTCAAAAAAGTTGGAATTGGACAACAACAGGCTGGAAAAGTACAAGGTGTGATGGTAAGAAATAACTGGAAGAAAATTTTGCAGCTTGTTAAATTAATTAGCAACAAGTAAGATGACAGAGTACAAGTGCGCGCGCGGGTGTGTGTGTGTGTGTGTGTGTGTGTGTGTGTGTGTGTGTGTGTGTACATGTTTAGACATCTTTGTGAGGACAGAAAATCTGCATGCCACTATACTTGTGGGGACCAACAGTCACTTATGGGGACATAATGCCTGTCCCCATTACTTTGAAGGCATTTTTGGGCCTCAAAATGTGGTTTTAGTGTCAGAGTTATAATTAGGTTGTAGTTAGGTTAAGGCTAGGGGTTAGGTTTAGGCATTCATTTTTGAGTGCCTAAACCTAAAGCAGCTAGGGAAAGCATTACGTCAATTAGATGTCCTCACTAAGATATGAAAACATGTACGTGTGTGTGTGAGAGAGCGAAAGAGAGAGAGAGAGACCAAAGTTCACTGTGCCATCCACAAATGCAGTTCTATCATTCAAAGAGCCATATGCCATATGTGATCATGATCCAGAAATGCTGCCATCTTCTCTGGGAGAAAGCTCAATTAAAATGGACTGAGACAAAGTGGAGAATTGTTCTGTGATCAGTGTTTTTGGAAAACACGAACCCAAAATCCTCTGGATTACAGAGGTACAGGACCATCCAGCTTGTTTAAAAGACTGCATGATGTTACAGAGAAGCATTAGTGCCTATGGAATCGGCACCCTGCACATCTGTCAAGTCACGATTACTGCTGAAAGGTATATATTGCTTTATACATGGGTATATATATGGGCACATGGGTACATATACACACACACACACACACACACACACAATTTTTGTGTGTGTGCTTTTCCAGTTTTATTCTATATTTTCGTCAAGACAAACCCTTTTGATATACATATATGTGTGTGTGTTTAGTGTGAATGTCAATAAATACTGCTCAAAAACAGAGGGGGTTGTCACTAGTGGTAGCATCAGGTGGATGACATATCAGTACGTCTCATTACCAGAAGGTCTCAGTCTCAAAGCATAGAAGAGATTCCAGGAGGCAGGCAGTTACTCTAAAAAAAGCTTGATTGGTCCAGAGAAGCTCCCTAATCTATCAACAGGGCCAGTATCTGCTCTTTCGTGCAAGGAGGAACAGGATGAGAACTGCCAGAGCCCTACAAAATTACCTCCAGCAGGCCACTGGTATTAATGTCTCTGACCAAACAATCAGAAAGAGACTTCATCAGGAATGTATACAATTGACTGGTCCCCATGCTTGTCTGAGCTAAATCCAATAGAATACCTTTGGGATATTTTGTTTTGGTCCATCCGATGCTGTTGCACCTCACACTATCTAAGAGCTCCGCAATCCCTGGTCCAGTTCTGGGATGAGATCCCCCAGGACACTGTCCATCATCTAAGCATAACCCCACATCAGGCAAGCATATGAGCACATGGGGACCATACAAACTACAGAGTACCGTTCTGAGTTGCTGAAAAATGGGCCAGCCTGCTACATTATTTTTTCACTTTGATTTCCGGGTGTCTTTGAATTCAGCCCTGCGTAGATTGATCATTTTCATTTCCATCAAATGATGTGTGGCATCCTTTTGTTCCGAACACATTACCCAGTCCATACAGTATAGATATCCAGCATGATTTTTTTCCTATTGAGATTTGATGTGTTTTCCTGTGCTCCTGTAATTCCTTTGAGTAGTGTATAATATATTTCAGTATAAATATCTGTGACAGTTGAATTATAGTGGTTGCAGTACCATAAACATATTGTGTGATTTTGGTGTTCAGAAGAACAGTATATCTTCTAAAAATGCAGGGAGGTCAGTATAGATCAGGAATAAGAATTGTTGACAAAAGAGTGCACTGCACAATGGAGTAGTTGAGCAGTTTGCGGGGTAACAGCAATCCTTGCTCGACATATATCCAAGCTGCTGACAAATAAATGAGATTGAATGTTCCAAATGTGGAAAATAAAACTGAATTTCTGCTGACATTTTGAATTGATTGCACTGAAAATGAGCTGACCCCACCTGTGCTGTGGAGAGATACGAGATTTACAATGCACAGTGGTCTCAGTCAGCAGCTTTTTCCCATGTAAATTGAATACAACATCTGGAAAGAACAATACAGTTTTACCCTGTTGTCGCATCGCCTTTCTTTTGTAAAAAGGAAGACTTACGTAGTCTTTGAGATTCAGTTTTTTCCCTGTGCTATTTTGTGAAGGGCCACCTAAATTTAGGACCAGACCATGTCACAACTCTTCATCAGAGAAGATCAAAGCCACATCTCTGGCCTCTGTTATTTATTGCATTAACTTGCAACCCATGTGATACATCTCTGTCCCTCAGCTCTGTCCCCTTTTAGCAAAAGAGTGAATTAAACTCGACTTGTGTCATCATACGCAATCTGTCTTCATTTGTGAATGCGTCAGAGGCAGTTGTTACTGTATTGTGAGCTGAAACCAAGCAACAGAGTTTGCCACGGCTCGTTCATACCATCAGGGTTGTTGCTTAGACTTCAAGGTCTCTTACAACACCACATCTTTTCAGCAATGCATTTGTCACGCTGAGAGAGGAGGAGAAAGCAAAGTTGTCAGTTCATGATGTGCGTCGAGCTCTTTTTATCATGACTGGAAGGTCAGATTATTCCATATAAATTAGACCGTTACAACCCTTTTTATTTCAAGCATTCTTAATTTAGCCTGTCTAACTCAGAGGCAACTGAATCATCCTGGCAATGACAAAGATCACACAAAAAGAAAAGGAGTGATGATCCACCCAAAATTCAGAAAGCTGTCAGTTATTTAGCCTCTGTGTGTGTACTTTGACTTTCAAACACATGAATCCATCTGCACCTGCTGTTAAACTGCTTTATAAATGTTAACGTCAGTGTCACAAATATTGATTTGATCACTTAGAGAGTGACATTAGAGTGCCGTTTCTGATTTCCAGGCCAAATGAGTGAACCGTTGTGAACAGTACATTAACCAACAATTACCTAGTAAACAAACATAATGTGGCGAGCTCAGGAAACGGAGGAGACAGAGGTTTCTTTGGTCTTGCTTTCGGCGAGCTAGCCAGAAAGCACAGCCGTTTATTATGCCTTTTCTGGAGAACACTGCCGCTAGCAACTGCTCAGCGCGGCAACCAAAACAACAACAACACAAAAAGGCGCTCCCTCACCGGAAAACACACACAGAGGGAGCGTCACCTGTTACCATGACAACATAACAACAAACGTAACTGCAAAAGAGAACATAAATGTCCATAACATCCCCGAACAGCCCTGGCCCGCTACATAGCCCCCACCTAAGGGGTCAGTCGTCCCCGACAACCCCATTACCCCACACAAAGTCCTGCAAACGTCCCGGTGCCTTCTTCTGGCGCACCGGCCGGTCTCGACAGGCGGGGGAAAAGTCACTCGGGTCAGAACATGGGGCGCTGCCAGCATCCCCTGCCCCGGCATCTGCCGAAGCGAGCGGTCGATACGGCGAGAGTCTGTCCTGGTGCAACACCACCAGGCGCCCCGGGCCCGGCATGCGAACACGGTACACCACTTCTGTTAGCCGCTCCACGACCTCCGCCGGCCCTTGCCAGTGACTGCAGAGCTTGGGGGACACTCCTCTCTTGCGAAACAGGCAGTACACCCAAACCTTGTCGCCAGGCACGAAAGCCCCCCCCCGGCACTTAGTGTCGTAGGCTCTTTTCTGTCGCACTCCGGCGCTGGCCTGGGCCTGGCGGGTGTAGTCATGAACCACCTGCAGCCGCTCCCTCAGCCTCCTGTAGTAGTCCATCTCCGGCCCGCCGTCAATCTCCGGCTCAGGGGGGGACCCGAACACCAGATCCACGGGCGTCCGGAGCTCCCGTCCAAACATCAAAGCGGCAGGTGTGCACTGGCTGGACTCCTGAACCGCAGTCCGATACGACCAAAGGACCAGGGGCAGATGTCGGTCCCAATCCCGCTGGTGGCAGCTGGTGAGAATGGCGAGCTGGGTGGCCAGCGTGCGGTTAAAGCGCTCGACCAAGCCGTCGCTTTGCGGGTGAAGCGGTGTGGTTCTCGTCTTCTCCACCCCCAGCCGCCGACAGATCTCCCCGAAGACCTTCGATTCGAAGTTACGCCCCTGGTCACTGTGGAGCTCAGCCGGGACCCCAAAACGGGTGAACATCTCCTCCACCAGCTTCTCCGCCGTCGTCGACGCACTCTGGTCCGGCACAGCGTAGGCCTCCGGCCACTTTGTGAAATAATCCATGGCCACCAACACGTACCGGTTCCCTGACTCCGTAACAGGGAAAGGCCCTGGGACGCCCACTCCCACTCGCTCCATCGGGGCCCCCACCAGGTACTGTTGAAGGGGGCAGTGGGCGTTGAGTTGGGCCCTTCTGTGCCGTGCAGGTGTCACAGCAGTGCATATGAAGTTCCACATCCCGTCGACAGCCCGGCCAGTAGAACCGTCCTCTGAGACGGCGGAGAGTTTTGACATTCCCATAGTGGCCGGCCCCCACCGAGCCGTGGACGAGCTCGAGCACCTGCGACCGCAGCGACCGAGGCACCAACAGCTGCAGGAGATCTCTGCCCTGCCCGGGGGCCCACCATCTCCGGTACAGGAGGCCGTCGTGGGTCTCCAGATTGTTGTACTGGGAGTAGTAGGCCTTCACTTGGGCTCCTGTCCCGACACCCCGTCCAGTCGGGCGTTGCGCCACCTCCAGCCAGGCCCCCACCTGAACCAACGTTGCATCGGCCTCCTGCTCCCGCTTCAGCTGCTGCGGGGTCAATGGGAGCCATCCCCCTCCGCTGGCCGTGGCCTGAGCAGCAGCCACCCCCAGCGCCTCCTGGGCCCGTTCCTCCTGTCGAAGACAGTAGCGACACTCGACGGCCATGCAGGGCCTTCTGGAGAGGGCATCAGCGTTGCCATGCTGTCGACCTGCCCGATGCTGGATCTCAAAGTCGTAACCCTGAAGGACCTCCAGCCAGCGGGCCACCTGACCCTCCGGTGTTTGAAGTTCAGGAGCCAAGTCAGAGATGCATGGTCGGTGCGCAGGAGGAACCGGCAGCCGTGCAGATATGGCCGGAAGTGCCGCACCGCTAGCACCACAGCCAGCAGCTCCCGCCGGGTCACACAGTAGTTCCTCTCGGCTCGCCACAGAGCTCGGCTGAAGTATGCCACCACTCGTTCTCCAGCATCATCCTGCTGGGAAAGGACCGCCCCAACTCCTACATTGCTAGCGTCAGTGTCCACAATGAAGGGTTGCCGGGCGTCGGGGTAGGCCAGGACTGGGGCTCTGGTGAGGGCCTCCTTCAACTGTGCGAAGGCCGCAGCGCAGGCATCACCCCAGCCAAACGGCCGGCCCTTGTCGGTTAAGCGGTGGAGGGGGCTGGCTGTCGTCGCGAACCCCTTAATGAACTGACGGTAGTAGGAGGCTAGGCCCAGGAAGCTCCGCAGTTCTTTGACGTTCGAGGGAGTCGGCCAATCCCGGACTGCAGCCACCTTTGCGGGATCGGTGGCGATACCCTGAGCGCTGATCACATGGCCTAAGAACGTAGTCTCTCTTGTCAAGAGCCGGCACTTCGCAGGGTTGAGCCGCAGCCCAGCTTGACGGATGGCACCGAAGACCTCGCTCAGGTGGGACAGTGCACTGTCGAAGTCGCCACCGTGTACCAACAGGTCATCCAGGTACACAACACAGCGGCTACGAGGGATGTTCACGAGCACCCTCTCCATCAGCCTCTCAAACGTCGATCCGTGGAAGCGGGTACGAGTCCTTCTTGGTGACTGCGTTGAGACGGCGAAAGTCCACGCAGAACCTCGGGCTGCCATCCTTCTTCCCCACCAGGACCACGGGTGCCGCCCATGGGCTGTTGGATGGCTCGATCACCCCAGCCGCAGCCATCTCACGGATCTTTTCCTCCGCCACTTGCCGTTTTGAGAGGGGCAGCCGATGTGGGCGCAGACGGATGGGTTGGGCAGAGCCGGTGTCGATGGTGTGCTGGACCAGCCCTGTCTGCCTGCAGTCTTTGTCGCTGGCAGCGAAGATGTCCGCATTCTCGTCCAGGAGGCACCTCAACCGCTGGCGCTGATCACCGTTGAGACCTACGCTGCTGCGCTGCCACAGGTCACCAACAGCCTCGGTTGTCTCGATCGAGGGAGATTTGTTGGGCTGAGGGGCCGGGGCTGAGGTAAGTAGAGATGACCCGGAGCCACCGGCACCCGAAATCTGCTGAGCGGCAGCTGCCTGACGCCTGTCTCGTCTGGCTCTGGCCCCCTCCGCTCCCTGCTTTTGACCGCACTGGAGGGCGAGAGTCTCTGTGCCAAGAGTGATAGCCCGCTTTGCGGTGTCGACGCAGGCCCCCCAGCGGGTCAGCAGATCAAGGCCGATGATGCACTGGTCTTGGATGTCCGCAAGCCAGAAGTCGTGAATCAGCTCCAGATCCTTCACTCAGATCTGCAAAGGTTTCTTCCCCCGCATATCAGCTCTTTCCCCCGTCACTGTCATCAGCTGGGTGTCGGTGGGCGACCAACCCTCGACCAACGACCCGGACGTTCCAGGAAGCATGCCAGGTCGTATCAGGGAGATGGTAGACCCCGTGTCCACCAGGGCCCGGCATGGCTGGCCCTCAACGCAGCAGCTCAGGTAGAGTCCCTTGAGGTGCCCAACCCGGCCCACCACCGTGCATCGTCCTTGGAGGGGGGCAGGAAACTGGGGCGGTGGTCCCCTCACTACACCGCTCCCACCCCATTTCCCTGTGGCTTCGTAGTTCTGGCCGTCGCTACAATAATTTCTGTATCAAAATGCAGATAGTATTTAATACACACATACAAAATGGGAATCTGGTTAAACTGTAAAATCTCTTGCACAGTTTCAGTCAGAAGATAAGTTAAAATTTACACAATTGCTACAAGAAAGACAGTTGCCTAAATTATGTGAACCTGAATGTGATGCTGCTGTTGCAGTGTTTGTCCGGACCCTCTGACAAAATCCACAGGAGTGTCTGATGAGTTAGAATTCCTAACGGAGTCAGAAAAAGCAGCACTTGGGAGCACTGCTGTCTTGAAGCAATGAGGTCCTGTGTTCATATCCACCAGCTGACTGTGGCCTTTCTGTGTAGAGTTTGCATGTGCTACTGGGATGCAGTACAAAACACAATAAGCAAAAAACCAAAAAAAATGTGTAAAGTCAAATTAAATGCTTTTGGTGAAAACACCAACCATTACAAAAACAAAATGTTTTGTTATCTGACTGAATGAAAACTTCCATTCTCGACCTCATAGTGTCTTCATAGTGTCAACCTCCTTAAACTGTCTTTGCTTGATCAGAATTACAGCACAGGATTTTTGCTACAGAACTATATCATGTGGATAAGTGCTTATTCAAGTTGTTCTAATCCTTGGCTTCTGCCCTAATAAAATCCCTTTAATGGAAAATTATCATAATCTGAAACTGTTGTGTGGCAGTAACATGCTGAGAGGTGGGAAGCTTGAAGTTTTTCTGTTGTATGCTTTGATACATATCAGCTTAGACACCACAATAATCAGCAGTATTGTGTTCAGTACTGGATTTTAAAACGGTACTTCTTTCAGAATTCTTCTACAGTTAAGTATAGGTTCGGGTTTGGTTCCTCACAAAGAAGCAGAGACAAGCATTCACACCTACAGACAATTTGTGTGTCTTCTTCTCCTCCGTGTCTTTAGACTGTGGGAGGATACCCAGACGGACACAGGGAGAACATGAAATATGCTGGCTGTAAGGTGACAAAGCTAACCACTGAGCAACCACACCATGGTGACATTTAACCCGAGCTGATTAAAAGTAAATGTATCTCTCCTGCTGCTCCTTGTACCTCCACTTTCCTACTTTCCACTGAACAGAGTAAAACGGTCGTCCAATCCATTTTCCTCTCCACCACGTAATGCTTTTAGCGGCGAAACAAGCTGTTGCTCTCTCTTTTTGTTGTCTCATTTTCATTACAAGACAGATTCTTGGCATTTTCAAATAATCTTTATCTTTTGTTTCATTGAATTAAACATAATACACCTAGAGTGAAGTGTTTTATTTCACATTCAAGTTTGTCACTCAACACAATAGCTGAACCAAAACTGAATTTCCTGTTTATTTTCCTGCAGACACATTATCAATAGAGATTTTCGACAGCAGTTGATGTCTGGCTGAAATGACATCCCACATGTTGTGAACTCCTGTTCATATTAAAGAACAGTGTTTATAAAAGAAAAGAAAAGAAGTTAACACTTTTTTGTTCATGTTGTTGAACTAACTAGAATGTACTACAATGCGGTCAACACCTGGCTATGTTCTTGTGTATGAAATATAGCACTTCATTTTGCCTCTGGCTGGTTAAACATTCTCTAAGGTTTATAGAGAATGGTCTTAAAAAGAAAATATCCAGTGAGCAAGAATGCCTTATTTATGGCAGAGGTCAGAGGAGAATGGTGAGACTGCTTGATGCTGATAGAAAGGCAACAGTAACTGAAACAATTAGTCTTTGCAGCAAAGGTATGCAGAAGAGCACCTCTGAATGTACAACACATCAAACCATGATGTAAATTATATAAAGGTACACTGGGTGCCACTCGACTCAGCCAAGAATAGAAGCCTGTTCTTGACTGACAGGACAGCTACAATTTGCACAGGCTCACAAATTTGGACAATAGAAGGTTGGAAAAACATCGTCTGGTCTGATATATCTCGATTTCTGCTGCAATATGGGACGTTAGGGTCAGAATTTGGTGTAAACAACATAAAATCATGGATTCACCATGCCTTGTATCAGTGGATAAGGCTGCTGCTGGTGGTTTAATAGTGTGGATAATAATAATTTATTGTCACACTTTGGGCCCCTTAGTACCAGCTGAGTATCATTTAAACACTGCAGCCTATTAGAATTGTTGCTGACCATGTGCATCCCTTTATGACTTCGGTGTACCCATTTTCCAGTGGCTGCTTCCAGCAGGATAACACGCCATGTCACAAAGCTCAAATTATCTCAAACTGCTTTCTTGAACATGGCAGTGCATTTCACTGAACTCAAATAGAGCACCTTTGGGACGTTGTGGAGTGGGAGATCACATCATGGATGTTCTGCAGCAACTATGTAAAGGTATCATGTCAATATGGAACAAAATCTCGAAAGACTCTTTCCAGCACCCGATAAAGCGATGCCATGAAGAATTTAAGGTAATAAGGGGTCCAACTTTGTGCTAGAAAGCTGTTCTGAGTAGATGCATGAATGGAAATGTAGGAAATCTATAGAAGTTAAATAAATATGCTTTTTGTGAGATGTACAGCTGATTTCAGGGCACAGAAAGTTGCAGGTGAAAAGTGCAATTATAATCACAAACAAGAAAAATAGCTTTTTTTTCCCCTCAGAATGATTTGTACATGCAGTATTATACGGGCATGGTGAAACACACTGTACGTATGTGGCTTATAAATAAAAATAAAAGAAAAATTACTTTGATTATAAAGAGGTGTATTTGTGAAAAGGCCAGGCTGGTTCATTCCGTGTCTGCCTTGTATTTGATTTCTTGGATTTAACGTCACATGGAAAAAGGGTGAACAATTTATGTGTTCACTTGAATAACAAACTGTGCCACAAATAATTAGTTCCCCTGGGGGAAGTGGTTTGTAAAATGCCCCCCCTGCACTTCAATTTGGATTCATTTTACCTTCATTTCACATTTTCACTTGAATTTTGAAACCTTTACACCAATTAAAGTAAGATACTGGTTGGTTTTAAAAGATCCATTTTTACAAAAGAAAGTTTCCCAGCCTCTGACTGCATACATTTTTGTAACCTTGCACTATTGTTGATTGTGGCAGGAAAATCACTATAATGTGTGGTTCTTTTTCCATTCTTGCAGTGACCTGATAGTGCGACTGTTCATTAGTCAAATGAGGGTCACCTGTGCTTGATGGCTTGTAGCTTTTAAAGGCTGGCCTACATACAGCATCTTTTCTTTGTTCACTTCCACTCAACCAAACAATTCAGCCCCCCCCAGCATGAGCCCTTCCTTCTTGTAGTCTGAACTATCAGAGTTACTACACCTAGATACACACTAGGTACACCCTTTTAATATTTTTAACACTATTATGTTGGAGCTCCTGAGTGCAATTTTTCTTCCATATTTACTTGACATGATTTCAGTTTAATAAACTACAGCAACAGCTCTTTAATCACATTTAAAGGCCAAGTCAGGCAGTTCAAAAGTGCACATTAATAACTAGGGAACTCCGTCATCGAGGTTCTGGGTCTGAGCCTGCCGGTGCCTTTTCTTTTTAGATTATACATGATGTCTTTTTTTTTTTCTTCTCCACACCTTTTTTCCATGTTTCCTCTATGGCTTCCTTCCACATTTCAGACACGCATTTTAGGCTAATTGCTGATTGCAGTGTCTGTCTTTTAGTGTGTTATTTGGCCAGCCTCAAACACTGTAACCTATTCTTACCATAAAGCCATTAGCAGCATATTTCCACAAGTCCATCCATTTAAACATGAAATAGAATTTCTAATTGCTCTGCAGAACAGTACATGCAGCTTTTACCTGCTCTAACAACAATATCAGCAGGAGGCATTATTTGTCTCAACCTTCCAAAACCGCTACTGATCACTGTTGGAAAATAACTGTTTTTTGAGGTGACACAGCTTTGAATGGGTTTGTTCACTGTTTTTTATACTGGAATACATTTAAGAAAGGATATTTTGGCAGTCAGTACAAACAGGAGGATCAGTTTAACAAATCAAGAGCAGAACCCTTTAAAATGCCTTTAATGCTTGTTTATGTCCACTGACAACTATACCAAGATCATTACTAGTTTTGTTTGGTTTTTTTGCCTTGGTCATGCAGTCCATTAAATACCAGTGACTGGCCAACATAACTACACAACTGTTGTTGTTTAACAGCACAGTTGTGTGTTTTTTCCAATGCCTATTCAAGCAGAGCTCTCTATTATAATTTTCAGCAAGACAGTGTGTGGTGAAGTGATTCATGTGGAGCAGTTAGATTCATGTCGAGTTACATGTGTAGCACTGAACTATAGTAAGTGATACCATCCATGTGTCTTTTTTTGTTTGTTTGTTTGTTTTTTGTTTTTCCCTCTCAGAAGAAAGCAGTTTGTTCATTTAATGGGGCGTATGATGAGATCATATTCCTTTTCAAATGAGTTTTGCCCATATATTATAGAATCATCATTTTGAATTTGTTTTCTCTATTTATTGTTTGACAGTGACTTTGTAGAGGTATAGGTTATGGTGGTAGTAGGTATGTATTTACTTTCTTTATAAATACTGACCTTTGGCAGTTGCCCTGGCTTTGGTAGTAAAGACTTGTTTATCCTTTGTTCTGGAAACTCACAATTATCATTTTTCTACCACAGTGTAATAAAGCTCCATAAGGGATTAACAACACCGATCCTCTTATGTAAATGTACAAAATAAGTACAGCTAGTGTTTTATTGTTGACCAACCTTGCTGCTAAGGATGGTAATTGATAAGAATTTAGCTATTCCAGTTCCATTATCAATATCACTCATCAATTCTCTTTGGATTCTCAATGGCTCCGTTTTGAGAGTCATCACCTCTAAACGGCATATCTAAGACATTACATTCGTAAAAATTAAGTGCATGCTGTGTAGTGAAATATTTCTGCATGTTGGAGGCATTTACTCTCTTTGTTGTGATCATTGTTGGTTATTACTTAAAAAGAACTAATGTATTATAAATTACCCATTTATTTTCTTAAAAGTAATACAGCACATCCTTAATTACTCTCAGAAGAAAGTTTTTTTGTAATACAACTCGTCACATTACCTTCACATTACCTCATAATTCCATTTATAAACCTATAGGCCACAGTCCCACACACCACACAACTCCCTATCTTAATAAAGACACTTATGATATTTCTCTTAGTATTTAGGTATGAACACAAAGCAAAGATGAAAACCAGCACAAAGAGATGTCGGTAATCGCTCAGCTTTTATATCTCTTGACTAGCTTTCTTTCTTTCAGTTTCTTGACTAACTTAGCATTAGCATGCTGTCTGTGCACGTGTTTGCAAAGAGCTGAAGTTGTGTTAGCAACATAATGCAGTTATTTCTGTCCTGGATGCAGTTTGCACCTTACCATCACGCTGTCATCCTTTTGTGCAATAATGTAAATAAATAAAAGTAAATAGAGTAATGCACATTTCCACAAAGCAGGGTGTTTGTATTCTCCTTCTCCAGCACATGAATTGAAATTGGTTGATTCTTGTGGAAGTGGAACCAATAAGTGCAAGTAGACTAACAGTTCCAAGGAAATGAACTACTGTGAACTGGTTCTCTACAAGAACTACAAGACTGTGGAAGACATTTGAGCACAGTTAACTGATTATCATGTTCAAGGAAGAAGTTTGAGATGATCTGAGCACTATGACATCATGCATTATCCTGTTGGAGGCAGCCATTAGAAAATTATTACACTTAGACATGAAAAGATGGACAAGTTTATCAACAGTAGTGTTCTGTTGCATTTAAACTATGCTTGACTTCTAAAAGACTAAAGTATGCCAAGAAAATATCCCCTACACTATTACACCACCAGCCTGAACTACTGATGGGCAAAATAGAGCCATACTTCGATGCTGTTTACGCCAGATGTTCTGACAGTCGTGGCACCCAGTGTGGTCCTCTGCTGCTGTACCCCATCTGCTTCAAGCTTTGTGTTGTACATGCAGAGATTTTTTAAGCAGTCTGACCATTCTCCTCTGACCTCTGCCATCAACAAGGTATTTTTGCCCAGAACTGCGACTCACTGGATATTTTCTCTTTTCAGATCATCTCTATAAACCTTAGAGATGACTGTGCAGGAAAATCCCAGTAGATCAGCACTTTCTAAAATACTCAGAAAACTCCTCAAGTCATGTTAATCACCTTATTCTGGTAGTCGGTTTGCACTTCAGCGTGTTGTCTTGACTATACCTCATGCATTGAGTTGCCTCCCTGTGACTGGCTGATTAGATATTTAGGTTAAGATGCAGCTGATCAGGTGTATCTAACAAAGTGGGCAATGGGCATGTGTAACCTTTGGTTGTCTTCTTGTGTTACTTGAACAAGATATGGGGAGCAACTTTGTATTTGCCCTCAGTGATTTAAAGCTAGCGTCACATTAATTCTAAATTTGGCAAAGTAGCTCACAGACAAGGGACGGTATGATTTCTACTAATAATCAGAAATGAATACATCGCTGGGTGCATTTAGGCAGTTCACTGCCTCACATTTAATCTGTTTCTTATGCATTTGGTAATATAATTCATATTTTACTATTAAATGTCCAATTGGGGCGACTGTGGCTCAGGGGGTTGGGAAGCGCACCTGTAACCGGAAGATCGCCGGTTCGATCCCCAACCTCTCTCTCCTGGTCTTTGTGTCCTTGGGCAAGACACTTTACCCTACCGCCTACTGGTGTTGGCCAGAGGGGCCGATGGCGCGATATGGCAGCCTCGCCTCTGTCAGCCTGCCCCAGGGCAGCTGTGGCTACAGCTGTAGCTTGCCTCCACCAGTGTATGAATGTGAGCGTGAATGAATAATGTCATTGTAAAGTGCTTTGGGTGCCTTGAAAAGCGCTATATAAATCCAATCCATTATTAACTCTACGGCTGAATGACTGTGATTAATTATGAAAGAAAATGCAACATGCAGATAAAATTGTTTTCTACCACCTATAGTGGGGCATGTGGATTCTTTCAATAACCTTTTCCATGGGTGAGAATGGAGCAAATCCAGATATTATGTTTTAGGTCACATCAAATTTGAATGGATGAAAGAAGTCCCAGACTTGCATTTATTTCCCTATATACTGAAGACAAATATGGTTAATTCTCAGTGCTCGAGATTCAGTGTGATAGTCATCCTCATGTTTTTATTCCCACTTTGGTGTTGTGCATTATGGGTTTTTAATGACAGCTCGGGCGCTTGTCCACTTTTCAGTGAACCATCTAATGTGGCTGACGACATCACAGCTGTACTTCATGGCGTGCTCTACTGTGAACTGCTTTTTTGACTTAACTGTAACTTCACTATTACTATCAAATTCATGTACATGCTATTGTCAGACAACTGTTTTACTTTTTGCTTGTTTTTTTTTTTTTTCAATAAACATGATGTTATTATAATATAATATTCAGAGTTCTCCAGTGGTATAGAGTCTTTTGGTGATAATGATACAAGAAAAAGAAGTAGCAGAAGTATCTCTTAGTTTAAAAACTGTAGCTATATTATCCATTTAAAGAAAGCTCTTTGATTATTAATAAGTGAGTTAACACAGCACAAATTAGCTGAACTCCTGACTCCTCCTCAGAAGTCTGAGAGCCTTAGAAAATGTTTTAATAATTTCCTTTCTTGTGCTTTTGTAAGGATTAGTAATGCACTTATTTTTATGACTATTAAAACTAATCTGTTCACATAATGAACCACATACCTACGTATGTGTTATATTTTTCTCTCCCATTCACCTACACAAATTTTAATAAAAAGGTTCAAATGCACTTTGTTCTCATTTTTATGAAACTGTGAATACATTTTAAGACTGTTGTCTGAGATATCTACCATAATGTTAGTTTTTGTATAAGTGGGTAAAAATGAATTTTTTTAAAAAGGAAAACAATGTTTTATAACTCCTCAAGTTAAGTTTCAAACTAAGAGCTGTGAAATCTCAAAATATATCTGGCAACAGTTTCATTTAAGATTTTGTTTTCTGTAGATGTATTAATAGTCTTTAGGGAACATGCACAAAATTTTCATGTCTTAAAAAAAAATCCTAATCTAGTTGCTATTAGTTGTTATCCACTTTTTTTCCACATATGCAGCTCAGAGTCACAGTGGGGCTGGGTACACCCTGGACAATTCTGTGTCAGCCAGTCTGTTGCAGGGCTAACACAAAGATAAACAACCATTCATGGTCACATTCACACCTGCAACCAATTTAGAATCACTAATAAATTTAACAAGCATGTCTTTGAGCAGTGGGATGAAGCCAGCGTTCCCAGAGAGAACCCACACAGGCACAGGGAAGTGTGCAAATTCAGATGGGTACAGGACCTTCTTGCTGTAAGGCAAAAGTGCCAAGAGCTGCAACACTATGCGCCACTTTATTAGGCCAGTGTGGGGGTTTTTGGGGGTTTTGAGATGCCCTGCATTTGGACATAATGTTAGTAAAAAAATATATAGTTGATAATGAAATAATAAAATGATTTAGTAGCATGACTTCTCTAAGTGGACACCCAGGTACTTCATAGCGTGCTTTTCTGTGAATTGCTTTTTTGACTTAACTGTAACTTCACTATTACTATCAAATTCATCTACATGCTATTGTCAGAGAACTGTTTTACTTTTTGCTTGATTTTTTTTCTCTAAGTGGACACCCAGGTTTAATAAAAAGGGCACAGGGTACCAGCCTAAGGCTTAAATTAATATGTGGAACCTTCATCTCTTTATAATCCAGCAATGCATAAAACAAACCTGCCAGACAGGCATCCATGGCTTACAGCCATTACTCTTAAAGTCTGTCAAAAAGTACCTTTAAACCTGCTTAGTAAAGCAACCTGACAACCTTGACATCAAGAGAAAAATTAATGTTCAGCTGTTTTCAAAGTAGGTGTAGGTTAACTTCGGCTTGGCCACTGCATCAGCTGAAGATCAGTAAGTTGGGTATACTTCTACTGCTGAGGCAGGTGAATGACCCCAAGGTATCAAGGTAAATCTGACTTAAAAGATAATATGCCTTTGGAATGGTCCAATCACAGTCCAGACCATAAAGATTCTGTGGAATTCCTTCAAGGGTCGTTCACAGCAGACATCCTAAAAATAAAAGTGAATTGAAGCAGTTCTGTAGGGAAGAATATTCCAAAGTGATTCCTGAACTTTGTGCAGCAACCAGAAACACTTTTTCGTGAGGGTATTTCTCTCAAAGGAGGTTTGAGTAGTAATCAAAACAAACAAGGTGCATTACATTTTTAAATACTACATTGCATTTTTCCCTTCAAGTGCATTATGCTTGTCTGCTCTTGTTACATAAACACACATGATCACAATTTACGGGTAGTTAACCTATAAATTCCATAGGGTGCTAATACCTAGTGAGATAATTCTAATATACGTGCACACATCTTTACACCACTGGCCAAGATATAAAGGGAAGTATAGCTGTATACAGCACACACTATGCTATTTCTATTCCAAGGACCTTCTGAACCCTTTCAGGCTAAATTTCCTTTCAGACAAAAACCCGCACTGTGTCATGTCGTGAGCAGAAATCTAAGGAACCAACCACAGAGAGAAAGGCCTCTTGTGCAGCCAGATCAGAGCTTAACTATCAGGCACCCTGCCAGGACAGCTGCACCCGTTTGGAAGACTTGCAGTCATTGCCATGCGGTACCTTTAGAGAGGCATTTGATTCATGAATATTGCTGCCTAACCAGAAAGATGAAGCAGAAAGAGGTTTAGATTGGTGCAGAGCAAGGAGGCTGCTGCCCACAGCTAGAGATGGGAACACCAGGCATCATGGTCAACCAGAGCAGAAGACAACCTTTTTCTAGCTCAGGTTCAGTGACCGGTCAGTGTTGTAAAGCAATTTACAAAGGATCACACTATGAGTGTTACCTTGTGGTAGCACTTCTTATATGTTAAAAGAAATCCACCCTATTGGTGACCATATTATTTCTGGGCAGTTACTGGTTTCAGTTCTTTTTACATACCTGAAAACAATTATTTTAACAGCCATATATTTTACTACTTTCAGAAGATAAATGTTTGAATTTTCAAATTCACAGTGGATGTGATTCCTGCTTGACCTTATGAATTAAATACTCTGATATCTTTTGATTGCTTTTCACTGGTCACCACTTAAATCATGAATACAGACAGGTTGTTAAATGCCACAAAAAAATTTAAATTAATTGAATTAATTGAAAAAAGAACCCCATACAGTGGCGGTCCTAGCCTGTTTGGTGCCCTGGGCGAACACTCCCTCTTACTATATTGTTTGTTTACTTGCACTGCTGTAACTGGAGCCTCGTCGTCTCGTCTCTCTATATACTGGACTGTATGTAGCGGAGATGACAATAAAGTTTACTTTGACTTCAGCAGCAAGCAGGCGCACCGAGGATCTCGCGCTCACTTTTCGTGTATAGAATTTCGAAAAACATCGGTGCAAATTACAAGTCCGTATCATAATGTCTGGTGTTTTCGTGTTTGTTGGTTTGTTTTTATTTTGTTTAATTTTGCGAGTTGGTTATTAGATGCTGCTCCAGCCAGCCAGAGAATCCCCCGCTGCCCCGCCCTCTTCTCCCTGTGCCGCAAGCAGCAGGCGCACCTCGCAAACGGAGGGCGCCCTTACACCCAGCAAATGGGCGATAGAAAACCGATCGGTGCCTACGACATTCCCAAAATGCGCTGGCATCATGTCGGGGCAGCATGAGTACGAGCAATTTTTATTTTATTTTATTTTTTTTGCCGATGCCGCCCCCACCACGATGCCGCCCCGGGCAACCGCCCGTGTCGCCCGTATCAAAAACCGCTACTGACCCCATAAATGACACAATCATTTCCAAAAGGCTAAATTTTTACTGTGCTTTATATGTCCTGTGTCCAGAATGTTTCAAACTCAGTGCTTGATATACACGTCTGTGTGGTGTGCATTTGCTTTGACTGAAATTAGCCGTTTCTGAAGTTGATCTTTCACACATTTAAATTTTCATCCAACAAAGCTATAACATCTAGCACAAATATGTCAACTGTGAGCAGTGGGAACAGAAACGGTGTGACAGTAATATTAAATTAGCGGCGTGGAAGTGTAATATTCTACTCAACAGTATTATAAAATGCGACGTCATATTCTCATTTTTCAGAAAGAGGTCAGTAATATTTCTATTGACTTAAGCTGAAGAAGGAACTATCTGTAGTATTTTTTCATACAGTCAGTTGCGTGTTCTGTGTTCTTCTTAAATAAGCATGTTGTGATAGTCTTCACATCACAGTGGATTTTCCCCCTACCATTTTTACTTTCATGTGAATGCACATATTCCTTAAATGTGAAATATTCAGTCTTCTCAGCACTGCGTCATGTTGATAAAAACTAAATCTGTGCAGCTTTCGACTTTTACTGCTAAGAATCAGTAGTATATAAACTCTCCAGGAGGCTGGGTTATGTCTATCACTCTTTAAAAAAAAAACAAAAAAACTTTACTATGAGGCAAGGCAACAGCCTGCAACACTTAATGAAAAGTCCACCCCTGATTACAATCTAATGGAGTCAAAGAGCTATATCTATCAAAATTATACGTTGGGTATACAAATAATGACTGCTTGGTGCCCTGTAATATTTCAATTCTGTCCTAACGTAAGGTAGCTGTGCTTAAAAAACTGTAAATCTAATTTATCTTTGAAGCTGTTCTGAAGGAGGAATGAGGCTGCTCATTTAAATTAGACTAAATCCACACATTCCATTTGTTTCACTGTGTTTTCCTTAAATGTCTAAGATTAGACAAAAACCCCTGGGTACCACATGAGTTATTCATGAACAGAGGAACTGCACTTGGCACCTAGTATTCAAATGAAAGGAGCATCACATAGATGAATACTAAATGGGGAAGTCAACAGTAGTGTCCCAAGAAATTTAGACTCTTTGCAGAAGCTGTTGGATGTGAACTACTGGAATGATTTACAAATATATAAACAAACATTAATAACAAGAAAACAAAAATCCCCAAAATGTTTTACATCTTTGTTAAATTACTGCAGTTAGAGAACAAAGTCAGAAAAGTCCACAGGTAAACACTGTAGGCAATAAAACTAATTGAGAGTTGGTATCTGAAATGCAAAATTGTCTAATGCTAATTATCTTGCAGATTAAACTACTTTTTCTTCCATGCAGAAGAAACCAAAATGACAACATATCGTTTTGATAATTTTGTATCTTCTTTTACTGTGGGCAAATCCTACAGTATAATTGATGAACACTCTCACATTTTTTTCATCTGCAGTATTTTAGAAAATTATGGTGTTTCTTGATTAAACAAATAAGCATCATATTAAAACTTCTCTTCTTTAAAAAAAAAAGAAAATCTCATTTGCCTCAAGCTGTCCTTTGCCCAATTTATGTTCAGCTCTATGTCCCCATGTAACTCCATGGTCAAATGAGGACTTGGATTCAGCGTGAGTAAAAAATAGATACATAAATAAATAAATAAATAACCCCATCTACAAACAGAAAAAGAAATGCGTATCAAAACAAGGCAATATATTGAATTTGTGATACTTAAGTGAGATTACATAAATGAAGCCACTCAGATTAAAATTATTCTTTGCATGTTACTATCAGATCTCGAAATACATGTAAACATATTAATATTTATATGGTTCGTTTTTATGAGTAGCACAGCAAATTTGAATAAAAATGCAAAAGTTGAACATAAAGTGCTCTATAATAAGCTCTGTGTGTGTGTGTGTGTGTGTGTGTGTGTGTGTGTGTGTGTGTGTGTGTGTGTGTGTGTGTGTGTGTGTGTGTGTGTCTTGACTTCAACACAGAAACGTATACGTGTGTCATCATTCATGTTGGTAAAATGACATGAAGATTACCAACATGATGCACATAAAAGCGTCAAACATACTTGAAAACTGTTTCAAGATGGTAGGAAAAGCATATATTCATGCTTTCAGAGTTCTAAAGTCAAAACGCTGTTATTTAAACAAACGCTTTGAGCTTTGGCCACAAAGGGGCAGAAAACATTCTGCTCAAATCAGCTGCTCAGATGGTATAATATAGCTTAAGATTCTGCCAAGATTTGGCTTTACTTATAGTTGACATCAGTTCAAGTAAATCATTCATTTTTTTATTGTTTTTGTTTAAAAGAGAAAAAGGTCCAATTTCCATAATCCTGTAATTTTTATTCAGCTCCGTTACACAACAGCTGGGAAAATTATATTCAACCTGTTTGACTAAACTTTTTTTTGTTTTGTTTTGTTTTGTTATTTTCCACCATCAAGCTGTTAAATATGTCTGCTTTTAGTTTTGGTCTGCGGAGGCAGTCTGCAGGAGGTTTTGATGCAAAACAGCTGCCTTACTGAGACTAAAACGCTCCATAAAGTTTGTGATTTTTGTACTTAGGTGTCAAAATTGTGGATAAATTGGTTTCAAAATCACAGTAACAGTGTGGTTAAGATCAGCAGCCAAGGTTTTAACAATGGGTGCAAACTTATCTCCTAGTGCTGAAGTGATCTATTTCCATTTCCCATAATCTTTTAGTGATATTCTGCCACTGCCCTCATCAAGTAGGATAGTCGTTATTTGCACAATTACAAGAGGTGACGAAAGGTGACATACAGTATGAGGAAACATGGGTCACAGAGTTCATGTTAAACAAGCTGTTTTTTGTTTTTTTGTTTTTTTAAATGAGGACAGTCTCAAAATGAAAAATAGGAACAAATCCACAAAGCTGTAATGAGTCCTCGGGGGTTAATTCACCAGGAACATTGGACAGCATTCTGGCAGTTTTTTCACATTGTTAGTTTGTCCAGGGAGTCTGTAATGACTGCAATAATAAGTCTGAAAATGCCAGTCTCCTAAAATTGGCAGACATTAGCCTGTGAGAAGAAACTGGTTCCGTTAAATAAAGCCAAGTCTCTTTTTTAAATGTATTTATTTTTTAATGAAGGCAGTTTAGTTTGGCACACAGATGTTTTTGGATTGTTACTGTTGTGATGATGAGTGGCTGCTCTGTATGGTGCTTGCTTCCATGGTGTTGTATTCTGTTGTAACTTAAACTCAGATGGGCCAATTTACACAAGTGTTGAGAACTTCTGCCCACACAGTGAGAAATGTTTTGAATGGATTGTTTGTGTCAGTTTTTTTTTTTTTTTCAGTAAAAATCCAATAACCCTATTTATGATCAATGAGTGATTCTCCCTCAAAATTACAGAAAAGTGGCTGTATTGCAACAACACTAAGCCATTGCTTTGAGCAAGGCAATATCAAAGCAACTCCTTAATGTGCAGGTGACAATACCCTTTTATTTGTCAATATGTCTGTGTTACACAGTGCACTGGTGCCCAGAAGGGTTGATGTATGGATCAAATTATCAAGAAGGAGATTAAATAAATCTGTTCAACTTTTATGGGCATGTATTTTTTGTCAGCGAGAAGATAAAGCTCAGCAATCCTTTGTAAAACAAAGACTTGGAGCTGGGTTTACTCCAAGGGAGAGGAGTGACCTGCATAGGTTGGAAAAATGGGGGGCATCTATTGATTTTTACCTCACTATGTCAAGGTCATTGAAATGACTCTGTAATTGAAGTTCTTTAATGGACCCACTAAAATAGTGTGGGGTAGAGGAGAGGGTCCAGAGACCAGCCTGAGGAGATAACCCTTGCTGCTGGCCATTGATGTATTGTCCAAGGAGTAGGCAATAAAATGTAACATGTGCAGAGATTAAACATTTAAATACGTTCATATTATGTGGAGAAAAAAAAATGCTGATTCAACCTACCGCGCAAGAAATGAATGAATTCATTAATTTTCTGTGCTTCCGTAGTCCTTCACAAGGTCACTATAGATCTTCAGTTCAGACAAGCAAAAAGAATTCACTTGTGCTGCTCAGTGGAGAAGCACATTTAATAATAAGGTTTAGCATCTTGCTGTTACATCTAATTTATTGATTCATTCACACACATCCGTATGACTGATGTCATCACAGTAAAGCTTGAAATTACTAAAGTTGGTCATAATTTTAATGGATTTAGAAGAATGAAGCACCATCAAAGTTTAAGAAATGCTTCAACTGTTGCCCTCTTGAGTATTTTGATAAACGGATCTTTACATTAAGTGTTGACCATGTTTAGCATTGTGGTTGGTTTCAGTATAGACAGACACCATACTGCCCATACCTCCACTGTTACTCCACTGTGTGTGCGTGTGTGTGTGCGTGTGTGTGTGCGTGTGTGCGTGTGTGCGTGTGTGTGTGTGTGTGTGTGTGTGTGTCAGGCAACCTGTATATATCATGTCTACATTTCTCTGCTGGCAAACCTGTTCTGCAACATCTAATCATAAAGAGTATATCTATCCCAGATATGGAACCCTTTCTATACCAGATCATCCTATCATTAGCACCGTGGTCACGTTAGGCCAGCTCTCCACTGAGTTCCTCTGGTGTTTTGTTTTTACCAGTGTTAACCTACTTCTCTCTGCACCTCCGATTTTCTTTGTGTGCTCACCAGCTTCTCTCTAGTTATGGCATTTACACTTGTTTGGCTGTTCACTCTGCCTAGCTCAGTAATCACTTCTCAGACATATTAACTCAACCATTTTTACAGTTAACCTGTTTATATATATATTTATTTTTTAATTTGTTTTAACTCAAACCTAACAGTAAATGTGAAAGAAACCCAAAATACTACAAACATGACCATTTGTAATTTAAAATTACTTGTGAACACTCTATTTCCAAAAACAGATCTTAGCTGATGAAATAATAAAAAGAAAATTAAAACCAAATAATATAATTAGTTGACATGTAAATTCTTTTCCATTGTTTTGTATATGTTTTGTAAGTTTTAAAATAAGTTTTAAAAATCGTGATTCATATTTTTTAAGATCATACTGAGTCCTCACAAAAACAGACTGTTGGTTTTTGTTTTGCCTGTATGAACATTTCATTAGGATCAATTTTATTTAGTTCATCATTTAAATATACAGAGTCCTTCTAGAAAAAATGGATTTAGTCAGTTTAAACCATTGTATACTTCCTTTTAAAACACATTGTTAAATGTGTTTGGAGTCCATGTTGTAAAAGGTTATGATAATTGGTCTCAACTGCTTTTTGATTGACAAAATTAGACAATAACATCCCATTAAACTGCTTGTTTTCAAACTTTTAAAGCTGTGCAGTCTTGAAAAAGAGTTTTCACAGGACTCTTTGCAGCCCCATGAAGTAAGCACACCTTTACTCATTCATTCTTATTCAGTAAGAATTAAGAAAGTAAGCAGCAGCCAGGTGCTGCTAATCAAATGTTCTTGATTAAGAGATCATCAGAAAGTGTGATCACCTCTGAAGCAGAAGTTTTGACAGCTTGATGGTCTGGAGCATTCAGATGCGTGTTAACACAATGTTACAATCTTTCCAGGAGTGGACGTCATAGCAAATTCAACCTAAGGTCAGACCATGTAATGCTCAGAAAAATTGCCAAAATCCTAAGAGCTACATCTCAGTTAGCATGTTAAATGTTAGAGTATGGCAGTAGAATTTGAAAAAGACTAAACAAGTAAGAAAGGATTGTGAGGACAAAACCTCCTCTCTGTAGAAAGACCATGGCAACATGGTTTTAAAAAAAAATACTAGATTTCTGGGACAGTAAACTCTGGACTGAGGTGACCTCAATGAAGTAGGTGGAGTTTGATTTTAGCCGAATGTGGCAATATGCATTATAGCCAAACACAGCACGCCAGCACAAATACCAGCTGTCAAGAACTGTGGTGGAGGGGTGATGTTTGCATAAGCGTGACCTAAAGTCGGTATGTTGCAGTCACTGAGGCTACTTGAACTCTTCTGTATGCCAAAACATTCCAGAGTCAAATGTGAATCCATCTGTATAAAAGTTTTAATCGTAGCAGAATGTGGGTCATGCAACACAACAATGATCCTAAGCCAGGGTTGTCCAACTCCAGGCATCAAGGGACAGTGTCCTACAGGTTTTAGATGTGTCCTTGATCCAACACAGCTGATTTAAATGACTAAATTACCTCCTCAACATGTCTTGAAGTTCTCCAGAGGCTGGTAATGAATTAATCATTAGATTCACGTGTGGTCACCAAGGGTGATATCTAAAATCTGCAGGACATTGGCCTTTGAGGCCTGAAGTTGGACACCCCTGTCCTAAGGACATCAGTTAAACTACAACAGAAAGTCTGTCTGGGCCATTGAAAAAGAAAAGACTTGTGGTGTTGCAAAGTCCAGATCTCAACCCAACTGTAATCTGAGGTGGGACCTTAAAAGAGCTGTGGATAAACAAATGCTCGCAAATATCAATTAACTAAAACAAAAAGAGTAAACAAAAAGTATGCCGGGGGGGGAGAAGGAAAGCCAAAAGTCGTCCACATTGATGTGAGAGACTGATGGTTATACTGAAAGTCATTACTTTGTCATTGTTGCTAAAGGTGAATCTACAAATTATTGAATCATAGTTTTTCACAGGCCTGCACAGGCTTGTGAAAACGTTCTTGTGCACATGACTGTATGAGTTTGTTGGACTTTATGCTGACATACCATTAATTATCAGTTTAATTGTAGCTTTATTTCATGACGTAATATCATGTACATTTTCATTCAGCATTTGAATGCTGTAAATATCTTCATTGAAACCAGTGCAATATGTCTCACATCTGTTCTATGTTAAATTCATAACCTCCTTTTCCTCCTCCCTTTCCTCATCTATTCTCCCCACATCTAACTTGTCTTTTTATCTCTATTCTTTGCACAAGCATTGTGTCCTCTGGCAGTCTAAGTAGCTCATTGTTGTGGGGAGAATGCTCTCTCATGGGAGCCATAGCCAGTCAAGAGTGGATTGCCTCAGTGAGATGCATTTTTACTTTGTCTGTCAGTTGTGATGAGGGATAAGAAACACTCCTTTCATTTGAGACTTCCTGAATCAAATATGGGAATTGTGAAATGCCTGATTAAAATAAAACACACACACCAAAAATATTCTCATACAGTTGTTCAGGGAAGAGCTGTGAGAAGATTATATAAAGTCCCAAGATGATGTAAGACCATGCTTAATGTATATCTGAGGAATCTATATACAGTGTGCTTTATCAAAGTCACTGTCCACTAAATGTGAAATATTGCTGGCCCTGTAACATGTGTAATGGTCTTTGCTACGCTCTTTGTTAGTGCATCTCAGCAACAGTGTCAAAAAGAAAAATCACTGTTATTTAATCAGCTTTGTCAGAAAACAGCAATGTGATTCTGGTCTTGATGTTAACGTTCTCTAAGCCATACAATGCACTGAACATATTATTTAAAGTTTTTGGAGTAGATGGCGGAATATGAAAGATTCCCGATGTTTACATCTTACACCAGACAATGCAAGGGAGTGGTTTGATTGGAGAATTTGTTTTCTAGTTAACTGAGTGTAATTTAGTAAAACTCAAAGTGGTGTTTTTAAGTGTGTTGTCAAACCAGCAGCAAGAAATAAGAAGGGATCTTAAAAAACTTTTCCAGAGATCCCACATAAATGCATACCTTCTGATGTCTAGAAATGCAGGGCTGTATAAAACTCCCCTCCCTGATTTTAGATATTTAAGTGCCCAACTGTCCTTAACAACTTTCAAATTCACATATATAAGGCACTGTTTAGCACAAGAATCAGATTTGTTTCTCAAATAACATCTTTAAGACAGACAAAACCACAGTTAATTGCAAATAATAAGATCAAATTGGTTTTCACAGACACGAACAACCTCTCTGCATAGGCTGTTTCTCCTTCTTGCTGGAGCCTTCTTCCAAATCCCAGGACAGAATTTATTTTGGCTTCTGTCCAATCCATAAGCTCTGTGTTTGCCTTCCTCTGGCATAGGTAGTGCTCTGCACGTTCCCTAGTTTAGATTTTAAGTTGCCTGTCACAATTACAGTTGTATTTTGAGCTACATCTTCAGTATTTGAGAAAAAAAATAGCATTTTATGTTGTTTTCACAGTACAGATTTTTATAATTAACTAAGTGTTAATTTTGTCCTTTATTTCCTCTCAGTTATTTGTTCAGTTGGTTTTAGACACTTTTGTATCAAGCACACACCTTAAGGGTAAAACGGTGTTGATTTGTATGTATATATGTGGAAAACTTATTATGTTAAGTTCACAAAAGTTTCTTTTCCAGTCCTCACTTCTTTTTAAATGTACTTGCCTTTCAATTAGTGAATAAAAGCAAGTCTTGACTTGTACAGCTTACTGGGAGCAAGCAAAATTACAATATCAGCATGCACATTTTAACCTTAAATTACACAGTCGGAGGCAAAACTAAAAGCATGTTTAAAAGTAGTTATTTAATTTTTCTGAATATATGCTTTCTTCATTGCATTTTTGGTGGGTTGTTTTGTTTAGGTTCATGCTGTGAAATTACAAATGAATCTCTGCTTGGAAACAAAAGATGTGTATTTATTAGAACTGTGCTTACCTGATGCATTTATTAACCTGCTATCCTGTAGGGAAAACCACCACAAGTCTCATTACAGTTCTTAAAAACATTAGCCAAGTTCTACTTTGTTACAGACTTTATGCAGTTTAATAAATGCATGTTTACTATACATTTCTAGAAAAATATGGAGAATTGTAACGTAAGATATACTAGCAAGTAAAATGCTACTAGTACATATCGCTGTTGTTTTGAAAGAAGTGTCTTACAGTCAACAGAATCAGAAAGAAAGGGGTCATTGTGTATCTAATTTTACTTGCTGCAGAGGTGTGAAAGCCCCCAAGCTACCCCCGCTTTGTGTGTGCTCTTTCCCCATTCCCCCAGCCCTGCAGCAATCCCCTCGGCAGCCAGCAGGGCCTATGTGACCCCTGAGTACTGGCCAGCAAATGAACTTCTCGTGAAGAGAAAGATTCTAACACAAAGGGATTTTAAAGTGGGTTCAGTCAAAGAAGAGGAGCAGCTGCATGCGCTGCGAGTAACTAATCACCACACTCAAGTTCTTCTCGAGACCGAAGGTGCCAGACTTCACCATGGAGCTGAAAACTATCTTAAGGGAACAGAAATCAATGCAACACAGTGAGCCAAAGATCTATGTATGACCTGCTTTTGAAGCACTGTTGTGTTCTAAAATACTGAAAGAACTTATCTCCCACCCTTCTGGGTCTCTTTTTTTTTTTTTTTTTTAACTTTCAGACCACTGTCTTGGGAATATGTGTTAGTACATTAGTCCAAAGAACAAAGCAGACATCTGATTGATGGGTCCAAAGCATTCTATAAAGTATAAAACACCAAATGATGAACAATATGTACACTATCAAACCTTCAGTTTCACAAGCCATTCCATGTATCCAACATTTAGAAGCAAACACAAAGGCTTTTTTATTGCTGTGAAACATGTATTGTTCAGATATTTCCAAATACTTTCAATCTGTCCCGACTGCTTAACATTTCTGAAAAAGCTTAAATGCAAGTTGTAACAGAAAAAGCTTCATTCTCAAGTCATTTATGCAAAAACAAATTTCTGCTTCCTCCAAATTATTCAAGGAAGTCACACTTAAATTTCTGCAACCAAGCATCACACCAGGATGCATCTTTCTCTCAAACTAGATGAATTAGCAATAAACAATAAAAAGCATCACCTCCAGCTCACTAATGACTACCCATGATCCTCTCCTCCTTCCTCCACATATTTCACTAGGGAGTGGGAGAGTGATGTGGGGTGTGCCTGAAGTTTTCTGCTTACCCTTATTGCTTTTGCTACCGAAGACAATATTATTATCTGCAGCTGCAGGCCTCAGAGCACACAACTTGTAAATAATAAACCAAGCTGGACAGAAGCCTGTGAGGCCACTGCTAATCCTGGTATTATTCTACTTTTATTGTTGCTATTTGCTCATTATTTCTCATCTCCTCTGGCTGAAGACAGCCAGTTAAATTATTTTCACCCCATTGTTTTCTTGTGCCACAAAGGCCAAATTAGCATTGAGGACAGGCAACATTTAGAAATGCCTTTATTCCTTTTTAGCCCTCCTTTCCTCACTCTTGACCCATTTAAGGCCCACAAGGCATTGCAAACTGTCACTGTGGGTGTTAGTAGATGCTGTAACTTCCGAACATAATCATGAATAATATTTTTTATTATGTTTTAATTTTCAGCATCCTTCCATTTAGGGAGAATAGGGAAACTGTAGGTAGTAATCTGGAGATTCAAGTTATAACCCTGTTGGGTCTCCGGTGGAGGTTTGGGGAGAATGAGCGCTACATAAAGCTAAGTCAGATTGATGCTTTGCTCAGAATCCAATTCCAGTTGTTATAATCAGCATTTGTACGGGTGATGTCTGATCCTCCAGAGAGCTGCAATATTCTGCATTTGCTGAGAATAGTAAGATTTTACAGAGTTTTGACTCAGTTACATCCTTCTCTCTCTGACAAGCCCAAGGGCAAAACTTGTTTGCTGCACAATGCGTTCATTGTAGCTATGATGGCACCTAAAGATGTTCAGCTAATGAAATGGCTGCAAAGCTTCTTAGTGTACATGGAGCATTACTCCTAGAGAAGTATGAAGAAATACTGCAGCTTTAATTACCACTTCAAATTCTACAAAACCAACACCAGGCGAAATTATGATCATTAAGCCTTACAGAATGACAGATTTCACACATCAAGTCTAATTACAGATCTTAAAGGAGAACATATGTGAAATACATTGTATAAAGCAATTTGTAGCTGCAGAAGGAGCTGTTCAAAGTCTGATTTTTGCCCTGTCACATGAGTCATAATTGGGACTGAAGTCTCCTTGGAAAAAAAAAAAAAATCTGAATGTGGAGCTAGATAAAAATAAAGAGGGGGGGAAAGTTACAAAACCTCTGTAGCCTGCTCAACATGTCTTCTTTTGACATTCAAAAAACTAACTCTCTCCTAGCATAAACCAATCAAACCATCAGTGATCTAGTCATGTTGTGGGTTACTACGTGCTATGTGTCAGGTTTTGACACAAAAAACTGCTAGTAGGCTCTTTCTAGTTCTGCTGCTTTAAGTAAATTGGTAGAATATTCTTTTGGACGTGTTTACGTCTACAGGAGGTTACTGGTGCAGCTTGAAAAATCACACATCCTATATACATTTAGTCTTTATTTTTCAAAGTGTTGCTGTTAAACCATCTGCCAGGCTGCCTCTGTGGCCGTTTCAACTTACAATATGCACAACTAAAGAAAAATGGGTAAAACTTGTTGGTCTCAAGTGGTTTGGAATCACGGTGGGTGAAAAGCAGCGATGACAGCCTTCATTAGTCAGCAGGTCTTTCAGTTAGAAGAAACAAATAAAGAGCTGAAGAGCTCAGTTTTAATGGTGATGAATAATCCCTTGGGACGAAGAGTGGGAGTAGGGACAGAATTTTTTATTTTTATTTTTTTCATGAAACTGCACTCGCATAAAAACAAAAGCTAAGCTGGTAGATTATAATTATAGCTGGATAACTTTTTTTTTCTGCCCGTCCAATAATACTATCAGCCAGAGCAGATTCTTAAACCATATGAATACTAGCTAATGCCACTCATGAGAGTCCTAGGTTATGATGACCTCCCTCTGCTGCTAATGAACTGGAGCCAAATGTGAGAGAAAATGGTGGTAGAGGTCCTCGCTGTGTGAGATCACAGCTCCAGTAAAGCAGCAATTTACAGCTCTGAGTGGCTCCCCTGTACTCAGGTATAAGATGCACAATGAGCATTGATTTCCCAATGCTAAGTGCAGAGCACATCTAGAGCCTTGGGCTAGTACTAACTGCATGACTGTGAAGCAGTGCACCACTTGTACAGTGTATGAGCAAAGAACAAAGATACACTTGGGTAATTTGCATGTGTGCATTATGAGCTAAACAACCTCTAATCAGATTGAAACAAAGTAGGATAAGATAGATTAGGCTGCTTGAGTGAGCAGTTATTGCTGCTCACTTTTAGCTTTTGCATTTATCAAAAATGCAATACCAGACATTAAACAGGTGGCTCATTTTAAGGTCTCTTCTTTTTCATTGTTTTCTTTAACAAAAAATAGGCCAAACAAAAAAAAACAATAAATAATTGTGTAAAGGCTGACGTTAGTGAATGTAAAAATATCTATGACCTGTCTCTTTAGCACATATCTAATGTGAATTTCAACAAGCTTATAAAAGAACTTGAGTCACAAAAAGTAAAAGTGAAGAAGATGCAAGCATATAGACAACATTTGTGGTCTGATAATGCTTGGATTCAATTTCACCACATTTTTGTCTTAATAAAACCACAGTATTAGATTTGAGTAGTCATAATGCTATAAAATTATTAGTTAGGGTTATGGCAGACTACAGACTAATGCATCTTTCATAACTTCCACAGCATGCTTTGTTTTTTTTTATACTAGACAGATATATCAAGGACCAACTTTGCAGTTCCATCTGATATGACTAACTGCATCATTAGATTAGATGTACACTCTATACAATAGAGACTTCTCTGATCTTAGATCATGGAATGGGGCACAGGACATATTGGCATTATCTTACATGTCCTTTGAATTACATGTTGTGTAAGTCTCTTTCACAAAATGCATCGGCGTAACTTTGTGCTGAACATTGGGGGGTCAAGATCTCTGTCTAAATAAATAAATACATCTGGGTAAATTTTCAGATGGTTAAATGTGCAACTATTTTGCTGGTAATACCTGAAATGAGTAAAGAAAATCAACAGCCTGTTTATGCAAGGGAATTCATAATTTTATTGTGGGGGTTATATTGGTTGGGTCTGATTATTGGGGGGGTCATAACCCCCCTAAACCCCCTAGAAATTACGTCCCTGACAAAATGTAAGTATTTGACCAGAAGGATGTGGCACTGCAAAGACTGAACACATGTTGTAATCTTATCTAACAGTTTTTGAGACAAACCCATAAATGCTAAATCTAAGAAGCTTGGCAAGAAAGCAACTGAACTTCTTTAAATGTCAAGGAGATGTTTCATTTCTCATTCAAGAGGCTTCATCAGTTCTAAAACAAAATGGTGGAGAGTCCCAAGCATTTAAATCTGAGTAGGTGTTGTCGTCCCTTCTTTCCATGCTCCTTACATTACCATGATGACTGGGAACCCACTGGGAGACATAAATGCAAACGCTCACCAACTCCTTTGTGTTTAATCAAATTTTTGGACCTGTGTCAGATCAGGTAATTAGTGGGCCGATATAGTGTAAGCCGATCTCGGGGTAAGTGGTTTTATATGGACTTAAAACAGCCAAACATCATATTAGGCTTAATGGACCATTCCTGGTATTGTGAATGAATGAAGCATGTTTTCACACACTAATCAATTACAAAGAGTAACTGATACAAAATGTAGTAAACCAAGAAGGAAAATCCGATTTTGTATGCAGCTACACATTGATATATACACTTCCATATATTGTAGTTTAGAAAGGCTCATGGTAGGTAGGTTGTTCTTTACCTTCTTTGATATATTTTTTTTTTCTGACAACTTAGTCTGGGGTTACAGGAAGAGAGAGAAGCAAGAAAGGGAGGCTGACTCCATTATGCTGAGTTTAGAGCTTTCTGGGGCTCATACCATATGTTTCAGGGCTTCTTCGTCTTGTTGTTGAATTCGTTGTTCCTTATGACTTTGGCTGAAGGATGTATTTGGAACTGACCAGGGGCTTCTTTGTTGATACTACCGGATATAAGAATCTAAATATGTAGCCTACATAAATTAGGAAAATGCATAATGCCACACAACTTGCCACTGGGCTTTTATACTGTAAACCCTACTCAAGACTTCCCCTCTGACAGCAAGAAAAACAGCTGCATACTGCCATATAACAGTAGCATAGTAAATTTACTGCATGTAATACATCCATTGTGTCTGTATAAATGGCTTGCTGTCACAGCTTTACTTTTTGGAGAAAGAGGGACTTCTGGCGAAGTGACTGCACCTGTCACCTTCTTCAAAGGGTCTTCGTACATCTTGTCACACCTTTCCCATCCCCCATTGTGAAGGGAGCCCTGCCTGGCAGGTCTCCATTGATCTGTTCCAGAGCTGTGATAATTGGGCTATTAAGATCTCAAAAAGACACCCAGCATGTGGCAGAGATGGAGTCTAACAGTCTGCCAAGAGAAAGGTCTTCCAACTCCTTGGCATCACTTATAATGATTTCTTTGCTATGCCATGAAGTATCTGTAGGAATAGCATGCTGTATTTACTCGTAAAAGGTGTTATTATTGAATGCAGTGCAGTACAGAAGTACAGTAAGATAACTGAATTTACCAACTAAGGCACACATCTCTGAGAAACTTTATAGGTGGTAGAACATTTCACTTCAAAGATGAACTAATGACTGGCTACTGGTTAAAGGCCAAAGGGACCAAAGGTCCAGGGTGTCTGTGAAGTGACACCAAATGACTAGAATAACACACAGGAAACCCCGAAGAAACAACAAAGAAATTCATATTTATAAATGGATGTAAATCAACAGTGAAAAAATGCAAATGAACACAAAAAATCTAAATGGTCTTGGTTGTTCTGGGATGGTTTGTTTTTTTTGTTTTGTTAAATTAATAGTGGGTGCTTTTCCATACCTATGCTCAGGGACAATAACAAATCTGGTTAGCCTTACACTTCACTACAGACCACTGAGAAAACCTGAAAGTAATTTGGAAAAGAAATCAATGGCAAGTGCCAATCCTTGTCTGTTTCTGAGTCGTGATAGGGCTGCTTTCTGCCCCATTAACTGTCTCCACTCTGGTATCCTCCCAATCACAAGCTCAAATACTCATCACCAAACTGTAATTAAGTAGCTGCGTTTTAACAGCAAAAACAACACACACAATGGAAACTGAAACTAGGCAAAGAGTATAATGTGAGAGATGGATCAAGTAAATGGATTCATTTCTCTATAGAGCAAATCAACTGATCTAGCATATTTATGAAGACTGGTTACAGTGCATACATTTTAGTTATGTTATATGTGAACCACAACATTCAGGTGACATAACACACACACATTTAGACTGAAAACTGAGCCAAAAGCATTTATAAAGTTTAAAAAATGAATATGATGGGCATATGGTCATGGTAAAAAGAGAGAACACTTATTAATTTTAAGGCCTCACATATCAGGACATGATAAAAGTAATCTGGTCCTTAGCAGTTCTTAAAGCACATAACATAGGACAAAACTAAACTGAGGAGGAGATGTGCGAAAACGTGCAGCCATAGAGCTTCCATAGGAATTCAGGGGGAAAGTAGCAGCCAGGTGCTGAGAATCAAATTGACAGAATGACTGAAGAAAAAAAAAAAGACTCAAGGTGTTCCAATGGCTCAGTCAAAAATAGCTGTGCATAAATAAATGTCTCCAAACCCCAGGTAATGTTTTTAAAAGAAATTGGGTCAAATTACTTTAGGTCTGCAAAAAAAAGAGAGAGAGAGAGAGAGAGAGCGAGAGAGATGTAAAATCTTAGAACTGATGGTGTGTACGTTTTCCCATAAGCCTTCCAGACATCTTAACTAATTGTGCTACAAGTCCTTTTAGTAGCTGGCTTACACTAAAATACTTCAACTTTTCCATGATTCTGATATAACTTGATAAAAAAGTTTTTGATGTTTTATTTGATGAAAAATGATGTAATGGAGTGTTTCTTCAAACTCAGAGAACAGTATCATATTTTAAAAAGAAAAACAGGATTGATTTGATAAACAGAAACGACAGCCAGATTGTGTTTTGAGTGTGAACATTGTGCCACATCCACTTATTCAACCTTTGTGGAAAAATTCTGCTGATTAAATCAGTGTCAACCATCAGTAAGTGCACTTGATACACATAAAATCATCTTGACATTTAGAAAAATTACTTTTAATAATATAATTTCAAGTGCTTAAGTTTACACAGTAAAAGTTTATTTCATCTTCATACTCTTGCACTATATTGACATCCTCTGAAGATAGTCCTGCTTTAAATACATTTCATTTACTGTACCATTTAGTCATGCTATCGAAGGTTAATACACAAACACTTGGCACAGTTTGAATTGCATTGTATAAGATGGGAACAAAGAGGGGTGATGTGTCATAATTGTGTAAAATGACATGTCGCAAATCGCCGTAATTCAAATATGAAGATTTAAGCAATTAAGTAAAGTAAGGAAATTATTTAACAGTGTCAGCTCTAAACAAATCTCACCATATGAGCATCGCTATACAAATTTATTCCATCAATTTTTAGGGTTTTTTTTCTATTGGTTACCCTTGTCTGCATATGTGCTGCAGATGCTTGATGTATTCATAACCCTCAAGCTGCTATATACTTTAACATAGCGCCGCATTAGTTTGAGTGGCACTGAATATTGCCTTTCAGCATAAAATGTTTATGTACAGTAGTTAGATTTCAGGGTTATGGAAAGGAAAATAAAATCAAAGATGTGTTTCAAAAGCAACTGTAAGACGTGTTTTCTAAAATCTACACTGCTGTGATGAGCATCTTTCAGGTCTTGAATTAAGACAGTTAAATGAGAGCAAGTGTAAAAGGAAAGGCGTGTCTTGTGATAGTATCACTTTGAGACTGAAGGTCAGGACAATTGCTGCCCAACTCTCCTCTGAAATAAATAGTGTTGCCCAAGGGGAAAACTCCAGAATATTTGGTCAATGTCCAAGTGGTTTTCCTTTGGCTCAGGGATCAATGTTAGTGAATTACTCCTTCCAGACACCATATGTTTAAATTGCTGCAGCTCCAGTGTCCTTTCTGATAGAGAGATTTCTTTGGGAAGGCATACCAATGCAATTTTTTAAATATGTATTTTTTCAACTTGTGGTTCTTTAAGAAAAAGCATCAAACTATTTGTTAAATTTAAAGTTCATTTTCCCAGAATGCAACCATATATTGCATTTGGGATCGCAGTCTCCATCATTCACCTTCTATTTATGTGTCTAGGGATAACTGCTTCAACTGAGTTTCCAATTGGTCAGTTCCATTATATCCTTTATTACATTGATGCCAATATAACCAAATTCACAAGGACCCATTAAAGCTCAAAAACAAATACTTGCCATACATAAAGTTAATCTGAACACCCACACATATTTCTTGGGTAAGTAGTGGATATTTATATGCTTGGACTTGCCCTGCTTTTATTGCCAGTGTAATTGAGGGATAGGCTTTCATTGGAGAGGGCCTATCACTACTGTGAAGAGACCTGGCAGGCATTAGTACGTGGGGAGACCAGAACAGCCAAGCAATTTGCCGTGCCAGGCATTTCACATCATTGGAATTCCATCATTGTTGTGCCTGAAGCAGGTAGGGTAGAAAACATCACCACAAAAATAATTAGTCTTGCAACCAATGACAGGCCATCTTGCTTCTCATCTGTATCTGCCCAACTGAGTCTTTGTCACGAAAAGCTCTAATTTCTAAGGTTCATTAATTTCCTCCTTTACTCATCATCTTTGCTTTAATCAGATACCCAAGATACCTGGGCTTTTATTCATATATTAACCAGATTTAAAGGTATCTGTTTGAAAACTTATAGTTAACCAGTCATATATAGTAAGATCTTATCAGTCAGCTATGGAACCCTAAGGAGAAGTTAGGTCATTGGTGTGCAAGGTGAGTGGTTATGAGCTAACCAAAAGATGAAAATCCCGAAATAGCCTCCAGTATCAAGTAACATAAAACATATATTATTTGATATAGAGTTTCGTTTTATAGTGCTCCTTTGGAATAAGAGTTCTAAGAAGAGTTTATTCAGTTATTTCTCATCATTGAAGTTGCAGGTAGCACAATGTTGAACTATATATCAGATTTTCTAATATTCTGCATCACCAGTGTACGTCAGAGTAAACACCACTTCTGGCAATGATCAGGTTGTTATAAACTTTGTTCAGATAGATGTTGACATGGCAGAACAGTTGCGTTGGATTGTTTATGAGCTGTCAGCAGTTCAACTAAAGAGTGATATTTCCTTCACTCACTGTCAGGTTTAAGAGACCTGTAAAAGAAGAAAAAAATGGTCTATTTGAGAAAACGCAGGAGAAAAAAACAACAACATTCTCGTAGCAAAAAATGTTTTTTTCTCTTTCCCTGCCTTGTTATTCATCATGTTACAACCCAAATTTATCTTGTGACCCCTTGGGAGTCCCAGCCCAAGGGTAAGGAAGCAGTGACTAAGACTCTAAAAAGGGTGAAAATATATATATATTTTGGAAACAAAATATATCAGCAGTATTGGGAAGTAAGCCTTACTCGGCACTGCTGAAGTGTAGGATCCCTACACGGAATTAGTGTGTAAATGAAAATATGTTGTAGGCTGTGATAATGGAAACAGTTTGTTCATTGCAGCCTATTGAAACTTACATTATACAGCTTTATTTTATTTTTTTTTTTAAAGTGAGCACCGGTGTCAACATCTTTGAACTGCATGACCTTTAGCTGACTCATTCCTGCTACACGCTGGCCATCACCCACAAAACCTTTCCAAGCTCTTAGTCATGTCCTGGTTTTGGCTGCATTAAGACTCAAACCTGTTTATTTATCACTCTATGAGCCACATGGATTTAATGTTCTTTTGTCTTGTTTTAGACAGAAAAACTACAAAAAATGGAAACTAAAATGCTCATGTTCTGAAAAAATGAGAAGAAAATGCATTAAAAAATGTAACATCTAAATTTAATCTCAATCAATACCTACAATTTCCTCACATAATAATTTACACTGGCTGCCATATGCTTTCCATAGGTGAAGAGATTATATAGAGATGATTATATACAATGACTTGACTACATGCATCTAAAGTAATCTGTCAATAACTGTCCCTTTGAGATCTTCAAATTAGTTCACATCCAGAGTATGTTCACCTCTCAAAAGGCAAAATACAAGGTGAACCCTCCTCACATCATCATAGTCTGCAATGTGCAGTGTGGGGCTCCGACACAGCTCTTGATTAAGTGAGTCAATTGGCCCAGGGAGGACACTTTTCTCCTATTGACCCTGCTGATGTGTCATCAGCAATAATCTTACAGCGTGTTTGATAGGAAGTGCTCCTTTCATCAAGCAAAGTCGCTGATCTCTACTCCTTGACATCCTCATCTCCCATGCTTCAGGAGAATTGCCAGATGATTTTAAATGAGAGCCAGCTGACACCCTTCAGTATGTGTAGATGAACTGAAGTGTGAGATGCCATTCAGAGGAAGATATCAGCAACTATATACTACTGTATAGGAAGGAAACTGACTTATAATTGGAAGCTCTGTCTGGGCATGAGCATGTTCTCCATTTAAAGAGACTTGAGCTTAGGTGTTTTCTTTTTGTTATCTGGCTTCTCAAAATCAAATATTTGATCCTGAATGTAAAATTGGTTGCAGTTTGGCTGTGTTTGCCAGATAGGGGACTATCTTGCCATAAAATTTTACATTCAGCACACACGCACATCACACTGGGCCTGCAACACTTCAGCTAGTCTGCAAGGTATCATCAGTAAACTTCAACTGATGATATTCCTGGTGGATTTCAAGATGACAATTTTGCTTTTTGACATTTTTATGTCCGTCCAAAGACATGCAGCTTGTGGGGATAGGTTAATTGGATAATCCAAATTGTCACTAGGTGTGAATGTGAGTGTGAATGGTTGTCTGTCCCTGTGTTTTAGCCCTGCGACAGACTGGCGACCTGTCCAGGGTGTACCCCGCCTCTCGCCCTATGACAGCTGGGATAGGCTCCAGCGCCCCCCGCGACCCTGAAAAGGATAAGCGGAAGCGAATGGATGGATGGATATACATTTTTATGTATATTTTTGGGGGGGTCATCTGTATAACCACCTTTGGTGGTACAGTGTTGCTGTTTTTAGCACTGACTCCTAACAAAAAGGTCCTGCCTGTGCCTCACCTAACTTTGTGTCTTTAATGTGTTTGCATGCCTTTTTTTGGCAGATCTCAGGAACTAAATATTATTAAAAGTAATATATTTGGTAATAAAAGAATACTCTAAAGTAAATGAGTTCCCCGGGTGACATGGTGGTTGCCACTGTTAGATCACAGCAAGAATGTCCTGGGTTTCGAATCCTGTGTCTGGGTTCTCTCTATATAACAGAACAGAATGTTAACAGTCCAGAGACATGCAGTTGGTGGAGTTAGGTTAATTAGTGATTCTCCTCTGTTACACTAACCCCATGCATGTCCCCCTGCACTACATCCACAAACCTCCCCTGTGGTTTTCCTCCTGCCTGGCACCTCCAGGTTCTACATTTATTTTTGTCCCTCTTCTGCACTTGTCCAGTGACTACAGTCTTCTCTCTCTAACTTTGTCTCCAAACTGCTCAACCTCAGCTGTCCCTTTGATATACTGATTTCTAATCTTGGCCAGGAACATAACTATAAATATTGCAATAAATAAAAGATATTAAAAATACTGCTGCACCTGAAAATGTTCTTCCAAAAAAAAAAAAAACAGGAGACAAAACAGGTAATGATATGTAAGCAGACTATGATCAGTGAAAAGGGTCCATAACAACAACAACAATGATAATAATGATAATAAGAATATGAAATAGCAAAAAAAAACCCAAACCGAGTCACCATCACTGGACTGACCCTGGATTAAGTCATCATCAAGGACCCCAAGGCGGCAGAGTCAAACAGGGTCAGTCAGGTTAGCAGTGGTTTTGTGCTGTTGTTAATACATTCCAATTTACTATCTCTTATTTTACACACCGTTAAACACTATTTCAGAATTAGACCAGTATTAAGCAGTTCTGAAAATAGAAGAAAGCTGACTCAATATCTTCAAAAAAGTACTAGATCAGCAGACCAGTTATTTTGATCATTTACATAGCTCAAATGCATACAGTAATCTGGTCTTTGGTTTATTTTTGCTTTACAGTAATCATCACACTAAGGGTCAGATAGGTGAATGGATACATTTGTTCATCCCAAAAAATCACAGCAGACGTTTTAACGCAAAAAAATCATTGCAAACTTTGATTCGGTTTTCTGCACAGTAGTTTTATCTGCTCAATAAATAAAGTTGATTCAAGGAACTTAAAGCTTGCTTCATCGCTTTTCTTTTGCCAGAGAGAGGTAACAAACTGAAGAGTCAAAGAAAAGATAATTTTCCACTTTAAGCTGGTTAAGATTAAACAAAAATCTTTAAGATACAAAAAGATAAAATTATCTTGTTTAAAAAAAGTCTAGTATATGTAGTGTTTGTGCTTTGTTTTTCCTCTTTACCTCCTTGTCCAAGGTTGGCAAACCTTTGATTAAAGCAAACTGTATAACATGGAAAAACATATCCTGATGTGTCAGTATTGACTTATATTCAGTATGATTTTCTGGGATGTTGTATATAATTGCCGTTATCTTGCACATATGGTTGCACTCCTACTAAATCTACAGCACTTCTTTATTTGATATTGGCCTTGGAGCTTTAAGTATTCATTTGCTGCTAAGATGTCAGTCACTTTGAGTGTTGTACAAAATCATGATTAAACTGCATTTCCCCCACCCACTTTAAGTGGCTCAATAACAAACAGCCTTAATGATGTCACAGGTCAACTGATTGTAATTCTCAAAGTTATCACAAAGACACTTTCGATCACATTTCCTGCACGGGTTGTGTGGGGTGTTGTCATGTTGACAAACAGTATTCCTACACCATTTAGCATATTTATTCATTCATTTGACATTTACTGTTGCAGAAGCAGATGGTCTGAGTCTTGGTTACAAGTTTCTGACACCCTGAGGATTCACTGCATCGATTACACCAATATGTTGGGCATAGCTTTTAAGACTGTGCCAGTTCAATCAATGACATATGAACATCATTAAAGCAGAGGTATAAAAAGTTAAATCATTCTTTAACGAGGTTATTTCTATGAGGATATTATGTAGTTGTGTACAATTCCTGGCATTTGCTTTAATCCGTATAAAGTCCCAGATGGTTGGAGTTTACAATATCCAGAGGATTTATATATATATATATATATATATATATATATATATATATTATCCAGCCTGGATTGATTACAAGAAGGCCTATGACTCAATGCCCCACAGCTGGATACTGGAATGCCTAGAATTGTACAAGATCAACAGGACCCTAAGAGCCTTCATCAGGAACTCAATGGGGATGTGGCGCACAACACTAGAGGCCAACTCCAAGCCCATAGCACAAGTCACCATCAAGTGCGGGATCTACCAAGGAGATGCTCTGTCCCCACTGCTGTTCTGCATAGGCCTGAACCCCTCAGTGAGATCATTAACAAGACTGGCTACGGATACCGACTACGAAACGGAGCGGTTGTCAGCCACCTCCTGTAACGTGGATGACATCAAGCTGTATGCCAAGAGTGAACGAGACATCGATTCACTGATCCACACCACCAGGTTATACAGCAATGACATCGGGATGTCATTCGGGCTGGAGAAGTGTAGTCGGATGGTAACAAAGAGAGGAAAGGTAGTCAGAACTGGGGATCGAACTACCAGAAGGCAACATTGCAGACATAGAGGACAGTTACAAGTACCTGGGGATCCCGCAGGCGAATGGGAACCATGAAGAGGCCGCTAGAAAAGCTGCAACCACCAAGTACCTGCAGAGGGTCAGGCAAGTCCTGAGGAGTCAGCTGAACGGTAAGAACAAGATCCGGGCTATCAACACCCACGCCCTGCCCGTGATCAGGTACCCTGCTGGGGTAATAGGCTGGCCAAAGGAGGAGATAGAAGCCACTGACATAAAGACAAGAAAGCTCCTTACCATGCATGGAGGGTTTCACCCCAAGTCCAGCACCCTGAGGCTGTACGCTAAGCGGAAGGAAGGGGCCGAGGACTGGTGAGTGTCAGCACCACAGTCCAGGATGAGACAACGAACATCCAAGAATACATTGGGAAGATGGCCCCAACTGACCGAAAGTGCTCAGTGAATACCTCAGGCAACAGAAACCCAAGAAAGAGGAGGAAGGCGAGGAACCATCATGGAAGGACAGGCCCCTGCACGGTATGTACCACCGGCAGATAGAGGAGGTGGCTGATATCCAGAAATCCTACCAGTGGCTGGACAAAGCTGGACTGAAAGACAGCACAGAGGCACTAATCATGGCAGCACAAGAACAAGCTCTGAGTACAAGATCCATAGAGGCTGGGGTCTATCACACCAGGCAAGACCCCAGGTGCAGGCTGTGTAAAGATGCCCCAGAGACAATCCAGCACATAACAGCAGGGTGCAAGATGCTAGCAGGCAAGGCATACATGGAACGCCATAACCAAGTGGCCGGCATAGTGTACAGGAACATCTGTGCCGAGTATAACCTGGAAGTCCCGAGGTCAAAATGGGAGATGCCCCAAGGGTGATGGAGAATGACCGAGCTAAGATCCTGTGGGACTTCCAGATACAGACGGACAAAATGGTGGTGGCTAACCAACCGGACATAGTGGTGGTAGACAAACAGGAGAAGACGGCCGTAGTGATCGATGTAGCGGTTCGAATGACAGCAACATCAGGAAGAAGGAACACGAGAAGCTGGAGAAATACCAAGGGCTCAGAGAAGAGCTCGAGAGGATGTGGAGGGTGAAGGTAACGGTGGTCCCCGTGGTAATCGGAGCACTAGGTGTGGTGACTCCCAAGCTAGGCGAGTGGCTCCAGCAGATCCCGGGAACAACATCGGAGATCTCTGTCCAGAAGAGCGCAGTCCTGGGAACAGCTAAGATACTGCAAGAGGACCCTCAAGCTCCCAGGCCTCTGGTAGAGGACCCGAGCTTGAAGGATAAACCGCCCGTAGGGGCGTGCTGGGTGTTTTTTTTTTTGTTTTTGTTTTTTTATATATATATGTATATGTATGAACTTACTGTAAAAGTCTGGAAAGTTAATTTTGCATGCAAACTGTGTATTCAACTTTTTATATTGATCAGTAAGGTTACATGAATAAACACTGAATAAGAGTGTGAATATTCAAAATATTCAAAGAGCTACAGTGACTTTCCTTGTAAAGATACATTTGAAAATAGTTGATTTGGCTTGTGAAAAGGCATTTGATAAGAATTCTACATTTAACAATAAAAAATAATTCATAACACATGCAATGAATATATGGCATCAACCTTAATCAGACCCAGAAGCTGAACAAATTTATAGCATATACCGAAATGGAAACAAAGGTTGAGGGGGAAAAAAACAGCATGTGAAATATTATAAATCAGCTCCCTACAGCCTATCATGATATCAGCATAATCACCCCCCAAACATATGTCTGCATTTCCTGTTTTTGTTTTTTTCTTTTACAACTTCTAGCACATCAAAAAGACATACATATGTATACCAGATATGCTGCATGCCTAAAATAAAAAAAAAACAAGGCTTCAAATTATGATCATAAACTTCTGAAATTTAAAAAATCAATACTTTATTTTAATTAAGAACGAGACAGAAGAAGTCATTGTTGTTTATGTCGAAAGCAGAAAGCAAGGAGGGTAAAAGAGGGCAGAACAGCATGGGCAGGAGCTATGACCCATAGTAATAAGCATGTGATAAATCCAGACACTGGTTTCCCTGGGACATAGTGAGACACTCAAGATGGTGGAAATTAAAGACTTGTAATTATATTTTCCTGTTGGGCTACAACAGCAGCATCCAGATATTCATCAAAGCCTGTTGCAGCAGGTGCAACCACATGCTTGCATTGATTCATCATCAGAAGCCAGCTCCTTTGTCATCTTTCAGCTGTAGAGCTCTATTCTTTTATTGAGACAATTGATTTTTCATGACGCATTAATGATCATTTCTATCTACATGTGAACAGGCTGCTGTGGTTGGGTGGAGAGCTGCTATTCACACAGCGCACCCCAACTTGGAGACATATTGAGCTATCCCAGTGAGCAGATGCTTACAAAATCGAATTCAGGAGCCTTGCCAGTATGGAAAACAGTCGTGCTTCTGCCCCAGTTTCCTTGCTGCTATGAAATCATTGATGAGGAAAAGCTAACTCATGCCAGCTGTAGCCAGAAGCAGCTAATGCTGAAAGCAACAGCCCATGCCTGACCCTTCAATCACACTTAATGTATCAAATGCATCAACGTCTGGAAAAAGGACATTCATGAAAAATCTCAATTATAGAGCAGAGCCATAGAGTTGGATAGAATTTAGTTCCTTGAGACTGATGCCATACCTATGCTTCATTTGTAGCTATATAAAAATGTTTGTAATTCATGAGCCTGCGTGCACTCATTAATTAGTTTTCATAACAGTTGCTGTAATAGCTGTTATTTTCCTCTTGATATTTCACTTCTTTTTTTTTCAAGCAGACAGCTAAATATTTTTGATCTGTAGAAAACCTAGAATCTGCTTGGTCTTGAAATATCCTAATTTTTATTTACTACAATTCAGGTCTCTCAAATTGCGGCTGACAGTAGAAACTGATTAAATAATTTTAAGTAACATCAGCTCGCCTTATACAATTTTAGACAAAGCATGTGCTATATGCGACATAAATGGCAGGCTTTGATATACCTTTCTGTTTCAGATGTGCCAAACAAAGTGAAAAAAGCAGCATCTGTTTGTGGTCATAAACTTATTGGTTTGTCACTCAACACATTTTGGTCTCTCACTCCTTCTCTTACATACACACAAACAAAAAAAAATTGTTCCCGTAGCGTGACTGATATGTCAGGTCATGGATCCCAGAAAAATAGAAAAACAAACACACACACATACACATTCTTTCTCTCAAACACACTCACTCACTATATAGACTGAGAAGCTAACCCTTTATTTTCCGGCTGTTAAGCCCAACTGTCTAAGGTTAAAAAGGGCCTGGCTCAGATCTGTCCACAGAAAGACTCCTAGAAAGATGTGGTGCTTTAAGTGGAAGAAATTCCAAGGGCAACATTTTGCTTTCCAGTCGGACTACTCAACAGATTCACAGCAATACTGCAATCTCGCTTAACTATTGGCATATTCTCCTGAGCCATAGCAACTTTTATAAATAAGTCCATAATCATTTTTATCCTCACCATAAAAGTATTTGTGTTACTGTGTTCCCTCTGCACACTGCTTAATCTGGTCCTGATTCAATAGCCTGTAGCTAATGCTATCTGAAGACGGATTAAAGAAATGCCTCCTCTGCTTAACAAGACAGGTTTCAATCAAATGCTGCAGATGTTTCACGTGGATGCTAGAAAGAGAGTCCAGAGGAAAATTAATGGACTTATCACTGGGATTATTACACAGTCTAGGATGGGTAGAAAGAATATTTCACCTGGAAAAGCTAAACATAAGAATTTATCAAACAAAAGCATAACAGTGATATCCACACCTCATCAGTGCTTGACATCTATAGCCACCTTTTCTTAACAAAATCAATTTTATTCGTCTGACTGGGTGCCAGTTGCAGGGAGCTCCAAAATAAAGATAATGGTCCACAGTGAGTGATTTCCTCTATGTACCCACTGGAGCTTTATGTGGAATAACTTTTTTCTTTTGCTGTTTTTTCTTTTGAACAGACAGCGTGATTGACACAGCTTCATGATTAGGAAGAATTTATTCCCCACACATGATGTTGGAAAAACAAAGATTTGGCAGACATTAATACCTTAAGGCTTCTTGTGCTCTCAAAGAGCAGAGATTATATTCAGCCTGTGCATTCAAACTGTTCAGCATTTGTTGATTTAAAGGATTCATATTTTAAGGATTATATTAATTTTACACTCTGTGAATTTGCTTTTCTGTGGCCAAGGTGCTATAGGACTCATGCATACTTTGAAATCCTTTGAAATTTTAATTTGCTTTTTACTTAATTAATACTGTGCCTTTCCTAATAAAACAGGCACAAAAACATCAAATATGGTTTCAGTAGTGTTTTTGATATGACTGTCATGCACGTTAAACCCTTCAATTTAAAAATATTATGCATATTATTTTCAGATAACCACACAGTTCTAATGTACCACTGCTCTAAGAGCAGAAAGTTGCTGAGTAACATACATTTTTTTGAAGAAGAAACAGAATTCCTATTCAGAAAATACCCCAAAATACAAACGACTGTGATTGTTGGCCCACAATCATAACTACAAGCTGCGCTGTTCTTAAAACATCCCACTTTCCTATGTTTGTGTGAGGACCTCAATTTTTAGGTAAAATAGTTCAGTGCTTAAAATTTTTGCAGCTTGAATCTCGACCACCTTATCTAAAATGTAATTTATAATGCATGTTGCAGTTAGAGAATGAAACATGAATTTCTAGTCTGCCTCAATATTTTTGATAGACCAGTAGGAGGTGCCTACACCTTAAAATCTGCAAACCATGTCTCTTTTTCTCTGTTTGATATAAAATATGAATGAAACTAAATAAAAACTTAACAAAATAAGAAAAACATGACACTGTAAAGATAACGTAAACCTTATATTTTTAAAATTTAAATGTGATGCTGCAAAAACTAATCTGCAGTATCCACTGCAGGATGGATCGTGCAAAAAAATTTCACCTTTCAGATCAGCTATAAAAAAATCAGCAAAAGTGCTTCACACGAATATAAATGCAGTGTTCAAACTGTCAAGAAAATATCATCCCACTTTGTGATTCATGTCTGAAATATTGTCAATATCTACATGACCTGAGGGCATGGAGTTCAAACTGTGTGGACTAAGGTAAACTTGGTAGTTTTATAAACTTGATGCCTTTACTTTATGCTGAAAACATTTTGAAAACTAGTACTGAATTATATCATCTTTAACTTAAACTATGAAGCTAATGGTTATTCTTCCTTCGTATTATTAATCTTTCAAGAATGCTAACTAGAAATTGCAAGCTGGCGGTGCTTAAAGGCCAGCAATTAGAGATTAATTTACATGTGAACGAAATGCTTCCCATTACTTTAATGCAGACTGGGTATTCATTACACATGAAACCTTTTCACCCATGTTTTTGAGAACAGCTGAAGTAAACAAGCAGTTTTACCCAAAAGTCTCATTTAAACTGTTGCTCAGGGTGGAGCTTCTAATACATTACTATCGTTTAGCTGTAGAGTGTTGTTTTGTTAGTATTTGAGAAATCCCCTCAAATCATAAATATGTATAATCATATCAGGCAGGTAGTTAGTTCAAAATGGATGCTCCACAGGTTACACAAATAATCCTCTTGCTGACTGTAATTATTTTTCTGGAAAATATTTTTTTAAATATAAAAATGCTTGGCCACTGCCCTGCATACAGATGAAACACTGGTCACACCTGCTGTCAGTTGTATAACCAACCTGTTAAGCGCCCACACTGAATGAGTGGCTTGAGTTTTGACAATGTATTTTCTTTAATAAAGATTAAAAACAAAGCATGAAAACCTATTGTAACATTTTCCTTTGGCATGTTTAATTTTTCAAGATCTTATAAATATGCATGCTAAAGAAAGTATTTAATAATGCAAATGATGTGAATTATAGAAAATCTGAAAACTGAAATGAGTGAAATAATAAAAACGGCTAACTCAAAAGATGAATATTTTTAATGATCTGCTTTAAATATAGAATATATATGAACAGGAGATATGATGCAAATAACTATATTGTGGCATACAGAGGAATCTCAACAAAGAAGCTCACAGAGAGATTGAGCTTGCAGTTCAACCCCAAACTGGTAGGGGAGCTCTTTATTAAAACACACACGCATCACACACCGTGCTACAGAGGGTCAACAACCACAAGCCTGAACTCACTCATGGCACCACATTCTTTCACCAACAATAACTGTCACTGAAATCACACTGCAGCATAAACACAACATTCAAGGTAACAGTTAAAAGTAATGTAAACATAAGCAATAAAACAAGAACATGAAAACAGCAGCACATGTCCCAAGGCATGATGGGAGAGAACCAGCCGCTCCCCCAACACGCCACACAGCCCCCACCTGAGTGGTTAGCTGTCCCCAGCAACCGGCACGTCCATAGCAAAGTCTCTGAGGTGTTGGGGAAGGCGACGGCGTCGTTGAGGACGTTCCGTGGGTCCCCCAGCCGCCTCTGAGGCCAGGTTGGGGGCCTGCAGTTGAAGCTGGGACCCTGGCTCCTCCCTGGGTGGACTCAAGGGCTGATAGGGTGCCAGGCGATCACGATGGAGTACGACCACCCTGTTCCGTTTGACCAGCCGCACCCTGTAGACCACATCGGACAGCCTCTCGAGAACAGTGCAGGGTCCAACCCACTGGCTCATCAGTTTGGGGGAAAGCCCTTTCTTCCTCTCTGGGCTGTAGACCCACACATGCTGACCTGGCAAGAGTCCTTCACCCTTGCAGCGGGTATCATAAGCTCGCTTCTGCCGGGAGCCTGCATCTCGGAGAGCCTGCCTGGTCAACTGGTGCACCTCCCGTAGCCGGGCGAGGAGGTTGTGGAGGTAGCCCAACCCGGGGTCCCCGCACACTTCCGGCTCGGGGGGGGACCCAAACACCAAGTCCACTGGGGTCCGAAGCTCATGACCGAACATCAAGGCCGCCGGAGTGCACTTAGTAGATTCCTGGACTGCAGAACGGTAGGCCATTAGGACCAGGGGAAGGTGTTGATCCCAGTCACGCTGCTGGCGGGAGGTCAGGATAGCAAGCTGGGTGGCCAGGGTGTGGTTGAAGCGTTCCACCAACCCATCGCTTTGGGGGTGCAGTGGCGTCGTCCGGGTCTTCCTGATACCCAGCCGCTGACAGACCTCCTTGAACACCGCAGCCTCAAAATTCCGGCCCTGGTCACTGTGCAGTTCCTCTGGTACCCCGAACCGGCAGAACATCTCGTTGACCAGACGCTCAGCAGTGGTAACAGCACTCTGGTCAGGGACTGCATAGGCCTCAGGCCACTTAGTGAAGTAGTCCATGGCAACCAGGACATAGCGGTTCCCCTGGTCCGTGGTGGGAAGGGCCCCAGGATGTCCACACCAACCCGCTCCATGGGAGCCCCCACCTGATACTGCTGCAAGGGGCATGAGAGCGTTGGGAAGGCCCTTTCTGAACCGTGCAGGCATCGCACCGATGGACATGGAGCTCACGTCCTGGCGACACCCGGGCCAGTAGAACCGAGACCAAGTCGCCGCAGAGTCTTGGTAACTCCAAAGTGTCCTGCCCCCGCCGCACCATGGACCAGCTGGAGGACCCTGGACCGCAACTGTTCAGGTACCAAGAGCTGGAAGACCTCACGGTGACCCCGGGAGCCTGCCAGCGCCGATAGAGGAGGCCGTTTCGGCTTGTGAGGTTGGCCCATTGGGAGTAGAGAGCCTTGGTCTCGAGGTCCAGTGCAGATACTTCTGGCCATGATGGTCTCTGACCGCCCCAATCCAACACTGAACCCGGGAAAGGGCAGGGTCTTGGTTCTGGTCGTGTTGCAGCCGTTGGGGATCCATGGCCTCCAGACCTCGGTATCCCCTGCGGTGGACTGGACCTGAAGACTGCTACAATGCCCACCCGGAACAGAGTCATTCTCATGGCCGCCCTGTGGTGACGCGATCACTGAAGTCATGCCCTCCCGGTCCTCCAAGCGTTGGCAGTACCTGCACTGTTTTTCCTCACAAGGGCGCCGGGAGAGGCGTCTGCATTGGTGTGGAGACGCCCCGCCCGGTGACGAACCTCAAAGTGGTAATCTTGCAACGTCTCCAACCACCGGGCTAGCTGTCCCTCCGGTTCTTTAAAGCTGAGCAGCCAAGTGAGGGACGCATGGTCTGTGCGCAGGAGGAACTTCTTCCCGTAGAGGTAGGGTCTGAAATGGCGGAGACCCAGGATGATGGCCAGCAGCTCTCGACGGGTGACACAATAGTTCCTCTCCGGTCTGCTGAGGAACGGCTGTAGTAGGAGATGACCCGCTCCCCTCAGGGCCTTCCTGCGACAGTACAGCCCCCACACCCGTGTTGCTGGCATCGGTGTCCACGACAAAAGGAAGCTGCAGGTCTGGGTAGGCTAGCACCGGTGCCTCAACCAGTGCAGATCGGAGCCGATCAAATGCCACGGCACAGTCCTCACTCCAGTGGAACTCCCGGCCCTTCTGTGTGAGCTGGTGCAGGGGGCTTGCAATGGTAGCAAAGTCCTTGACGAAACGCCGGTAGTATGATGCCAGGCCAAGGAAGCTCCGCAACTCAGCAGTGTTGCCCGGAATGGGCCAGTCCTTCACAGCAGCCACCTTTGCAGGGTCAGTGGAAACCCTGCTTCGCTGACAACGTGACCCAAGAAGGTCGTCTCCTTTCGGAAGAGGTGGCACTTTTGGGGTGGAGACGAAGGCCAGCCTGGCGGATAGCATGGAAGACCGCAGTCAGGTTAGCCAAGGCTTTCTCAAGTCTGTCGCGTGGGACGAGGAGGTCATCCAGGTAGACCACACAGCGGTCGCGGGAATGTCAGCCAGAACCCTCTCCATTAGCGCGCTCGAATGTGGCTGGGGCATTGCAGAGGCCGAAGGGCATCACCTTAAACTGCCACAGTCCCTGGCCAATGGAGAAAGCAGTCTTTGGGCGGGCCTCTGGCATCAGCTCCACCTGCCAGTAGCCACTGCGCAAATCGAGGGAGCTGAACCAGCAGGACCCAGCAATGTCGTCGAGGGCATCATCAATCCGGGGCAATGGGTAGGAGTCCTTGCGTGTGATGCTGTTGAGTAGACGATAGTCGACACAAAACCGCCAGGTACCATCCTTTTTCCGAACCAGTACGGCTGGGGCTGCCCAGGGGCTGTTTGAGGGTTCTATGATGCCTGCCTCTGCCATTTCCTTGATCTTCTGCTCTGCTGCGGCACGCTTGGCAAGGGGAAGGCGACGAGGGCGGAGGCGGATGGGCCGTGCATCCCCAGTGTCAATGTCATGTTGTACCAGGCTGGTTTGCATGCAGTCCTCATCCTTGGCTGCAAAGATGTCGGCAAACAAGTCGAGTATCTCCCGCAGCTGCCGTTGCTGATCAGCCTGGAGACCCTCGCAGCTCCTCTGGTATAGGTCCTCAACAGCTAGCTTGGTCTCTGTGGACAGTTGCTGTACTGCTAGCGAAGGAGAGGCCCCTTCCGCCGCCAGCAGTGACAGGTCCTCAGGCTTCCTGACGCTGGCTGAAAAAGTGGAGGCAGGCAGCGGGACTTCCTTGGTGGTGTGGAGCTTCACAGCCTCCGTGCCCAGGTAAAGGATTGCTCGGGACACGTCCACTGTGGCCTCCCATTTGGCTAACAGGTCCAGACCGATGATGCATTGGTCCTGGATGCTGGCTAGCCAGAACTTGTGGTCAACAGTGCAGTTAGCAACAGTCACCGAGAGGGATCTTTCCCCCTTAACCTTGGCACGCTCCCCCGTGACTGTGGTGATGTGGAGCTGAGTAGGCTGCCAACCCTGCGGTCTTGGGCCGTCAGTACCAGGGAGGACTCCGGCCTGTACCAAGGAAAGCGTGGATCCAGTGTCTATCAGGGCTCTACAGGTGGTGCCGGCAAGGTCACAGTCCAGATACAGTCCCTGTGCCTGGCCGAGCCGGCCAACCCGCAAGTGTGATTCGGAGGACAGAGTGGTGGCAGGGGGCAGTTCCTCCGTTGTGCCACCCCGCCTTAGTTTAACGGCAGCTGGGGTGCCAGGCTTTGTGGGCTTGGTGCTGGACAGTAGCGTGCGATGTGGCCTGGTTCTCCGCACCGATGGCAGTTACCCCTGGATTGGCCTCCTGCTCGTCTATTCCCTTGCCGAGATCGCCAGGGTGGTGTGTTGGTGGTTTGGCGGGCCTCTTCCTCCTGGTCGCTCCTTTCGTAGTCTGTTTGGCGACTTGGTGACTTATGCCAGGGCTGCGTGCACCTGGGCTGAGCACATGCTCCACTCTTTCGGCCTCAGTTAGAGCTGCCACCAGGGTTTCTGGTGCATGCAGACGGATGTGCTCTTGTAGTCGTTTTGGCTGGAGACCCCGGACAAAAGCCTGGAGAGCAAGCTCTTCTTGTGCTGCAGCATCAAAAGCAGGGTACCCTCGTGCATATAGACGTAGGTCGGCAGCATAGGCACCCAGACTCTCCTCTTGTCTCCGTGGGCGGCTAGCAAGTTTATCTCGGCATCATCTGCATGTGTACGGAGGCCAAATCTGCTCTGCATTGCTCTGGCAACAGCAGGCCAACTTAAACGCTCTTCTGGCTGAAGGTCTGTGAGGATCTGCAGTGCCCTGCCTTCCAGGGCGAGGGCGACTTGGACAGCTGTCTCCTCTGTTGACCATCCATTTAGCTGAGCAGCCAGCTGTACCTGGATAAGGTAGGTCTCTGGAGGTGCTTCCCCATTATAGCGTGGCAGCTTCATGCTCCCCGGACAGGAGCCCCTGATGGCAGCGGCGGCTGCACTGGATCCTGGAGACAGTTGGCGTTGTCCCCTCGGCTGCCAGCAGTGAGGGTGTGCTGCTCCCAGGCATCACCATGAGTGGAGGCTGGCTGGCTGCTCGTGGTCTTGGAGCCTGCAGCATGTCTTGGCGGCCCCGACAGCTTCCCAGTGGGCGGGCTGTGAGGTTCCATCTGGTAAGCCCCACAGATCTTCCAATGCCTGGCTTGCTGCTGCCCGGGCTCTCCTGCTTCTTCGGGTCTGGCTCCATTCACTGCTTCCAGCGCGAGTGATAAGCTCCTCAATCTTCCTCAGCTCCTCTTCCTCTTTCAGAATAGTGGCCATGCTCTTGGAATCCCACTTCTGACACCAATGTGGCATACAGAGGAATCTCAACAAAGAAGCTCACAGAGAGATTGAGCTTGCAGTTCAACCCCAAACTGGTAGGGGGAGCTCTTTATTAAAACACACACGTACCACACCGTGCTACAGAGGGTCAACAACCACAAGCCTGAACTCACTCATGGCACCACATTCTTTCACCAACAATAACTGTCACTGAAATCACACTGCAGCATAAACACAACATTCAAGGTAACAGTTAAAAGTAATGTAAACATAAGCAATAAAACAAGAACATGAAAACAGCAGCACATGTCCCAAGGCATGATGGGAGAGAACCAGCCGCTCCCCCAACACGCCACAATATGTATCTCTGGGTAGCTTGAAATTTATTTAAAACATAAAATATGGTCTGTCATTTTAACTAGTATACGCTCATGCTATTGCATTATTTGGTCTGATTTTTGTCTGTTACGTGGTTCCTAGGCAACATGATGACATCATGACATTTCATGCATAATTCAAGTTTGGTGGATACAAATGAGATGTTACTGTCATGAATTTAAAATGATACGATGCTTTTCTATGGTGCATAAAAACTACAAATGGGTCATTTTATCCTGCTGGTTGGTGATTGCTATATCTGATATAGATAAGAATCTTCAGGGGCCTAAAATGTACCGTTGTGCGTTTGGTTGCTCAAGTCCTGATTGCAAAGGTAGAATTTGCATTGAGACAGGTTTTCTGTAATACTTGACTTGGCTTTGTGAACATATTAGGATTTAATGTATTGAAATATAGTATAGGATAATGGAGTAATTTGCTTTAAGTTGTTTTAAGCCTCAAGTGAGGTCCAGTCGTCCAAAGTGGTTTTGTAAGCTATTGATATCAGTATTCATCAGCCCAGGGCAAATACCTGAAATGAATAAACACAGCACAATAACAAAAAGGCTGTTCAACCAACTCTCTTTGTTTTACTATTCACTAATAATTAAAAAAATAAATAAATAAACATTTATTGAGACCCCCTTAAGGTAAGAACTCAAATCCAGGCTGTCAGTTTCACAGCTGCCAATAGGAAACACTGTTAATGTAGCCCCTGGATGTGAATGTGTACAAGTGTGAAAAGGGTAGTATGCAAAATGTGCTTGAGTGCTTAGCAAACTGGGCCTGAATAACTAATAAAAAAAAGAAATGTCAAGAGCTGTGTCAATACATGACTTACAAGACAGTTTATGCTCTGGCATCATTTCAATCCCTTCAAGTGCAAATAAATAGAGCAGTGCTTTGTATGTCATCGAACACTATTTATTTTGTCTTTATTAATATACCCTAACGCACATTGAAGCATTTATCTGTATTTTACAGGGCTCAAAGGCCCAAGCTGCTTTACTGACATTTAACCATTCTGCAAATCTAACACAAGATTTGTCCCTAATTTACTCCTCCCCGTCAAATCAGGTTCATATTTTGAACAAACACATAAACAAAGATGTATTTTTTAGCATTTATGTATAAAACGCAGTAGTTACTCAAGGCCAACCCAAAGTCCTGACATTTCACAAGACACTGCTTAAAACTATGACTCATTCTTTTAACCTCAGGCATGCTTTGACTCAGCCTTACTAGTCTGATCATATCAGTCTAATTGTAGTGTTTAATTTGAACCATTTTTACATAACTAGGATTTCATATTCCAAAGCTTGGATGCAGAGGCAGTGTAAACAAATGTCCAAATCAAACCCCTATATGACCAGAGATACTAAAATAAACCATCCTTTAGATGCACTTTTTTCTGTCTTTTTATTAAGAGCAACTAGTGCTATAACTGCCCTTGATGTCAAACATCCAAAGAATCCTTGATCATAAATTTTCAATCTGCTATAGTCGAGATTTCATTTTAAAACCACACATTTTTTCAGCTTCCTAATGTTGTCTGATTCCAGACAGTAGAGAGGATTTGTCTTTGTTGGCATGAGACTTCTTTTAATCATTCTCTTTATGTATGTGTGTGCTCTGCAGCCAATTTCCCTCTTTTTTAAACAGGCCTGTTCTTTGATAACACTTTAAATTGGATTAAGGTTCATTCTCTATCCTTTGTCAAAAGTACATTTCCCTATCTTCCTAAAATGTCAAATAGAGACTCCAACAAAACATCTTCAGAGGAAGATAAGAGACAAAAATCAACTGTCCCAAACTTGAATAGATAGGTGATGAGAGCTTAGGTCCCTATCATTGCGAATGCAGATTTTGCTTTTGTTACACTGGCAGTTGTGGCAGCTGTAGCATCTGCAGTGAGTGGAGAAAAAATGCTTACAGGATGCTCCAGGTGTTATTATCCATTCCCAGCAGTGAGTCGGTGTTGATTTTTCCACCAGTCAATACCTGCTGCTGTCCATGCACCTGACATGACTTGCTGAAAATTGATGTGCAAACACAACAAAAGAAAGAAATTAACTGAAAGCCAAGCTGAGGTATTCTGTAACACACAACACTGCAGGTTTTTCATTTGCATGCAGTTCATCAATGGGTATTATGTCTTTAGTGCAAAGACCAATGCTTTGAAAGTTGGAAAAAGGGGGGGGGTTACATCATTTCCATGGCTTTCCCCTAATAGATGTTGAGAATCAGCCATGTAAGGGACTGCTAGTAATAATGACTATAGGGTATTGTTCCTTATATTAACAGCAGTTATTTCAGTGATAATGATGTAAGCACTTTTGTTCACAGTAATCATCACTTTATATTTAAAGTCTCATCCTATGACAGGTGAGACAACAGAAAAATAATGTCCAGATTCAAATGACTAGAGACTACATCGTCAAAGCACTGTGTTCAATTACTGTGCCCATATTGCATGGCTAATTGTCCTGTGCTAGCAAAGGCAGAAAAAAACAGAACACAAAAGTGGTTCAACAGGAGCTTAAAGAGAAACAAGACATCCTGAATGGTCATTCAAACTTTTCGATAACATTTCTTTCTTTTTATTCGTCATTGAAGGTTGTAGCAGCAACATGTGCACATTTGCTTTTCTGTCTCTTAAGCCTTTTCAAAAGGGAACATAGAGCATACCAATATGGATTTTTACCAACACTTGTGTACCCTTTCTGTTATCTAAGCTTTTCCTCTCAGTGTCAACCGGACATAAATCCTGCACGTGAGCATAAGAAATGGGCTAAGTCCCCATCTATGGTCAAACCCCATTCAGAGGGGATTTTGGTTGCAGGCAAAACACGGACTTACACATGTGTAAGAGACAGACTGTATAAGAGAGAGAGACTGCATGATTGAGATAGATGGAAACTTCTTTTCTTTTTTTTTAACTTTAGTCCTCAATTGGTTCTGCTGCTTGTTGCCTAGTAACCACAATCCCCTTTGAAAGCCTCGCTTCCTTGCTCAAAATATCACTAAAGATATATTCACATTGTCTACCAAACACTCTTATCGACAATGGGACAATAATGTCCATTTTAGAGAAACAATGCAAGAACTTTTTTTAAATGTAAATTTATTTTTTTTTTAAAAATTCCTGGAGGACAGTCCTGTCTCTCTGGGTTGTCAAGCTAAGCTTGCTGAGTAGCTTTTGTGTGTAATGAAAGATAATGACTGCTTTCTGGCTGAAAAATCTTAGTTTGCTGGTATGTTGGGTGTAATTGCTACAGCAGTAGGTGACACATTGTTGGCAGGAGGCGATCTGGAAATTTTTAATAACTCACTTTAAGTGGTATGGTATAGTGAGGGTTGTATGCTAATCAGCTGATTACTGTCAAATCGGCCATTCCACTCACTGCACTTTTACAAAGGTTCAGTATAAAATGTGAACTCAATTACCCTCCAGCCATTTGAGTGAACAGGACTGCAAGAAATGCAAATACTTCAGAAAAACAACATATTGAAGAACATACAATATTTATATTTTCAGAGTGAACAGAACACACACTGCCCGCCATATGCTGTCATAGTGTCAGTATTACAGGGAAAGTTATGAAAAATGTCTGCATCGATGACTGTTAAAAAACTTCTGCACAGTCATTAGTCTGCATGTGTCTGGATTTCATAACATTTATTTAGATAAAAAAATTATTTATTTAGCCCACCTCTCTCATATCTGACATAGGCTTGGTTAGCATAGGGGGTCTAGCCTAGGGACCCTTACTAGATACAAATGTCCTGGTCGGGAGTCCCGTTCCAAAGGCTTGTAGTCTTACCACTACGCTATCCAGCTGGACCATCGGCAGATAAAGTGGCTGACATACAGAAATCCTACAGGTGGCTGACCAAGGATGGACTGAAAGACAGCACAAAGGCACTAATCATGGCAGGAACAAGTTCTAAGTACAAGATCGATCGAGGCTGGGTTCTATCACACCAGGCAAGACCCCAGGTGCAGGCTGTGTAAAGATGCCCCTGAGACAATCCAGCACATAACAGCAGGGTGCAAGATGCTAGCAGGCAGGGCATACATGGAACACCATAACCAAGTGGCCGACATAATATACAGAAACATCTGTGCCGAGCATGGCCTGGAAGTCCCGAGGTCAAAATGTGAGATGCCCCCAAGGGTGGTCAAGAATGACCAAGCTAAGATCCTGTGGGACTTTCAGATACAGACAGACAGCATGGCGAGGGCTAACCAACCGGACATAGTAGTGGTGGACAAGCAGAGGAAGACGGCTGTAGTGATAGGTGTATCGATACTGAATGACAGCAACATTGGGAAGAAGGAACACGAGAAGCTGGAGAAGTACCAAGGACTCCGAGAAGAGCTCAAGAAGATGTGGAGGGTGAAGTTAACGGTGGTCCCAGTGGTAATCGGAGCACTAGGCGCAGTGACTCCCAAGTTAGGCAAGTGGCTCCAGCAGATCCCAGGAACAACATCAGAGATCCCGGTTCAGAAGAGCGGAGTCCTGGTAACAGCAAATATACTGCACAGGACCCTCAGGCTCCCAGGCCTCTGGTAGAGGCTTGAAGGATAAAGACTGCTTGCACAGGTGAGAGAGAAATCTATATATAATTAATGCTATGCTAGTCTAATTCTGAAACATTGTGGAATGTACATAACATAGGTTCATTGAAAAGATACCAAACTTCAAGCCTAAAAAAGCAGCTGATAAGTTACTGCTACACCTACAAAAAAAAGTTGTGCAACAAAGCCTACCATCACATTGGGAAAAAAAACATGAAAAAAAAAATATATATATATTGTAGTGGGTATTGATTCTAATAAGGTTAGAAACTAACAGTGCTTAGACATTTCATTATTGATTTGGTTAAATGCACAAAGCACAATCGGTTTTCAATCAGAGAGAAAGGCAAAAATACCAACAAAAATAAGCTGAATGGATCAATACAGGTTATAATTGCATCTATTAATGCAACATTGGTTATTATGATGCTAATGATTTCATAATGGTAGCAGTAATGCAAGAGTATATATCTGAAGATGGATAGTATAGATAGATAGTATATTGCATAGTGTGGGTATATAGATATATATACGTACGTACGTGTGTGTGTGTGTGTGTGTGTGTGTGTGTGTGTGTGTGTGTGTGTCTACAGTCAAATAAAACTGTACTCCGTGTGGATTCAGTGTCTGTGTTCCAAGCACAGATATTTAAACTCAACTGTCTTTTTGTCCACTTAAGTTAAACTTACTGTTTGATTCACAAAGATTGTAATGGTTTTTTCCATTCTTGCTGTAATGCACTTTTGTTTTACCAAAGGAAAGCTTAAAACTCTAGATTTCCCTGTGGAAACTGAAGGAAGGTCAGCCCCAAATCACTGATGTCTCTGTCAAGATTAAAAGCAATAGAACAACCTCATATTCCTTGTCAACTATTGCCTGATAGACAGAAACAAGCTCAGATAAAAGCAGTTTTGCTATCATCAGTTAATCTATTACTATAATTTTCAGAATAACATGTAGAAACATCATACAGTATATGCAGTATTTATGTATTATGTGTGTACTGTATGTAGAACTTCCTTTTTAGACAATATAAACCAAGAACAATAATTTCAAAATAACTAATTAAGCAGGATTTAAATCCCCTGATCAAAAGAGCAATTTGTGTTTAACCAGCCCTACGTGGTGAGCTTCAAGCCCTAAATAAAGCACTCTAAACTTAAATAGGCTTTGAGTATTAATTTGCTAGCTCTATTATCACTTTTCTAATTCAATTGAACAGACATTGTATGACAAAGAAGTCTTTATTTTAATTCCTTCATCTGCTTGGCACATGTAAGCTAAGACAACAAAAGCTAAGACAATAAGAAGTAGTTGACCATATCCAGTGGAACAGGATCCCGCAAAGCATGCACTTAGTCTTGGCAGGAAAGATAATAACTTAAAAGAAATGACATTAGTTTTTCTTGTGTTTGTGAAGCATTGTTTCTGCGGATGTCCAGCAGAGAAAAGCTGGTGTCACTAGGTTACAAACTGTAGAAAAGTGCAGACAGATAATTTTTCTCCTGAAAAACTCAAATGTCTTATTTCAGCACAGGTACAGTTAATGTGCTCAGGAGAGAGCACCGAAAAGAATCAAATGTACCTAAAGCAGAAGAGCACACAGTGTAATTGTGTACAGAAACACTGACAATAGTGAATCATGTCCAGACTCCATTGCACATGCATGGCAGTTCCATAATTAAGACATTAATCAACTGCAAGAGCCCCAACCTTGCCTAACTCAGTGCATGTGTTATGCTGACCACATACCCAGCACAGTTCAGACAAATCATCTGCTGATTACAGATCATCATTTTATTTCATGAAATAAATGAAGCTTGCATTACAATAACTAGTGAAAACAAATCATATACCAGCTTATTTCTTGATGAGCTTTTGGCCTATTTTGTTTCTCAGAGGATTGATCCCCTGCTCATCAAACAACCATCCACAACCTTCTTCATTAAATTCACGTCTGATAGCTCTAACAAAAAATAAGATGAAGAAACATGGAAGCTGAACATATCCAGAATGCATTTATCCAGTTTAATGGAAAATAAATTGAATATTTACCTTCTTTTACACACTGTAACAGCACATAAGATTCACCTTTGTTTAACATTGTTATGTTTCCTGAATTTTTAAAAGATGTTGGTTACTGCTGACTGCTTTTATTTTGAAGGTGACGTCCCACTTATAGTTTGTGTTGCACTTTTTCTTGTTTTACTGCCACTGAGTTAGTAGTTAGAGGATATTTAGGGATGAAGATAAAGAAAAATATAGCCAATCATGGCAGATTAGAAATTTGAATGCATGAGCTATATCTCATTATTTCACAGGCATTTAGAAATACGTTCATGGGAAACAAGGGTGCCTACATATGTACTATATATGGTCACTGTAGGAGCCCAGTCTAGGCTATAATTATGTTTTTCAAAAAAGTTAAGGAAGCAGTGAGATAAGGACATCGTCTTTTCTGCTGCATTCTTTCTTTCTGTGGACTGGCAGTAATAGTGCCATAGCAACAGTGTCTATATGGATACTACATGCCTGCTGAGTGCAGCAGTTCAGGGAGGTAGCTGTCACACACAGGGAAAGTTAGCTAGTGTGCCCCAGGTCTTATCCTGCCTTATCCTCTAATATTGGACTGAGGGCAGAGTAACTGGACCCTACAATGACGCTGTGTCACCATATAGTCTATATATGGTATGATACTGGTGATATAACACGCTGGAGTGAACTGAAAAGCACTGAGAATACTGAGTAGTGGGACATACACTCATTGGCTACTTCATTAGGTACACCTGTTTAACTGCATGTTGACATAACTATCAAATCAACCAGTTACATGGCAGCAACTGAGTGCATCAGTTGCTGAGTGCATCTAGGCACGTAGACATGGCCTATGTGCCTTGATGCATGCCCTGCCGAAGTTCAAATAGAGAAGAAAGATGATTGAAGTGACTTTGAACTTTGCATGGTTGTTGGTGCCATGTGAGGTGGTCTGAAACTGTAATTATCTCAGAACTACTGGGATTTTCCCACACAAAAATCTTTATGGTTTACAGAGGTTGGCCTGAAAAAGAGACGAGATCTATAGAGCAGCAGCAGAAGACCACACTGGGTGCCACTACTGTCTGCTAAAAACAGGAAACTGAAGCAATATCATGTTACACTACTTGTTGTAAGTGTGAACATACACTATTGGAAATCTATTGTTTAAATGTAAAATGTGGTGTGGTACTATTACAAATCTGAATATACTTATTTTTGCTTGTATAATTAGTGCAAAACTGTCCTATTTGAAATATGTTGAAGTTTTTCGAACACTTTGCCACTCTACTTCAATTTTATTATTTTCTACACTACACTACCTCTGAAAATAGTTTCAAGGTTAATTTATATTAATTGCCCTCGCCTAACTAACAGCTGCTCCCACTCTCTCCTTGGTGGTTTTAATAAGCCAGAACCACCACCACTTTTCAGCTTTTTCCTTTTAAATTCTTTTTTTTGCAAAATCAGAAAAGAGATGTAATTCACTCAAGTGATATGTGTATTCTTTAGACCTTGTAGTAAAATCTTTAGCTTTGGGGCCAGGTTTAGGCCATCGAGAGTCTTCTTCTGGTACCAAATCACATAAAAAAAGGTTATTCATTACCCTAAAACTCATGGAAACGATTAAGCAAAATGATGATTGTTCAGATTACAAGCATCATTGCCCACATTACTTCCTGCTCTCTGCACAGTGCACACTGCTGAATAATTCTGTACACATTGTTAAATAATTTTGTTCCAAAACTCCAAAAGAGATCATATTAGATGAGGAGGTTTGGAACAAGTGCTAATGAAATTGGGGTCTTTGGCCTAATGTGTAACTAAATGGATTTTCTTGATGTGGAAACATTTGGCAATTCCTCATTTAGACACTGAGTGATATTGGTGCTGAGGGAGTAAAACTGTACTGTGAATATATGACCAGCTGCTACTTAAAACCTGCAACAAAAGTTTGCCTTCTGATGGAGTAGGTCTTTTCTGGCAGAAACCACTTGGATACTGTCTTGCAGATTCAATCCAGTCGCCTGTCAAGACGTATAAATTGCTAGCGGAAATGGCATGATTGTCGACAGAGGGCTGGAGTCTGAACAGGTCCGACATAGATGTGATTGGGAACTTGATCAAAAGCAACAGAGATCAAGTGTGAAGAGGAAACACTGCTCATTCGCATTGCTTGAGACTGAATAACAGACAAGGTGGTTTCTTTCTTAGTTTCCTTGTAAGTTTGAAGCATCCGAAGACTGATTGAAACCTGTGTTAGTATACTCCTTTTATTTAAAATCTCTTTAAAAAAAAATAAAAACAAGATGTTTGTGAGCCGGTGAGGTGAACTGAGACATTTTACATTTTTGGTTAATAAATCTATACACACCATGGAGAGCAAAAAGAGTTATTTTTGTTCAGCAACTCATTAAAACATGCTTGAGGCTATGTGATCATATCACATGTTTTTGAGGGGAGGAGAATGAGTGTTGCATGCTCAAAAATAGGCCATCCAATCCAGTAAGTAGTTACTGAGTGAAGTTATTCAGTTGTGCAATGACTGAATTGTAAAATACAAACACTTCACCCACTACTGAGAAAAGAAATTTTGTTATTTTTGTTTTGTTTTTTTGTTTTTTTTTCATTTTCATGTGATTAAGATGGAAATTGTTCATCTGATATCCCCTTAGTGGCAGCAATTTTATCATTAGTGCCCTACCAAAGGGAAGATAACTTAATGTCATGCACAAAACCCCTAAGAACCATTTTTATATACTGCTTTTGGAATTTACTGAAGTATATGTAATAATCAAAAGGCCAATTTTTTATGTTTCAACTATCCAGGTATTATTATGAAGGTCACCACTCTTTAAATGCATGAATAAAGAATAAAGAAAGTTTTGTCTGGGCCACACTAATGAGGTAGAGGTAAAAATAACATTTACTGACTTTCACCTCAATATTACCACAAATTAAAATAAGAATCGCTAAAAGAATACCATTTTAGTTTTCCAATATCTAAAATTCAGATTGTGTGCCTCTTTCATAATGAATCTCTTAAACTAAGCTCTCTTTTGTTATTATGCTATAAAGGAAAGGGAGAGAATAGAGTGCAAGTATGCCCATATTGTTTCTTCCTGTTAAAGGGGAGTTTTTCTTCCCTGTTGATACTTGCTTGCTCATAGGGGCAAATCTGATTGTTGGGGTTTTTTTCTCTATCAGTGTCTTTACCATACAACATAAAGTGCCTTGAGGCGACTGTTGTTGTTATCTGGCACTACATAAATAAAATTCCAATGAATAGCAAGAGCACAGAGTTCCTTTTACCACCTCTTTCTCTTTTTTTCAATCTATTTTGAACAAAACTTGTCAATTTTGTTCTTCTTTCATCTTCTGCACATTGTTTTCAAAATTTTGCACAATGGTTTGGACTTGTACGGTACTTCTGACTGCTGTCAAAGTGCCACAGAACTGCAGTGCTTCCCTTTAGACCATCACATGGCCTGACAATGGTTGCAGCTGGCAAGACAGTTCCTGAGGGGGTGAGAGAGAAACAGAGAGAGATTTCCAGCTTTGGGCATTGCAGGCCTGCAACCAACAGCTCAAATTGATACGGCTTGGGACCACCATGGTCCTCCGCCAGACTAATGTCTGCTTCAGGGTATTTTGAGGAGGAAAACTCCTCCACTTCGAAAGAGCCTTTTACTTTCATAGATAGATGTCTTGCGATTCGGTGTTGCTCTCCATTTTCCTATGGCCTTGGGATGTCACTGAGCAACTCTTGCCTTACACGTCCACGACCCCCCTCCTCAGCCCATCTCCAACCCCTATTCTCTGCCTCGTGCACATCACTTTTTAACATTTTTCAAACTTATGCAGGGGTTTGGAGATGGACTCAGAACTCTTCGTGTGCTTACTCTTAAATGTTAGTTGTTCCACCTGCTTATCCTGCTATAAAAAATCAAAAGGTTTCTGACTCAGTGGCCAAGGGCAGAGACAGCAGCAGCCAGCTAGTCAATTTAGAATAACCTTAGCATTGACTGGAAACTAAATAAGTTACACAGAGGTAACACTATACAAAAAAGTCACAAAACACCAATTGATAAATCAATTGAAATAACAGTGTGATGTGCTTCCTCACCTACAGATGAAATAGGTGTTTCTTTAACCGTTAGTGCTGAATAATTAAGATGTGATGGAGTAGTCGTGCTTAGTGGTTGAGCTTCAGCTATATGTTAATGAACGGGTGTCTGTTGAAGTGTTTTTTTAAGTTGTGATTCATTCTTTCTCCAAGTGGTAGACATTTGTTGCATAAGAAAAGTAGAAGAAGAAAAAAAGTGAACTGGTTAAGATGGTGATTGACTGTTGAGTGCTCTGAATCCCAGGTTAGTAAAATTCACTAAGCTGTTTAGCTTAGCAGATCCATTGTTTCTTCTCTCCTTTTCTCATTAAAAAAGATCAGTGTACAAAACATTTGGGAAGTAGTTTTTCATTTTAGCTGGGGCTGACTATTATTTCCACTATTTAAAATGGTTGCTGGTGGCAGCTCATTTCAGCTGCTGCTAATTAATTCCATGAGTAACTTGATGACAAACCAAAACAGTTTCCTATTGTTGGGTTTGTGTGCCTTGTGCAGTCTGAGTTTAGCAAACTGAGACACATCTTATTTCTGGCTCATTACATCATGTAACTGTTCATGGTTTGCATTCTTTCAGTTCAGTGTTTTTGCTTTTTGCTGTATGGATATTATAGTAATCATTTTAACACTTATATACTATCCATTTCCATGCTTTCACAGCATGGTTCAAGTCAAGTTTGACCCAGGCTAATAGGTCCCTCATAATAAGTGTCTATACCAAATGTGGAACTACAGATCTATTTAGAATGAATAATTAGCCTATCTGACAAGAAGGATGGGATGAATAATTCTTAATTAATGTTTTAGAGAGCACAAAGAGTATTTTTTTAGTTTCACATTATTCCTTTTTTGGTAAAAAATATTTTACAAAATATTTTACACAGTATTATGTCCTGTTCTACCTAAGGCATGAAAATACAACAGCTAAAATGATTTCCATATATTTTATCGAAAGTGAAAATGGGAAGAATATTCTGGAACTTGGATGGTAGGAAAGCTCATCTCAAGACTTTAAAATGAAACATCAGAAACCAATGGGTAATGTCACGACAGGTATGTAAAATCCATCCTTTGTTCTCTGTTTCAGTCTCACTTAGTTCAGGAAGTAAATGGATTCTTATTAGTTTACTGTTTACTACAAATCTCATGTGTGCACCTTCTGTCAAAGTATCCTCTGACCTCTGTATGACCTCTCTTCCTTTTGTACATCAAATATGATCACTCCTGCTCTGTTTTATTATTTCACAGTTTTAAAACACCTGTTTCTGTGGAACCCCTGCAAATGTTGTGGGGACGCAATCAGTTCAATTTCCAAATTCCCTAAAACAACCATTGTCTTCTGACCTACACAGAAATAATTCTCAAGGAATATGGTAAACATATGTAAACATATGATCTAGAACAACCTCAGTGTAGAAACATTTATTTACAACAGTATATATAGTCATATATTTAAATTTTTGTCTATTTTCATTTACTTTAGGGAAAGTAATTTATGGCATTTTTATGGTTGTCAAATATCAAAACAGGTCAAGCTCAGATAAATAGTTTTAAACCAGAAGCTTGAGAAAAATAAAATGTAAAAACTTTGAAGGACACAATTATGAAATAGTCTGTATCAAAGAAACACAATTTTAAATGACTGAAGTCTAAGACCCTTAAGCTAACGGTACATTTTTTTTGTCCAACCAAAATTATTTTCTGCGTAGTGCTGCAGGTTGAGAGGGCAGCTTAGTGCATCAAAAAAGCTAAAAAAGTAATATTTGCAATCACAAATAATTAAAGCAGGGAAAAAATGTAATCGTACAAAATCAAGCTCTCACAAACATTACTGCCTCCAAATATTCCTGAATGTTGATTAACCTTTAGCCAGAAGAATGCAGCTGTACTTGTTTCATTTTGTTGTTATTTACTTCCACTTTTTGTGTCAAGGTTGGTTTCGGGGGGGTTCAGTTCTTCGTCACACTACCTTTGATAATTTAGCCTGCGGAAAAATTGCAGGAACACGTAAACGCGGACCACTGTCGGTCACCAATCCTGGCTTGTGCTGCAGATCTGGAGACATATCAGTGCATCCAGAAATACGACATGAATTAAACTTAATGTAGGTGAAATAACATTCTTGCATATTTGCCAAAGCATGTAATTGGCTTTTATTACAAACACTGCACCCAATACAGGATTATATTTGAGCCATACAATATCCACATTTTCTTTTTCTGCTTTTTGGAACAAGATTAGTGCAGAACAGAACACTTTATTACTACAGAAGAACAGAAAAAAGCCAGTCACTGCTGTCTGTTGAACAGGATTGTAATGCTGTCACTGCTTCTTCAACAACAGACAGTTGCTTTTTCATGGCAGTGCTGCAGCTCTCTTATTTATGAACTGCCAAAAGCCTGTTTTGTAGGTATATTTAAAATAAGCTAAAACTAGTTGATAAAATAGTCTTTTGTGCTGTTGGTTTGACTGTAATAAATACGGTTGATTCTCTGGTTCCTGGCAAGTAATTGGAAAGACTTCAGGTTTTGTTTACATTAAGATCATTTTTAAACACTTACTGTGAATATGCCTGATATATTTTTAATAATTTATGTCACTCTGACTCTTTACAGGATTATTTTAAAATATTATCGTGTCTGATTTTTATAGTAACTATATCTGCCTATCCTGCTGCTGTAGAGGGCAACTGAGCAAATGTGAAGAGAACATTGGCTTTAATGCTCACTGTGTGTAGGTGTGTCCGTGGTGAAGGTGGAGTTGCCCTTGTGCCCCAAGTGGGATAATAAGGGGATGGGCTTAGCCTCCCCACACTGTAATATATATTATTATCTCACCATATACTTAATGTCCAGTATATTTCTCTGCCTCTGTTATTCTTGGAGTCAGTGTATAACCTTTTGAATCTTTGTTATCTGAGAGTGATTGGTCCACAAAAGATGTATAGCGTTGCATCACCAAAAAGCTTTGACCGAGCCCAAACCAGTCAGAGGTTGCTGAGTTTTGCTTTGTGTAGGCTGGGGATCTCAGTGCATGTGATGTGTGTTATGACAGTTCAAGGTTCATCATATCTTGACAAATGGAGTTGTTTACATCAGACACAGCATACAGAGGACATGGCACCATCAAGACAGATGGTCTTCATTTTTCACACGTTTCCTCTCATCTCCCTAATAGAAGCAGCCCAGGCTGTCAGGAGCGATGTAGAGGAGGCTTTCATTTACATCCTGGATAAGGATCAATAACGTCTCTATTTAAAAATCAATCATTTCTTGTCAGCCAGGTTGAGTTGTGTGAATGTCTCAGGTGTGTTGCAACTGATGGTGTTTTTTTTCCAGGTGACTGCAAATATGAAATGAATGTCAACTGAAGAAACATAGTGAAGATTCTCCGTTGGGATTTTGAGATGTTTACAAAATATATTTTTAGCAACAAATGAACAACCTGGGGGGAAAGAGTCATGTGTATAAAAACTGAAATATTCAACAATTTTCAACAATTTGGTATATACGATGCTGTAACAGAGGGCAGTCTTTTCCATGGGCTTACTGCACATGCATTTTAAATTATGCTTTTTGAAACAAACATGTCCCCAGAGTACATCAGACAGGCACCTCCCACCCTATCTGTCAAGGTCTAACTACCATACAGAAATGTGTTTGCCTCTTAGTAGCTATGGGAGGATGTTGGACAGGAATAGTAGGCACCATGGTTAGTGCTCGCTAGGCAAGAAGAGTAGGTTCACGGTCGATAAACCAAGCTTAGGTGACCATCAATCCCTCACCCAAAGGGAGAAATGCTTTGCAGTTCTCTGACTGAGGTTGATTAATGGAGGAGGAGAGGAAGCTGCTATAATTAGGGATGCAGCACAGTGAAATTCTGGGCCAATACCACTTTTTTTTTAAATAACAATTTGGCCTATAGCTGATGGTAATGTTAGTTTCTTGTTTGTTTATTTTGTCTTTGTTATTCATTCATCCTGTGCCCCCTGCCAGGGGAAAGAAGGAAATCTTCATTATAAATAAATAACTCATTGTTTTAAAGTCTTTCGCCCTTTTATCACTCTGCCTCCTGTCAACAGGAAGAATGTTGGGCAGATAAAACAGTACATCCCGATCCATAACATTTGCACTTTTCTGGAGTGCTCTTTAACTCCATGTTGGAGACGAGCTTCAGTATGCTCACAAACCAGCAGGCATAGTTGAAATCCACTGTCTATTTTGCCTATCAGGCTGTGGGATTTTGTATTTGTTTGCACATCACATCAAACGTTGATATTTTCAGTAAGACAAAAAGTAAATTACATTCTGGCATAGAACATATTCATGCCTTTTCACATACCAGTGTGGCCCTTAACATGATATGCTTTTGACGCTTTTGAACTTAATTTAACATAAACTCGATTCTATAGGACATACCTACCAAACAAAATACAAAAACAGCATAAGTACCAGATTGACTGTCACTCAGAAATGAGCCATCTATTACGTGCTGGTGTGTGGGAGGTCAGGAAACCATCCTTCTGCATTTTGAAGGGAGATGTCTTGAGCAGAGTCATAGTTAGATGAAGAAAAATGACCCTTCATCTTTGATGGCAGTGAGGGAGAGGGAGAGCTGACAGTTATCCAAACAGCTTTCCGTGCAGATCTGCGGCTCAGAGTCAGTCACGCAGGCAATGAGTGTGGTGAACTGGGAGGACAGTGACCCCCTGCCAACAGGGGCCCCAGAAAAGAGGCTGTCATAGAAAGAGACACTTAAGTGATGTCTGACTGCCTCTGAGCATCAAGTGTTCTCTGCATGCAAGCATGCGGTTTCATCTTTCTGTAATACCTGAAAATATCTGCTTGCATTGATTTCGATATCACTATGGTAGCAGGTGCTAGTGCAAAGGTGTCACTTTCCTTTTAATTCAAATGCAGGTGATAGAGGATGGCTTCTTTTTGTGGAGTTTATTTACACTGCTTCTGGCTATGGGGCCACAAAATCCAGTCACAGTACACTAGAAATGGCACACCCGACTTGCCGGCAAATACTGTCAAAGCGATACTCAAGCAGCGCGTTGTCAGAAACAATAAACTGTCACTCAAACAAGCATCTCTTTTGTAACATCTAGTATGTGACGTGTTCTGCTTCTTAAGCAAATTGTCCCATTCAAAGCAATGAATATTGCAACATCTTTGTAGTATTGCGATGAAATATTGTTAGAAGCTAAACAGTATCAGACATGTTCACAATTGTCTTTTAAAGCTTCTAACATGAAGTGCTATCAACAGCACTTCATGTTAGAGGCGTCATGTCCATCACTCAGAAATTATAAACGTATTCTTCCTATGGTACATCAATTTATTTAAAGCTACAAGGAAACAAAAGTTAAAAAAACAAAAACCACTTGAATAATTCCTGCATTTTGGTATCTGAATACAAGTCAGTTTACTTGATAATGTTCATTTGGTAAACAGATTGCACTATTGATCATACTGCTAGTTCAAGAAGCCATGGGGTCAAGCTAAGCCCTCTGTTCTTCAGACAAGGACCCAGCCTCTCTCTTGCCCCCTCCCAGTGGCCCCAAAACTCCACTTTGAAACAGCTGTTCCTCATTATACTCACTTGCAGTATTAAACTCTGGCCCAGTCATTTAGCATTGATGCTCAGACCACCTAAAGCTTTTGCTGACTAAAATACTTAACCTGCTTGTCCTCTAGCCATTGGGTCTACCTGCCTAATTCACACTCTTACTTTACACTTACAGTACCTGAGATCAGAGCATAACTGGTCTGTGTAACTCTGTGGAACGTTGAAGGAAATTATCTGATAGCAGACCTTTTGTAATCTCAGAGATGTGGTGAACCTGTAGAATCTTAGAGATGAAACCCGATCCCTCGCTGAAGAAACCTAAGAATAGGAGAAGTTTGAAATTCCAATTCTATTCCAATATTCCTGCTGGTTGTACTTTCCGAAACTGTTCATTAAGCCTGTTAAACTTTTCCAGTCTAACTGTCATTGAGCCTTTTGAAAACCAAACCATAACACACACTGCCAGTACATCACTTTATTAAAGCTCTCAATACGAGCCTATATAAGCTGAGATATCAGGACACTATACTGTGCATCCTATTGGCAAATATCATGCAGTACATGGCATTAAGTTGCTTTAGCCAGCCTACTGCCTCTGCCAGTCACTTGGCAAATTAATCAATGTCATAACTGTTGTCGCTGATGCCTTCTTTGTTCTCTGTTTGAGTCGTATTGCAGCCCTGTTCCTTCAGCCTTTCCACCTACTCATTTGGAAGAGGAGGAAGGTCATTTAAGAGAACCCTGCGCCCCCAAAACAAACCAATTCACAAGAAAGTCAGTTTTTCCTTCCCATCATCCCCTGCGTATAGCGGATCATCTGATTGTTGTGGTTATCTTCCTAATACTGTAGGGTATGAGGGGACATTATTACTGAAATGCTCTCACACACAGTATCGAAAGCCTTTCACACAAACTACTGAAATTATATCTTTCACACATACTACTGAAACAGTCTCACACAACCAAGAGGATTTCAGTTGAACAGGAAGGTGAGAAAAATAAACAGCCTATTTCAATACACAACTAACACAACCCCGATGTCTACTCTGGCCTTGGCAGTGATCATCAAAACACTGTTGCAGGGTAGCAACTCATTGTTGCAACAAGTCTAGACATCCTCGCCATGCTAAGCTGCACCATGTTAGTTGCACCTATAATCTGGAAAGAAGACTATCTGAGGGTACCTCAGCCATAAATGCTGCTGGCATGGGCAAGTTCCTATCCTGACGTGAGGGAAAGAGAGGTTCTCAGTGACTATCCCGCACATCCACACTTGTCGCATTTGAGTTCTGATGGTCTCTACCGAGGCTAATATATTTCACTTAGGCTACTAGCAGACTGTTAGCGTAGACATTAGCGTAGTGTTATCCATATTTTGAAATATGCTAGTTTTTCCTTGCCTTGGTTTTCAGTAGTGATAGTGAGAGCGTTTAAGCAATAATGTCATTAACAGACCTTTGTAGTAGGGTTTTACCTCACAGTTTAAGCACCTGAAACTCTTCTTCTGATCTGGCCGCGCACATAAAAATATCCATTTCATATATCCATTTTTATGTACATGGAAAAAAGAACTAGTAATAATGCGGAAAATTAATTTTTCAATAGTTCAGTTCAATATGGAAACGAAATTTGTTTATTATGTACTTTACGTCTTATAAGATTTATGTTTCTCATTATATTTTACTCATAGCAGAAACCTCCTTGTAGCAGCTAATAATTAAAATTAAGTATGAATAAAGTGAACATTGTGCAAAAAGAAAAATGTAAATTAGCAAATAATATGAGACATAAAGTCTTCATAGACATATAAATCGTTAAATTTGGCAACTGGAGACCAGGTCTAAATGTTATTTTCTTTTCCCTATGGAATAGTAAACAATAATTAATTTTTACAAAATCAGTTGTTAGATTTCGAACGCCTGGAGAGAAAAGCCAACCCTCTTAGACTATGTGTCCACCGTTCCATTTGCTAAAGAAAAATATAGTTGGATTTAAAAAGGAAAAAAGAAATCTATTCAAGTGATGGCGTACACCATTTCAACATCAGTTAACCCCATGAAATAGAAGTGTGGCTCATGAAATCTACAAAACTCAACCAATCACGGCTTTATTCTCACTTTTGAGAAAATGCCCCTAAAGGTCAAGCCCATAATTACACTCCTTTTACCTAAGTGGAGAGCATGTCACAAATCCAATCATGGTATGAATGAGGGATACCCAATCTCCGAATGAAAATGAGCTGGCTTTAGAACTATGCTCTGCAATATTGCACTTACATTATCCACAAAGCGCCTTAAGTGACCAGTGTTTCAGCCAAAACATAATTGATATGTCTCTCTTGAGGGTCCTTCTCTGCAGGGCTTAAAAGGGGACTCGAATAACGATGTATGCTTTGAAAATGTAGTTATCACTATGTTATGAGCCATCTTTACATGCATGGCAGACTAACTTTCTTTATTTTCTAGGTCAAATTTAAAACTGACAACAACAACAACAACAAAGCTATCCTGGATTATTGGTATATTTCCTACTACAAACAACTTTCCCTGTATTGACACCTATAGGGAAAATGGTAAGACTAAATGTTCTCTGTGATATTGTGAATGAGATTTTTCCCCTGATAGGAAAAAAGTCTGAACAATTTTTTGCCATTGATTTTCAGTGGGATACCGTGGTGGTCAAATGATTGGCTGGCATGTGGGATTGGCAGCAAAGTGTTTTCTCAACATTCAGTCCTACGGGAAATGCCTTTCTCAGTCAACAAGTCAAAAACCTTACAACCTCTCGAAACAATAATCATCCCATGGGACAACAGCAGCTCGGTGTACAAAGAAGTGTGTTTATGTGGGGTTTTGGGGGTTTTTTTTAGCCTTGCTTAAAAAGACATTTTTCCACCGGGCAAAACAAAGTTGGATTGATTTTAGCTACACATCCACACAATGGTGAAACGCAAATGGCGCTTTAAAAAAAATGGACTGTACTGTCGGTGAAACAGCACAAGCTAAGCATGTACTTTGCAGCAGTGGAGGATAGAATAACAGCATGGCGTATTGATTCAGAATGAAAAGTTTAGCTGCCAGATAAGTGAAGTAGGTCAGACAAATTGGAGACAAAGATGGAGTAGCATAATTGTATGCATAAGTTGGTACTAACGTTTTTTTATTCTTCTGTTTTTGGTTCAGTGCACAGTGTCATTTACTTGAGGGAAAAAAAAATGTTTAAATTTTGATGATGCCAAACTGCAAGCCTCTTCTAGTGTCTCTCCTAATGATTATGCTTACTGTGAGGCCGATAATCATATAAATACAGTAATTAGTGCAGAAGGAGAAGAAGAAAGGCTAGTTTTATATTCTTATAGTGGGTTGTTGCAGAGCACAAATCATAAGAGTAATGATTTTGTATTCCTTTGTTGTTGGAATAGTTAAAAATGAATACATTTGTATTTGTCTTTGAAATGGTCTGTAAGTAAGGGAATATTTTTCTTACAACTGTATCATAAAATAGTGTTCAGCAGAGCAGAGTGTGCCACGGGTCCATTCTGGTGACAACAGCAGACACACACCCTCATGAAAATCTGCCTGCTGACTCTGCCAGAAGGGCAGCATGTGTGAGGTTGTGAACCTCCCAGGGACCCCTGTAAAGCCCCCCAGAATTACTGTTAAAAAAATCTCTGCTTGTTAAATGAGAGTTGTAAAGAATGAAGTGATAATGAAGGATTACTGAGTGCTTACACTTGGAAGCCATGTTTAAAACGCAATGCAGACTAGTTTGCTGCGAGGTGCCAAATGCAAAATTGCAGTCTGTTCTTCTTTTTAGGTCATGATTAATTTGTGGTGGTGCAGTTTTCGTGTTGCATGCTAATTAATGCAAAATAACAAAGACTGCTCAATTTATGAATAACATCACCTCAAAGGGAGAAATGGTCATGCTCACCAGCCTAAGGCTGATATTCAATCATACTACAAAACATGAATGTCTGACAATTATTCAGCTTGCATACTAAGCTTATATAAGCCTGTTAATTATTAATATTTCTGCATACAAGCCCAAACATGTCCAAGCTCGAATGCTTCCTGTTGCCCGATGAAGACTGGTTTCATCAGCAAAAACCATCTCTGCAGTCCATTAGGTTGCTCGCCGTTGAGTTGGTTGACTCCTTAAAGTTAACTGAATCGTCTGGCATGAAACGGCGCTTTCTAAGATAGAAAACAATCAGTCAAATGAGACCACATGAGGACTAACGATTAGCCAATCAGTACCAATGGTGGAAGCAGTGCTGTTGTCAAGTGATGTCAAGCTGTGCAACAGAACCATAGAGACGTAATGGAGCAATGGAGGCCATGTGTACCAGCATGCATTCTTAAGATCACCCAGCTTTGTAGTTTGATTTTGGTCCATTTTGCTTCACTCTCAAAATCCCTTAGAAAAAAAACTAGAGCTCGCTTTGCAGAGCTCACATCAGTGTTCACTAGCATATATAAAAATAACAGCCTGGGCTGATACATTGGTCTCTAGTAATTGGTTGGGAAAAATCAAAACCCCTCCCTTATGAATATCGCCTCAAGTGGAAATGTCACACTGAAGATGTAAAACATGTGCAATGAGTTGACAATTCTGTCCACTATCAGGCAAATGTGGTGCAATAAATTCATTACTCTTCTGTAAAGCATTTTGCTATTTCTGAAGTTATGTTTGTCAGCTTAACATCTCCTAGAGCTACTGTGGCATGTTTATACCTGGAGGAAAAAATATGGACAAAACTCAAATGACTCACCTCTTCCTAGGCCTAAGGTTGTCTCTTTCAATTTGTATCATTGCTGCTTTAGTGAGGTAAGGCCATTCACAATGGCAAGATAACTAAAAGCCAGTTTGTTTATGTTTTGTGGTCAGCCGGGCTCATACTGAGCAGCAAGCTCGCTTTTTCAGCAAGTCAATTTTGTGGCATCCCAGAGGCTAGTCTCTCAGATTAGCACAATGGGGATTATCCCGCCCAGCCTGTGTTGATCCTTCCACTGGCTGAGAAGGGCAATGCAACTGCACCCAAAACAAGGAGGTGTGGGTAGAAGCAGACTCAGGAAAGTTAGCTGAACAGATTCACTGTGGCCTTACACCAAGGACAAAAACAAGCAGACAAACCAGAACACAATTCTTTGATGGGAAAATGCATGACTGGCTTGCAGATAAGAGTCAGGCAATCAGGGCAAATCTCAGCAAAACCTTGTGGGAGCATTTAGACCTCACAAATTGGTTAAAACTCAGAACTCACACACAGAGTTCAAAGGTAAATATCCGCTATTTGAATAGTTAAATGTTTTCATACTGTACAACCTGCTGACCTGCAATCACCTGGGCTTGTTTTAACCACACGACATGTGCTGCTGCAACATTATGCTCTAACCTAGTTTACATTCACAGCTAGTGCTGAGGTCTGTGTGTGAGACTCCACCAACATGTCGCATGAAGCTTAAAGTGAATTTGACATGAGTGTGTTTGTTTTTTTTGGTTTTTTGTTTTGTTTTTTAGTAGTGGAGTGACAGCCCTGTGCATTATACATACAACCCTACCATAGAAAGCATGGAAAGAGAATAACGGAGTAACTGCATGAAATGATTTTGTTTGATGACAAGCAGTCTTGCTGTATGTTTAGAGAATGAAATGTATGGCTTATATTTTCACGGTGTGTTTCACAGTGCCTTTGCTCTGTGTGTGAGGTGAGTTTCTTTTCTGTGAGTCACTGTTTACTATGTGTGCTGTGTAATACCTTGTGTGTCAGTAGTCATGCTATCAGATGTTAGAAATGTCATCAAGCCATTTCATGTGTGTGGCAATAACGGTGCGTCTGATTCTCTTGAATGGTGCATTGAGCGAATAAAGGGTTAAATGTTGCAGTAATTATAGTCTCAATTGAAATGCAATGATTGTTCTTGTCAGCAAAGATGACTGCTCTACCTCAGGAGTATATTTAAGAGGTTTCAAACAGGATCCCTATTGCTTTCAGAAGACTTTGTTGACAATGACAATAATAGCTTTGGATGGCTTTCAAAATTAAAATGCCAAAGGCTTTTACCGGTAATGCACCGCAGAAGTCCATGACAACATACCCTTCTGGGGCATTTGATGTCTGTAACTAATGCAGGTGATCCAAAGTTGTAAGTTCTTTTGCTGGGAATTAGCCATTTTAATTCTTTAATACTACTCTCATCCCTGTAAGCAAATAATCTACCAAAACAAGTTCTTTGTGAGTGCAAGGGTACTAACATCACATTCCTGAACTTATTACTGCCACATGTCCGGATATGTGAACTTAGCACTGTCGTGGTGGAGAATTAGGGGGTTCTTAAGATGTATGTAAGATTACCAAGCTTTTACTTTTATTGAAAAAGGCTTAAACATTTAGAGTATGGCTTCAGTGTTCTCTGATGTAGGACTAACTTGTACAACCTGGGTAGAATGAGCGTTTTTATTTTATCTGCTGTTTGTCGGATTTTTTTTTTTTTTTTTTTTTTTTTGTGCAATTTTGCATGTTTTTTTTGTTTGTTTGTTTGTTTTTTACAGCGCATTGTGTTCTGTGTCCTGATTGGCTGTAGACCATTGTCAATCAATCTCGTGCCGTGTCTCCTGTACACTACAGAATGCGTTCAGCTTGTCAAATTTACATAAATCTTCCATCGCTCTGAAGTGCTGTACTGTATGTTTGTAAGTTTTCTCCCCAACAAACACAACAATGTCGATGAAACGTCGTCACCTGCGGGTGCCTTTGGTTTTATTCTATAATACTGCACTTATTTTTCTACAAGGTTTGAACTTTGAGAGTGTTTAAACAAGAGCGAAAAGTATGAAAACGTTCATGCCTGTCTGAGAAAAGTGTACAAAGTGTGTCGTGAGGAGTCTTACAGCCTTAAAACATCTATAATAATTGTAAAAAATAAAGTTGGCTACTTCGTGGATTTCACTTATCGTGGGTTATTTTTAGAACGTAACTCCCGCGATAAACGAGGGACCACTGTACATGCCTTGCTGGACCAGATATGCACTAAAAGAAATCTGACATGGAAATACGAAAGAACCTGGCATCATTATATTAAGAACATAACTGTATAGCATATATAGCATAACTATAGCTTCTCTAACAGTCTCTACTCATGAAATACAAAATGTCATTATGTTACTGCCTAAATGTGCAATATTCATATTGATATACATTTATCAATACAGCAATTTTGTTTTTGATAGTGTAAAAAATGGCTATTCATGCAGCAGGAGTGCAAGTCTGCATCCTTATGAGTTGTTCTCACACTGCGTGCAGATTACTGTGGTAAAAATATGGGGTTGTTCCAGGCTGAATGAATATGATTTATCAAGAGCAAATGCACAAAGGAGTGCGCTGAAGTGTGCTGATGCTAGTGTCCTAACCTTAAGTTCACTAAAATTCAATTTTACTACCCTCTGGTGCACAAACTGTAAAATGGAAATCATGATCAGCCAAACAAATAAATAAATAAATAAAATTGAAAAAAAAGTTTGGAGGGAGCAGAAACCAAATTTCACAGTAGCAATTTTCTTCTAGTAATAGGAATTTTAAATAATGCACAAAACATGACATAAGATCTAAATACTATTGTGTCATTACACAATGTTTTAGTGTTTAAACAGTTGGTTTTCACAGTGACATTTGTTTAAAATTAGTTACATCCAGCTGAGCATGGCTAATTTCTGCTTTTCCTGTGATGTTTCTGACTCATGTGTTTGGTTTTCTTATTTATTCAAATTTTACCAAAGAAAATTATTAAAAATATTATCAGAATTTAAGAATAAGGGTGAAACTGTGCTGATATGGGTTAGTTTGTTAATAACTAATGAATGAAGTTAATAACTAATTTAACAGCATGTGTGCTGTAGTTTTTTAGACAAATCTGATCATGCCGTATGAATAAACTATGTTATAATAAGAGGATGAATTAGATCACCTGAATTTGGCTGAATTTCATCCACAGTGCAGATTCTCATGCAGACACAGTATACGAGAAGAACATGACATATATCAAATGTCAGATGTCAATCAGTTGTTCTAATCACAAAGTGTATAATCAATAGGAGTGTCCTGATGACCGGTGCTGTCTCAGAACCTCTTGCCAGAAATGTGTCTGGTTAAACCTAATTCTGCTCTATCAGTTTTCTCCAGCTGTTTTGGGTACTTCTTGGAACAATTTGCAAGAGCTCAGCTGAAGTACGGCATGCATGCTGGTTATCTGCAGTGAGCTAATCTAGGCGAGCCTGACCTTAATATCATCTGATATTTATTCATTCCAGATATGTGTGTATGTGTCAGCCAGTGAGTAACAAGAAATTTCAGAATAAAAACTGCTGTATTGATTTCAGTGTATTACATTGTGTTTAACAGCTCATTTTAAAATCTTGCACAACTTCAGAGTGTAATGCCTAAACATTTGATTTGTCATGTTCTAATGTGTGCCTATCTATAGTTTGACTCTCTGTGACTCATACTTTCAGCCCAGTGAAGCGCAGACATGGGAATAATGTCAAGCTCGGCTTGCAGCTGAAGAACATTACAAACATCTATGCACATCACTTTTGAATTGATTTACATCCCATTTTCTAGTCTAGTAGTTATAATTTTTATTGATACTAGTGACTATTAGTGCCAGAAGTATTGTTTTTGTAACATATTTACAACAGCTGCCTCTTAATTCCCCAAACAGCAATTGAAAGTTGTTGCTTATGGATTTAGGCCTACAAAATAAAGATGAGCAGTTGCAGAGTCTGTAGAGTATGCATAATGTTGAGCAGTGAGTCACTCACACCAAGGCTGAATCCCATTGTGTAGACTGTGGACAACAGGGCTGAACACTTATGAATGTAGATGATACATTCTGAGACGTGAAAGCTGTAAGTCCACAAGAGGCTAAGTGTCTGGGTTAGGAGAGAATGTGCCAGTCAGTGTGAATCATAAAGAGGAGCAAATGCAATCTGAACCACCCAAATGTGGGACATTTTAAAGCTAAAATAAAGGTAAAATGTGAAAATACACACTTTTAAAACATAGTAAGGAGATTAAATAGCACTACACACATTCTGTATCAGTTAAACCTTAGCTTAGAGGTTAAAAAACATGAGTGCAGGTTATTGTGGGCATCAAGTGGGCATCTCTTAAAACAAGTGTTTTGTTCAGTTAAGCATGTACAGTAAAACACCTCCAGGACTCTCAACAGTGAATCACTGCATTGGAGAACCACCCCCACTATTGTATACCTGCTCTCAGCCCTGAAAGTACATACATTAAGCTATTGGGGTTGGACGATAAACATGCTAAATATTGTTGTTGCATAACAAACATTGGCAATGCCTGTGCTGTGTAGGCATTTAAACTTACTGTATTTGTACTTTTGCCACTTGAAAAAGAGGAAAAACAGAGATCCTGGAAGATTTATCTCTATGAATTTGATCGGTCTGCTACACAATTTATACGGAAAACTTTGAAACCTCTATTATTGTTTATTGTTCATTTAATGTACCCATCAGGCATATGTAAAGGTGAATATGACAGAACTGTGTAGGCTTTAACACTGTTAAGTATGTCTTTTCAACTCCTTTAATCTAACTTAATCAAAAGAAAATTCAAGGACTCCTGAGTAAAAAGTGAAGTAGCCATGAGGAATGATACAAAAATGTTGTTTAGAGAGAGCGTTATCTGTATTTTGAAATTATATTGTGCAGCTTAAAAATGTTTAATTATCAGAAAACATGTACAGCAGCTTCACAATGGCTGCCATTTAGTAGAAACACCAAGTTTCAGAAGCAATAGAAAAGATCCTCAGCTCTTCGGTGGTGGAAACGTAGCTCTTGCAATGTCGGGTAGAATTTAAGACATTTCTTAATGAACAAAAACTACGATGAAACTTGTTCTATTGTTGCAATATTACCATTATGCAACATCATTACACATTTCTGTCTAGGCATAAGAGGTGTTTTATTTTCAAAACTCAACAAATAATATGCAGCGAGACCTCTAGAAGTGTGGTTCTTTTTTGTTATTATTGCACAACTTCTAATGGTGTTTTTCTTTGCAGGATAAAGTGATAATAGCCTTGCTGTGGGTGTTTTTTCCTTTGTAGGTCTTATAGCCTTAGTTACTGGGGAAAGGCGTATAGTTTTAGTTGGCCACATGCACAGACACAGCTGCAGTAACACTTGCAAGTACAGAATAAAAACGAGAGGAACTGATTGTATGTATCTTTCAGGGAGACGCTCCAAATTTTGCTGTACACCTCTACAGTGACAAATAGAGGGATTCTATTTAATTCTGTTGTCTTGGTGGTTTATATTGGACCTGGGACTCTGCTCAGGGCCTAAGGTATGTGCCCTAACCACTCAGCTATCAGGTCACCCCAAAAAGGTCTATTTTTAAGTGATTTTAAGGACTGTTTTGTTTTGAGTTTATGTAATGAGAAAACTATGAATAACTAATGTTAATTGACCACGAGGGTTAAAAAATCAATCTGGAAACAGGAAGGTTTAGTAATGATAGGTTCAGTTCTCTTTAAATGAAATGGGTCCTGGCACTCTCAGTGCTGTAGTTAATACTCAGAGGTTGAAGGCCAAGAAACTACAATAATGTCACAACCCATGCCAGCAGCCATATCCAAACAATTTCACCCACATCACCAAATCTGCTTCGCAGTTAAGTCTCATTTTCTTTCCTAGCTGTTATGTGTTAAACCTTTATTTGTCCACAGCTTGTGGACCTTCATGACAATGCCATCTGTGGTTGCTAGGGAGATTTGGGACACAGCTGCAGAGGCTCAGTTCATGACTTGCAGTGATGCCAGTGTAATTTTGCTGCTGCCATCTAAGCTTCGATTTTAACTCCAGCACCAAATTGACTCTTGAAATGCCATTCCAGCATAATGACAGACACTGCAACATGCATGGCAAACGTTTCCCTTTCTTTCGAAAGAAAGGGCGTTTTTTTTCCTTTCTTTTCTTTTTCTCTGAGGTAGGACAGGGGTGTAGACTAAAGCCCAGGGATAATGCGATCTTTATTTGCTGATACTGTTGGCAGAGTTTCTCCAGTCTGTTATGATATAGACTCATAAGGTATTTTTTCTTTACAAGCCATCTGCATGTTGTTTTATAACATTTTTTGCATATTTCACTGAAGTTTAAATGTAACTGTTAATGCAATTACTCTTTTAAACATTGTTTCATTGTATTAATATTGTGAAATATTAAGAAAGGTACAATATGCCAAGGTCCAGTGTGAGATCTTAATTGCCTTTTTTTTCCCCCTCTGTATTTCATTTATGCTCCTATAAAGCAGAATAAAACATTTTTATATATAACATACATACATATATAACATACATACATACATATCGGTCAAAAATCATGTTGTACTTTCCGTATTGTGGATTGTGTCTCTTTCTAGCAATTTAAATACAGTCAGTTTAAAGGTTACAGAAGCAATAATAGAGCTGACAACCATAGATGGAGCAAAGCTTGGAACCATGATCAGGCAGGAAACTAGAGCACCATTGCTTCATATACAAATAAGATGTTATCTTAGTTCTTTTATATAGATTTTTTGGATGAAGAGTGTCATCATCCTCTGTTGCTGCCCTTATTTGGATACCTTGTTTAACAAGTTTGACATTACTATTACATGAAGAAGGTTCAGGGTTTTGTTTTTTTTTAACTAATACTAAACTTTTAAAACATATTTGAATATTTAAATCCATATTTTCTTTTTTTTTTTAACTTTAAACTCACAAATATTAGTATACAGGGAAAACACACACATATATATATATATATATATATATTGCTTAATGTTTTGGCTAGTACTACACAATAGTAAACTCTAAATTAGCTTTACTTCCTTCTTTCTCTTTCTCTCTCTCTCTCTCTTTCTCTAACTATCACTCTCATCCAGTCATCACCTTGCCAGACACCTCCCTGAGAGACTTTCAAGTTTGAAGGTTTGATCAGACAAAAAGGAAATTACTATCATGGGATTTACTGATTGATGGGACTAGCTGTCTGTCAGAACACTGCAGGAAAATGAAATGGTTTAGCATGGCATGTAATACAAATTCAACACAAATGTGGCTGATAGTTTGGTGCGGTCCCAGTTACATAGATGTTAGACCACAAGGTTTTGTATGTACATGTCAAGCTTCACTTTGTTCTTTGTATTCTGTAGTCATATGGGTTTTATCTGTGCGTACAAAAGAGTTATGGTGAGCAAATCTGGCAGTCAGAAAACAGAACTGAATTTGAACTTGTTAAATACCAGAAAAACAGTAGGGCAGCTGATTAAATTTCAGGGCTGCAACAAAAATACCAATTACTCAGTGATCACTATAGATAGGAAATAATTGGCCAGTGAAGGCTTGCATTTTTGTATAATTAACTGAAAACTAACAATTAATTTCTGCTGCTAATTATATTTCCATGAGTAAGTAAGCAATTATTAAGGGGCACCATACCTGCAATATGACTTTTCAAAATATCACCTACAAGTAAGAACTCTTGAGTAATCCATTTTTCACTGACTGCAGGTTTTGATTCTCCGCAGACCTGCTGGGAAGGAGAACAACACTGCTTTAAAAATAATTCAGTAGCAACAATCTTTTTTGAAAAGGGATTATTGTAGTTAAGCATTTGTAGGGAGATGAGGCACAGAGAAAAATGCTCTCTTTTCATATTTTCTTTCTTTCTGTCACAATGGCAGGAGCCTAAGAAGCAAAAAATGATAGCCACTTGTTTGTGGGTGATTTCAGCAAAGGGAGGAGAGGAGCACCTCCAACGCAAAGTCTTGGCTTAGTGAAGAATGATTTCGTATTTGCCAGCAAACTGAGTCGGCAGGAACTTGTCATATTCATTTGCTTCAGGAGACAACACAGTGCAGCACCCACAGCTCCTGGATTCTACTCTCTCTCTGTCGTTCTCTCCCTCCCACTCTCCTCTTTTCTCTGTGTTTCTGGTGTGTGGCGGCATGCTGACGTGCACCTTAAAAGGTCTTTGGCAAGTGTGTGAACAGAAAATTGTGCCCAAACCTTTGACCAAAGTCTCCCTAAACAGTGGGGCTCTGCCTGAAACCATGAATAACACAGGATATATTTGTGGTATGCCCGTACCTCAACACCTTAGTGTCCTACATGGGAAAACAAGCTTGGAAATGCAACAGTGCCCCCAGTTGGTTAACGGGGAAACTGCTCCGACCACAGACCGTCATTCTTCTGGGGACATGAAGCAAAATAGGCTGGAAATTTGTCAGGAGTTGAATTTAAGAGCAAAGTGTCAGGAGATGCTTGAGGTGATTTGTTGGGATTTTAGACAGCTGTGAAGAGGTTGACAGTGTTGCAGGGTCTGCAGAACGTTCAGCTTTCTGGCTAACAAGGCGTAGAGGAGGCCTCTGAGGAAAAAGAGTTATCCCAGAGGTAAGAGGTGAATGCTGACATGGTAAAAATTAATTCCAGCTTGAAATACCTGTGGCTAGTGTGTGGTGAGTGTGTCACAGGAATTAGACACTGTTGCATTGCGTTTGATCTCTATTAGCTGGCTGTCATGCAAGCTATAGTAAAGGAAAATACTAGATTCCACCAGGAGCAGACTCAAGAAAATGCAGCAGTAATTTGATTCCGTGCAAATGCAAAAGCATGCTCAAGCAAATCTGAAAACGTGACATCTGACATCATCATTGCGTGTAGATGAAAATGGCTTGAGATTCTTTGATGATGGTCATGTTAATGACTTATTTCTGCAGTGTTAATTATCATATTTACATGCACTGGCAATGATAATGAACAACATGTTTTATTCCTGCCTGCGTGTGTGTGACATTTGAAGGATGACTAAGCTTCAAGGCAGCTCATTCAGTGAAGAGGAGACATCTTTCTCCTCTAACCATTTGACTCATCTCCTGCCACATTTAGATCTGGGTAGTAGGCAACAAACTGAATTGCATTAATTTTCAATGAGAGATGATGGTATATTTTGATGTCCTAACAGTAACTGCAAGCAAAGGGAGCTTCAGTGAAGGTTCAGATTTTTCTCTCGTGCTACATCACAGAGATTTGTCACAGTTTACCTTGTGTGTTGTTCTACAACAACCTAAAATATCTTAAAATGTCCTCCAATTTCCCAGAGTAAATTAGAAATATCCTTTGGGGGGGAAATACAGCACTGTTTCCTAACAAACGTAAACAGCCAGACTGGTTTGGCAAATTAAATTTAAACGCTACCAGAAATTGAGTTTAGCTTTTTTATGAAGGAGGCAGGTGTCCCGCTTCACTTTACTGTTTATGTATTTATCTATCATTTCACGCCAGCAGTTGGAAGGAAGCGCTCTCATACTCGCCATGAGGAAAAAAAACTGAACCCAGAAGTGAGGACTTACTCTTTAGTAGGTGCAGGTTTGAATCAATTTTTTAAATTATTGCACCATGTAAAGACCTCGAAAAAAAAACCTGTAAATGCATGTGTTACTTAAAAAAAAACATCTGGGACTATCTTTGGGGACAAATAATTCAGGTTATATACATAATTCAGTATTGCGATGTGAAAATTCTCAAATGCATGAAGCATATAAATTAAAAGCGCTCAACACAGAAAAACTAATTAATGCAAGTGCCATTACACGAAGATGAAAACAATGTTTTGTATCCTGTTCATTCAATTAGTAAGTAATTAGCCATCAGTAAAAGGTGATAAATTATACTTCTTTTCTATAGCATGGATCTTGAGTAAGGTAGAAATAAGACTACTTACTTAGTAAATAAAGTATGTGTTTGGTATGAAGAACATACTTGAGAAAATATTTTTCATTCAAGTTATAGACAGTGTCATCATTTCCACTGTGAATCAATCTACTTATTATTTTCCCATGCGATTAGTCTGGGATATAAAATCATAAAGTCTTCTGATTGCATATTTTAAAAAACAAAGTATAAATACGAAGACCTCAAAAGCTCTAAAGGCTGGAATCAGCTAACATAGTTTGGCTTGTAGCTCAGGATCCATTCTCGAGTTAGCAACAATGCTGCATATTGACAGTTGTCACCGGTGTTATTAGATTTATTTTTAATATATCTCCAGTACAAAGAATTGTTCATTCATTATACAGTGTAAATTAAGTAAACCCAATTCTCATTCAGAGCAGGTTTGAGATAATAAAAAACTATGAACCAAAAGTCCAATTGGTATGCTGCCCAGGTTTGCTGAGATTCTCACAACAGTAAATGTAGGAAGGAGAGGACAACGGTCATCCAGGACCATTGGTCCTTGTTAATGTGACACATATGACTTATTAGCAAATCTATTTAGTTCATGCATCCTATACATTTAGAAACACTGCATGGAACAAACAAAATGAAAATACCGGACATGTACAAACTCCTATGAATAATAAACTGCTTTGCATAAAATCTTTGGCACAGTAAACACCGTCTTCCCCTGAAGATTGTGTGACCTCCAGAGTTCACCATCACCAACTAGGTGTCTGTCTGAATATGTTATGAATATTTCCTGTATACATTTTGACAGACAGGAAACAAACAACAGCCCCTGGGAGAAACTTCCCATGTGAGTGCCTCGCTGTGCGGATACAGATGCAAAGGCACGCAGACACCCACTGTCTCCCTCCCTCCTTCTGTCTCACACACGCACACCTAATCAAACATCAGTTCCCACGTGATTGTCAGCAGCGGTGGTTTTACTCTCAATCAGAATCATTCTTTTATTTTAGTCGCCGTTTCTCTTTCTTTCTCCCACTCATTCTGCCACCCAGATGACTCCCCCACGTCCCTACTTCTTGTTGTTTAGCTTGCCTCTGCTAAGCTTTAGATACACAGCCCTCTGCTCTCTTTGATAATCTTACACCATGTCTTGCTCGCCTCCGGTTCCCCTCCAGCACTGGGTTGCTGCTTGGTTGCTGCCAGGTCCAGCTGGCTTGTGACAAAATGAATGACTGAGTGATCGGTTCATTTATAAGCATACTGCAGATGCCTTCTTCTCTAATACAGTATAAAACTACCTCGACTGATGTCACTCTACTAAGAGCTTACGTAAAATGAGGAACAATCAGGTACTGTAGTTCCAACAGAAGCAGATGAGCAATGAGAGAGACAGCCAAATGAAAGATAAATATGTTAAAAAGCCTGAAATGATTAAAAATAATATTAATAGTAACAATAAAATCAGTGATACTTTTAACACGTCACACAACAAAGATTATGCTACTGTCAAACGACATCATCCGTCCCCCAGATGCCTGGAGCTGCATCACTGAGGATATACGTAGTAGCAACTGCACAGAAATGACCTTTAGTCCTGGAGAGCTACCGCTGAGTTAAGTACCCAGCACTCACTGATTCATACTCTTGGGTCAAAACAATGCAATGTTGCTTTTTAAGATACTAGGTGAACTGGAGCCCGAGCACGTGCAAGATAAAGCAACTCTGCCGCTGAGTCAATTTTTGAGCAGTTCAAGTGAGGAAAGAGTGAGTGTGTAAATTCTGAGTAAGATGTTGGTAGACTAATGTTTTGGTTTACAAAGGGAGCTGGAGGGGGCATTCTTCAGGTGGATCACACAAGATGCCACACACTGAGGTCGCTTAAGCGGCTGTGCTACCTTTCAGAGACCCGAGAGCTAGGTTCAAACCATGACAAAATTTGCAGGAAAGTGTATGCATAGCAAAGGAAGTGGAAACTACACACACTAGGGAAGCAATCAAATTCTTAAATATTTCATGAAGTCCAACTGCAGGGATTTAAGTATGAATCACAATCATGTTGGAATTGTCCAGCATGAGTAAACTTTTCACCTCTGCAAATTTAAATTGCCAAATTGAAGGAGTGTTTTCTTGGCCAAGTAAAGCTATATAAATGAAATCCCACATCTGTGCATCAGCCAGGGCCTGAAGACCAGCTGTAAAGCTGATCTGGAGGCTATGAAGCAGATGGGTTCCAGCCTGGTTTCAAGCTTTTTGGCATGCAAGAAAGGAGAGATTGGGTTCAGAAATGAATTGCAGCAATTAGGTCTGCAATGTTACATTAGATGGGGAGGGGGAAAATCCAAACGTAAATATGTGCCGACAATAAATGATCAAAAGGAGCATTTAATTCAATACTTATAAGTTCTTCTGGGATCACAGATTTCCACTGTAATGGGGAGAAACGAAATATGTCCGGATGGCGTCTGTAAACGGTAGCTGTGAAGTAACTGTTTCATCATTCCAATATATGGCTTCATTGACTTACTCCTTCTTTTGCAGCATCTGTTTATAATTGTGCGCATTCCCTGTGGGGATTCATTCATGAGACACTTCCTCCTTCATACAAAACTTTCAGCTATGCAAGCATGAGCTGTGACACTTACTGTGCTTAAAAATATATGTCTTCTGAAAATGAAGCCTTTTTGCTTCAAAGAGCGATCAAAGCATGTTTAATATGTCAGAATGAATCACTACAGAATGATGAAACTAGCTGCAAACAAACACAAAGCACATATGAGGCCATATTTTGCTTATAAAGCACATTATTGTAGTAAATTCAAATCCTGCAAAGCAGAGGGAGCCTACGGTTAGATTAAGTCGCCAAAGGCCCCCAATTATCAGGCTTGCGTGCCTCTGCAATGCACCACATCCATAAATGCAGCAGTCACCCTCTTCACTTTAGCCTTACAATGCTGTCGGTTCAAAGTCTATGAAAAACATTGGCGTATAAAAAATTTCAAGGACAATCAATAATCTAGTTGCCATACCTTTCTCAGACACAACAACATAGGAGGCTAAATTGGTCAACCGGGGAGTATGATGAACCATTTTCGAGCCCAATTGGACTTCACTGGTAATAGTTAGCTACCCTCCCCAGCAATATTAGATGTCATTCAGTGGGCTGCCGTGGGGACAGCAATTACCCTTGTGCTAATGTCTGCCTGCCCACTCCATCCCTGCTGCCCAGTGGCTCCATGATTTCTGTAGCTGGCTCTGGCTGGCCATTCTGTTTACAGTGGAGACCTCATCAGACACAGATCCTCCAGATTAGATCAGAACTCTGACCTGCACGTCCGCTCAGGCTCAGCTTTGGGCTAATGGCCACAACTGGCAAGAGATCAGGTGGACGCGAACACACACAAGCACCTACATGAACAAATACACACACATTACAAGGACATGCGACCGCATCATCGCAGTTATGTCTGTTACAAGTCACATACAGACATGGACCCACAAATACAGTAGTGAGTATTTTCAAACAGTGGCCAATTCTCATTGGAGGGGTTCGACACACTGAATGTTTTTGACATATCTGCTTAAAAATTGACTTCAATCATTAATGAATTTACAGTTTAATTGTGCTGCAAAATGGGTATCAAACAAACTGCAACACACATTTGCCAAAAATGTTGGTTTTAATTAGAAAGTGTTTTCATTATTTATTTGGCTACCAGAGAGCACAAATAAGTTTATTTTTATGAAGCGCTGTGAAGTCACCTGCACATACCCCGAGGGCTTGAGCAATTGGATGAATATATCAGCTATCAGCAATTGGCCGAGCTGCTAATTTAGTGGACTGCCACCTGGAGAATTCAATGTGGTAAAATAAATAAATAACCTTGCAAAGCACAATTGCTAAATGGAGCCACATGTTGAAGCCTCCTGTATGTACACAAATTTTGATCATTCTCGTGATGTAAGGCTGCGACATGTTTTATAATCTCATGTCCAACAAATGTTTTAACTTGCAAGATTTCCCAAAGCCTGTGCTAGATAATCACCACTTCATGTTGCAGGTTGTGGAAACTTAAAATGTGTTTGAAGCAATGCCTCTTGAAATATTAGATGCATAAAGATTGATAAAGCCTGCATTAGTAAGTAGGAGGGTGGCAGTTGATAAAGTCACAGGTCAGTGAGGAGGCTCTGATTCATGTCCATTTTCGGAGTTTTGTGTTTCCTCCTTAATTTGTTTCCTTTCCACCCACTTTTTACTTTTACTTTCAGTGACTGCTTGGACTAGCTTTGGGCAGCAAAGCTAAATTGGGTTTAAGTATTCCCCTTTACACAAACCAAACCAAATTAAAGAACAATGTTTAGTCTGAGCATTTAAATGTAATCCTAAGGGTTCTTTTATATGTGTACAAACGTAATGAGCTGGGAGTCACACAAAAGCTATACTTGTATATTTAATGTAAAGCCAGCAGATCTGGCAAAACAGCAATATTTGATGCTGTGCGAATGAGAATAGCAGCGTCATTTACAGTAATAACATATCTTATCCCCATCTGGTCGTTCTTTTCAAGACTGCAAGGCATCTTTCATATGATTGCATCATTCAGGTACCTCAATTGTATAATTTAGGTTGTTCTGTCTTTATCTATGCAAGATTGCATTTACACTAGTGGACTATATCAGTGGTCGTTGGTTGTTGGACTTACTGTGGCTAGTTAGACAGTCATAATCTTTTAATAACCAAAACACAAAGAATGTACAGAAATGTAATGTGTTTATGTAAATACAGTTTACCTATATTTAAGTCATTCCAATATTTATAGTGATATATTGGCCTCTAATTAAGCACCTAAGCATAATGAAGAACAATGTAGTTTGCAGAGTTTACAGAAAGACTAAAGGATGCTTTCAGTGCAGTCAACTGCTGTTCATTGTGTAACATGTAAGAAAATGTTGGTTAGAGCGGATGAACTTTGTTTCACATGTGCAAAGGACATTGGGGAAATACGCTTGTATAGCTTCTCCTAATGAGACAAAAGCTTATGGGATAAATATGTCTTCCCCAGCCAGCGCTCTTAGACAACATAGCTTAGACATCTTAGGCACAACAAAAACAGCAGATGGGAGGGAGACATAGAGGATAATTGCTCTGTTTCTTTAGAGACAACAGAATCAATTTTTATTCATACTCGCAGAGCATGAAGTTCACATATCCGGACACGTAAGCACAGAGACATCCGTGTGACTAAGGATATTAGCCCAGCTTCTCGGCTTCTTGTTACCCTGTTCTCGTGCTTCGTCCATGTATCTGTCATTCAGGCTTTTTAAGCCTGAGCCCCAGTCACATGGGTCTCGCCAGTGTCAAGACTGAGACCCCAATTTCACCTGCAGTGAGCGGATGACTGAGAGCTGTCACCTTTGCTCAGTGCTAACAGTGCATCCATCTGCTTTCAACACTTTATAGAAGGCTGTGTGTGGCTTTCTTGTGCCCACATGAAAGGAGAAAAGAAAGTGTGCCTTTGTTTGCTTTGTATTGGATGAATCTTCGTCAGGGAGGAAGGGGATTATTTCACAGCAAGAGGCTAGACCTCATTCATCTCCCTCGGACCTTTAGAAAGTTTCAGATATCAGGATGCAGTCATAGAATTGCTTCATATTTGGACTACAAGGTATTGAAATTTGAATCAACATCAGTGCAAACATTTGCATGCATTTGCCCGTGCATACATTATAATTTCTCAGTGGTATTGTAGATTTCATTTTGCATTCACATTTTAACAATTAATTGTAATGGTTAGAGAGAAGCTTCCAAATGCAGAGACTGCAGCTGCAGAGCATGATGATGATAGCAAGTAGTGCACTATACCACGGGGAAGTCATACATAAGTAGGTGCCAGTAAGAGGAGGTATTTAAAGCGATGGATTCAGAGACACTAGCAGAGAAATGCTGGGTAAGATTGGTTTTCTTTTCTGATGCCTTGGGATTGAGTAAAGCAGAGCACATTTATGTCTGCTGCAGTTTTACCTTAGAGGTTCCTTTATGTAGCAGAAGACCCTGAGCAGTGGCACACAGTAATCCATAACTTGATAAAGTAAAAGCCTAAATATGACTGGCTGTTGGAAATACCACAGGAATAACCAGAGTAACATCAGTCAGTAATTACTTTTAATCACAGCCACCGGTGGAGTGCTTTTAAAACTCCTTAAAACACCTAAAAAGCATTTAGTTATGGGGAAAATATGACTTTAAAGGTGCTTTTCGTGCAGCACTGAAGAATTCTAAAGTTTGGGTTTTAGATGGTCTATGTAGCTCTCATCTGTTTTTAAAAAATGCATTTGTTTTGCAAGAGAACAGGCTTTTATTATCATTTTCAGTGGATCAATAATGTAGCTGGGTTTCAGTGTACCTATTGTGGTATTGAATTTGAATGTGCTACAGCTTGAATTTGCCTTTTTGACAGACTTTTTGTCAATAGCAACAAATTCCAAAATCCCATCCCATACTTTACTCAGTATGTATATTATTTTACTGCTTTATTCATAATGAAATCAGCAGAAACCACTGATAACCAGTTATTAATTTCTGTGTAAACTACCAGTATATTTTTGGACCTTGCTAAAAAAGATTACTGGTGTTGGCTAATAGCTCTGCTATTTACCACTGGTATCTTGTAAAACTCATTGCCTCAAAACAGGAAGTACTGACTGTCATTGCGCCTGCATCAATCTTTTTATATACAGTCTTTGTTGTGGTTTGTCTGCATGAAATTTCAGAAGGAGCCTGATTCTTTGGGAATCGCGATGATTAATAAACTTTGATATCATAAAATATTTATTTATCACATAGATAAAATAGTTCCTATATGTGCCAGAGACTTATGCCAAAACTTGGACAATATTATTATTATCATTAGTAGTAGTAGTAGTAGTAGTAGTACTTTCCATGCTGCATTTAATCAAATTGTTATTGTTTAAGTTAACTTAAAGTAGTAAGAAATTATGCTATACTGTGCTCCAGCTTGCCTTAAATTTCCTTAAATTTTAAAAGTAATTACACTAAACATCTTGTGAATAAAGAGTTGAAAGATGAGAGTGCCCTTCACATACCTACATATATACACTCCTGTCTGCTTGTGATTTTGTCTCCATTTATCAGTCATTACCCACTTTTGAATTACTGAACTGTCTGAGAGAGTGTTTCTCCACTTCTTACAGCTGTGCATCAGCTAAATGATAGCTCAGTTTGCTTCATTTCCCCTGTTGCGTATGTCTTTGAGCTGGGAACCACAGGTGCCCTTTCAAGTAATCCATTTTCTTGTCCTTTATTTGCATATATGCATAATTCATGACAAAATGGCATCCCTAGGAGAGGGTCCAATGAGAGAGCACTATTTTTAGTATGCACCTGGCATCAGCACCGCCCATCCTGATATCTCAGGTTCAATTACAAAGGTTGGGAGGAATAGCAGTCATGAAAGGTTGAGGTGTGCGGGCTGAGGATGGATATGTTAAACTCTTTCCCACTATTCTCTATGCTTTTTGTTCCCCAGAGTTGAAAGAACTTCTTCATAATGCAATCAGGCAAATGAAAATATTAACACGCTTTTGAACAAAGCATCACTCAGTCAGCGCGGCAGTGTGAGAATAAAGAAGGCCTTCATCATCCCAGTGCAACAAAGGAAAGGGAATGTGGCAGGGAGGGAAACATTTCTACTCCCCCACTCAACAAAGGGAAGAAAAAAAAACAGAGAGATGAAAAGAAAATGTAGTATTTTTATATTTTGACACATCTGTCAGATTTTGGTCTGTGTGTTGGTCTGTCTGCGCCTGTTCTCCCTGACATTTCTGTTCTGTTCGAATCAATGGTGTTCAATTCAGCAGCCTTTGTAGACATGACGGGATAATATTGTCAAATCAACAATAACGGTAAACATAATACAATCTTAGGGCTGATTTCTCACTTTCACTTCCACCCCACAGTTTTCAGCTCACAGATTATATCGTTTAAATAAATATAGCAAACTCTACTCTAAGATAAGTGAACCTAACATAGCAGTGGATTTCTTTTCTTCCTTATCTCTGTCAATTTTTGTTTCGCTTTCTGTTATTGATCTGACATTTGAATATACATGCTTTTATCCATTGCATGGAATTGAAATGTGTGTCATTCAGTTTATGCAGAGTAATGTATTACAGTAGGAGATTCGTTTATATATATATTTTGCAAGAGACCACTAGTACCTCAACTACATTTGCTTGTTTGATTCAGATAGCCTGACAATCATAAAAAATAATTTAGGGCCATAAAAGACAGCAGTATTTCGTTTATATTTTTTAATGTTATGAAGTGAGATTTATCAATTTGTTAAGAAATATTCAGGGAAGGTGTTGCAAGCCATTAATTATTTGGGTAATTGAGCAGCTCTGTTTTCTGTAATAACCTCATTTTGTCTCTACGTTCTTAAAAGCATGGGGATTAGCCCATTTTTAAAAATGCATCACATGTATAGTGTCAGTAGTTTAAATAAATTTTTCTCAGTAGGTTTAGTAAATCCATATATATTTCACCCAACGGTAGCTTTGCTGTAGTTCCATTTCTTGCATTTTGACGCAAGGAGCAACATAGAGACTGAAAAAACAGCTAGCGCTGAAGTGGCAAAAACTACAGTTCCTCTTGGTGCTACTTGAGGCAATCCCCATAGACCTAAAGGTGCTATCCCCACATTCACACCATTAAAAACCATATTTATAGTCTGGTACAAAAATACAGTTTTGGTGTGTGGATAATTTTCCTCTTCATAACAACTCTGGATTGAATTTTCATCCACCTGGATAATTGATTTGGCAGCATGGCAGCATTGAATGACAGGTGTCCCAACACAACCAGCTGGAAGATGGAGCTAATCAGCGTCTTCTAGGCCTCGGCCATTACTTCTAGTCATTAAACCAGAGTCCTTTATTACATTTGTGCTGTTATATTCTTTTGGAGAATTTTTCACAGGTAATGTTGCTAATATTATTGTTGTGGGGTACTGACCAACCAAGATGTTTGTGCTTTAGTTTGGGTGAGTGGATTTTGTTATATGGCACTAACTAGCTGTTGCATTCATAAACTTCATGCGTTTGGTTAGCTGATAAATTAGCATTCCACCCATGTCCATATAAGGTCATGTTCTGTGCTGTTGAAGCTTTAAAACACAGTCCGAAACTAGTGGGTGTTTCTGTCTATGTTTTATACGATCTGTGTTTTTATTTAATTGGTATCTTGCATTATTCTTTCAACAAACGTACCCCCAACACCATCGCTATCCCCAAAATATCTTAACCTTACAGCTCACATGACATTTCCCAGAGATGTAGCTGTGGCCTATTTTATTCCCTAAAGTGCTTTCAGCTTTGAGGACACGGGTTGCGTGTTAAAGAAGTGGGACAGTTTCCTTTTGAATGACATTATCTTGAGCAAAGTCAATGCTGTCTACCTGCTCTGCGGTGCACACAGGGAGACTAGTAGACTAGACTCTTCTAGTAGGCTGATCAAAATGTAGATTACTTTAACTTTAAAATAGTTAAAGGTTCTATTATTTTGTTGCATATTTCTGTTTTGTTTTGGGGGGTTTTCCACCTATGAATTACCTGGTGCATAAGTGTGCATAGAGCCACCTGTGTGTATGATGACTGCAGTATGAGGGGACAGGCTGGGATTGCTATCTCCATGATGGATTGCCAAGAGTAGCTGCTTTAAAATACTATTAGGACATAGTCCCCAGCTTGCTAAAGGGTGTTCGCTAATGTATTGCTTCTCTTGGGACTGAGTTTGTGTCTGCTCCAGTTTAAGAGTTTGCACTTACAAAAAAAGAAGGCAGGGTTGCATTGTGTGTGTGTATAGAAACCCCATTTTCTAGAAGAATAACAGCAATAAGGCTTCTGTTCACGACACACGCAGCAGTCACACTCACGCTGCTGCATCTTCGGCTCGCCTTGTTTTGGCACAACACTTTGGTTATGCAATTAAAGCACATGAATTGATAGCACAGCAAAACAACAGTCCCAGTTTAATTCCTGTCTAATGACATTGCTGCTTAGCGGACCCCTGCCTCTAGAGGTGTAATACAGGAAAAACCTCATTAACTTTTTTTTGTATGTCTCTCATTATTATTTTTTTCACTGAGAACAACCCACCCTTCCCTTATCTGTTGAATGATTAGAAGTGCAATGAAGAAAATTTTTAGTAGTACACATATAAGCCACACAAAGCCCAATGGGGGTGTCCTCCAGAGAGATGCAGATGATCCTATTTTTCTGTGCATAAGTGGTGAAAGACTGTGCAAAGGAAACGGGACTATAAATTGTGGCAGCATCTCATGTTAGAGTAATGACAGCCCTAAATACATGCGGACAGCTGGGTCTCTGAGACTGTTGTTTATGCGTGTATATACTTTGTTTTTGTTTTTCTCATTCTGGGGTCAATAACTCAGCCATGACATACATCATTTATGCTTGGTATCATCTGAAAATGTTGGTTTCAGCATGGTCCAAGTATTGATCGCTGGATATTGACTGAAAACCAAGATGTCAGATCATGACGGTGGTGTAGTAATGCGGTTTTGTGTTCTGGTTATTAAACCTATCCTCAGTCCTCTCTGCTTCTTGCTCTATTGTGGTCTGACAGGTGCATAAAAGTGGTTGGACTATACTTGTGGTTTATTTCAGTTCATTTTGAAGTGGTAGAATTTTACTACTCTGAAAAGCATTAAACAGTGGGTTGATTTTCACCCAATTAGCTTTGTGTAAGAATAAAAGGACCTTTTTTTAACAGCGGGCCTCAAAGTCTTGTCACTGAGTTTATTTCACTTGTCATTTGTGCATTTTACCTTTGAAATGTCAGTTTACATCCTCTCGGGTTTTGTTGTCAGCTACCTTTGTTTGTCGTTGAGTGAGATAAATTAGTAGAAGCATATTTTTTTTTTTTTTTTTTTTTTAAAAGCTTTGGCTCTCTTAATTTTTCTATTTTATTTCTATTGTCTATAAGGCTTATGAGATCAATCTGCATTTGGGAGGGAGAGAAAGGATGTAAGCCAAATATTATTTCAATGCCATGGACAAACTTCCAAATGCTTAAAAAATCCAGTCTACAGGGACCACTGCAAAAACTCAGTGTGCAATTGGCAGAATATTGTTTTTATCCAAACAGTTCTGCACACACAGCCATCACACTCTAGCCTCGGGGCGCACTGTTCAACTGCTGACAGATAAACTGCAGTTGAGAACATTTTTTTATATATATATATATATATATATATATATATATATATATATATATATATATATATATATATATATATATATATATAGGCAAAGTGTTTTTTCATTTGGTAAATTTCCATTGGATAAATAATTGATGGTATTTGATGATCATTATATATTAGTATTGTACAGCACTTTGGTCTACCAGGTGTGTTTTTAAAATGCTATATAAATAAATGATGATGATGATCATGTTTGAGTTTCTTTTTAGTTTTCTGGTTTTCTGGTGTATGACATATTTGTGTGTTTTTGTATGTGCGTTGCCATCTTTGTATGTGTAAGTGAAACTTTTAAGTATCCTGATTCTGGTTTTCATTGACTGGGCTGTTCTAAGAAGGTGTGCTTATCACAAGCCCTCAGGGAACCCGTGCTAATCCCCGGGAAAAGATGACATCAAGTGGAAGCAGAGCAAGGGATTATGGGGGATGTTGTGGAGCATGATCAACTGCCACTGAGAACTGGATGGACAGGGAGGAATTCTTCCCAGGTGAGACTAAACACAGCCCAAATATAATATGGAATACGATGAAAACAAAACCAGCGTATGAATTAACCATTACATGAAGAAGCTTCACCACTGCGAAATGAAGCAGGCTACTGCATTAATTTTAATCAGAGCAACAGGAGTAAGTTAAGGCTGGATAGCACTTTTCCCACTGCAACCAGTCCCTACAGTATCCTTAATTCAGTCAGCGCTAACTCCACTGCTTCTGTTAAGTCATAGAGAGTGCCAGGTACAATCTTTAATGCAATCCCTGTGAAACCAAGGTTTCGTATTTCACAGCAATTCACTGTGAACTGAGATTTTCTTTCTCTGTTTACACAGATAAAGATGTTGACTTTTGATGATGAAGCTAGCTGAAACTCCGCCAGTTGGATTTCTTGGATCCATATAGCAATGGAATTTCTGAGTTTGAAGCTTTGTTAATGCCATGCAGGCTGACTTACAGAGGAAGCATCTTTCATCAAAACGCCAACGCTCCAGACACCTGGTGTGATATTTAAAATATCACTCGTGCTCACATTGTTTAATTTGACCCTTTTTTATTGCAGCATATTTAAAGCACCGCGGATCAGTATAGAGCAGTGTTCACAAAAGCAGTGCAGCGTTGAACTTCTCCAGACTTCACCTGACAGATGTGCATGTGACACAGAAATGTACCACATTAGTAGGTTTTTAACCTGTCACCTCACTAGTCACCACAGTTAATTGCCCAGTGCATTTATTGCTAGCAAGTCTGCATCCTGCACACTCTATCCAGCCATCTCCCTTCCCTGAAAATGCATCTGAAGCATGCTGACCAGCTTTGTGCTGCATGTGAGAGATTGTGGCCAATATCCTCACATGATTCCCCTGAAATTGTTCAAAGTTAATGTGTGACAATGGCTCAGCAGTCACTCATATAGAGGACCCCCCTGAGAATTCACCCAACCTCGCAGTTCTCTTCATCTCATTGATTACAGCCTGTAATCTTGGTATTTTAACTGACTGTTACTGTGTTGGTGCAAGCAAACACAGCACCAAACGGCAAAAAAAGGTATCTGGTGAACAAAGCGGAGGTTTAAAGAGAGGTGTTCAAATTCAGAGTAGACTGAGCAGAGTGTAAATACTGGACTTAGATTCATTATGAATTCAAATGAATGCTAATGTTGCTCAGCATCTGTTGGATGTGTAAATGAGCAACTGTTTACCACATCAGATCAGAAGGTGATAATGTCAGTTGTGTGTTCACATCTTGATTCCAAACCAGTGTGGCCAAAAAATGTCTCATTGCAGTATTAATGATTAATTTTTGAAACAACAAAGTTGGGGAAAAGTAAGATATTGTCAACATACCATTACAGCAATGTAATAAGTATTATTTTATGCTTGAAAAATTCCAAAATAACAAATAAATGCAAAATCATGCCTTGAGTTTGTACATGGAGATGCTACTGATTTCAGCTGTTTCTTTGCTCACAAGACCAAAGCGCCACAGAGGGTAGTTTTATACCTTTGTCATGGTCCTGGGTCATTTGACCAAGCGTTTTGAGTTTTCTTGTGTTTTTGTCATTTTATTTTTTTATTATTATTTATGTTTAAGTCCACTTTGTTAGTCTTGAGTTTATTCTATAGTGCCAAGATTGTTCTGTTTAGCTTTTGATTATTAGATTCCCTCTTGTGTGTTTGCTATCTGTGTGTCTGTCTTTATACTTGAGTTCTTGTGTCTTGCTTCCTTCTTCGTGTTTCATTCTTTATCCATGTTTTCCCAGTCATGTCTCTGTGTGTCTGTCTGCGTCTCTGTGCATGTGTTACTGTTACTTCATGTTTTACTGTTTTACTTTGGTAGTCTCCTGCCTGTGTGCGCCATGTTTTGTTTTGCTTCTCTTACTTTGAAGGTACCTCCTCTCATGTGTTATGTTTAGCTCTGTTTTGTTGTGTGTAATTGGCCTCAGCTGTCTTCCCCGTGTGTTTCCTGTATATTTAAATACACAGGGAATGATTAGGGAATTGTTTTCTTCTGTCCAGTGTTGCGATCTCCCTCATGGTTGTGTGGGATTTTTGAGTTTTTCCCTGTGTGCTCAGTTCATTAGATTTCCCAGTTTAGTTTTGTATTGTTTATTCGTTCAGCGAATAAAGCTGTGTTTTGAGTTTAAGTCCCGTCTCTGTGAATCTGCGTTTGGGTCCTCTCCGGCCTGCTCCACATACAGTGGACAACCTTATGCCCTTCCTGGCACAATCCCCAAGAGACTTGTATCTGTTCCTGGTCTTAAACTAGAAACATTACACATGTTAGGTAAATATGTATACCACTACCATATGGAGTAGCTTTTGAGTGGCAAACTGGAGACAGAACAAAGTAAATCCCCTATTTGCAATTAATCTGATATTATGTTACTATTTTTGACTGATGTTGGCATCTGTGACATCACAAGGAGATTTCTGCATTGCTTAACAAGACTTAAAAAGCAATAGTATATTATTGGTGAACTAACCAAACCAGTAAGGCACTGAAGAGTGGATTGCAATTTTGCCTTTTTAAAACCGCCAGTGTTCCACATCTCCTCCAGGTCTTATCAAGTTCAGCTTGGCGGGTTTTGTGTAATCTTGCTGACAGACAGACACACAATGCAACGGCAGAGGAATAAATCACAGCTGAACTTTTTCTCCTGTAACTCGAGCTTATCACTAGTCCTAGCTTGGAAAGCATTAATAATTCCCCTTTTGAAGCTGATCTAATGAGCAGAAACACTCGTGTTGTTAAATATTTGTCTCATTCTTTTCTCTAATTACACGTTAATGGGCTCATGCTGGGTTCATTTGTTGCAACGTGGGCAAGCAGTAAATAATGGCTCTTTAGGGGTAGTTTGCTGGAGACTCGCCTGATGTAGAAAGGGACTCGCCTATTGATCTAACCTTAAGTTATTCGACATGCGCTGAGAAATACTGCTGCATGTCAGCTCACTGTTGAACTTTTCAGTGAAGGTCTTTATTTATCAGTGTCTGCAGTAATCAAGCTAATTCAAGTGTATAGCTGCTCCTGGACTTCTACCAAAGATGCTACAGAAGTAAACAGGCAAATTAAATAAGGCTGTGTATTATCTAAAACCAGATGATAGGACCAGGGCAGATATCCTCTTATATATGATTTTTTTTTTCTCATAATGAGAACACTAAACACAAAAGACAAAACACAAAGAGGAAATCTTTGATAATCCCCTTTCAAAAATTGTATTACCTGTAATTTTAAAACTAGTCCATGAGATTAAACTGTGAGATATGGTCTTTGTTTCTGTTCAGGTGATCGCTCATCCGCTGTCCCTGTTGACATCATCATTTTTTAACAGTGCCTTTAAAACATTATAATGCTCCCATTCCCAAATTAAAAAAAGGTGCTGAGGTTGGAGAATGATTATAGTCATGGTTAAATGGAAATAATGCTAAGAAGGGTGCTTAAACAGCTGATGTCGATTTTTCTTGGGTGGGCCATCTCTTTTCAGTCGGACTCATATGCTGCACATGCTTCATTAACTGATTTCCTTCATCTCCCTGGACACCTTCTGACTGCTCCTAGCGAGCGCGTGTGAACTGATATATGTATGCCTGTGCATTTAATGCAGGAGTGAGAAGCAATAGCCTTGAGCAGACTGCCTTGCTATTTCACAAACTATCACAAAAGTTCTACCACTGGGAATATCTCACTGCAGTCTGCCTTTTTATCTCATCACATTAGAAATCTTCTTTAAAAGTCTGTTTTCTTTGAATTGCAATGACCTTGGTGGGACAAAAAAAGCAAAGTAGTGCCTTTTTCGCACCTGCCAACTAATCTAATAGGATATGAGCAGTAAAGAGACAAATCCAACCTCATCTCTTACCTAAAGTAGGTTAAAATAAATATTAAGATTATTTACAACCACTAATCAGCTCAGACCTGATTAAGAGAACCATGAGTGCACATCCTTCTTGGTCCCTGAACAATTGAACCACAGAAATAATTGTAATCATCCTTAAGTGTCCTGGATTCTTATTACTGTTATGAACACTTGAACTGTAATGTTCCTCATAAATCATACCTCATTTCAGTGTCAGGGTGACCTGGTAATTAAGGAGATGATCCTTCAGCCAGGAGGATTGGGTTCAGGCCCTTCTGACAGCAACCTGCTGAAGAGTCCTTTTACAAATAATGTCAGGTACTGTGCTGACATTATAGCCTGACACCCCCAAATGGGAAGACAGCTCAAGCTTTGAGATTTAATAATATATCACTGTAGCTATCACAAATGAGAAATGTACCCATTACAGAAGCTGAATACTTGTTTGTCTGGTTTTTTAGCTTACCTACATTTAGCTAAACAATCAGTGTTAATGTCTGTATCAAGAAAAAATGTGAAATATATTGTTTCTCATACGCGATCCTGGTTTCCACTTTTATGTGTCGTTCTAAATTGAACCCCATTTCTTATATTGACCAGCATTAGAATTCTACATAGAGCTGTGTTGATGTGTATAGGAAAAACATATTACAGCACAATTCAAACAGTAAGGTTGGAACAGCTTTATGTGTGCCGCTGCGCAAACACGGAGGGCAACATTTGCATAAAAAAACAAATTTGATCAATCAAGAAACAGCTGTAATAAAAAAGAAAGCACACAGTAAATCAAACGCTCACTTCAGGTGCAGATAAAAAATGGCATTCGATATTTGCTTGCGCACAGATCTGCCATTTGCAAGAAAACGTTCCACCGAAATCAACTGCAGGTCATTATTTTGTTCATCAAACAGTCAAATATGAGTAAAAATTGCAATATGTCACCTTGGCACAGAAGAATGGATAATTAAACTAAACAGTAATGAAATGGAGTGTAGACTGACTTGAACACAGCACCTTAAACATCATCACCTTGTCATCATATATCACACACGCATGCATGAATAACTTTGATGTCAATAAGGAGAGATCAAGTGAAAGTAATTAACATTATTTATTGATATAGAGACTCTAAGCACTGCTTGAAGATGACTTGCTGACATTATACGCACAATGGGAGGAAGTAGGACAGGACCCCCATAGTCTAGGCACTGGTGGTGGAGCAGGTGGTAGATGTAAACATGGATGACACTCTCTAAACATCCACGATAAGGTGGGGATGCAGGTGGGTTACACAAATAAGAGTTTGAAAGGCAGAATGACAAAATTGCTTTAAAGAACTGGAAACAGGTTATTATTGGCATGAGGAAGGAGGTAAATAAGAGTACTGGATCAATTTAACAACAGTGAACTAAGCTTAATATCATGGAAAAAGCAGAGGGAACAGCTGGAATTGTCCCAGTAATGCAGGTAGAATAAGAGAACACGTATCTTCGTTATTTTTGGGTGCCTGGTCTTAAATCAGTATATCATGTTTATTTACACTTATATTTCCATTAACACTGAAGAAACAACCAACCCATTCTCATTCCCTGGGTGTTAAAATACTGCCAGTTTGTCAAAGCTGCAAGTATCCCTGACATGAGCACAAGGTGCTCCTTGGCATTGGTGCATTGAAGCACCATCTGTCTCAATAAAAAAAAACTCTGAAAGCAAACGCTCCAATTTTAGACTGACAGAGTCCACAAAAAGATGCAGCACAAGTGGTGCAAATCTTGAGAATGTTTTGTTTTTGCATGACATTTGGTTAGGTTTATGCACACAAGCTTTCTTTTTTTTAAAGATTAAAAAAAGATTGTTGTTTGGAATTAAAAGGGGAAAAAATTACATTTACAGTGTTAACCATGCACATCCAAAAGTTATGCAAAGTAATTTGTGTCCAGGAGAAACACACTTGCCATCAATTAACAAAATGTAATATGAATTGTATTAATCTACCAATAGACTAAAACTAATGGATAAGTAAGCCATCGTGAGCTGTAAAATGGAGCTGCTTTTAGAGGAGACAGATGAAGGTAGCTAAGGTCAAACACAACATTTGGCTGCATCTCGTTAATTATTTTCCAGAATGTTCATTAGCTTAGGAAGAGGCTTGTGTGCACGGCTGTCCTCTCAACCTACTTTACAGTCTCTCACAGGAACAAGGCTCATCCAAATACTGCGTTGTTTTGGCCTCTGCCCAATACTGCAACGCAGTTGGAGAGCTGAGTGAAGCAGGGTGAGGAGAGACAGTGGTGGCATCTTTGCTTGCGCCTTTGAGTTAGTGATGAGTGCTTTTGTGCCTCCTCTCGCAGTATTTGAAGGGAAGGAGGGCAGCAGGAGCACTCCTCACGGCCCCATAACAGGCCGCACCACAGGGTCCGTCAGGAGCCTGCCGAGACAAATCCAGAATCCAATTGATTTCAAAAGCCAGGAGACCAATGTGTTTACCTCATCAAGCACGCAACCGAGTGGAGAGCATAAACAAAGTGAAAGAAATAAAAGACTGGTGAGGGTTATCATATGTGCAGTGACCCTCCAGTAATGACACTCCCAGCTTCCCCACCTGCACCTTGCCAGTTTTCATATCCGAGCCTATCAGCGAAGGAGGAAGGTGGTTTGCTGATAAAATTCTGAGTGTTCCTGTGGTTGGATTTTCTCCAGGCACAATTATCTTCCCAAGGCAGTCATTCCACCCCCTGTCGGGCAGATGTGAATTGCCTCAATAAGAGGCCTGCCTTCCTTTTTTTCTCTCTCCACTGGTTGTTGTTTGTTGATCTCCCTCATAGCCGCAGCACTGCTGTGTCAGAAAATCAGCCTCAGGCTTAACTTATTATTAGCCTGGTTGATGCAATCGCTTTCTTCCAGATTGCCCCTTACATAGCTGGTGGATGACTTCTCGGACCAGGTAGTGACTTTAGATTTTAAGATTTCACTCTGAATTACAAGGAAAAGAGGAAAAAAACACAATCTGATTTGAAACAGGAAAGGTTTGTGGATATGGGCTGCCTTACTAGGTGAATGATGGCAAAAATAAGTTTAAGCTTGACTACACACCAAAAAAAGCAAAACAGAGGGAGAAAATAGATGTTCTGATATTTTCTGTTTTGAAAATTCTAAATGTCTATATTTGACTCCGACTCACCGGAAGAAGCTTTCCAATTCCTGAACTGCGAGTTAAAGTGTTTCACATGCCCAGCAAATTTGGAATAAGAAGAGGTATTGCTTTAATTATCGGTTGTAATTGCCATGGAAGTCGTTGTCATATTAGACTTTGGAAGATCAAAGTTTGCTTCTGCATTGAATTAAAAAAATGTGGAGATTATGTCTTTGAAGAAAAGTACATATAAACAACAAACAAGTCATTATGTAAAGTTTTGTACTATGTTGTTATAATGCCTTTCTGAAATCTGTGCAAATGTGTAAAAGCCACCAAGAATGGAAGAGGAAAAACCTCTTTAAAATCAAAGGGTGTTAGAAGTTTGGTCTTAGATGTTAATCTGACTTTAAGTAGCCATTTACAGAGTACAAAGGCAAAGCCTGATGTCAGTGTGCGGTGGTAAATTTTCCATCTGTACGCAGAGGAAGAAATAATGATGCCATTATGTGGTGTAACCAAACAGTGGAACAGCTTGATATGTTATAATATCCTCGCTGAGACCTCTGTTAAAACCCATTTCCATAAAAGAAGCTGGGAGCCACACTTATTAAAGGCAGAACAAGATTTCTACACTCACAGTGAGACCAAGGAGGTGTCTGTGCACCGCCATCTACACAAGCCTTTCGTGGTGTCTATTTTCACGCTAAGCCTTGTTTCTGTTCGCCCACAGAACGGAGGTATTACCACCCTTCGTTCAGCAAGCTCCTGCACACATGACAGTTCATTTTCTGCATGATCTCCCAAAAGTCGATACGATCTTGTAAAGACAAATACCAGATAGCGGTGGCTAACTGATGCAGTTTGGGGGGAACATCATTAATCATGCTCTCCTGAGGGATGAGGGTGAGGACTGGGTCTACCCAGCAAGTCTTCATGCATTAATAAAATCACCCGATGATCTATGAATGAATTCACAGCTGGGAGTGCCTTCATTACCCATGCTTCTGTAGGGTCTGAGAGGACAGGTCTGTATCAAATAGAGTGGGAGGCAACTGGAGAAATCTGTACATGCATTGAGATGTCTACTAGTAGAGATGGGTATGTCACTCCAGGTTGAGCACATTGTCGATTTGATGAGGATACGCAATGCCACTATTTGCAAAGCACGCAAATCTGCAACCTTATGAATGTGAGTGCGTGGATCTCCTTTCTAACTCCTACATGAAAAGATATTTGTGGAAACAAGCAAAGAGAGCTATTGTGGGAAGTCTACAAACATTAACTCGTCTTTGAGTTCTAGTCTGCAGTATAAAGTATCACTGTTTCTAGTGTTGCTTTATACTGTACAGAGCAGAGAGCTAAATACTGTGCGAGGGATGCACTCCATTGCTCTCATTATGTGTTTCATAAATGAGGTAATTTTTCTTGAAGTATAGTTGAACTTTTGAAATGTAACTGGGCCCTTTAAAGGATTCCATCTCCAAAACTAACGTCCCATAAAGCTGTTGACCTTCATACGGCACTCGCACATGCTGTAAAGGGTACCAAGTATGATCGCACCATCGTGCCTGATGGCTCTTTAAATATTCTTGCACTCTGGCAGTAAAAGAATTTTGTAACCCGTGGATAATCCTGAATTGTATTATCTTTCCCTTATTCCTCAGTTTTCTGCCAGTCATAATTATTGATTAAAGTCCAAATAAATGCAGTTAGCCAGATTAGTGGGCAGTCCCCAAATTCAGGTGCCATGATCCACTTGTGCTGTTTGATTATTTTAAATGCATATCAATGAGGGAAGCTCAGTTAAAAGCAATGCACATTACTTACTGATGTACAGAGTTTTAGTTTTTAAAAACCGGTTTGATAATTAGACACCAGTGAAGCAACATAGCAGAACAGTGTATCCAACAATGGTAGGAAGTGGGAGAGGACCCCTGTAGTTTAGGCACTGTTGGTGGTAGTAGAACAGATGGCAGACGGAGACTTGGATGATGCTCTTTGAACGTCCAGGATACGGTAGAGATGCACCACCGTTGCAAAAATGAGAGTCTCAAGGGTCGAATGACAGCGCAGAGTTTTAAAGAACAGGGAACAGAGACTGATTGGCTTGTAGACGGCATAAAGAAGGTCAGTCTGATGACAGCAGAGTTGTCAGCATGGGAATGCAGAAGAAACAAAGAGAATAGAACATATTAAAACCAACGAACACCCACCAATGCATCCATCTCATTCCTACTGAACTGATGCAAAACATTCACTTCAGGAGGGCGTAAAATGACTTATTAAATGCCTGCCTGCATGTGTCATGCTGTCATGAATAATTCCCGATATACAGTGCTTGCAAAATAACTTGGTCTCATATAAAATATGCATTTTGCTTCATATTAACTAAGGCATTTTGAAAACTCAGCAATAATGTTTGGGTTCCCACCATGTTTTTTCAAACCAGGCATTATCAGCGATAACTAGCAAGTTTAATTATCAAGGTGCGTGCAGAAAACTGTGGTGGTACAAGGTAACAAGACACGAATATAATATCTGTTAATTATCACTTATTGTTAGACAAATAAAATGAGAATTCTACTCACCAAAACTGAAGTAAAAACATTTTTAGGCATTTGAATTGTTGCCATTATTTTATTAAAATGCTTTATAAGTATTTTAACAAGCACAAACAGCAGAAACAAGATAGTCGATTTTAGTGACCTGATGACTTTGAGAGTGCCGTTTGACTGCTTGTGTAAATGAAATGTAATCAGCCAATTACATGGCCTACAACTTCATGGATTTAGCCATGTTGACATGATCCAGACTACCTGCTGAAGTTCAAGCGGAGCATCAGAATGAGGAAGAAAGGTGATTGAAGAGCTGTGTATTTCAAAGATTGCTGATCTACTGAGCTTTTCCCACACAACCATCTGAGAGAATGGTCTAAAAAAAAAAAGAAAAAAAGAAAAGAAAAGAAAAAGACTAAATTTCCAGTGAGTGTCATTTCTTTGCGCAAAAATAGCTCATCTCTAAGCCAAAGATCAGAGGAGAACGGCCAGACTGCTTCAAGCATTTTGCAAGGGCCAACCAAAATTGAACAATATAAGATTGGAAAAACATGATCTGGTTGAGTCTTGCATGGTAGGGTCAGAATTTGCTGTAAAAAAAAAAAAAAAAAAAAAACATGAAAGCATGGCTCCATCCTGCCTTGTATCGATGGCCCAGGCTGGTGATGGTGTAATGGTGTGAGAGATTTTCTTGGCACATTTCAGGCCCCTTAGTACCAGCTGAGCATCATTTAAACGCCACAGCCTGCTTGAGTATTGTTGCTGGCCGTGTCTATCCCTTTATGTCCAGTGTGTACCCATCTTCTCATGGCTGCTTCCAGCAGGATAGCACAACATGTTACAAAGCTGAGACCACCTCGAACTGGTTTCCTGAACATAACAATGAATTTTTTACTCAAACGGCATCCACAGTCGATTCAACATAGCACTTTTGAGATTTTCTTTTTTGGTTTTGGGGGGTGGAACAGGAGATCCCCATCGTGAATGTGCAGCCAACAAATAGGCAGCAATTGTACGATGTTATCACATCAATATCGACCAAAATCTCTGAGAAATGTTTTAGTACAGATACTGCATATTAAAGTGTGTTTAAAAATACAGCTTAATTCACCAGAGGTAACCACAGCCGGTAGCTCTACATGTGTGATTGGGCAGATTTTTTAGCCTGATGCCCTTCCTGTTACAATTCCCAAGGGATTCGTTTCTCCTCGATATCTGGCTAAATTGAAATGTGATGCTATGTCAATACTTTTTCCTTTTTAATTAAATGTTTATCGTTGGTTCATAGAAAAAAAGCTGTTCAGGTTGATTATAAACATAATCTCAGTGCCTTCAAGTTCCTGTGAAAATATTGCAGACTTGTAAGACTGTGTAAATATGTCATTTTTAGTAACAAAGACGCTTGGAGAACTGCCATTTAGGTTATGTGTTGTGGCCTGTTCTGCCACTGTGAATTCACACTTAAATTGTTGAGCCCTTTGTACCATTTATTTTTTGATGCTTTTCTAACTGCCTGGTAATGAGGTTACCACAGCCATGATTTTCTTCTTTTTTTCACCATAAAGGGAGCTACAGAGCTTTAAAACCATTGCTCCTAACTAGCAATGATACACAAGGCATCAGTAACTGAATGTGCTGGTCAGGGCTTTCACTGGTCTTGCTGGGGGTTTTTTTTTTTTCATATAACTTAGGTCATTAAAAGTGTCTAACACTAAAAATATGATGGGTCTCTTTGTTTTTGAAGCTGTTTCACTGTGAGGGGTTTTTTTTGAAAAGGGAAATTGAACAGCAGGTGTAAGATGATTTTGCAGAGGAACTAAGATGTTGCTTCTGAAAAATCGACTAGACTCTGTACATTGATTTGACTTTCTTCTTCGTCTGCGCTCTTGTTGTTGACACGCTGGTAGAGCTTTTTCATGTACTGCATGCAGCTGCGATACAAATGAGTACAATCCAAGGCCGTGTCTTTCCTCCCGTCATTGAAACTGTTCCTTGGAGTCTCGGCATCCTCATACAGCACTGAAGCTGAATAGCTTTCACTGTATCTCCACTTATCACAGAGAATGAATGGAACATGGTAAATCAGCCTCCAACAGAAACTGAATGTTTATGCACTCTAAGATAAGCATTATTGTAATAGATGGGAATGAAAGTTTTCATTTGAAAGTTTTCAGATTGTACAGACAGCTCTACGATTGTTGGCAATTCATGAGTTATGATATGACATATAATGAAGAGCTGATAAGAGTAAAGCTTACCCGCAAAATTGAGTCAATCCTAATATAACATAGACATAGGAAGAGGGAAATCCAGCAAATGGAAGACATACAGTAAAGAGTCACCAAATATAATGGATTCAACAATAAATAATATAAATCCTTGAAACGCAGGAAAGAAATTTATAATTCGCCAGATTTTTCTAATGCACTTCTATTTGCATCTGTTCAAAAAGAATCTTGTTTATTCGCAACATACAGTTCTGAATCTGATATAAATTCTTAATGTAGCTCATATTTGCTTGATGCATCATGTGCCTATAAATGGCAACGCAAACTTTGATAAATAATTAAATGGTTTTTATCTAAAAAAAAAAAAAGAAGAAGAAGAAAAAAGGATGAAGGGGGACAAAAACACGGGGGCTTTTATTGCCTTTTTTCCCACAGCATTTAAATCGCATTAATAATTTTTATCTAATAACATCACTGCTTTATTTAACTTTGAGTAAAATGAAATGATTTCATTTCATGATTATTTGATCTAATCAGCTGACTGGAGCAGCTCACGAATCACAAGCAACAATTCATCTGAGTACTCGGCAAACAAGATGTAGAGCTGTCAACAGAGTTGATAACAATGTCATTAGCATTGCTGGATCCCAGAATACAACAACGGAGTTGTTGACACTGAGCACTGAGTCACTTTCCATAAACAAGACCCTTACAAGTACGATGAACTTTATTTGTCCTCAGGGGAAGTAGATAATTACAGCTGCGAAGAACACAAACTGACAAAAACATCGAGGAGTAAACATCCAACACTGTGGCGGAGTTTCCAGTTATATCAAAGAGCTCTTGGTGTAATTCACACAGGTTCACATATTAGACTCCAGATGTAATGTACAATTATGCGCGTTCATTTACTGAATTTTGAATAACAGAAAGTGAGTACTGTACATAAAAGTACAATGCCTGTTATCTTTGTATTACATATTAAAAACCTGTGGTATTAGTCCCATTTTTAGTAGTAGTAAGTAAAACAAATTGAGCTTAAAGTAATTTTGGTGCCTGAACTTAAACTAATGCCCAAAAATATAAGAAAATCAAAGGTAAAAATATTTTTAAAAAATATATATATAAAACAAAAGTGTTACCACTTCTATTTTATAATTCACTCCACCAATTTACTTCTGAACATTTTACAAACAGTATGTCATGGCCACTCAGGCGGATTGGACTCAAAGGCTGGACTTGAGAGGAAAAGTTTAACAGGTTTATTGAAAACACCAAGGGTAAAAAGGGAAAGGTGTCAGCCAGTGAAGTCTAGGTTCCAAACAGACAGGCAATTCCACAGTTCCTCTTCTCTTCAGAGTCTCTCACACCGAATAAAAGTCTCAGCTCTCTGATCTCCAGGCAATCTGCGCTGAAGGACAACAAGGTAAGTGACTTACAAAGAGAAAGCATAACAAAACAACAAGCAAGCGCACCAGCTTCAGTTGCTGTTGTTAGTTCAGCGGTACAGGAAAGACTGAAGACAAACCATCGCCTTAAGTAGTGGCAGCAGATTAGGTGATCCGGAACTGGTGAGCTCATTACCTCCAGGTGTGTGGAGTCACATGGCAGGACCCCAAGACAAGTCCCGCCCCTGTAACGCAAGGGTGAGGTTAACTCAAACACAGTGAGTTAGTGCAAGACGTCTGAGGGTCAATAACACAAAATCTTGTACTAGTTTATGATACATTGTTCTAAACTGATATATCCAACGAGGTATTAGAACATTCAATATGGCTTTAATTTAGTTCGACAAAAAAGATCATTTAGCCATGATACTTTGAGTTTAGAGTAATACTTTTTTTACTTTGTTTGGCAAACATGAAATCCTACACTGAAAATTTTACTTAAGCAAAAATGTTTAAAGAAGAAGAAATCTTCTAAGGAGAAATACATTAACAAGCTACTTTATTTGCTCATATTGCATTGGCCCCACTTTTTGTTCTCACAGCTACTTTATTTCTTCATGGGTTAGATTTAGCAAGATGCTGGAAACCTACATAGAAACCTTCCTTTGATATTTTTGTCCATTTTGACATGACGGCATCACGCATTTGCTGCAGATCCCAAAGGTGCACTGTTGGGTTGAGATTTGGTGACTGTGGAGGCCATTTGAGTACAACTTATTGTCATATTTAAGAACCGGTATCAAATGATCTGAGCTTTGTAACATGGCACATTATCCTGCTGGAAGCAGATACCAGGAGATGGGTACACTGTGGTAATAAAGGAGTGAGCATGATCAGTAACAGGCTGCGGCATATAAATGATGCTAAGCTGGTACTAAGGGGCCCAAAGTGTGTCAAGAAAAATATTTCCCACACCAAATCACCACCAACAGCCTGAAGCACTGATGCAGGACAGGATAGACCCATGTTTTCATGTTCAATTTTTGTGATCTTGCGTGAAATGTAATTTCAGTTTCCTGTTTTACTATTCTTAGCTGACAGTGTGGGTCTTATGGCCCATCTGTTTCACAGTTCAGTCTGTTGGGCATGTTCAGAGATGCTCTCCCCCGTAACCTTCCTGTAACGAGCTGTTATGTGAGTTACTGTTGCCTTCCTATGATCTCAAAGCAGTCTGGCCATTCTCCTCTGACCTCTGGCAATTAACAATTTTCCATACTAGATATTTTCTCTTTTTTGCCATAGAGCTTAAATCGCCTCTCTTGTCCATTTTGATGGTTGTTTTTCAGCAGCTTGTCTTGACCAAGTCAAAATGCCTGAATTGCTGCCATTTTATTGGCTGATTAAATTTTGGTGTTAACAAGCAACTGACCAAGTGTACCTGGCAAACTGAGCAGTGAATGTATTTGACAATAAAATTTGTCTACTTCCAGCTCCATTAACAAACATGAAATGTCACTGGTTCTAATACAAGGCAGATGAGTTGTTTTTCCCCCAGTTGTATCTCTTTTGAGAAATCTTAAGTGTTATTACAAGGATGCTTTATTATTGGATGTCATAGTTTCTATTTCTGTGATCATCAGAGAGATTTTGCTACTTGAGGAAAAATGAGAGGGCAATTAACGTGTCAAGTTTTTAAAATTTCAAAGAACGCTATAATAAGATAAAACTTTACCAGGTTAAAGATAATAGGAAAGGTTAGATGATAAAAGGATAACACTGTGATCTTTATGGGTATTCTCGAATCCCTGGTCTATTCGCCCACACACTGGCTCCCTCCATATTTTTCAAATCCCCATGTATAATGAAGACCACATAGAGGATACTTCTCTGCTGCCAAGACATTGCTTTTAAAATGAATTAAGCCTTGGAATAATTTAAAAATGGCAAGAGCTGCACGGATGAGAAAAAAAAAATGCCCAAGGGAAGACAGAGACCTCAACATCACCTACAGAAGAATAAACGTAGATTTAACAAAAAATAATAATCTTACTACGCTGTTGCATAAACTTATCCCGGGGCAAGTTTGTGCACCAAATGGCAGTAGTCCAGACCTCTTGGGCTGTAATAACTCTGTACCACTTAAAGCTCAATCAGTTTCAATGTTCAACTTGCAGTGCATCCTCTAAGGCATACAGGTTCACGTGGAGCAGCTGTACTTCTCTATTCTGTTGGCTACACTATTAAACATTTGCCTTATCTTTTCTGTGAGGCTCATATCGTTTCAAGTGTGGCTCGTCATGGAGAAACCCCATTTTTACTGTAAGTTTTTACAACTTACTTAGCCACACATTCTCGTTTTCCCCTGCCCTCTTTCCATCTTTCCCACTCTCCTCCTCATGCCTCTTCTTCCCTCTTTCTCTGTCTTTCCATTCTTCTCTCTCCAGCTTCCTGTGCTCTCAGAAGAGGGTGATAAGTATAATCAGAAGTGACTGGTTCAGCTGCTTGCACTGCCTGAGCTACAGAGACCGATGTATTCTCATGATATCCAGGCACAGCTGTAAATGCCAGCACACAATCCACACAAAATGCACTCCCAAACACACACATACACACACGTGAATGTATAAATATGCACACACCCACTCTCCAGCTACTGCATTTTGCATGCCATTTGTTGCTAAAATGCCATTAACATGAGCATACTTACAACAGAAGGCAGTTAGAGATCATTTCTGCAGCACTAGAGACAGGCTCTCTCTGTCTCCAGGGAGAAAAACTCTGCCTAACTGTCTTTGTGTAATCTTTCTGCAGCACTTAGGATCTGTATTTCTACACAATGAACATGCCCTTGTGCACATGACTTTATGAAGAATGTGTACACACCTAGATCTGTATGATAAACTGCAGGTGTGTGCATGTGAAGTGTGTGTTTACATATTCACAATAATTACCTCTCACACTGTCGCTGTACTTGGCTGCAAGCCTCCCACTAGGCCATCAAACATCATTAGCCATCAGCAGCATGGGACAAAGAGGCAAAAGCATGACTTGTTTACAGAATGAAATAGCTAGCTTGTAGACAGCAGATTAAAATTGACTGCAGGGTTAGTAGACCATTGCCATCTAACCATTACCACCTATTTCATTTGTCACCGATCTTCACTGAACAGGGAAAGTGGCATTTAATTGAGAGTATAGATAATGATCAGCTGATGGGAATATTTTTAATGAAATGGAATTTGAATTGAATCCTGCAGAAGTTGTTCAGATGAGATATTGATCACAACATATACATCTCCCTGTACACTGTCAGTGTTCAAAGGTTGTACATATGGGCCGCATAGCTCTGCAAGCTGAAGCTCCAAAGGAATTCCTGCCCTACCCTCAGAGCAAAATGAGTCACCTGCAGCTAGATGGAGAGCTCTTTGTGTCAACATGGCACCTGCACTTAGTATCTGTCATTAGCTATAGGCTGCATATCCTTAGGTTCAATTAATCAGAAGCCCTCCTTTGGAGAATTGTGCCCTGGCCCACATTTCAAGGTACCTGCTTCCGTCTGTGCCAGTTGTAATCCTGGCAAAAGACAAGTGGAACAGGTTGGCCTAACTTGGCAGGGGGGCAAGATGGTGTTAATACAGACTTTTGGAGATGATTTCCTTTGAGGGAGATCCAATCCAGTGTCACAGCATGGCGCTCAGGAAGTGGCTGAGCCTCCAACTGATGGAGTTTCTAATTCAATCTGTTCCAAATCAGCGGGGGGGGGGGGTCAGTGTTTGCGCCAAGAAGTAACCTTTCTTTCTGCTCTCTGGTCACTGAGGAAATGTACGGTCTATTGATTTGAGAAGCCAATAGGTAATCAATAAACTGGCTGACAGCGAAAACATCAGTCCATTTCTCATAGATATCCTGCAGGATTCAACTGTTCATTTGCTATCCAGTGAAATATGCAATCTACCTGTGTGTTTGGCACTGGCTGAGGCAAAACAGAATTTCAGACTCATTAGAGTAAACAAGTGAGTGGTTTATTAAGACGTCCCGCTTTCCTTTAATAATTTGATACATTGCTGCCATCTAGTGTTTGTAATTAAGTGGACAGATTGATTGGCAGTGAGGGTTGTGGTTGTACTAAGAGTACCAACTTTTTCAATAACTTTATCAACAACATTTGGATTGTTTGAGTAGGAAACTATGTAAAAGCTTAAAAATAACAAAAAAGACCTTTAAAAAATCCAACATCTGTAACACCAAGCAATCTTGTTGTTGTTGTTTTTCTGCCCTAATTGGATAGATATAAAGCAGAGAGTTTAGTCAGACAGCAAAACCTCTCACCCTGTGGAACTGTGAAACCAGTAGGCTTTAATGGTGCTCAATTCCTCAGAAAATTTACTTTTGTTTGCCTTATCAGTGACATGGCAACAAAAGTGACACTCTGGAAATTTTAGGACCTATCTTAGATAGAAAAAATGGTCAATATTGTGTCTAAAACAGCCTGGTCTGGGATAAGAAAATCTCCCAGACCAGGCTGTTAATTACTTCACTATCAGTCTACTTTGAGAATAATAAATGGATATTCTCAATGAACACAGCAGGAAAAACATGGTCACTGTGCAAAAGTCTTTGAGTCATCGCTCATTTCTTTATAGTTTGTTTCCAAGGAGACAGATTTTCTTGTAATATTTAAAATGGTGTTATGCAGTAGTTCCTCAGGCTTTCTGAAGGTCTCGCATAGTTTGTCTTTGGACATTGGTTATTCACTCATTTTTAGCCCGGTTCTTGTATCTGACCATTTTCAGAGGGTCATTTTCATTTGTTAAGCCCCTTAACACTGATTGACAAAAATGACACTGTTGGTAAAACATTTTTTCATCAACAAAGAGCTGTAAACTGGCACATATCAGCAAAACTTGGCCTATATCAGCATGCTGTGCAGTATGTCTTTAAAAAACTGAGAAAACTGGAAAAGTGGATGACAAAAAAAGTGGCAGGCCTGAAAAATTATCTATGACAGTTGAATATCATCTGAAAATCATGTCCTTACGAAATCAGGAAAAAGACCTGATACAGGACCGGAGAGATGCATCTGGCCCTACAACTGATCCATTACTGTTCACCAAAGTCTCATCAAAAGCGATCTCAGTGGAAAGGTGACTGCGGAGAAGCGATTCTTAAGGAAGGGAGATGGAGAGAGAAGACTGAGCTTTGCTAAATTACATAAGAGCTAGACTAAAAATTTGAATTCATCATTCCATAAGACCTGTTGCTACCTGAATCTTTGATTCAAATTGACATTAACATGTACAGAAGATGCCAGGATAGAGGGATCATCTTGACAGAGAGCGGAACAAAAGGCAGTAACCATCCAAAGAAATGCTTTGAATGTCCTTCAAGAAACCCGGGGAACTATTCCTGGAGCGTAAGAGGGTTTAGGCTGAGCAGAAGAATAAAGTTGGTCAAACTAAATTTTGTTTTGTTTGCAAAATCTAAATGAATATAGAAACAGTACCAGCAAGTACAAGTTGCAACATCATAATTCAGTCACCATCACTGATATTACAGCTTGTAAATCCCCAGTCACATATAATTATTGATTACGTTTTTACCATCTAATTAGCTGAACTTAAAATCCTGTTAAAAAGCTCGACTCGTCACGCCTACCAGGAGAATGATCTAACTGCCACCGCTCCTGTTTTCAAACAGCCTCTCCTTGTGCTCCTTTGAAACTTGTCAGTTTAATCAAAAAGCGGTATATTGACTTTCATCCTCACACGCACAAATTATAAATGTCTCTGTCTCAAGGCATCAAGAATCCTCAAAAGGAATGAATGTTTAAAGGTTTGAGCATTACAATTCTTTCCATTAAAAAAACCTGGCTCTGAAGTGGTGATCTTTGATGTCTCTTTCAGATAGAACAGGTTTACAGTTGTGAGCCTTCGCCAGTAACGCCGCGTGAATTAGCAGTAAAATCTGAATATGGCGGAGGAGTTGTTTTTAGTGTGAAAATCACAGGCAAAGTCATTTTTACTTACACTTTTAATTACAGTTACATGTATTAATTATTAATCAGTCCTCCTTTGATATTCAGCCTGCTCCATGGCTGCTTGTTGTTTCTATTTCTTGTTAGCGGTCTCCGTTTGGCCTCCTCCAGCAGGGGAGAACTTTTTCTCTGCTTTGCTTTCTCCTCCACCTGTCTTTCGAAGTTTTGCTTCATCTGTCTTTCGAACATTGATGATGAGAATCGCCTTCATCAGGGTCTCTTTCTTCTTCATCTCTAGCCTCTCTTTCACAGATCTCCCTCATTTCCTCCATTTTCTGTCCGCATGTTTCCCCCCCTCTCTGTCGTCTTTCACCGCACCCGAACTTCTCTCCCTCCATCTCCTACATTTGCTCAGCCGCCTTCTTTAGCTCGTGTTTCAGCTCTGTTTTTATTATTCTTTTCATCCCTCTCTTCTTTCATCTTTTTGAAGATTTTGAAGTCTTGAGGTCATCAAGAAAACTTTTTTTTCCTCCAACCATTCCTCGCTCTCTCTTTCTTACTTCATTCAGTATTCTTCCTCAGTAGTTCCACATCTGTTGTGTTCATCCTTATTTTCCCACAGTTAAGCTTTCACATTCTCATTTTGGACTTTTTTTTTCTTTATTGTGAATTTCTTTGGTGTCTCTTTTCTGCTATTTTTTCCTCTTTTCTCTCTTGCTGTTGGCGCTTCACTTATAAAGTAATTTCAGATTTTCCCACTGTTTCCGCTGCAGTAGTCTCTTCATTGCCTCTAGTAGTTTATCCTTTGATTGAGGCTAGCCTTTCTATGCTGTTCTTTCTGTTTCCATTGCCATTATTTTCATAACATTGCTTCATATTCTTTTAGCATATATAATAGTTTGACTCAACATAGAGTTGTGTTTGAGACAAGGAAATACAATAATAAGAACACAAATATGCCATTTAGTGCATACGAAATAGTTTTCATAAGAAATATAAAATAGCGTGGTATATTTGTACATATGTGAGATATAAAAATGTACTTGGCTCTTGAGATTCTTCCACATTGTTTAGCCTTTTGTTCAGATTTTTATTTAGTCTATATCATATTATCTCACATTCGGCAGGAGTCATTTGCTATCCATTTTGTTTTCATTGTATGCTACATCATTTTCCCTTAAAAAAAAGAACACCATTCTGTTTCTTTGAAAAGAAAAATCACAGCTGATGTTTTCAGCAACAGCCGATCACTGCGAGATACAATCGTGTGCCGCGAGCATCTGCAGTGTGACGATCTGTAATTTTGCTCACACTTAATGGCAGTTTGAAAGTCCATCAAGGACACAAAAGCAACTCATAGCTGTCCTTGGGCCAGAAGTCTGCAAGAAGTATCACACATCATTTCCTCATGAGTCTTCAGAGTGACTGAAATAATTACCAATGCATTAATTACTGAAATTACTCTTGTGTGATACAGTGACACAACTGGGGGCACATCCAGAGGGTGACAATTCTACACCACCCACACGCCAATGTCACTGGATCAGAGTTAATCTTACAATGCCTGACATCAGCAGATAAAAGCACTGAGAAGACCAGTTTTATGATTCTTGTTTTAAATCCATTTTTCAGTACATCATTTTAGTTATTCAGAAATTCCAAAAATATGATTTTTTTGTCATTTTTTTGGTTTTTGGTAGTCAATGGAGGGATTGGTAATTTGTTTACCAAAACACAAATGAAGTCTACTTCTAGGCTGCACTTGAGAAATGGTTCAAAACACCTACAAGCCTCATTCTCCAACACATTGTCATACCAGTACCGTAAGCATATTTAATCTAGCATTCACACTCACTCTAAAGTTGACCAGAATCAGGGTGCTGGCATGCTGGATCCTGGCTGCTTACGTAGACTTGTATAAACACTGCCTCTGATCTTATTGTTCTTGGTGGAAATTTGACTGAACACAGATACCAAGAAATGTTCTTTCAGCCTGTTCTTGTGCTAATGGTGCACTTGAGCTTAGCTTGCGGTCAACCAGTACCGAAATATGTCCTGTTAAACATGCATGGGATTTACTGGGTGAACATGGTCATCAGGGTGCACTCATCCAGGAAGGATTTCTCAACAACACACGAGGATACTTGTGCAGTCCTTGTGCAGACAAGTGACTGTTAATATATCCAGAGGAGGTTTTGCATTTCTTTTATTAATTAGTATGTTTATGTTTATTTTAAAGGAACAATGCATATTAATTAACATGAGCAGTTAAATTCATTATGCAAACATGTATTATTTAGCCACACAATCTTATTTTCATCTATAGTCCCTGGGAGGTTGGTGCTGTATTAAATTATGCCTAAACTACTTGGGTACATGTACTATAACTTGGTACATTTGTACTAAGTTATATTACTATTAGTACTACTTAAGTATAAAGGTTTCGTTCTGCCCCACTGTATTGCAGTTTGTTAACCATATTAAAGCTTTAATCATTTATATATATATATATATTTAAGATCTAAAATATATTATCTACTAATATTATGGTGTGTTTTTATAGATAAAGCTACCTAGCAGTATAATGTATGTAAGTGATCTGCAGCTAAGACAATAAAGTCATACAAACATTACTGAATAATAGAATGTATATACTTCTGCATAGTGAAAACTTTTGTTTGAGGTACTATAGTAGAGTTTAAAGCTAACAGTATTGTACTCTATTTCTTTCTGATCTAAGTCCAAGTATCAAAATGCCTTAAACGAAGACAAATCAAGAAAGGGCGTCATATGCACCACTGAAATACTTGTCAGTTTACATAGCACAACGAATGTGTAGCTCTGAAGCTCTGGTGTAATGTACAGTTTAATGTGTAACAGAGCAAAGCTCCCACCAAACATATCGCACAGCTTGACTTAGTTGTACATGTCAAGGTTAATAAATATGTACTGTCACTTTAGAGCGCTTAGCTACCACTGTAAATCTCACGGCAGCTTTACTTGGCTGTTGTACACAGACAAGCTGACAGATGTACAATTCTCTGTGCGACTTGCATTCAGGCAATATGCAGCTTCCAGCACTAGCAGGTCTCAAAGCCCCCCCTTGCTACCTCGACATTTCCCATACAGGTAAATTTGAACAGCATCCGCTCTGATTGTTGCGGTCGCTAGAAAGAAGTGACAGGCGAGGACAGCAGCACAGTGAGGAAGATTAAACAGAGAAAGCCTTATGTGACAAGTGCAAAACCATCTGTTGGGCTGAGGTAAACTGTAGTGACAAAAGTACAAAAATTAATAATAATGACAGACACACGCTGGGACAGCACTGACAAATTTCCAAACTCTCCCCTTTAACACAGAGGGGAGATATGCAGAGTCTGAAGAGATGACTTCGAGAGCTGGAGCACCAGTTTGAAGGCTGAAAATGTTCCTCTGTGACTTATACTTTTTGAATACAAATCAGTACCCTACATTATGATTCATGTGCAGAATATGTGGAGGAGTAGCAGACCTAAATTATTCCTTTCCAGAACAAAAAAAAAAAGTAATTTAATGTATGTAAATGTAAATATCCATGGCATGTGACGTAGTTATGTAACCAAAAAGGCTTAAATCCAGGATTTATGAGACTGTTCAGAGAACTGCATGTATTTATTTGCTGCACCCTCTAGAAAAGGGGTGTCAGACCCATTTTAGTGCATGAGTCACCATAATCTGATGTTAAGTTAGCCGGACCAGTCTAACCAGTGCCTATAAATATCCTAACAACAAAACCACTTCTTTTTTTCTGTCTCTTTGGATACAAGGAATTCCAGGAAGACTTTCACATTTAATGATTAAACTAGATACAGAATAAATAACTGACAGTCCGAGATAATTCAGAAAAATAAATCAATTTTCAACAGTTTTCAGTGTTCAGTCAGTCTACGGTAATCTATTATCATTGCAAAGAAACTCTGTTGCTGTAAATAAGAGGAATGTATCAGTACAGCTAATTGGCTTAACAGACCTACTTTGATGGGGCTTTACAGGTGTTGGTTGATGTGTCAATTAAACAGTAAAATGAACAATAAATAAGGCCTATGGTTGGATAACTACTCTCATGGCATGATGCTCTCAGGCACAATGCTTGTTACTCCAATGACACCCGCATTGGAGTTGGAAGAATTGCACGCAGAGCGATTCCTTTTTGATCACTAGCTAACATTCCAGGCTCTCGTTGCCTAGGTAACACTCTAACGCATTTATCACTCTGTGCTGTGATTGGTAGCTGCTTCAGTCGCTTGCCTCAAAGTTGAGAAATCTTTAACTCAGATCCTGCCCACTGGGCATCACCAATTATTTCTCCCTCATTGGTTAAAGTTGCTGATTATGACTGACTTTCTATGGTCTCTGGTCCTGTATGGACACCCGCTTAAAGTACAAGCTACACAGGAAGTACAATCGTTGAGCACTAACAGAAATTCCAAGCTTCTTTTGCTTTTCTATTTGTTATCCTGTCATATCTCAGTCAGTCGCTTTTAATGGTTGTTGTTTCAGTGACTTGTCTCGGACTGAACTCCCATCCTCTTTGAGTCACCAGCACTTACATTTCCTGTTGTCACTAAAGTGGCTTAAAGTCATCGATTTTCTATGGTCTCAGGTCACCATATTGCTGCTTATCATTTACTGTGTGGACTGAGGTTTAGAGTCAATAACCATATAAACAAAACTTACAAAAAAAGACTCCACTTATTATTATTTAAATTGGAGTCCAAATGTACAAAATCAGCAATCAGCAAGGTTCAGAAATGATGTGATTAGATATCCTAATTGGATTAATTATGTTTCTGTGGATGGTGATCAATAGTTCACTTTTCAACAATGAAATAAACAAAATTAATGATTTGTCTGCTTTGAACTAGATCTTCCAAATGCCCCCCACAGTGATAAGAGCTTCTTTTAGCAGTTCTTATTCAATAAATGAATGGTAATGAATTGTTCATTAATTTAATTAGTTCTTACTTTTTATTCATTAACACAATTTAATTTGCAAATGTACAGAAGGTTAATCCAATTTGACAGTTTAATATTTTCAGTTCAGCCCTCGTTTCATTTCTGTTTTTAAAGCTGCCTCGAGTAAAGAGTGTCTCTCCTCAGACTATAAAGATGACACGGGCTAGCTTTCAACAGCAACATTAAATACGATATAAGTGCCAACTTAAATTAAGCCTCTAGTTGTGGGGATAAAAAAGCACAACCAGCACATTAGCTTTAATAGCTGCAGTCAAATGTATTTAGGGGAATGCATAATTTGCAAAGAGATCTGAGGGTCTCTGTGGCACAGCAGCACAACAGAATGTAGTGGCCCCTTCTAGTGTGTTGTGGGTGTCATTTCTAGCTTGGTTTTTAAAGAAAAGCAATGTGCCGCTAAATAGCTACACTGCCTGCAGTTTTTTTTTTTCTTTAAACATGCCCTATGGATAAAATTTTCTTTGATCTTAGATAATTTCAGTGTTTCCCAGAGCGTGATACAGTCATAAGGATATGAATTACAGAGGCATTTAGACCTTTATAGCATCTCTAAGTGTTGCTGTTTTGTTTAAAATAAGAGTGGAAATGGGCAAAATGGGAGAAATTATTTTCAAAACAATGAACTTATATTGGTTGTTAACAAAAAAGGATACACCATGAGGGAATTGTTGCCTTATTAACTTATTATGCACTGCATGTAGAGTGCTGTAGAAGGGTCTTGAGTTACCTTTCATTTCTTTTTTTTTCTTTATATTTTTGTAAAACATGAAAAATGAATAAATGGAAGTATAGTATACAAGTATACAAGAATTCCAACAAGCATAAAAATCAGTGTTTGGTAGACAATCTTTACTTCTTTTACAAATCCAAAGCTGTCTTCGTCAGCTGAGTCTTAATAGGAATAGTTAATCAGGCTTCTTGAAGGCCATTAAATTCATCTTTGGATATTGGCTGTGTTTTATTCCATTCTCTGTTAAGATGATCCCACAGTGCTTCAGTTGTAAAATGAAGCCATTCCCAGTCAGATGCTTTCCATTCTTTACTGGATGGACGACAAAAGTCTGACAGTACTTCTGTGTTCATAATTCTAATAATTGTGACAAGATCACCAACACCACTGATTAAAAAGCTGCTCGAAATCATCAGATATAGCTACATTTGTGTTTTACAGGTTGATGTAGACACTTACTATTGAACCTCTCTCATGACCTCCTCTTTATACTGAAGACAATCAAAATTTTCACATTTGAATTCCATAAAACCCATGCTGCTGATTTTCAGTCTGGTGCTTGTACATCCTGGCACACTTCTGCCTGTTCTCCCTGTTTCTGTTCCTAAAGAAAGACTTCTCCACAGCCACCTTCCACTGAAAGCATTTCCAGTGGGGCTTTGGTAAACAGTAGATGGATCAATGAAAGGGTCAGGTGCATCTCTGATGTCCTGTCAGGTTTTTGGATTCTCTCTCTTTTTTAAGGATATAAATTTCAGATACTATTCATCTGCTGTAGATAGATTTTTAGGCCTGCACTTCTTCCTTTGTCTTCCCCTTGTGTGGTTTCTTCTATTCTTTTAAAGATGCACTACAGCTTGTGCTGAGATATGCCAAGTTTTATGCTAATAGCCTAAAATAATACCTTGTACTATTTTATGCCTTACAAACTGTTTTGTACTTTAATGATTCATAGGTCAGTGCTAATTAACTTAACAAAGAAAAGGAGACATCCCTGTGAAAAGGGTCAGGTACAAGGATTGAACTGAAAGTGAAAGGAGCAGCCAATGTCCAAAGAAAAACTCTGGAGAGCTAAATCAGTTCAATTCAAAAACAATAATACAGAGAAAACCCCAACAATTAAACAATCTCCTGTGAGCAAGCACTTGGCAACAGTGGGAAGGAAAAACTTCCTTTTAACAGGAAGAAACCTCCGGCACAACATGGATCACACATCTGCCAGGCCAAGTAAAAATTAAAAAAAAGCTGTAAAAGAGACTGTTGTTTTTAAAAATCATTGGATGTCTTCAGAATACGTTTAATCCAATGCTTACAGCTATAAGAAACTAAGAAAGGTATCAGATAATCACTTTATTAATATGTCAAAAGATATTTTGTCAAACAATTAGTAATCCAAATAGATTCAAAAATGTATTTCTTTTTTGTTGATTAGCTAATGCATAATTCGACCTTTTTGTTTCAGCAGCAATGTTTACATTTCCAGTAGATATGGAGCAACGTTGCTATTCATTTTGAGTAGAATATCTGGCTCTTTGCTGCCAAATGCTCCATTATGTTCACCAGACAATAGCAAACCTTGTCAGTATGCTGTCTAGTGCTGAGCAGGTAGCTTACAGTGGGTTTATTTGAGATTTTTCTGCTAAAAACAGAACCCTGCTGTGACTGGAAATGAGTTTGATGAGTGTTAAGGCTGAATAAAAACTGTGTTTTTTTTAGCTATAAAGCAAATCAAGTCAGCCGAAACTGACAAAAAGTAGCGCTTAGTAGTCAGATTGCAGTTCTAATTCGATGCATCAGTAATAAGAAAATACCAATTAATGTTGCTCTAATAAATGTTCTGCTGTCACCAGCCCTGAATTCTTCTGCATAAAGTAGGAGGAACACACATTCCTCCATAGCATTTTTAAATGATTCATGTTGTTTTAAAGTGAAGTCTGCTCTGCAACAGCAGCAGGTGTAGTTTAGACACACATCACTGCCCTTAACATAGTTCCACATTTATAAGAATTTAACATATTTAAAAAATGGCTGTTTCTTTTCCCACCCAATATAAAAAACACAGTCTCAGTAAGCAGGGATACTGGATGGGATTAATTTTGACTACACCATTCATTCAGAACTTAGACCCAGCAGGCATGAAATTCAGGTTTGAAACACCTGAAGCATTCAGTGTGATTCAGGTCTGGACTTTGACAAAGCCATTTCAAAACTTAAATTTCTTCTACTTCTTCCTGGCAAAGAAGTTAGATGTGAGCCTTGGCACGTGACCCGTTTACACCTCAACTGCAGCTATAAAGAAAGGTTTTATATTCATGCTCGTAGAGAATTGGTGGTTTCACCGTTCAGAGCAGGAGTCATAGCTCTTGCAATATTTGCAAGTTATCCAGATTAAACCAAATTGTCCTTCTGCCCCGATATAACCGTTTTGCCATTCTCTTTGACTTGTTCTCATTTTTCACTAGGACTTTATTTCATGCTTCAGGAAGAATACAGGTAAATCATATTTTATTCAGTGAGTAGTAGTTTTTGATTGGATGTTTTCCTACTTATCTGGATGGCATTTGAAATGTGTAATTTTTGGGCAATTTCCTAACGTTTTTTGGAAGTTGACTTATACGTACTGCACCACCAGTTTGACTGATATTTGTGTCTTTCAATTTCAAGAATAACCTTACTTTGCTCGCTTGATTAAAGTTGCAGTCACATATTTTGCCCACTTGAAATTGCAATTACTAGTGTATGTTATCTATACCGTTTTAATCGTAATGCAAAATAGATAATAAACACATTGTTAGTTAATTACTGTGAGGAAATCCATATGCTATGTGCACCCAGTTTTATAGTATTGGATTTATGTCCAACATACTGGTGCAGAGTTTCCAGTTGAACTGATATAGAAAGAAATTTAAAAGGAATTTTACTTGACTCAGAAGCAAAGTTTGTTTCTGCTTGTGCTGCAATGACAAAGAGACCATGTAATTTCTCCTGCTGTCATAGTAACACGGAGGCAGAATGACAGAAGAGATACATCTTGAATGTGTATGCATGTGCATGCGCTGTTTCTGTCTGCTGCTAAGCAAAACAACAAAAAAAGAAGAAGAATGATGAATTTATTCATTTTGCATGCTATAGATCTATGACGTTTAGGTAATGCATGGCTCCCATCTGGTGGCCAAAGAAGAGACTAACAACATGTCAGCAACAACACACTGACTGAATGCAGGTGAGTTTGTCGCTTCTCAATCAATTTGACACATTCAACAATATTCAATCAATTTAGGCTGTTGGATACAGAGGTGCCAGGCAGGAGGAAAAGGGAGCACAGAGAAGATTCATGGATGTTGTGAAGGAGCACATACAGACCACTGGTGTGACAGAACAGGATGCTAGGGATACAGTAAGATGGAGTGAGCCCTGATAGGAGAAGAACAATGATATTTGATAAATTTACTTCTGTTGTTGTCTTTTAGTTTGAATTCCATCTGTGCAGTCATATATAATAGCAGAACAGAGAATCAGCCCATCTGTGTTTTTATTGTGTTGCACAAACCAACATCTCTTGGACGCTATACTATAGCATGTTGCCTCGCTTTGCCTTCAACACAGCATACTTTAAAAGATGACAATTTCACACTCAAATAAATCTATAGCAGGAGAGGCTATAGCTTGTAGTACAGATGCAGATATAAAAAACAAACTAAATGATTATAGCTAAAGAAAGAAAATGTTGTTTGTCACGCTCAATTATATTTATAAACTAATCTGCATCACCAAGACAAGACAAACCAGTAGAAGCATGGCTACCGGCCAAAGGACTACAAAGTAGTCAACCTTGGAACTTTCAGCAGAGGTGAATCACAAACTAGCCTGAATGATCAACTAGGAACCCACACTAATGAGCCTTGAAGTGATTTGGTATGAGAGTCATGGGATAAGAGGGGGTGTGAGAGAACAGGTGTGTGTGTGTGTGTGCGTGTGTGTGTGTGTGTGTGTGTGTGTGTGGATGGCAGAGTATGACAGGCAGTGTGGGAAGTGAACGTTTTCCACCACACAACTGGTGATAGTTGCCATGAGAACCGACAGGGGCAGATGGTGCCCAAATGGTGCCTGGACGAGATTCACACACACGCAAGCATAGAAGCACATATGATCACCTGGAGTTCAATGTAAGGATGTATTAAAGATGTAATTTATTTAACACTCATTTATATCTCTGTTATGTGTTTTCTAATCATGTAAGCATGACATACTTTGGCCAGCGATGAGTTTAAACCAAAAGCATCAAACTAAAGAGAACATGTGTATAAGCTCCAAAGAAAATACTCTGGCTTACTTCCATTAGCTTCTCTTTGGCACCAGCAGTTACACGCATGATTTAAGTACACACATGCATCCACATTTCCAGGCATTATGCAGATGCAGCTAAACATAACTTTGCAGAGATGGATGCTTTCATGTTAATGTTGAATTCCCTTAGTATCTTAATCCAAGGAGCAAGAAAAATAATTCATACACATAGCACGTGCACAGTGTTACAAGCACCGTGCTCACTGATTTATGTTTTTCTCTGTTTTCGTGCGGGAAAACATTGTTATGACTATCGGCACATTTCCTATCACTAACCTTGGTGATATTGTATGTTTTTCTTATTATTCAGAAATACATAAACAAGCTATGGTGCACATAGTTGCTCTGTACTGTGGGGTCTTTATTGTGATGCGTTGCTAAGAATTCTTACAGAGCCCAAGTGTGTTTAAAGCGTACTGCTTATTAAAATGAAAGCGATAATTACACTGGAGTAATGAAAGTAGATGCGAATCTATACTGGAGCACTACTCATCCTCTTTATTCCAACAAAGGTAAGTAAAAAGTACACACTCTTTGTGGTAATTACCAGAAGTGATGTAAACTTTGGAGAAAAAAAATACATATTTGGACACATTTTGATGTTCTTTTACTACCATGTATGCAGCTGCTGTGCTATATTTATACATCTTACTGCTACACAGTGGTGCTTGAAAGTTTGTGAACCAAAACTGGCCAGTGTGGAACTTTTAATTAAGCCTAAATTCCCTTGCTGTTTTGAGAAATTGTTATGCTTCGATTAAATAAGTAATAAGTACAGCATATATTTTAACCTGTTTCTGAATGTTTACTTAATAAGTAGGAAAATGTGGTCTGGGGCTGAGAGACAGAATTAAAGTAGTAAAAAAATAGACCAACCTTTATTTTCTCTTGAGATTGACTGACTGTTAAAAACGTAAATATATAGCCAACCTTCTACGTGCCTTACTGTATGTCGCTTTCCTTTGTTGTTGCAAGCTGTACAACTGGAAAACATCATCATTAGCCTTTATTTCTCCACTGAAGCGTTGTAAGGAATATTTTCTGGCCTTATAACTGTGAAAGTCTCATAAGGCTGGATCTTGAATTCCTCTTCCCCTCAGTGCAATCTCTCTCAGTCACTTTGAATCTGTGTATTTTTATCTTTGCACAGTAGAAGTCTCTGGCTTAATTAGAAATGACTCCTAGTAAAATATGTATTTCAGTAACTCCAAAGCTCTGCCTGTAAGCCCATTGCATAATTCTCTGTCTTTGCTTTTGATGTGTGAGAGAGTCCAGAGCCACAGCTGAGCCTCAGGGCTTTGGCTCCACAAGTGTGGCAATTGATTTGGCCCAATATGCAAGGTCAGACTGTGAAATAACACACACACATACACACACTCACAGAAAGAGAAATGTCAAGAATGAGCAAAAAAGACTAGAACAAGGAAGGGACACAAACTTTTTTATGTGTCTTTTTGTGGTTGTATGCAGACTAAAAAGAAAATAACAAACAGGATAAAATATTAGAATAATAAGTAAACAGTCAGATTTTAACTGGAGGGAGGCTGCAACACTATTTTTATGGCTCCATTACAGTGAATTGAATTCAATTTTAATAAAACTTAATAACTACTAAGTCAACACAAGTTAATTGTCTTTCTTCTCTACTTATAAACAGTGATAACTAGTATCCATTTATTACAAGAACAGATTTTTATCTGCATCTATACATAGCTCCAGGTTGGACTTTTGACCTCCTTGGATGAGTGCAACATAGAATTTGTCTGCACATTAAAGTATGGCGACAATATAGTACTGCAACTTACTTTAGGATGATTTGTGCCATTTTTAAAATGTTATTATTTGTGTATGTTATTTTTTTAACTATTCATTTATTGTATTTATTTTATTTTTTGTAGATTTTTTTTTATTTTATTGATTTATTTTTATTTTATTTTTTTGCTTGAACAGTCTATAGGATGGAAGCAGACAAAGGAGGTATGAGAAAGAGAGAGATCCCAGAGGGTTGTCCCAGGATAACTTCATTATTACAACATCTGGATTTTTTTTTTCTTTATCGTTTTGTCTAGTTTGCTTAAAGCAACGGCTCATCTGGGAGAAAAGAATGTTTCTTGTTAGAAATGATTGTCACTGAAACTGATGAGATGATGAGAAAAAACTTGTTCAAATTCAATTAAAATTCGTATCTTGTTTGCTTAAATGTGCCATATTCATCATATTCATATGATAGTCTCTGTTGACTGTAGTAACTTTATGTGATCCATCTAAATTTCATTGAAATGTGTGCTTGCGTGTGTTTATGAGGAATGATGAAAAAAAGAGTTTGAACTTTCGAGCTTTAATCAGCATGAATCTGGTCTAGGTGTGAATTAGATAGTTCGCAGGTGTTTGCATGTTTCCTTGTACATGTGAAACATGTACGTACACATAGGTTATTGTATATAACTAGTGCTGCATGTACACACAGTCCCCCTCTCACTCTTGTGAGCACTGTTTCTTTGTTGCTTGCGCACACACACACTCACACTCAGTTGGGTTGCCATCTGTTCTCACCAGTCAAGCTGTCTTGGCAGCCCCTCAGGCCTGGGACGCCATCACTGACTCTTCCTCTCCATCTCTGCCTCTATTACATGTTCACACAGGCACACACAAACCATATAGAGGCCAACAGACCAAGAGGATGTTATCACTGAGCTAATAACCATCATTAAACCAAACTCATAATCTAACTCCTGAGACATTAAAACTGGAAAAAGGGGGACGGATTCTAAACAAACAGGTACACTTCAGGAGAAGTGGGTTTTCTTGTTAATAGTGCTGCAGCCTCATTGCATATGGCACAACATAGTGTGACTCAAATAAACACCAAATAAAGAAATCAGACATTTTTGATTCCCTAGTAAACCTGACAAACATGGACCACTGAGCTAATAATCCATAAGAAGGAAAGGAAATGGAATTTAGAAGTACTTCATCTAACATAGTCTGATCCTTACCATGAAGCTAGGGCTACTTAGTATTTGTCACTGATGGAGAAGAATAGGAACAACCCCTTTTTTAATACTTTAGCCAGCTCACAAAAATCAAAGCTCTGTTGAACCTTGTGCTGCTTTAGTTCGCGTGGTTGTTTTTCCTTCTGTTTTCTTCAGATAATTATATTTGACATGATTTTCAAGAACGTGTTTAATCTTTTCTTACATGTTCAAGCTTGGACTTTTTTCTGGTAAAAGTTTCCCTCCTGTATAATTACTTAAGATATTGTCATGTTTTGCTATGTGGCAGTCAGGAAACTGAGAGAGGCAGCTTTCCTTGGGCTGGAAGAAAACAAAGCCAGAAACTAGAAACAATGAACGAAGCTAGGAACTGGGAAACTAAAATTAAAAAAAACTAAAATTTCAAAGTGCACGGAGGGTCATCAACAAGGGTGCCCCTCTGTGAGGGAACGCAGCACAGAGGGTGCATGACGGTACAACGCGACAACGGACAGAGGAAAACACAGGGAATAACAGCTGGGACTAATCTGACATAATGAGACAAAGGAAAAGCAAAACTGAAAACACTGAACACAGGACACAAGACTATCAAAGTAAAACAGGAAACGCAAGACAGGCACGGAGTACAAACTGCAACATAGTGACACTACTGAGTGGGGAGACACAGAGAACATAGAGACATGGAATGGGGGACACGGGAAAGGCACAGAGTAGACATTGGAAATACACAAATATAGAAACCAGGATAACTAGATGTAACACAGAACACAGGGGAGGCACATTAACAAAACCTAAAGATTAGAAATCACCAAAAATACTAAAGGAGCTAAAAATACAACAGATCAGACCATGAGAAACTGCTAGATCCCAGAACATTAAATAATCAAAAACATAAACTCTGGCTCACTAGTTCCAGGACCATGACAGGTATATAGACATAAATATGGGAATTATAGTTAATTTTCCTACATTTTTTTTTTATTAAAGAGTTGATTTATGGGACATCTCCATGTACTCAACAGCCAACTAGGTCAACCTACCTGGGGCTAGGGTGTATGCCTAACCATTGTAAAGATTTAAAGAAGAATTGTTTTAATTATCGGGTGACTGCATTTAAGTCTGTTTTTCTCTTCCAGTGTTCATCGACACCCAGATAATTACAGAATTAATAACTGACCTGTATTACTTGGTAGAACTTTTCTCTCCACAAATCTCCATTAAAACACATGAATACTGGCAGCGTTAGTGCTCATAGAACGGCATTGAACAGCAATATCAAATTGTTAATAATAAGAACAAGTCGGCTAATTAGAGGCAGATGCTGCTTTAGTTTGGAGCTAATATATCATGATGTGAAACAAGTTCTCAGTGCTTCATTTATTTTTTGTTACATGAACATAATGCAGACAAAATGAGAGGCTGGGCATCATTCATCATTTAGTGGCTGCCACAGATTAAAGCACAGGGGAAGCCTTTGACAGACATACACGCAAAGTCAACTTCTCAAAAAGAAAGTGTGTGTGTGTGTGTGTGTGTGTGAGAGAGAGAGAGAGAGAGAGAGAGAGAGAGAGAAAGGAGGGAGAGAAATCAAAGAGTATGCCTCAGTGGTTTTGATGTTATTGTCATATAGAAGAGAGTCCCACGCTCTGTATGACACTCTGCATGAACCCAGAGCTTACACCACACACACATAAACACACACGCATACACACACACACTTGTGCCCTCTTAGCAGCAATGCACACACAAGCTCAAGCACACACTTACTGCCAGCAGCACAGCACATTTCATTGGCTAACACTGGGTTTTAAAGTGTGTTTTTGTATTCAAGAATAAAAGGCTGCAGAACTGTGACACACATGATTGATTAGTTGGACAGATTCCCACAGGTCAGAAACCACCACAGTAAAGAGATTTCACGCCGTGGCTCCGTGGAAATTTTTTTCCCTTGATTTGTATCTTTTTGATTTTATTTGCTCCCTCATGAATGTATTAAATTGGACCAGCGATAGCTCTGTTGAACAAGATTAGGTGGCAGAGGAGGGGAGAAGGTGAGAGGTGTGATGAGAATGTTTGTTCTGAGACACGCACAAGAATTCCTGTACAAATGCCAGATCTAAAATGTTTAGCTACAGCAAACAAGGTGTCACCTGTGCACAAGATGCATGTAAACTCTGAGCTCTGCGTGAGAATTTGTGGCGACAGTTTAGCAACTGTTTGTCTCGTTGGCTGCGGAGTGATTTGCCCTTATCTGTTGCCGCTTTTCATTTCGCGGCTTATCTCACAACGGCAGCCATGAATAAAATAGCTGACAACATTTTTTCTTGTGTTTTTTCGCAGATTTTAATTAGCTGTATTGACAGACAAGTGGGTAAAATTGGTCGTTGTTAAATGTAGATGTATTTGATGTCTGTGTGTGATTTCTAGCTGCTTTTACACTCTGAGATGTTACATAAACAAATTCACTATTAGCAACCACACAATTTCTGCTTAACTGTTTTAACTGAAATTGAATAAAGATAAAGACACAATTATATTTCAAAGGGTGTTAAAATAAGACCCTGCATATGTGAAGTAACAACTGCAACAATAAATCCAGCGTTTAAGATTGTGTTTTGTGATAGAGCCCTTAAGTAATCATTTCCTTTTTCTCACACTCTTCTTCCATCACTATTGTAAAATAATGATTCTTATCATCCTAATCCTCCCTGCCCTTCATGTCATTCTCTCCTCTCATGCCTGTGATGACTTTTCCGCTCCACCCGTTATTCATTTTTACCATTGTCCTTTTTTGTTCCATCACATTCCTTATCCTCTTTCTCTACACCACCATCTTCCTGCCTATTCCCGTCAGCACTCTTTGTGTCTCTGTAATCCTCTTCTGCCTGAAAGTGGAAAGTGGCTGCAGGCCTTTTGATGGCCAATGGATAACTCCTACCCCGTGCATAAGATAAGCTGAAAATGTTTGTGCCTGTAAAGTTTTCATTGTTAGGTGAGGGGAGTTTTTTGTGGTTTGTTTGTTTGTTTTTTCATTATTATTACTCTGCTGGTTCCATTTCACAATAATATTCCAATAATAAATACAATGTGGCACTTTTTATCTGTGTCAAGGTCAGGGTCATATATCCTTACGTCATCCCTTTTATTCATATTATCTTTCTCTTTTCTTCCATTTTTACTTTTATTCTGCTCAACAGACAACTTTTGCTTCTATTCTATTCCTACAAGAAGAATGATGGTATGCAGAATTTTGAAACATGGATTAGGCATATACACTTTAGATCTAAATAAGCTAAACCATACATATGTTGAGCATGGTGAAAAGTTTTCCCGTTAGCTTTGCGATCTTGGGTTATCCAGAAAATAACATCTCATGTCGTTTTGATATTAACAGCAAGAACAAAATAATCTGTTAGTGATTTCTAGCATTTTCTGTTTTCAAGTCATTGTCTTGCATTGACCCCCTTTAACTTAAGTTTATTTATGTGTCTGTGGCTCCTGGTCTAGTAACAGTTCTAACTTCCTGTCTTATTTTGATAGTTACTTTTCTCTCATTTTGTGTGTTCCTGTTTTGATTATGTGCACCTGTGTCTAGTTTCCCTGATTAGCCTTTAGTGCGTCGTGTGTCCAAGCAATGCTGACTTCCCTGTCTTGTTTTTTTGACTGGGTGTACCTTTAACACCCAGTCATTCTGCCTGAATTCTGTTGTTTCTTTCTTTTTTTGTTTGTTATTTTTAACTTTCCAACAAAAAAGGTGTGTTTTCTTTACGCTGCCTTCCTACTGAGTCTATATTTGAGTCCTCATCCTACAGTTCTCTGACACAGCCAAGTGGCCGAATATCTGTTCCTGTCAATATCTTTTGAATTTTTCAGGGGTTTTTTTATTTGTTCTTTTGTGATAAATGAATAGTTTAGAGGAAAATAGGAAGAAAATTGTACGGCAAAAGAAGCGCATTTAATAGCAATCATTTTTTCATGTAGTTATGCCACTAAAACTCAAGATGCAGGAAGGGCAACAAAATAAAACACACTGAAATCATTTTTTCATTCAGTGGCTCTCACAGTATCTCTCTACCAACCAGTGTCTGTTGTCTATAAAAGCATCATATATGCACTTGTTAAGCTTCCTAGCAGTCTTCAAGTTGTTATTAAGAACTTATTTAATGTAGCTAAAATAAACATTCATTTTGTAGAATATTTTCATCATACAAACTGTGTTGATATCTTGAGCTTGATCTGTAGTAACGCAATTAAGAAGAAACAATCTTAATAATGAATAATACAGAGAACAAAGTAATGTAGACAAGAAGCAGAATGTACTATGCTACAGAAAAATCTAAAGTACAAGTACATTAAACCTATACTTCACTAATTTACTTATTGTAAATTATATCCTTCTGGTCTTCTTCTGAATTAATGTCTCCTCTGTGTGAGTGACTGCAAAACAGGTATCATCAATATAGGATGGGACAGAATTTGGCACCCTCAGCTGTCACCAAATTTCATGTTGTTTTCTGGATGTTTTCCAAGGATATAATACGATATGATATAGGATATATTCCAGGACTTATATTTCTTACTGATAATCAAAATTGTAACTGTATTTTTTCTCCTTCCTTAAAAAAAATAAAAGGATACCCCAAATGGGAGACTTATAAGCTGCATTATAAGAAGCTACATGGATGAGTCTACAAGGTCTCGACTGAAAGAACAAGGAAAAGACGCAGAAGTTTTCTTTGACTGGGTTTTTGTTTGTTTTATGAGCATCTGCTCTTGACATGGCTGACCTCTCACTCTGTCCCTTTTTTTGTGGACCTCATTACTCTCTCTGTCTCACTCTCCAAACATACACAGCAGAGTCCAGGCTGGGTTTCTGGACCTCATTAGTTTTCCAATTAGCTGCTGTCATCTGTCAACTGTCCTCCTGGTTACTTGGGGCAACCATGACACCACAGCCAATTCTCTGAATTCTCTGCCCTGATTCGTCTCACTGGGAACAGGTGGACTTCCTGCTATTTCTTTTTTTTTCTTTGTCCGTTTGTGTCTGTTTGTTTTAGAGAAAAGGAAAGATGATTCCTTGCCCTTAAGTGCCAATGTTCCTCCTGAAGTTAGAAAACACACTAACGGAAAATAAAGTGACACTAGTTTAACACAGCTTTGCAGCAAATAATCTATTAACCTAAAAAAGATTATTATTCATTTAAGTAAAATGACACTAAATTCAAAATAAACAAAAGCACAAAGCTGATATTCAGATTGCATGTCCACAGAGACAGTTTAGATGTCCCTTTGAAGAGAAATGTTCAAAGCTTTATCCCCTCATTGTTTCAGTGCAAAAGGATCAGACTCTGATATATTTGTTGTACAACTGTATTTTGGATAGAGGTCTTTAATGGAGAAGACTCTGCCTCTCTGTTACTTCCCAGTTCTTTTCTGCTCCTAATGACTGAGTGCGGATCAAAGGGGAAATTTTGAACTCAAAACACTGTCATTAGCTCGAACAGGTTGTGTTATTACAGTGCAGTTCATATAAAACATGCACCAATGCCCACTGTATTAGGTGCACATTTGACTTGAGCATTAGGGGCCATATTGACAGGACAGCATCATGCAGTTGCTGCAGATTTGTTGTGAAAACACAATGTGAATTTGCCGTTCCCAAACATGCTCTATTGGTTTGAGCTAATAAGCTGCATTAACCAGCAGCTAAAGTATCTATTTATCACTCTAGCGAGACTCCTGCTTAGTTAGAGGTTTGACTAAAACAAGTTTGTCTTCCTCATAAAAACTTTTCAGCCCCACCTATACTAGAGGGAAGCCTTTTAAGCTAATGTTGCCACACCATTCTTTAAAATTCATCATTTAATTGGCGCTGGCCTGCTGCAAAACATCTTAGCCTTCCACAAGATGTTTTTCTGTTTTTTGGAGATCCAAACCCTGCTCTCACTCTCTCTCTCTCACTAGCCAGTATACTCCCAAACAGATGTAGACACACCTGCACCACAGCTTATTTCTCTCCTGGTGCAAAACAAACCCTCCTCTGAGCTTACCCTTTGAGCTCCTAAACGTTCGTAGCCTCGGGACCTGCTGTTAAAGCTCCCAGATAAAAACACACACACACTCATACACCAGCTACTGAGCTGCTATAATATATGCACATGATAAATAATCTACAGTATATAGACAGGTTTCACTGGCACTAGAGGATTTGGTCTGTTAATGCGTCTTGTGTTTTATTTGAACATTGATTTGTGGAGCACAGAGGTTTAGAGGTTAGCTCTGTTGTCTCACATTAAGGAGGGTCTTGTTTATGATCTGCTGGGTTGCTGGGGCCTTACTTTGTCGAGTTGGGATGTTCTTTCTGTGCTTTCAGAGATCCAGCTTCCTTCCTCAATCCAAAGCCTAGCATATCTGGTCTATTTGTGCTTTAAAATAAATGTCAATGTAAAGGGTTGACTGACTCTATCTGCACAGTTTGACTTGGTAATGCACTTCTTACTTACTTCAGATCAACATATATTGAAATGATTTCTTTCACATTTAAAATAACTTTCCTATTGTGCTGTCTTAATTATTATTTATCACTTATAACTCACTTATGTATCACTCGCATTGTGTCAGTTTCACAGATATTGAAGGGAGCGCAGAGAGGAGGAGAGCTGCAGAGTGTTAACATAAGTTAACAGCATGAAGTGAAATGACAGCTCTCTATCTCGCGCTCTCTTTCTCTCTCTCATTCACCCCAGGGCACTGCCATCTGGCCCTGCTGCCGCCACCAGTCACACACCCAGATTGCGTGTTCATTTCCATTTGTGCACAATATTACATTTTGTGAAAAAAAATCGATTTTCATCAATGTTTTAAAAGCATCTCTATAGTGAAGTTGCTCCAAGTTAAATTTATTTCAAAAAGGAAAGTTTGGGAGTATCTTTTTTTTACCAGACAAAAATATATTTGCTCATTGGCTTATTTTTTTCCTTTCCCATATATAGTATATCAACTACAACATCAAGTCCAGTTTTCATGGTTTCTTTGTAGCTTAACTTTTGGCCCATTCTTGAGTTTTTTTGTTTGTTTGTTTGTTTTACTGTCGGGCTCTGTCCTTAATAACAGAAGCATGCATGTGTATCACATTACTGCTTCTCTATCAGCACAAAACAGACCTAATTATAGCAGTGTGTGGCAACGGCCCAGACAAGAGCCATTGTATTATTTGTGTGTATGTGTGCATGTTTGAGCATGAATCTGTGCTGTGAAACCAGGGTAGATTACTTTTAATGCGTGCCAGTGGCAGAACCAGTGCTAGGTTTCTGTCAGCAATGAAGCGCCATGGTGTTTGTCTTTTTGTGGGTGTTTCTGGGTGTTTGTCTATAAATGCCAGAGGAAAGGTCAGCGAAAAGTTGTGACTATCTCATATGACCAGAATTAAATAAATATTTAAATGAGGAAGCAAACACAGAGCTGGTTTTATTGAGGGGATGTCGGTGCACCACGCTCATCCAGGGAACACGTCCAGGATTTTTCAAACGGTGCATATTTCAGAGGGGAGTTGATTTATAAACCTGTGTACAGAGCTGATGTGAAACTTGAACTGCTGGACTAAGAACACACACAAAAAAGGATGTAGTCAGTACATGGGATATTTGGAGTGCATTAGAGGCCACTGATGTACTCCAAAAGCAACCTCAGTTCTTCTGGGAGTGCTTTCTGGCAGCAAAAATTCTGTAAAGCCACAAGAGCTTTATTGAGGTCAGACACGTATGCTGGGCAATGAGGCCTGACTCTCAGTTTGTATTACAGTTTATCCCAAAGGTGAATGAATTTGAGGTCAGGGCTCTGCACAGGTCAGTCAGGTTTTTCAACAAAAAGAAAAGTCTCTTTTTTATCTTTTTTACATATTATTCTGAGGTGACTGGAATTTAGAGGACAGGACAGTCATGAGCCGACTTAAAACAAAGGTTTTGATTTACCATCAGTAAAAGCCAACTGTCTCCCAAAAATAAAAAAGTTAATTAAATGCTGATGGATTGGATTAGTCCATTTTTATCATACCTTTCCCCAACCCTTCCCTACAGTACAGATGTTGCTTAATGCACCATGAAGATAAAAATTAGCTGATCATAAGGGTCCTCGTGTGTTCTGTAGTGTTCATGTTTAATGTCTTGTATCAAAGTCCCAGAGTTTGGTGATGTGCTTGAGATTCATTCCCTTCCATGTTGGTGCCATTGTCATGTTTTCCTTTGTCTTTAAAATCTTGTTTAATGTTCACATGAGTTGCCTTTTTGCTTATTTTCTTTTTTAGGCATTAATCATTTCTTTGCACTTGACAGCATCAGATCGCTATGCAAGTCATCCACATACAGACGACTGATTATAATAGTTCCTTTTGTTAAATTAGGCACATGAAGAAGACTTCAAATCATCTGTTTTTTTTAATGTAATTTTATTGTGTTTTTATTATTTTATTTATTTATTTATTTAGTTTACACAATCCCAGGAACATTTATATTTTCTCAGAAAGTAAGATAGAGAAAGAAAATCTTCACATGATAGATTATATTAAGCTACAGAAGCACAGGGAAGAGTGGTGAGCCCTTAAGCACCATCACAAATTATTCATCCTTTTGCTAATATACACAAACATCCCATGCTGGAATGTTTACTCTTTAAGGATTTGAAGTGCAACAGCATGTCGAGCAATTTTCCCAGAATGTTTTCCTTGACATCACAAGAAGGTTAGTCTCGTAGCATTTGCTCAGCACAGTGGCGCGTTAGTGTCATATCTAACCACCTCATTTCAAGTTGGATGATGAATTACATAACTGGTTCTCCGGCTCTTATAAGTGTTGTTATTCCATTAAGAGTCAGGCTGTTGTCACCACGTGGAAAGGGATTTATAGTTAAATGATGACACAAATCCCCACATTTATCTGCACTGCTTCTTCTAAAGTATTACTGCATGGGGAGGTTTTTTTTTTTCTGTTTGACTTCTACTCTTATCTTTTGTCATGTGTTTTTTTTTTTTTTTCCTGGATATTGAATGGCACATAATCCACTAGGATTTATAAATGCAGATGAGGAAGTTGGGACAAGCACAGCATGCAAAAGTGTCGCTGAGCTCCTGGTTTGGCGCCTGCCTGCCGACATCAGGTTGTTTTTTAAAAGGTCAGGTTTGCAGTTTGTGGCCAGTAGAGGAAAAAAGTTTTTTAAAAAAAGGATGTTTTAAAAATAAAGGACTTGCGTTGTAGTCTATTGATGGATTACAGAGCAGCTGTCAAAGCCCATTTGAGACTCTTTCATTCATTCAAACTCAAACAGACAGATCCACCTCCACCTTCATTTGCAATATTTGTTCTGGATTATTTTTCACGCTCTCTATACACACACATTTCCCCTGCACAGTTTGACCACACACTGTGTCTCTAAGAGCCCGGAAAAGGAATTTAAAAAAGCAGAACATGCCTGTAATTTTAGGCAAACCACAGACTGGGGCGAATAAGAAATATCTATCAAAATGCATCTGCCATAAATAGAGAATGATGACTTTCAGATGCTCTGTTTGGCGTCTGCTACCTGTCCCTCCTTTTGCCTCTTCGTATCAGCTTAACATTTAATAATTCCACAGCTGTTTTTTATTCATGTAAGAGATGTGAGAGCAAAGTAGAAATATGGTTGCTAAATAATTATTTACTGATTACTGTTATCATCATTCAATAAGTACATTTGGATCTTTTTGTCAGGTTAGTTTGAACCGCAGTTTTACATCATTATGCATTATAATCTGATATAATAGAATTATTATTAATGTGCAGAAGTATTGAGACACCCTTCATTATTTTATATTTTCTCGTTTATATTTAAAGGAGCCTGACTTTCATGTAATTTTGTGAAGTGGTCTAAAGCAAAATTTCACCAGGCTATCTTTTTCTGTCCAGTCCTTGTACGTGATCATTTTCTTTTTGTTTGTTAAGATTGTCATGGTCCTGGGTTTGTTTCTCCAGCTTCCTGAGTTTTTTTGGACTTTCTAATTTAGTTAATCTTAATCTTATGTGATTCCAGGTTTGTGTTGTATTTATATTGTTTCTTATTTTTGTACTACTTAGTGAATTTAGTCTTGTTCTTGGTCCCCAGTTACCTTAGTTTTATTCCTCCCTAATGTTTATCTTTCCCTCGTGTCAATTCCTTCTGCTTTTTGTGCTTTCCCGTGTATGTTCTCCCCGTTTGTTTCCCTTTCCATTTCCTTTGCCTCTTCCCGTCTTTGGTCCTTTTGTGAAATCAGTCTGTTGTTTCCCCATCTGTCTTGCTAGTTGTGTCCCCATATCTGGGTGGTCTCAGTGTCCTGTCTCTGTTTTCTGGGTTTCCTGGGCTGTGTCCCAATTCAGGGTCTGCACGCTTGAAGTACGCGCACTACGCATACTACGTACGGTGCGTACTACGTACGGAGCGTACTATGGTCGTGTCCAAATTCATGGGCTGCATCCTCCTGAGGCCGCATTTGTAGACCGATTACGTCACAGCTACGCGCCGAAGGCTGTCCAAATTCGTGAGACTCCTCCGAATGCAGCCGACAAATGCGTCCTCCTTTTCCCCGAATTTGAAGGATGGGTTAGGTGTGTCCTTCGTGGCCCACCATATCCCAGAATTCATAGCGCGGCCCAGCCAAACTCCAGTTTCCGGCAATGGCGGCCGCTACTAAGTTTTAAAATTACTTTTATTAATCTTTCTGGGTCACAAAATAAACTTTTAACATATTTTCAGGCGAGAATGTAGCTGTGTAAATGTCAAATATCTGCTCGGTTTATCAAGATATCGCATATTTGCAAAAGTGCTTCGACGTTTTCGGAGACGTCTGTTACCCACCAGCTTGATAGCTAACCGAGAGCTCGAGGGTCACTGAAGCCGCCGAGAATGGCACAACTCCCGGCACATCATTTTCAGATCACCGCGGACTTAGACAACCTAAAAAGGATATTGTTTGGCTTTTTTCAGTGTTTTATTTGTTCGTGAGTAAATCGGTTTGGCTGAGATTAAAGATATTAGATTAGATTAGATAAAATAAAACTATTAATCCCCCGGGTGGTTTTCACACAGCTGAATAAACGTCAAACAGAAAACTGATTAAACAGAAGTGTGAGATGGTCGAGAATTTACGCCAGTGTCCTGTTATATTTTACATAGCAAGGAGCAGACGGCTGAGTTTATTAAACTCCACCGAGACAGCGGTGACGTTAATCAGAAGGCTAGACCGTCCAATTTCACAGCCGTTTACTTCCGGCCTACCCGACCTTCTGAGGACCCGGCCCACATAGACCGCGAAGGCCGGGTCCTCAGGAGGATGCAGCCCATGAATTTGGACACGACCTGCAAGTACGAGAAGTGCGGAAGTGAGAGGCTTGTCACGCCTTCGTCGTGCTGCTCAGGTTGCCTAGCAACCATGATACTAACCGCGAGAAACGTTACATAAAGCATTGTTTGACAGAAATGAAGGAGAAAAAATGTTTTGTTGGTCATTCATTTTTTTGATGACATCACTTTGATTAGTTGAGTATCTGAGGCTGAGACCACGGGACTGTAAAACATCATTGTTGGGTTTCATTTCTGTACTGAACAGTCATTTTAAGATTAGTTAGTAAATAACAATTAGCTAATGTTGTTCATGAGACTAAAATCATCTCACTGTGGTAATGTAAATATAATATGGCCAATATTATAGTATTGTCAGATTATTATGATATAAATATATATGTATAAACACCCATCTCGCCCCTGCGGGCGGTTTATCCTTCAAGCTCGGGTCCTCTACCAGAGGCCTGGGAGCTTGAGGGTCCTGCGCAGTATCTTAGCTGTTCCCAGGACTGCGCTCTTCTGGACAGAGATCTCCGATGTTGTTCCCGGGATCTGCTGGAGCCACTCGCCTAGCTTGGGAGTCACCGCACCTAGTGCTCCGATTACCACGGGGACCACCGTTACCTTCACCCTCCACATCCTCTCGAGCTCTTCTCTGAGCCCTTGGTATTTCTCCAGCTTCTCGTGTTCCTTCTCCCTGATATTGCTGTCATTCGGAACCGCTACATCGATCACGACGGCCGTCTTCTTCTGTTTGTCTACCACCACTATGTCCGGTTGGTTAGCCACCACCATTTTGTCCGTCTGTATCTGGAAGTCCCACAGGATCTTAGCTCGGTCATTCTCCATCACCCTTGGGGGCATCTCCCATTTTGACCTTGGGACTTCCAGGTTATACTCGGCACAGATGTTCCTGTACACTATGCCGGCCACTTGGTTATGGCGTTCCATGTATGCCTTGCCTGCTAGCATCTTGCACCCTGCTGTTATGTGCTGGATTGTCTCAGGGGCATCTTTACACAGCCTGCACCTGGGGTCTTGCCTGGTGTGATAGACCCCAGCCTCTATGGATCTTGTACTCAGAGCTTGTTCTTGTGCTGCCATGATTAGTGCCTCTGTGCTGTCTTTCAGTCCAGCTTTGTCCAGCCACTGGTAGGATTTCTGGATAGCCACCTCCTCTATCTGCCGGTGGTACATACCGTGCAGGGGCCTGTCCTTCCATGATGGTTCCTCGTCTCCCTCCTCTTTCTTGGGTTTCTGCTGCCTGAGGTATTCACCGAGTACTCGGTCAGTTGGCTCAACACCACCGAGCAGAGGCAGCAATATAACATAGCTAACATTAACAGTGCAGTGAATCCTGCTTGTGCCGTGATATTCAGGACTGCAAACCGAGCAGCATCACTGACTTTCAGCTTGTTGTGTTTGTGGATACATGACTGACTTTAATTACGCATAAAATCATCACATTCTCTGTAAGATAAGGTCGACTACATATATATATATATTTAAAAGTAGAGGCTTTAAAACCAAGTTAACGCTGAAAGTACAAACATCACTAATGTCACACAACTTTGCCGACATGTGGCCAACAGTCATGTTTTAATGTTCTTCGTTATTAAACATTCGCACATAAATAAGTGACATCATATTCAGTACTTACTTTTGACCGTTCACTCTTTGGCCGCTCCCTTCTGCCGTATTTGCGGCAAAATTATCCACACCCACCGCGGCGCTATGAATTGTGGGATATATGGGACCATGAAGCGTGCACCGGACCACGCTTGATATTTGGGGAAATCGACGGCGCATTTGGAGTATGCATTTGGAGCACACTTTGGATTGGGACAGCCGTCGTCGCGTGGCGGTGACGTAATCGCACTTAAAATGCGTACTTCAGGCGTGCAGACCCTGAATTGGGACACAGCCCTGGTCAGTTCTGTCAAGTTAGTATGTCTTTTGGCCACTGTGTTAGCTACTTCCTGTTTTACTTTGTTAGGTCCTTGTCCTATATATCTCACATTCAGTTTTACTTCCGCTGTCTATTAAGTTAGATTCTGTTCAGCTGTGTTCCCCAGCTCTTCCGTTTTCTCTTGTCATCTCTTGTGTATATGTTGTCTCTGCCTCCATTTTTCCTTTTTTGAGTAAATCCCCGGCTTTCTGTTCATGTCTTAAATTACTGTGGACTCTAATATTGGCTGATCTAAATAACAAAGGCTGGCTTTTGTTTTACCCCCGGGTCTTGAATCCTGCACTTTGGGTCGCTAACCTGCCTGCATTCTTTTGGCGAAGCTATAAAATAAAAAGTTTGTGCAATTTGTCCTTGAAGAAGAAACTGGACAGAAAGAAGGCAAAAGAAGAAATGGCTTTAAGTGAGCTTTAACTGTCTGGAGAGCTATTCCTGGTGAAATGACTGATTTAGTTTCTTTAATCACTTAAAGAAGTTAAAAGAAAGCTTGTCAGAGATTCTATGTTGAAGAACAAAGGTATTTATACAAATTTTTATTTTTCAAGCTTATTAGAATGTACAAACTCTTATTTTACTTTTGTGTTGTCTATTTTCATGTTTGAGGATTTCAGTAAATCACTGCATATATTTCTTATTTTCCAGCCAAAATATAAAGGAATGAGGGTGTGACTCGAGACTTTTGCACAGTGCTGTAGGTCTTGAAAGGGCACCAAAGACTTGAGATGAGGTTCACTTTATTTCTGAGTTGTTTGTGTGTGATTATGTGTGCTGCATATACCTTTGATAAGCTATTTTGTTTCCACATCAAAACAAACCTGTCTGCTGTTACGGTTTGTGTGCGTGAGACACATAGCTATTTTTCCATCTTTTACCTGTCTTTGTTTTCACTCTCATTCATATTCTCCACTTGTCTGTGATTTTTCTTTCTGGCTGGCTGATGATCGGCATATTTCCGGTTTATTCTTTCTTGTAGTTTTTAATCGTCTTCAATGTAGCCAAAGCAAATACATCTAGACAACCAGAAGTCCCTTTTCACCTCTTAGTGCATTTTCTGTCTACCTCAGATTTTAATATATATTAAACGAAAGTCTGTTTTCCCAGCAGAAGGCGTTTTTTGTTGTTTGTTTTTTTTACTCCCTGTAATTTGACTTTAACTGGTAGAAAATGAAGCAAATTTTTTTGACTTGATTTGGATGTAGACATTACTGTGATGGATGCGGGGAAATCCAGCCATTTAGACACTACATGTTTCCTTTAATTTATAACCAGGTACTGTGAGTGTGAATGCTTATTAGTTGCACTTGAGTTTAGAAGTGCTTGTATGAGTGGGTGTGATTGGGTGAATGAGGCATGTTGTATAGAGCGCTTTGAGTACTCCGGGAGAGTAGAAAAGCGCTATATAAGAATCAGTCCATTTACCATTACTGGAATCTTTCACTTACAGTCTTTGAATATCATCTTTACAATATTATTTTTGTGTAGTTTGGTGTTAATTGCCTCTGTCCTCAATTAAATGTTTTACTTTGATTTTTGTTCGGAGTGTCTTTGCATCATTGCTCATTTACTGACTATTTAATCATTATCAGAGGAAATGTTAATTCAAGGTTACAGCTGAGCATCGCGTGGTAGCTTGGGATACTAATTAACTAGACTCATATCTTCCCTACAACTATACATCAAAGTACTTTGTTGGCTAAGTAAGAGGGCAAGCTCTACAAGATCTCAGCAAACTAACTGACAGTCCTTTGTTTTAAAAGGATGCTTCACATGAGCCGATGGGAATACAAACTGATGCTGGGCCCAGTGTAGCTTTAAATGAACGAAGTAATTAAGGTCTAGATGCTTTGAAGCCGGACGATTAGGTTTCCAAGATCATTTGTTCAGGGGGTTTTTTCCACATTTTTATTTTTTTATTTATTTGGACCAAAGAAACTCTTAAAAATTGCCTTCGATTTAACACCTCTGTTTAATCTACAACAAGGCAATGAGCTTAAATGTTTCCTTTTTTCTCCCAAACTGGACATGACAGACTAACGGAGAATTGCAATTGATTCTGTGCGTTCTTTTGGATTAGATCACTTTCTTAACCAATTGACGTCGATAAACAATCAAGCTTTACAAGATGTTTTTCAAAGATTCCTCCTATCAGCTTTCAGGCAAACCGGACAATAATTAAACAGAATCTGGCTTTGATTAAAGCAAAAAACAAAAAAACTCATTCTTTTACAGCTGGTATCTGCTATTTTTTGCTTTTTGGGGGCGGGTAGGCCACTTTGTGCATGTCTAGGAATCACAAATATATGTGACCAGACGTAACCAGAAAACTTTGATATTCACGCTCTTCTTTCCATCATTGCCCTTCCTTTAAAGGAGTCAGAACTCCTATATGAGACTGTCACTTTATTAGGTACACCTTCCTACTACCTTGTTGCCTCCAGAATGGCCTCAATTCTTCTTGGCATAAATTCAACAAGATGCTGATATTCCTCAGTGACTTTAGTCCATATTGACATGATGTATCATCCAGCTACTGGAGATTTGATTTGGGAGTTCTCCAGCCATCAGAAGATGGATGCACTGTGGTCATAAAGGGATGAATGTGGTTTGGAGCAATGCTCTTGTAGGCTGTGGCATTTAAATTTTGCAGTTGGTGCTAAGGGGCCCAAAGTGTCCCAAGAAAATATCCCCCACGGCATTACACAGCTTTTGGTAAACCTATGTGAAATGTAGTTTCAGTCTCTTGTTCTTAGCAGGCAGGAGTGGCACCATGTGTGGTCTTCTACTGCTGTGGACCACCTGCTTCAAGTTTCAGCGTGTTGTACAGCCAGAGACACTCTTCTTATTTGAAGAGTATTATTTGAACTACTGTTGCCTTCCTATCAACTTGAGGCACTCCTGTTAGTTTCATCTGACCTTGTGCTTGGATCTCCAAAAATTGATTCTGTTCATCTGGACGTAGCGTTTTCAGTGGGAGAAACATTTCATCACTCATCCAAGTGACTTCTTGTGACGAAACGTTTCTCCCACTGAAAACGTTACGTCCAGATGAACAGAATCAACCTTTGGAGATTTACTTACCTGGATGATTGAGCATGCATCAAGAACTTGTGCTTGGATATTTTCCCTTTTTTAAGACCATTCATTGTAACACCTAGCAATTGTGGTGTGGGAAAAATCCCAATTTGACCAGCCCATTGTATGAACAAATACACCACTTTAACCAATCGTCTGCCTGAATGCAATATTTATCTCAACATATTTAACAATATTGTGCAATTTATCAAATATAAATTAAAAATCTAAAAAAGACCAATTTTTTTTCTTGAATGACGTCTGTGAAATGAATCTCAGCACTTTTGTTTTCCACAGAAACACAGTTTATGGTCCAAAATACCTGATTTTGAAATAACTAAAGCAAAAAAAAAAAAAAAGGTAGCTAAACCAATGACAAGCTTCAAGTTTATGAAAACATTCCCAATGTGATAACGTATGCTTTGGTAGACAGTTTGGAGAACTGTTTCCTTTTACCACTCTGATTGTTGGCAAGACATCCTGACATGGAATGAGAAGGTGAATCACTAAAAGAGAAAACATTTGTAGAAAAGACACTAACAAGGAGGAGGTGAAGGTCTGAGCAGACTGCGAAACGGCATGAGAAAAAATTTGTGGTGTTTCCACTATAGTTGCTGAATTAGCTGGAGGGGGTAAAGATGAGGACAGGCTCAGCACAGTGCACGTGAGCCTGCGTGGGGTGTGCTTAGAGATAATTGACACGTTTTCAGGCAATAATCTATAAGCAGTGTGTGCAGGCATGAACATGTGAGCTTGATGATCGTGCACACAAAGCTGAGATCTCCTGGGACTGAAGAGAAGCTAATAAATGTGGATGCACATGAAGAAAGGATGGCCCTGATCTACTTTCTGCTGGAGGAAGGCCGATAAGACTCTTTATGCTAGAAATGCTACTAATATACTGTTTGCGTGTGAATATGTGAACCAGATTTGTGCACTATTTAAATTTAATTTACTTCATTTAAAACACTACAATAACAGATTTTCACTCTGAAAAATCTTTTTGAAGATGCAATCCAAATGAAGCACAGGTGCCTCCAATTTGCTTTAATTTCCCCTGAGATATTTCTCAAACTTGTTTCAAACCCAGCTGCTTAACATGACTGAAAATAAATAATGACAGAGTGTTTGTCAAGTTTTGTTGTTCATCTGAGGATATATTTACCTCCAGTCATTTTAAGACCTAATAAGAATAGATGATTTTTATTCTGTCCTGTAAAACCTTGTGCAACCATGCTTAAGTGGGTAAAAAATTTAGGTTTCGAATTTTCTGTGGAACGCAGTGGAACACACATCATTATGATAATGGCCATTTTTTTTGAAATGCCAGGATATTTTCTGAAATCATGTGGGAAACACTGACAATGAAACACCTAAATGGCTCTGAGAGTAAAAGGAAAAAGAGTCTCTAGACTTGCAAAAACACAGTTTTCACTTATCTATTTTGCTGCCTACTGTAAGTGACCTTTACTGCACTATAAGTAAATACCTTATCTTTATTCTGCCTGGAGCAGATTAATAGATCTGTGCTCCACACACACTGCATGAATTCACTATAACAAAGTAAATGACTCAGAAGACCTCTCTGGCATACAAAGTATCTGGTGTTGACAAATGCTTAGAGATACTATGGTAATGATACGCCGTATGAGTGTGCGTCATGTAAGATTCTTCAGTCTTTTCAGGAATACTGCCCTAGAAATTGGCACGTTGCATAATTATTTCCTGAAGCATGGGCTTTTTGTTTAGAAATCTTAGTAAATAACTCCTTGCACACAAGCATGTGCGTGCATGTCAAGTTGTTTCAGCAACAGGCAGTTAGAAGATACCCTTTGGCATTTGTTAACCCAATAGAGCTGATCTATTCAGATTTATTTGATTCAGGTGAGTACAAGGACTAGTAAAAGACCTTAAATGGAAATGGCTTTTATAGTGTTTTCACCACAGCGACTTAAATGTCTGATGTGTTTACCATTATTTTACAGTCAAATACATGTTTACTTGTAAGTCAGTGAGTCACTGATTCCCTTTCTTCTTTTAGCTTAACATAATGATATATAGAAATGCACAAATGCATGTTTTGCACTAGCATTCAAAAACTTACCTGTGATTATTAAATATTTTACAGACGTTAAATTGCATGTTGCACTCAGGCTCTTGTGTCTTGCACAGGTGTTTATGCCTCACTAAAATGTTCTTACTCTCCACTTACATGAGACAAACAAAGAATTCCTGCAAAGTGGAACTGTAATTAACTTAATTTCGTCACAGACACGCTAACTGCTGGGTGGGAATTTTCCACTGCCAACCACATCTTAGTTAGCATTTGTGTGGGAGATGCTGTGAAAACACTGTCTTTAATTTCCATAAAATGTGTGATGGACTTTTTTGGATTAATATTTGGCTGTTCAGATTTAAAGTATGAAAGTCAACTGTATTATCAACCTGACTACAAATGTGTGTTAAAGCCAGTTATTGGACTTATCTTATATGTTTTCAGCGTTTTCTGCTTTATATCTCTAATACTGATTATATGAAAGTGATTCAGCAAATTTGAGCTTACAACATGAATTGCACAACTTTCAAAGTAAAAGATTTTGGAGAAGTTATCAACACCCGTGCACCTGCCTGAAATACTAACAGAGCGTGTGAAAACACCTTGCTCAGCTCAGTTGAACTATGTCCTGAACACGTAGGCTGCTGTGTGGGGGCATTTTTTGTCCAGTTAGGACATGTCATCATAATGATGACATTCTAACTTAAGGAGTGTCTTGGTTTAGGCATGATTGTGTTTTTTGTTTTTGTTTTTCTTTGATAACGAATTGCATTTAACTAAGGAGATCTTCACAACAGGCAGTCTGGTTTCAGAGATCTGTGTGCAGTTATCAAGCTGTGGAAGCAACATTTGACAACATTATTAAAGATATACTTTACTGTTAATGTCCCATTGTACTGCTTGCGTGTGTCTGTTGTAGTTGCAGCTCACTGATTACTGACTGAGGGCATCTGTGTGAACGTATGGGCTGAATCTTGGTGCTCATATTTATACATTTATTTGTATTTCTTTTAAATAAAACTTTTGGCATTTAGAAACATTTTCATTTTTTGCTTGAAAAACTGTGGTACCATAAAAAATACACTGAAGATATGAGGAAGACGTATTCATAGCTAACAAGTTCTAAATCAGTCCAAACAGCTGAAACATTTTATTGCACTACCATCAAACAGTGAAATGCTCTAAAATAGTTGCCCAAAGTGCCATATTCTCCAGGCATACACCAGCTGACATAAGAGCTCAGGCTGTGACGTACACCGTGTATGTAATTTTGAATTTGTGCATGTTTTCCCCCGTCTCTCTGATGGGAAATGAAACCTCAGATCTCGTCACTAAGAGGATTACTTGAGAGGAAAAGACTGATATCTGCAAATCACTATTCAGGGAATGTACAGTGCACTCATAAATCCTTCTTTTATTTTTCTCCTCTGGGCACAGGACGACTTCTGAATGTAAATTTTCTCAAGTTTTTTTTCTGTTTAATTTTTTTTTATTGCATTGAGTTTAAAGACTATAAGTGCAAACCATAATTTGTAAATGTGCAGAATCCAAGTATGCATGGCGTGCACAGGTGTCCACCATGCCCATCTTGTTTATGGGGTAATACTGTATTTTTTGTATTGTAAGGTAATTCCATTTAAAAAGTAAGTAAATAAAAATCAATATTGTTCAAACGTTTTTTGGTTGGATGCATAAATGGCCACAGTAGTGGCTTGTTTTTAAAATACCATTCTGCTGCCATAGATATCAACTAAGACATCATGTGGCTGTTAATCTGTGTCTAAAAGTTGCCCCTCAGCAAATCAGCTTTCTTCCTTATTAAGGACTTTTTTTTCAGTTTTTGCAAATTAGCTGGTGCTGGTTAAAATGCAGTTGGCCAAAATTATAAGAACTATTACCAAAAATAGCTGTTCATTAAGACAGCAAATGTGCTACATGGCACTTTATGTATGTAACAACTTTGACTTCCAGTTGCTGTCTTCCATCTACTGCTGCTATATTTTATCCCTGAAGCTGGCACCAGATAAGCCAGCTAAGCTGTTTTGTTTTGACTCACCCTAAATGCTCCACAATAAAGTTGCTGCTAATGGGATCTCAGATTTCTGTTTGGGTTTGTGTCAGTTTTCAGTTTTGGCATCTGGAGCCAGGCTGTCCTGGACTCTCCCGATAGTTTTAACAACCTCTTCTGACTCCCAGCTCATCACATACTGATGCTTGGTCAGAATCCATGGGCGTCAGACTGTGACAGACTGAGCACCTCTTTAGCGTCACTTTTCAGCTTGCAGGATAGTGCGGTAGAGTTTGGGTCTCTCGACAAGTCAAATAAATGTGAGGAGACTGTGGGCAAAACGGGCCCACAGGTGTTGTTACTGTCACTGTAAAGATAACCATGCTAAACAAGGATATGTCACAGATGCAAGATGTGATGCAGTGTGTGTGTGTGTGTGTGTGTGTGTGTGTGTGTGTGTGTGTCTACCTAAGATTAGTCATGTAATTCCTTGCCTACTTTGTTTTATTTGAAGAAATTAAACTATTAACTGCCTCCCAAGTGACACCTCTTCTAAGTTTTTTTTTCATTTTTCCTTTTCTTCATCATGCGGGAAATCAACACTAAATTAAGAACTGATTCTTATTCCGTTTGTTTGTGTTTCATTTGGTCACAGCCAAAAGTGGAGCTTTCTGAGGTGGTTCTAGCATTTAAGTAAGATGCCTTGCCGTGTTTGGGGTATTTTCAACAAGGAGGAGGCCCTTGGTCAGAGGTTATACTTCTCTGTTGCCTTGGGAACACCTTGAAGTGCCCCTGGAATAGCTGGAGGAGGTGGCTAAAGTAAGGGAAGTCTGAGCATCTCAGCTTCGACTGCTGCCCCCATCTAGGACCTAGATAGGCGACGGATGGATAGATGCATCCATGGATGGATAGATGCATCCATGGATGCATGCTTGGATGCTCACATGACAGTCCAGAATAAATGGGGTCCTATGGAGCAATCCAAATATGTAATGCCGTGGGGTAAATGTTTTTACTGGCAATTTTCATTGTGTTGTCAATAGAAGAGGTCGAGATAATAGGTTCCCTTTTTAGATTGTTGGAGGTGTTACTGTGAATTGGTTCCATTCTCAGGAGAACAATGTGGAATTTGACCAGCAGTAAGCAGAAATTTACTTTGGCAAATGAATTAAAAACATCTACTAGTATGGCTTATTAATAAGAAATAATCCTTTAAAATATTTAAAAAAAATAGAATTTTTGTGTCACAATATTAAATGATTACACCAATGCATAGTGTATAAACAGTGTAATGTCATTGTCACAGTCTGTCCATGCTTCTGCTTTCGCAGATGCCTCAGAAAAGCACATTAGGTCTTGTCTGGCTCCAGCAGCAGCCCGTGGTGCCCTTTCATGGGACAGCAGCCCAGGATAGATCGTGCTGTCATCTCCCCAGTGTTTGCAGTCTTCATTCACCTTGCTTCGTCTCCCCACAGGCGGTTGGGGTGTCTTTGAAATTAAGTAGTGATGCATCTAAGGTGCCTTCTGTTAGAATTCATGGTTTTTGAAACCACCATGTACAGTAGATGGATCAAACACAGAGATCGCATAGAGTAGAGGTATGGTGCGCAGTATAACACCAAAGAGGAAACCATGATGTATGACTGCATCCACAAGCATCAAAACTCTATTTACTTTGACCTTAGCCTCAAACTCTTTAAGGGGTTGTATCTCAGTACATGATAGGCAGATACACCTGCAGTTGTATCTGGTCAGAGCAGGACGCCATTATGACACAGGAGGTGTTTTTGCAATTTTTCATAATTTCGATATTGATGTCATGGACTCAGTGGGTTGAAGCTGGCCCGTATGTGTAATTTTACATCCCGCCCTGCTATGCAACTACATAAAGAATGCTTGCAGGATTTTGCCTGAATTACTCAGAGCCGCATGTTCATGTGGGTCGAGTTCCTCAGCTTCCTGACGTGTCAGTTCCTCGAGTGTGCATACAAATGTGTTGCAAAGACGATAGCAAAGATAAGATTGCGAATGACTCCAGTGGAAATAAAAACCCACGCAGTGAGCAGCTAAAAGTGTGCCCTGAAAAACTATGCGTGCCGAGTGGGTGTGAGACAATCCTGACATACGTCAGTCGTTATGAACAGTTGTCACGGGTGGAAATAAAAAGACGCTTTGTTCAACTTTGCGTTATTTTCCAGTCTGCCTGATGCCACATGAAAGCATCCGAGTGACGCAGATTTACAGATTCATATTCAACCATTATAGCTATTCCAAAGAAGAAATAACAGAGCACTGACTCCACACAGAAGATGAATGTTTGGTGCTTCCTTCCCATTCTTCAGTCCTCTTTGTAGTTTTCTTTGCCCTCTAATGACTCTTGAACAAACATGATTGTGAACGTCAGCAATGGAAGAAAACTCTGCATTGTTGTTGCTACTCTTGCTCATCAAATGTGCAGTGATGCAACTTATTCTTAACAATCTCCAGTGGGGCTGACATCCATCGGTATTCTTTGCAGCTCGTGGGGTTCATATATGGGGCAAAGGAGTGGTAACATCAGGTGACATTTTACCCACATGAAAATCTTTTATCTTACAAGACAGTGAAAATAATGCAACCTTGACACATTTTCAGTAAAAACACTAGTGATGTTCTTTGATTAATTTTATTCACTCAATCTTGGTTTGCCTTCTACAATATAATTTCCATGATGTTGAACCCTGCCGTGGTATCCACTTCTTCTCTGCTGTTTCTTGTGTTTTTCTACACATGTTCTTTTTATTCATCGTCTCTTTTTCCTTTTTTTTTTTTTTTACATCTGTGAAGTGAAGCCAACCAGTGGTGGGATAAGCGTAAATTTGTCCCTAGTGTTGAAAAATTTCCAACTCGCTTGGATGCATTTTCAACATAATTCACGCTGCCTGGAGTAAATCAATGTCTGTTTACATCTCCTCAAAACCTTGGATTTCAGAGGCAGCGTGTCAATGTGCAGAAGCGTACACAGGTGACAAGCGTTTTCTCTGGATGGCACAGAACTGGCAATCCGTCCTATTCAGTTTAACATGTTTCAATTTGAGCAATATTTTTTCAGTCATTTCTAGATTTTTTTTAGCGTTACTGCAGGGACGTTTGCAAAGTAAAAATTAAGGTTTGGGAATAAATAACGGTAACAGCTGGACTTCCTTGTGGAAATCAACCAGAGACTGAATGTGCACAAAGCATACACATTTTGCACGCACACTCGATCTCTGCGAGGGAGCTGAATCTTAATTTATTTTTCTCTCATGTCTGTCAATCACTGATTTATTTTATTTTACAGTAATTGTTGTCAACAACTACACATTTCTTCCTGCTGTTGTTTTATGAAAAACAGTTTCACTCTTCACTAAAAGTGTAGCCTGTAATGCAGCCTATCTATCAGCCACAATTCATGAATTTACCTGGGAAAATCGACCTGGTTGCAGATATTAGAAACAAGGCCAAATGATGTGGTTAAAGAGCAAACAGGACAGAGGGAAGAGAGTGTCAGTACATTTGTTGTGTGTGTGTGTGTGTGTGTGTGTATTTGTGTGTGTGTGTCACTGCCGGTAGCACTATTAGGCCAGTGGACATCTGCCTGGCCCGTGTTTGTAATCCCAAGTAGCCTGAGCCTAACAACTACATAATGAGGGTACAAAGCAGCTGGTCTCTGTGTTGATGTGTGAGTGCGCCCTTGCCTTAAAATGTGGACACAATCTTTAGGTGTGTGTGTGTGTGCGTGTGTGTGTGTTTTAACAGATAGTCTGGACACAAAGCTGCTTTTATAGACTAGGGAAAAAAATTGCCCCGTTCCCTGCTGAGAGGGCTCAGTCTCGGGACAAGGGTCTGTGTGTGTGCATTTGCACTTAAAGCATAGTGTCGGAAGGAACGCAACCATTTGGATGCTGTGGTGTTTGTAGCCAAGCCAGAGTGCTGATGACAGCATTTCTCATTTGAAGTCTTAAGAAGCAGTTTTGCTTGTATGTCTTAGATTAAAATTGTGTGTGTGTGTGTGTGTGTGTGTGTGTGTGTGTGTGTGTGTGTGTGTGTGTGTGTGTGTGTGTGTGTGTGTGTGTGTGTGTGTGTGTGTGTGTGTGTGTTAGAATTTGGCATTTCACTCACGAATAGTTTCCACTGCAGGTCAGCAGCAGTTGCTTGGATGCTGGTCAGGTTTGTGTGCCAGCTGACATGCATACTCTCACACACTGCGCTTAGGCTAAAGGTGGCTGTGTTTTGTAAAAATCTCAGCACAGCAAGTGGTATTGGGGTTGCTAGAAAAGTCAAGTATGTATGTGAGCTGTATGCATGTCCATGGCTGTGTGTGCACATGCATTTCTCTGTTTCAGTGAATGAGCGATGTGTGTGAAGTGAGTGTGTGGCAGTTTTGCATCTTTTGTAATAACCACCTGATGCTCAGTCCTGATGGAAAAGGCCATAGATTGCAATTTCCCTTGAAACAATATAGAATCAAAACTTGACCTTTACCTTTTTGCATACATAGCTTTGCAAGTGGACAAGTACATAAATGTAATTGTAAGCAACTAGTAGGTTAAACCATAGTTTAAAACCCATCTGCTTGTCATTTTTATTGATTATTTCAGTATGTAACATGAATCATGCTAAACAGGATTTAGAACTTTTTACATTTGTACCGCATTGTCTGCCTTCATCTCATCCTATCCCACCATCCTCATCTGTCACACCACCCTGCAGCATGTCCTCCTTCACTGCATCCATGAACCTTCTCTTTGGTCTTGCTCTTTCACTCATGCTTGGCAGCTCTATAATCAATATCCCTCCATTTCACATGTACATCTCAACCTTTAATCTCCAAATCACTTAACCAGATCTGTCATTCTGATGTACTCATTTCTAATCCTCTCCATTCTGGTCACTCCCAGTGAAACTAAGCATTCCCAGCTATACCTTCTGTCTTTTTGTCAGTGCTACCATGTCCAAACCATATATCATAGCAGTTCTTACTACCATCTTGTAAACCTTCCCCTTTACCCATGCTACTATACATCTGTCACAAAGAGCCAAGACATTTGCCTTCACCATTTCACCTCCTCCTTTACCTCTCTCATGCACTGTCCATTGCTCTGAATGATTGATTTCAGGTGTTTAAAGTCATCCACCTTCACTACCTCTCTTCCTCGGATCTTCATAGTTACACCTGTCTCCCTCTCATTTACACATATGTATTCTGTTGTGGTTCTGCAAACTCTCATGTCCCTTCTTTCCACAGCATACCTCCACCTCTCTGGGTAGGGTAAATAAAACAACAAAGGAAATAACAAATGACACCATTTAAAGTGAGTGTAGTCTCTTCATAAAGTGAAATTAGACCCTCCACCCACCTCCTGCTTTGTGTGCCCTGCTTTACTGGCCTGTGTGAACCAGTTTATTAATGGCGTTGCGTGAGTGGAAGGAGTTAAGTCAGTCATATAGACAAAAGCAGATATTGTAACTGTGTATCCTACCCGCCACTGCAGGCAACAACATTGCTTTCTTTTGTTGTCTGTGGCATTTCACCAAGTTCAGAGTTGAATTCGCGAGAAGCTGGATGACGGAGAGAATCACTCAGTTCTGGGAGAGACAAGAAGCTTATCTGTGGCTTAACACATTAAAAGGAAGGCTCAGGTGTCAGTGTACTTGTATCCCTCCATGAGTGAGTAAACTTACCTGCATGCTTTGTCTAAGCATATATGTGTGAGCTACACACGTTTGACAGGTCCTGAGTGAGATCATTGTGTGATGCATGCACCTTAAGATCACTATGATCACATTTAACTAGAACAAACAGAAATTATTCATTGTTGATGTACAAAATGCAAACGCAGTAGCATGCAGCTAAGCCACAGAACGCAAGCATTCGTAACAGGATCAGATATTTTCTGAGGCAAATTTGGAAGATGTTAGGAAATCACATAAAGAAAGTTTTGTCGTATAGAGACTTGGCACAGTTAGGTCCCATCCAGACAGGAGAAGAAAACAGTTCATGGCCTCAGTAGACTTTGTACCACATCAAAGTGCCTCCTTGTGAATTCTCCAAGTGAAAAAATACAGAGAAAGCTGCAGTGTGGTGAGCTGAACTGACTACAGTGTAAGAAGACCCAGAAGTAAGTTTTTAAAAGCTGCCACACTGAAAAAAACTTAAGCATCAAATGAACTGAAGTCCAGTCCAAATATCCAGATGTTAATTAAGCTACATTTTGACTTCATTCAGCATTTATTATAATGGAATGTGGATAGTTTAAAGAGTTGATCACAGCAGCTTACTAAAGAAAAGCTAACAGCTGATTGGACATAGAGAGCTAAAACAATCATCTGACTGAGTGAGATGTGATATTTGTAGCCAGATAAAGTTCATGTTTCAGCCCTCAGCTTCATATTGTGCCGTTTTTCCCTCAGTGGACATGACTTTCTGTGTAGGACCCACATTCCTCTGTCTGTTTGTTAAAGTTGCCAACTGAGCCCCCAGTGGCACTGGGCTAAAGATTGGCTGGCAACTGCCTGTCAACTACCTGTTGCTAGGGAAAAGGGAGTATTCCCCAACTGGGTGCAAGTGGTTGCTGGCAGCCACTGTGAAATTAATGGAAACCAGTCAGTCCCCTAAACACTGGTCAAAAAAAATTTAAAAAATAAATGTGTACTCCCCGACCAGTGGTTACTGGAGGATCCTTGCTGTTGCTGGGTAAAGTTAGTTGCAGTGAGGTACACCTCCTTTTAATTGTTCTGGTTGCTAGCCCCGAAATCACCTGTAGTTTGTTTGGAAGACACGGTCTTGCTGTCTCACCAACTACTGTGAAGAGTGCAACACAAACTGGAAACGGTGACCGTTGGTCTTCAAAGTAAAAGCTGAGCCTTTTGAAACATAACTTTCGAGAGTAAGGCACAGGTTTTACACTGAAGGCGAACGTTCTCCGTTTTCGGAGTCGGTGTTTTACATACAACTACAATCGACTAATACAATCTGCTCCCATGGAAGCAATCACAAGGAGATTTTTGGTGAACCACCCAGTAACAACCAGCAACCACTCACCAAGCAGTCAGGGAATAAGCATTTTTTTCAAAGTGACCAGAAAATGCAAGAATGGTCGCTGCGTGTAGGGCTAAGGCCCAGGTCATTATGTGCAACCCTTTTGTGTGGATATCTGGATAGTTTTTACTGATTACTAAAATGTTATTACCAAGATATGAAAGATTTTTTTTGTATCTTTTGTCTAAAGTTTACTCATTTATAAAGAAGCTTCATTTTAGATTTTAAAGTTCATGTTGCTTAACATGAACAGATTCCCATTAATGGACACATTATTTCATTCCATTGTTACATAGTTCATCGTTTTCTATTATTTGTTCGTCATTAAAATTTCAAATTAAATAAATGCCTATTTTCAGAAAATACATGACAATCACATCTTAATGTTCTAACCTGGGTAACTGTATCCATGCCTTCAAGGCATTCAGCTCATTTTCTTTCTTCAGCTTTACCAACACCACAATGTATGTCCTTAAGCTCCAGAGCAAGTGGGTTTTCTTTGTGTGAGGTCTGTGGTGTCCCTTTACATGGCATGTGAATTATTCAGGAGTCTGGTCACGTTTCCAAGAGTGTCCCACCTCAATTCGTGCCAGCATTAGCATGGTGACCTACATCATGGTCTCGGCCTTAATGTACAGCCTAGAATGAAAATAAATCTGCCGGTGTTGTACACCTGTTGTACCACCAGCATGTTCTCAAATAGCAAGAAGGCCAAAATAAATAAATCACTGCAGAATTTGTTGGTTAAGAAGATATGTTTTATATCATGTTTTCACTTAACATACAGTATATGTCTGTGCATCTGGGGCAACTGGATTTCCTTTTTTGGGTATTAGTTTTCAGAAGGGATAACTAAGTCCTGACAAAGCACTTATCTTTGTTTTTTAAATATCAGGAATATAACAAATTGTTGCAGATATCATTTCTGAGATGACACTATGTTATTTATAGCATAACTATGAGCTACTGTGAGTTATTTGCAACCAAAAGGAGTCAGATTTTAAGTTGAGCACAATTTTCTTATAAAACTTTAAATACACCTCACTAGACTTATTTGCTCTTGTGGTAATAGTTGCTAGGTAATCAGATTAATCCTTAAAAAAGAGGCTGTACGCAGGATTATTTACATGTAAAAATCAGTGACTTCCTGGGGAAACCACTCTTCACCAAGGCAAGAATGATCACTGACAGCTAAGATCAAGACCAACAATGGGAGGATACTAACGTGTCAACACAGCTAGTGAGCCCATTTCATAGAATCACTTTTACAGCTTTACTTCACATACCAACACATTTTAACAGCACATACATCCATTTAAAATGTAATTATCAAGAATTAAAATACAATAAATACAGCAACCAGATGGTTGTTTGTCTCTCTGTGTTGGCCCTGTGATGGACTGGCAACCTGTCCTGGGTTCTCGCCCTATGGTAGCTGGAATAGGCTCCATCGCCCTTTGACCCTGATAAGGATACGTGGAAGAGACTGGGTGAATGGATGGAAATACAGCAACCGTCCAGATTTTTTTTAACTACTTAATGCTACATTTAAAAAGCTGTAGTGATGTACATCTACATGACAGCTGTGTTTGTATCAGCAGACAATGCAAATGACCAAAAACTAAATTAGATTGACATTATTTCTGTCTCAGTATAGTAAATGCCCTCAGTCTGGCCACCCCTGTAAGAACTGTCTGCCTCCACCACTGACAATCACACTTTTATTTCTTCTTTTTTTCCCCTTTAATATTCTCAGACTATAACCATTCACTGACACAGTTTGATATTCAGCTGAACTTCCTGGAAGCATTTTTAACAGAAGAAATGTTTGAGCTTGATCTCAAAGCATTAGCTTCTGACGTATGACATTTAAGCTCTTCCAAAGGTAACAAGAGACTCTGGCATGTTTGGCTACAAGCATGAAATTCTGCTTTCTTTGTCACTGAGAGGTCATTTTAAACAAAGTCCCAGACACACCAAGGCTTACACTCTCAGTTTTATTCCAGCATAGTTACATGGTGCTAAAACACTGGAGGATATTCGTTTCTCTGGATTACTTGATAATAAGTTGAGGGGGTAACTATTCCTCATATTACAAAATGATATAGTATGATCTGATTGAAAAAGTTCATCATTGCAAAACACCATTTTATTCCTTGAGAAGCAATAGAGAGATTATGTTGTTTGGCAATTGCCAATGATGACTCTTTGGGGAGTTTTGAAAGAAACTGGAACTTTTGAGAACCTGAGGAGAGATTTATGCCACAAATTCTCCTACTTTACAGGTACATGGAGAGGAAATGGGAAAAAAAAACTTCACCTTTCACTTACACTTAAGCAATGCATTTCAGCTTTTGGGCTTCATTGTGGTCATCATAAAAATATATACATTTTAAATAAGATTGCTATTGGGTAGAAACAAGCAAAATGTGGCAAAATACACCAGGTGATTTAGTGTATGGAGGTAATTTAAGTGACTTTGAATGTGATATGGTTCCTTTTGCCAGGCAGTCTGAGTACTTCAGAAACTGCTGAACTACTGGGATTTTATCACACAACCATCTCTAGGGTTTACAAAGAATGGTCAAAAAGAGAGAAAATGTCCAACTCACTGTGTCAGAGGAGAATGGCAAGACTGCTTTAAGCTGATAGGAAGGCAACAGTAACTTAAGTAACCGTTCATTACCACTAAGAAATGCAGAAGAGCATCTCTGAACACACATGTTGAACCTTGAAGCAGACAAAACAGCAGAAGACCACATTGGGTGTCATTGCTGTCAGCTAAGAACAAGAAACTGAGGCTATAACTCACCAAATTGGACAAGACGAGAAGAAACACTGTGTGACATGCTGGTGGTGTAATGGTGTGAGCCATATTTTCTTAGCACACTTTAGGCCCCTTAGAATCACCTGGTGATCATTTAAATGCACCAACCTTGCTGTATTATTGATGTATCTTTGCTGACCATTTCAATCCCTTTATGACTAGAGTGTACCAATCATCTGATGACTGCTTCCAGCAGGACAACGTGCCATATCATAAAACAGTATGAGATCATCTCATACTGGTTTTTTTGAACACGACAATGAGTTTAGTGTACTCAAATGGCTTCCACAGTCACCAGATCTCAATCCAATAGAGCACCTCTGGGATGGGAGGGTCACATATTGGATGTGGAGCCAACAAATCTGCAGTAATTGTGTGATGCTATGGACCAAAATCTCTTGCTGAATCTATGCCACAAAGATTTAAAGCTGTTCTGAAGGCAAAAGTGGGTCAAACTGAGTAATAGTGAAATTTGCCTAGTGTTTTCTTTCTCCTTTGGGTACAAACAAGGGCTTATTAATTAAGGAGTTTCATAGTGACTGTTAAATTCTTAGTATTCCATTAGATTTTTTTCTTTTTATCATGATGCCTATTTTTATGATGTATTTCATAAGGTGTTTCACTGCTTATGCTTTCTTTGGCAGAAGACAAAAGACCCAACCCAGCCGTGTAGGTGTTTCCTTGGCTGATATGTTCGTGGACTTTTTTGATTAGTTCTTGGGGGAAAAAAACTGGACACAAACTCAGAGGAGCTTGGGAACGATGTGACCTCCAGCTTTCACACGGGAAGCTAACACAGCTGTTTTTCTGTGAGGTACACTGTGTAATGAGCACCTGGATATTATTATTTCCTGAGTCAGAGAAATTTTGAAGTAATTTTGTTTGATTTTTTTACATAGCTGGGATTACCTCACCAAAATTACCTTCTAATCATCAATAATCATTGTGAATCACTACAAGACATAGACACAGCTGCGATTCAAAACAAGAAAGCCTAAAAAAAAGGAGCGCCACAGCTCTCTGCTGATGGATCTAATTCAAAAATTGGAGACAATAATGATGGACTTGAGCCACCATAAACCCCCATTATCACAGAACAGATAAAATAATTTTCAAGTCAGATAGAAAAATAAGCACTGATACTGATCTACTGCAATTTGTATGCTGGGGTGTTTTTACATGAATATATGCATGTTGGAGAGAGGACAAAAGAGTAAAACAACTGAAGATTTATTACTTTCAGCCTTAGTTTCTGTTGTTATACATGGAGCATTATCCACAAGTTTTTCCCAAATGAGTGTAATTTTAAGCAACTGAATTTGTACACATCTCAGTACTGGGGTTAGAAAATGACATTTGCATGCTTTCATATTTTTCTAATGATGTTGATGCACCTTCCTGCGGAGACCTGGTGGAGGATAATAAAAACCACGGGTCACTTATTGCTTTAATGTTCTCGTGTACGAACGTGACATGACGAGCCAAACAGGGTCAATTAAATACGAGGGAGGAGGTGCAATAAACCTGTTGTGGTTTCACAAAGTATTTACATTTCTTCATTTCAGAGGACATTAGCAAAATTGCATCTCAATAACTACATTAGCATCAGACACTAACTGCTGTTTATTTAAAGAGGAACTGGACTGCAGACTGTGCTGGCCACATGCAGGCATCTTCAGGTGTGTGTGTGTGTGTGTTTTATCTCTGGAAGAAGTGTTGATAATCTCGAGACACATACAACCTAGATAATTGCTGCTGCTTCCCCACAGGTTTCAGCCAGTTACATTTTTATTTCTTTGATTTGTTCCTCTCTATTTCTACCAGCATGATCCGGGTAGTTCCAGTCTGCATCTCTTCAGATAATTCTGATATCATTTTCACTGTGCAGCTTCTCCACTGTTTAGTTATCAGCAGGAATTTCCAGTGGTTAGGGAGACATGTTTGTTGGCCTTATTATACAAAGATCTATACCTGAAGTTAGCACAAACTTAAAACTACCTCTTCAGAAAACAACATCCCTTCCAGCAAACTAAAGACCTTTCTATCTTGTATGAACACAAAATCAACAGGAAAACTGGTGAAAATCAGCCAAATAGCACTTTGTGATTCTACAATGTAAACAGACACTAACAGAATTTCCACACGCCTGACTTATCACTACTCATCATTACCTGTTAAAGGCTGTGGCTGCTTTCCTGAGGTCAACATACACTCAGCCTTAGCATCACTATGAGTTCTGGCTTTGTGTTAGTATGTTGTCTTTGCAGATACTTGCACAGAGTCCATGTCTTGTTATCAGCAGCTGTTTCAGGCCTGGCCACAGTTTGCACATTATCATCATTCTTCACATTCTTGGCTTTTCATGCAATAAAAACAAATTGCTCCGCAATTTTTTATCCTGTACATGGTGTTACAGCCCTAGCAGGGCCTCCTCCAGAAGTTGTCTGTGTGGCCGTGACCGACCATCTCTCCTGCCTTAGCTGCCACCTTTTTTTCTTTTGTGCAGCTGACTCTCGTCAGTAATTAAAAGTATTTAAGCCCAGGGAAAGGTGACCTCTGGGCCAGAGTGCCATTAGTGTGGTTATAGCTAGTGAGCTGAGTGTTTGTGGTGTTTGCAGCTAGTGAGCTGCACTGTTTTTGACTTACTTTGTACTTTATTGACCAACGCTTGAGTTTTGTTTGTTCCTTTAAATGGTGATAGCGGCTTGTCCGTCTCTTTTAGTTAGTTTTAATTGAAACTGTAATAAAACTCTTTGATTTAACCATTTTGCCTCTATTTCCTTTTCCTGACCCAGACACTTTTTGTTACTCCCCCCCCCCACCCCCCTCATCGCCTGGACCCTTTTAGGGGAACGTAACGCATGGATTCATTTGACTATAACAAATTAGCACGTCTTTAAAGAGCTTGGAAAGAAAAGACAGTTTGAGTTTCTTGAAAACATTTCAACTCTCATCCAAGAAGTTTCTTCAGCTCTAAAACCAATACATTGGAGAATCCCAGATTTTAAGCCCGAGTAGGAGTTGTCCCTTAAGAGGGTCGTTGAGCCACTATTGATCATGTGCCTTATCAATTTTTTTCTTCTATCCACTCATCAAGCAGATTATTCAAGAACGACTGTAACTCAAATAATGTCACAGTTGTATATCACCATGAGGCGTGTTAAAGGCCAGTAACATAAACCCTAGATTGTCATGTTTTTGCAAAATACAGGCTCAATGAGCAGACTCAGGGCACATTTGGCAGGTTTTTTGTGTTTACTGACAAAGATAGAATAGTGAAGGGATTTTATAGGAAGGGTGTCAGCAGCACTGCAGCTTCACACTCCTGAGCTCTGTCAGAGGGGAAAATATGGAGTTAGCAATTGCCCAAGAGGTGAGTATGAATTGTAAGAAGAATTTTGATGGTTCTCAACAGTCTTATTTGTGTGCAGGGTTAAGAATCTTGGAGCAAGTTGGTGGGCAGCTTGTGGAATTCCAGGAGTTGATGCCAAGAGCAGGCAGGCAGGTGACCAGGTGAGTCCTTCCTTTGACAGGTTATAGAGAGCTAGTGTTGGAGCTGGTATGATGAACCTAATATTTCCACATGCAGCAGGTGAGTTGGTTTCCAGGAAAGCAAGGTTTTCCAGGAGGTACGTGAGTAGGCAACTATGAGTATCGAAGAGGGTGCGAGGGAGCAAAAGCAAATGATTACTAGGAGCAGGTAACACAGGTGGCCTAATCTTCACCATACTGGCCATGACAGTTTGGAAAAGAACTTCTGCAACCTGAAGTCTGGATATTCTTCGTACTTGATGACTCTATTACCAGATGTGAGACAGGTGTGAAATGGATCGCTCAAAGGAGAAACTTAACAAAACAGAAAAGCAATTTCCTCACTAACCAGCCACTAACCTTTCATTAAATTTCTTATAAAAGGGGTACCACATGCTTGTCCAATGGCTGAATACCTTTGGAAACTCTGACCACATTTTTCCAAGATAAGACTTGGGGCAGGGGCTGTTTAACACCGTCACTGCTACTTTGAGCCGTGCTCTTGCTGACTAGCTGCACAAAGGTTATAAAGTACACTGAGTTTATGCTCTTCTTTCCAGCTTTCCTTCATTCACTAGACAATTTACATTTTAAAAAAGCATTCCAGGTGCAACCTGAATATGTCAAAGAACACATACTTATGTCTTTTTTGTGAAGACAGACAAATCAAAGCGTTTATTTAACATACAAACAATATCTCACCTCTCCACCTCTCTTTTGTACATCAGCCATCTTCTCGTTCAGCTTTGTCCACAAAATCTTGTGGTTAAATTCAAACATGTTCTGTCTTATCCGCATTAAACAAGATGGTGTATTGAAGTTATTCTTCATTCAAAACAAATTTTTAATAGATTTTTAAACATGAAACCTCCTGACCAGGTGTTTTGACGAACAAAGTGGTTCATGTTAGGACAGCACAGGTTTCCCGTTGCACAGGGAACACGTGGATAACATCTCTCCCACATCTGTTTACTGAACCGTCTATCTGACTTGGAAATGGGAGAGAAAGAAAGGAACACGAGAAAAAAGGTAAAGACATGAACAAGACAAGACGTGAAGTAAACAGATATATATTATATTATAAGTGGATTAAAGGTATAGATTAATGGATTTTTATACAATGAATCTAAGGATATATATTGAAAAACCTTTATTTAACCAGTCTTGAAACTCTTTTGCAAGATAGGCACACTCTTCATTTCATTCTGATAATTACACAGTTTTTCTATTTTCAGCAAGTAATTTTCCAAGAAGGATTTACCGGGAAACAAATGGAAGAGTCATTTCTTATTATATATGATGAATTAGATCCATTTCAATAATCTATGTTTCATTTTTTTATTCTTCACCTTTAATTTGGGTACTTTTTTTTTGTGTAAATTGTTCAAAGTCCTCAGATATTTTCAGCTCTGAGGTATCCAAGGATTTCAGATTCTTTTAGGTTAAATAACATGTTGTCAGCTGAGAAGTTATTGTTTCAGACAATTTGCTTGTCTTTAGACCCAGACTGCCTGTTTCTCAACACAGGCGAGTAGACAGTGAGGCGACACTGTCAGCAGAACCAAATAAAGCAGATACACTGTTTGGTAACACGATGAAGTAAAGTTTCATGCTCCCTCCGCTTGATGTAAAGTCGAGTTTAGTTCCAACTTCAAGATGAGTCATGATGGTTTTTTGTCGACTGGACATTTTCACAAACACTGATTGTATTTTCTCCTTTGGCTGCAATCCTGTCACATTCATATCAGTACTGGCGCTGTGTAGTTACACTTTGCATTGAGTTGTTTTACAAGATTAGACTTTCAGATTTATATCATATTATCACACCAAGGCTGGTTGCGCTAAGATTAATCATTCCCACGGCTTAGATTCGAGGAGAAATTCTGCAGATTTTATGCATGATTACTTTAGTTGTCCGTGGCAGCGCTGTGAAAACAGGTGTCTACCCTGTGGCTCTAAATGAGCCAGAGATTAGGAGAGAATGAGGTTAGACTTTATTAATATCCATTTTAACAGAAAACCTGGTTTACAAATTGGAAAAAAAAAAGAGGGGGGAAGAGGAAACAAGATATTTTGTATCTAAAAGTGTTACAGAGTTGCATAATGGAGATTATAGGATGTTGCAATTTTTGATCTTGAGCCATACTAAGGAATATATTCCTGCCTCAGCAGGAAAAGCAAGTGGGGCAGTGGGGTGAACTACATCTACAATTAGCTTTAATTAGTTTTGTTGTTGTTTGTTTTGTTTTGTCTTTTAAAGCAGCAAAGTCATATTGCTATATTTGGGAATAATATAATTGGTATGAATATATTAATCTTCTTCTTGTGTATCTGTTTAACTCAGTCTCACACTGAGACTGGATTTATTTGTTAGACCGCTCTAAGATACTGTACTTAAAGCTAGTTTCAGTTCCCGTGATTATATTACATTAGAACTACAGATTCAGCTTACGCTGGTTTATGAAGGCTGAGCTTTGTCAGCTTAATGAAATATAACCCCGCTGTCTCACTCAGGGTAAATAATTTTTCTGTTTTTATTTTATCTAGGGGTTTATGATTTGTTCCTTAGATTTATTTATCTGTTTTTGGTGGAAGTCTTGAAAGTTTACAAAGTTATGACAGAAACCTGGAAAACATCAAGCAGCAAGCCAAGAGATGAATTATTAGTGCTTGGGGTTTATAATGACTGTGTTAGAAATACCAAATCACATTACCCAGCAGTAGCCTCCTCCATTTGTTATGAGTGAGTGAGTGAGTGAGTGAGTGAGTGAGTGAGTGAGTGAGTGAGTGAGTGAGTGAGTGAGTGAGTGAGTGAGTGAGTGAGTGAGTGAGTGAGTGAGTGAATGTAGGTTTTCCCTAGTTAGAAATCTGACTTTACAACTGATGGCTGTCAGGTATAGACATTGAACATGTACACAAACTCATTGACTTGAGTAGTGGCATACAAATGTGATTTACTGAAACATGTGTGGGTCAAACAGGAAAAAGGGATTTTGTGACCAAAAAGAATGTATTACTGAAACCTAATTATTGGGTTTAAATTTGCTGTTCATCACTAAAGTATGGATACTAGCCTTCCTGATCTCTGCTCATCCACCAACATAAACATCTTGGGCCAAACATTTTGTGAAACCTCACCCAATGGAGTTTCAGACAGAATCTATGATGGCTGAGATCACAGACTTCATCAATAAAAATGGGTTAGGATTAGTGTAAAACCTAACTTTGATCTCAAAGTCTAGATTTGATGTCACTGGGTTTTGTACTGGTTATGTAGAGATATTGCAATTCAGCATATAGGTTTTAATTTTTACTGGCTAGAGGATAAATATCATATCTGAGTTTTCAAAATAGCTTCAAAATGTAATTGATTTTTGTTTGTTTATTTGGGGTTTTTTTTTTTTTTTACATTCGCCCAATTTTTAATTGGTCTGCTTCTGTATCTGTGCATCTATGTCAATGTACATTTTTAATAGAAAGGTTAGTTATGGCATTGGTCATTTTGCCCCTGAGACCGAAGACCGTTAAAGTCTTGCATGATATTTTGGGCATGTCAAAATTGCTATCCAGACCCAGATAATCAGCCCTGGATGAATGGATGGCTGGATGGATTGCTTTTACACATCAGTTGTATTTTTGTTTCGTTTTTATAAAAGTAGTCAGTATAATATTATATAATCAGTATATTATCAGTATGATTAGTACAATATAAAAAAATAAGGATGGACGTAGCTGTTAAATGTGAAGCCAAGATGCAAGTATTTGCATTGTTTTTAATGGCCAACATGGGGTGATACCTGTGGCTTCTGGTTCCATAGAAGTCTATAGGAAAATGGCCTGCTGACTTGAACTCTGTAAGCACTTTACTATCGAGTTTATGGACTCTGTCACTAATTTGAATAAAAAAATAAGTCAATTTTATTAATCTTGGTCATATTATATTGACCAGTGAGCATGAAGATTCACAGTCAGATGCAGTCAAAATCCGTTTTAAAACAGAAAGATGGTGACAGCAAAAATGCCCATGTGGAGGCTTCAAAACAGGACTTCAGATACCAATGGGTGTTATCACCGTAGCTACATCCATCTTTTATATTGCCCGTGATTTTTTTGGTTGCTATGGCAACATCTCTACTCTGAGGAGTGTCAAAAGGATAGCTGGTGCAAGATGGAAAAAAAATCTGCTAACTAAAATGCATTAAATTCAATGTCAAGTTTGTAAAAAGAAAAAAAAAGGGAAAAAATATGTCCATATACATCCTTTCCATAAGAACGGGCAGGATGTCAGGAAATGAAATGTCTGCGACCCATGTAAGTACAATGTGAGTGATGTTTTAGAACTGACCTTAATATGATGTAACACCAACATAAGCCATGACCAGTGTCATTAAATACCTCAAAATAGGACGTGTCCTGGGAAAGAACATGTGCTTTTTTCATGGTGAATTGAATAGAAGTTCGAGCAAGTGCATGACAGTTTGGTTGAGTTTTCCCACTGACCTACCATTCCTGTCACTGGGGACAATACATATTTAGCCTACACACCAGATTTGCATTATCTTTACTGTCAGATAGTTCTATTTTTCTTTATTCTACTACTTATTTTTGTAGTTATTAGTCTGTCTTTGTAATACAGAATTTCTACTAAAATACTTACTTACGCTTCCCACTGTGACCTCTCACGTACCCTCACCATTGTGGCTTCAGGCGAAAGACTTCACTGCAGTACTCACATACTTCTCTGCAGAAATATGTCAAAACAGATGAGCAGTCTTTCTGTCTCTCTGCTATGCACTAATGGCCTAGTCTGTTTATGTGCCAAGTGACATTAATTTAAGCAATCCCAAGTGCACTTTTATGGAAAGACAGTACACACCTGCATAGATGCTCTCCCAGCCCCTAAAAGTATTTACAGACTTTTATATTCATGGAAGGCTTCTCTTGTAAAAGCCATGCAAATTCAAACAACCTGAAACAGATGGTGTGCTTGTCTTGCCTCTGTTCTTTTCATGTCTCAGCAGGTCATTTTATGTCATTGAAGCATAAGCTATTCATAAAATTCACTTAAGCTTAGGACTGTATAAGGAAGGACAAACTCTACAAAAGCAATAATTTAGTTTGAGAATTTTTTGGAAATGTCTGCAGTGTTAGAGTTATTGAATAAGCTCGGGCTATTTTAGGTCAAGCCTCAAAGAGTGCAGATTCACTTATGACTTCCACATTATATTAAGGAGACAGTCGGTGAATGGGCTGCGCTTTACATTAGTTTGTTTTGTTGCTGTGGTTGTTTTACTCCAAAGGATAATGTGAAATCTCTCATACACATTCACGTGACTGGCTTTAAAGCCATGTGGACACTGAGCAGCCAGTTGGAAGCAACTTGACCCCTTCAGATAAAGATAAGAAGATAATCCTTTATTTATCAAAGATTAGGGGAATTTTTTCACTTGGGCCAGTTTTTGATTCAGTTAAATTTTATTTATATAGCACCAAATCACAGTCACCTCATGGTGCTTTGTATTGTAAGGTAAAGACCCTATATATTATAAACAATTAAGGAACCCAGTTTGACTAAATACTTGGCAACAGTGGGAAGGGGGGGGGGGAAAACCCTTTTAATACAGAGGTTATTAATAACCAATGATAAAATACAGAGTGGTGTATAAACAGAGACAGCAAAATGAAGTGAGTGAAGAAGAAGCACCATGCATCATGGGAAGGCCCCAGTAGTTTACTGCAGTGTAACTAAAGAAGGGTTTAGGGTCACCTGATCCAGCTCTATCTAGAAGCTTTATCAAAAAAGAGAGTTTTAAGCATAATCTGAAAAGTCGAGAGGGTGTCTGTCTCATTAATCCAAGCTGGGACCTGGTTCCCCAGAAGAGGGGCCTGAAAGCTGAAGGGTCTGCTGCCATACTATTTCTAAATATCCCAGGAACCACAAAAAAGCCAGCCATCTGAGAGCAAAGTGCTCTATCTGTAATAAAATGTTATGGTCAGCAGTATTGAATGCTGTACTGAGGTCTAACTGTCAGAGGCCATAAGAAGATCATTTGTTACCTTCACTAATGCTGTTTCTGTACAGTGATGAATTCATACCTGGGTTTTACAAGTATTTCAATATAAAATTTATTTAGAATTTCGAGGGTAATTAATAGACTCTACAGAAATGCATATGGTACAAGCACAAATGCTGAGGTGAATTCAGCCCAAGTTAACAATTAACAGGATTAAAGAAGTGAGAGAAAAAAAAATAGATTTCTGGGATTCAATATAGTTTCTTGGAGATGACGGCACTACCAAAAGGACAAGCAGCTGAACTGGAGGTGGAAGAGTTGGAGATTTTAAGCAGGATGGAGAGATTTAAAAAAGAGAACATCAGATGAACAGCTCAGGCTGAGTTAGAGAGGCAAGGATAAGATAGTTTGGACATGAAATATAGCCACCACCTTACCTTACACCCCGACGGGTGTAAGGTAATGAAAATCATGCCGTGTTAACATGACAGTTTAAACACCAATTACCTCTCTGCTCAGGGCAGTTAGCCTCACCTTGTACCTCACCCCAACCAGGGGGTGAATTGAGGAATTGTCTTCTCATACCTGCCTGTCTGAACAAACCTTTATGCATACCTTTCTGTCCGTTTTGCTGCCTGTCTGCTGGAAGCTCAGTTCCTTAAACACAGACAGAGCTAGACACACATTTTAATGCCCACAAGCCCAACAATGGTAAAATACATACAGGAACATTCTGGTTTCACTGATTTATTCACAATCTTGCAAATAATCTGTTGCAGCGAGATGGCAAAACAGAGCATCCTGGCAGTTGTTATTAATTACTCACTTACTATGTGTGTGTATGTAGTGTCCCACATGTCCGTACTGCAATTAAAACTAAAAACTAAAAGTACCACTTTTCACAGCTATGATGCATTTTTTTGTTATTCATTTAAGGAGAAATCTGCCAGATTGTTTTGTGCCTGAAACAGCAAGGAGGTGCTTTTCTTATAGTAGTAAAAGAGATGTATGTTTTCACATTTCTGTCCAAAACAGATACACGCTCTCATTTGTGTTCGTTAACCAGCATGTTCATAAACCTGAGAGAAAAATCCAGGCCTAAGGGAGAGTCCAACCCTTCAGGGGAAGCTTGTATCTCATTGTGATCTCATTCTTTCGGTCACTACCCACACCTCATGGCCATAGATGACCCAGAGGGGCCTTCCATCTTTTTCCAGCTGAGAAGCATGCCCTGAGACTCTGAGCTGCCAGTTTTCATTCCTACTGCTTCTTGCTTGCCTGCAAACCACCCCACAGTGAGCTGGAGGACACCTGCTGATGAAGCCACAAGAACCACATCATCAAAAGCAGAGAGATGATCCTGAGGCCACAAAACCAGAAATCTTCAGCTGCTTGGCTGAGCCTAAAATCTCTGTGCATAAAAGTTATGAATCGAATTGGTGACAAACAGCAGCCCTGGTGGAGCCCCGCTCTCACCAGGAACTGATCAGACTTATTGCAATATGAGTGAAGCTCTCACCACAGATATACAGGTACATGTCTACCATTCTATAGCAAGCACAACAGCTTATGACAGCAAACTAAAAAAAAAAAAAAAAAAAACCTGTACAGTTTAAAACACATGTTCTCAAGTTTTTAAACAGCTGTAGAGCTTAACAGCTAATACACAGGCAGATGTGCTGAACCTGAAAAGTTTCTGTGCTTTTTGGTTACAGACAGAAGCCTGCATTTAACTGAGACCCTCAATCTGGCTCCCAACAACATAAACATATTCTGTGTCTGTCTCTGTCTACCACTTTCTCTCCTTCTCCCTCTTTAACTACACATCATTCCAAACTAAACAGCTTCTACACTTTATCCACCTTCTGCTATGTTTAATTTGGGGGTAAACTTTACAGTTTTCCTGCGGATTAGGTCTGCATTTACAGCGCTGCCAGGTTCATTAAAAGCCAATGGACACAGTGCAACTTAGCATCGCAGACAAATGTTTACAATCTAGCAAGCAGTACAGGCTACATGTAGTCCTTCAGTCCAGTCCAAAGAACTGAAGAGAGGGCCACAGCTGCAGGCAGGCAGTGAAGCTGGAGTATTTTGACAGCCACTTTCAGAAAACAGCTGTCTTACTTGATCAAGTGAAGAGATGTTTTCTCTACTCTGAGAAAAGATGTCGGAATATGAAGTGTTTACTTCTAAAATGACAGATGATTTTTTTGCTGTCTTAAAGAAAACAGTTGATGCAATCAGCTAAACTTGCTATGTTGCCTAATATATGTTTTCCTACTTGATATGAGAAGAAATACAACATATAAACGTTGAATTATTATGGGTTTTTTTCACAAGTTTAGTCTTGTTTTTTAACTAATTTAACGGCAACTGTGTCCAGCGGGGGCTTTTCTGTTTAGAGTGTGAATTGCACTGATGTGGACGTGCTATGTCGTGTTCTTCTGATAGTGCTGTGGAGCTACACCAGACAGAAGAAAGGTTGGCAACAACTGCTTGAAGGCTTCCCATAGTTTATTACTGTTTTTGTTTTGTTTTTTTGAGCCAACTGCTATGTAGCATCTGTGGAAAATTTAGTCCGCTAATTACATTTTCTATTACTATGCTCTCTGCTTCATTGCCAATGCTGCCAGTGTTCATCTTATGTGAATACAAAGATCAAATGTTGATATATTGTCAGTGTTTTTAATTATGTTCTGGTTAGTAATCATTAGCTAAACTTCAAAAAATGTTTCTCCAAAGCATCATCAACGTCAGCTTATTAATGCTGACAAATGATGTTATTTTCTTTTCAAGACAGATTCAGTTTGGCTAAAGTCCTCCTGTATTTTTAACTGCTGCCTTCACTTCCTTTCTTTCTTTCTTGTAGCTACAATGATCTAATGGATGAAGACAACTCATGTCCAAGTTATTTTCAGTCATTACAGCTGAAGACTGAAACAGACAGCTGACCGTTGTCTTTCATCCTGAGATCAAAAAGACGGGATGGATTCACACAGCAGCAATGTCCTGTAGGGGTCATGTACATCCTAATCTGTCACAGTCCACTGAAAATGATAGTTGGCATCTTGTCCCGCTGCTGTTCATGAAGGGAACAAAGAAGAAATTGGCAAAGAGGTGGTAATATTAAGACAGGTTCACAGCTGATTTGCACACTGTTTTGGCGGTGCGCACGTGTAATCCTGCAGCATGTGACAGATGTACATGCTGCGAGAACTCGTGTAGATACACACCCTCAAATATGGTCATGCAGACATGAACAAATGCACGCACACAGGTACATGGTGAGGACAGACAGTTCATGGCTGCTGGTTTGAGTTATGACAGAATCTGATTGCATCAGTGCAAGGGGCAAAGAGGTGAACACAAGCACAAGTGGGGAGTGAGTATGGGAAACACACACACACAAATCTTATTACGCTGGATGGTGATGAATGTGGTTTAATCCTGTGGTTAGAGTGTTCCAGGTGGGAGGGGTCAGACCTTCTTCTCAGGGCTATCTCTTACAGGCCAAAGGTTCAGCCTGATGGCGTCCCCAGATACAATGAGTGCATTTATTCATATGCAGGGAACAGAATAAGCCCAAAAAGCATTCACAGAAATAATATCAGCTTTGAATTTCACTGAGTGACATCCAAAAAAGCGAAAGAAAGACAGTGACACAAACTTCTAAAAATAATTAGACTTTTAGAAAGTGGCAAATGTGATCAACCGTGAGGTTGTAAGACTTTCATTACGTTTTCGTGACAATGGCTTTTGAAACTAATCAGTCCATTTTTCTTTCTAGATGCTGACGTTAGGCAAGGGAAATCTTAAAAGGTCGTTTTATCTAAACTGATAAGTATTTATTATGTTATAGGTTATATCTGATTGAGGAAAAAATAATGAGAAAAATAATATACTCCACCATTTCAATGTGCGTGTATGCCTAAAAAAAACTGCTTTTAACTAAAGATCGCAGTCTTCTATCAGCAAATGAATTGAATCTTTTGAGCATATATATTCTTAAACATGTGATTTTTACCTGTCGGTTTTTAGCCAACCACACGGATTTTTTTTCTTCAATTTAAGTCTCTGATCCTTAAATGTTGCCTTCACTGACCCACAATGTGTGTTAGGTAACGTATTTTCGTACACGTCAGCCTTCAATTTCACTGTCCTGTCAGTGAGGAGGAACTTTTCCTTTGTCTTGGCTCTGTTGTTATTGCTGTCATTGTGGCGTTTTTCTTCATCCCACCAAGTTTTCTGTCTGTCAGCCTGAAATCAGGACAACAGACGAACAGACCAGCAGACGTCATCCATCCAGATTTTGGTGAACAATACGTGCATTTTTGTTTTTTTCCTGCCCTCCCTCCCTTTCCACGTTCTCCACTTCTCCCTCGCAGGACACAACAAGTGTTTGATTCGCTGTCTGGTCGTGCATATTAATGAGAATGGGATAGCGGGCAGCTTTTAAAAGAGCTGCTGCCTGCCTCTCCACAGCAAGCGAGGGGGAGAGAGACCTAAACGAGTGATTGGAGATTCATCCAAGCGCTCGAGACGCACAGACGGAGTTGCACAATCAGCGTTCCAAAGGGACCCCAAAAAGCTGAAAACCCCATTGCTCTTCACGTCTGCCTCCCAGTAGTGGATGTTATCTACATATCGAAAGACTTTTTGTTGATATTTCAGTATTTACTCCTTTGGAAGGCTCGGGTTTTGAGGAACTTCTTTTAAAAAAAAAATCTTTTTGAACTTGTGAAGACATGCGTGGGTGCACGACGGTGCTGCTTTTGTTAATGGTGGCCTTATGCTGCCTGAGCGCAGAAGGTAAACACTTTTTTCCTGTTTATCTTAGTTAAAGTTTGTCATTGTTCAAAATGGGCTGTGTGGCGCTTAAGCTGTGATAACTGAACAGTTATCGGTAGGTGGAAAATAGGTGGAAGGTGAAAGCAAACGCCTGGTGTGTTGTGTTGTGTTCGTGAAGGGAAAGATAGAGGAATCAACTCATGCTGTGCAGAGTTTGTTTGAAACAAGAGTCAACAGCTGAAGTCAACATTGCTGAAGGGACTCGGTGGTACGTTTGCTTGCATGCCTGTGCTCCAAAAATGAATTTAGGTTGGCATAAACAATGTGTTACCAGTAGTGTGCACTCAATTAGGCACTTTGTTTGTTTCCTAGTATCCATAAACACTGAGATCTTGGAGCTGAACTGTAATAATGAATACCACTGGTGAAAGAAATCTGCTGTTATGATGAGCCTTATGTTGGCAAGCATCCTTGCACCCTGAACAGCCCTCTGGGACACACAGTGTCTGGCAAGACAAGCGAAGCCACCATATGTAACTAAATTAACAGTAACATTTTCCAATTTCAGTTTTTACATAACAATTATTTAAAATACATTTTTCTTTCTGTATCATAGTTTCATTCTCCTTTCGTGTCTGCAGCTGTCAAACTTTGTGGGAAAACTTTATGTCTGTATTTGCCAGGAATAATACAATATAGTACCACCATATATATATGAAAGTAAACAAATGCATCATTTGAGAACAGGTTCAACAGGCATCTCTTTCAGTTCGGTGTGTGTAAGGTGGTGAAGCTGTTTGCCTTTGACAATATAGTAACACCAGTGTTTGCCCATTTTTATTGGCCTTTGTTGTCTGATATGTTGGTGCTCAGTCGCCCTCCACTGTGGGGGCTTGTGACAGATTTAGTGCCTGGCGGTCTGGACAGATAGCAGATGATGGATGAGGGAAACCTTGGACTATCCAGGTCATCACCTCCCATCACAAATATACAGCCCAGCAAAACTAATTTCCTCTGTGTAATATATTCAGTGCTACAGCTAGAAAACTTGCCCTGAACAGGCATCATTTTAAGTTGATCAGAAGACGATGGACGGACATTGTTAAATATATATCTATGCTTCAGAAGTAAGACGACATGTAGCTTTAATTAGAGGTGCATAGTCTCTCCCTTAGTGCTTGTAGTGCAGGAATTTTATAAAATTAGTGTCTGATAGAGAAGCAACATGATAGTGAGTTAAATGCCGGATAGCTGAAGTCTCAAGTTCTTCGTGCAAGGCATTAAGACCTTTAGGAACCCATGCATCGTCTGAGCTTAATGGGATAAAAGCAGCATCTTTAATTTTGCTGATTTGCAGTGAACAATCAGCAATAGAATAAAACTCGTACAGTGTGGAATTCAAGCCAATTTCCCCATCTACTCAGATGTTTCCATTTTAGTCATGCTTAATATAAAAAGGGGTCTAACTGCACGCCAAATTATATTTCTATTTTAATGTGCCTTTAATTTGACTGTGACTCAAGTAAAAGCATGGAATTTCAGCTGTGTGTTGCCAGATATAAATATAGAAACAGATAACACCCACTTGTCATTTGAATTATAATTCAAAGATAAAGCGGGAGTACTTCGTTGTGATTCCACGCCAGTTTGCTGTCAGATCGCAAAGACTTAACTTCCCTGTCAGTTAAATATCTGTCAGTCTCACTGGAAGTAATTGAGCTTGCATGACAAGTTTATTAGATTTGTGTCTTAGCAGTCTAATGTGTGCATTATATTTCTCAACAGCTTACAAGTGCAGGTGCACCAGAAAAGGACCCAAGATCCGATACAAGGATGTACAGAAGCTGGAGATCAAACCCAAACACCCGTTCTGCCAGGAGAAGATGATATTGTGAGTCAGACTTTGATTCTCTTTCAGTGTGTCACTCTCCATATGTCATTTCTGCCTTTTCTCGTTTCTCTCTCTGCTTTTTTCCTCAGTTCTTATTCCTACTTTACGTTCTTCTTTTTCCTAATCCCTTGACATTTTCCTACCTGCTTACCTGTGTTCCCTTTTTTCCCCCTTTCCTCTGGTTATTCATCCCCCTTTTCTTCCAGCATGTACTCTGCACATGCTTTGAATACAAATCATACAGTTAGCAGATTACCAGCATATTTAAAGCCGTTCCTGAACCATAATGATACTCCAACATACTGTAAACACATTCAGCAGCCGCGCGCACATTTTGAGAACACCCTTTCGTTGGTGCCTAAAACACTCTGAAAGATTTACAGCGTGATAAACTGATAATTTAATTACTCCCTGTAGACAGGAGGTGGGGATGATTTATTACTTGAAAAGGAGGGGAGGAAGAAAGCAGCGATTTCCAGAACATTCCACTATGTTCAATTACTCAAGCATGAACATTTCCAGACTTTTATTTGTAAATTCAGATATCATGGGCAGTGTGAGAAGTAAGCATCACATAATGATGCAGTCCATCAATCTATCTATTCTATTAATCTATTAAAGTCTAGTTAATGTAAGAATAATGTAATGCTTGTGTGTTCAAAAGACTATTTGTACTTAAACAATAAAAAATGGGCTAAATCACAGATCAGTGCTTGATCCTTCTGCCTCTCTCTGCCATCAGACATTTAACCTTTCAGGTCAAAGTTCAAGCACACATACAGCTAATATGCTCATTTTGAGCTACTGAGGAATGCACCATGAACTTCACCATTGATAATGGATTCTTCTCCTATAAATTATATTTCAAAAGAAGTAACCTGTAGTGCTTTAAGACAGACACTCTCACCTGAAATTTATAAATACATTCATATTATGCACACAGTCTGTACTACATGATTTCAGCTGATGTGAATGAAGCCCCACACAAGCCAAGAAAAACTATAAAACGCTGTGTGCGTTTCATTTTTTTAAGTTTTTGCTTCAAAGCTAAATGAAGGCACAGCAGATGGGGATGTTATGTCAGCCTCCTGGGACTCTGCTTGGTGTTCAATGCACAATCTCTGCTGCCACCTGCTGCCACATTACAGTATAACACAGAGGACACGCAGGTTGTGTGATGTGTGGACAGATTTTTATGCTCAAAGTGTATTCTACCTTTTACAAAAGGTTTGAGATAATATCCAACCATTTAAGTCAGTTTATCGTTTCAGTTGATTTTTAACAGAAAACTAGGTCCTCTTATGTCACAATTTGCTGCTTTTATAGCAATTTTAATTAAGTACAATTGATTATTAAGTTTTAAGTTTGCTGTTGTTCCGTTTTTGTTTTATCATTAATAATTTATTTAAGCTCCAAGTACATTTATACTATTAAAATCATTCATTAATGTTGTTACAGATGCCCTTCCGAAATCAGTACTTTATGGTAATTGGTTATTGTTGAGTACAGCAAATAAATGATAATATTTGAAAATTTTAGTGTGTTAATCGGTGTTTCAAATCTCATTTGAAAATTTCAACTTTCAAGTGCTGAATAGTTACAAAATAGCTGTTAGATGTTGTCTCCATCTATCCGAACGTTATATTTTTATGAATGTGATTGCTCTTGAAGGCCTTAAGAGAAGCAAAGCCAAATGTTCGCTTAGATGATTACATTTTGAGGGTCAGAGGTTAAGGTCACTCTAACCTCACAAAAAACATTTTGGGGCTTAACTCAAGAATTTGCACTGTAAATACTAATAAATTTAACACTCTGTAAACTTCATTACTCATGATTAAGGCTGAAAAGGGCTATTTGAATTCATGACTCCTACCTTACATATTTTATACATAAACTGCAACGTGACTGGCTGGCGGAGGAATACAGCTGCAAAGCGGAGGGATATGTATAGTCACGCATCAAGTGAGTCAAGAAATAAATTGTGTGTGCATTCCAAAAAAACAAACCTCTCAGAAGCATTATATTGTATTTGGTCTGCATCACCTCACAGGTCTGTTTTTCTGTGAGGGTGTTACCCGCCACACAGTCATCATTCAAGGTTGCTCTATTAGCATGAGATGGGGCCCACCAGCCGTTAGTGCCTGGTGAAAAATGAGTCTCAGCAGGCTCCGGAAAGCAACAGAAAGAAAGAGAGTGGGAGAGAAATGAGCAAGAGAGTCCCCTCTTTGGTCATTTGGCTTACAGCGCTTAGTTTGGCATTCTGAGCAGCCACTCCTAACCACAAACATCCACAACCTAGGAGCCCCAAATATCATTCTCCCTATTCCTACCTGTCCTCTCAATTTTCTGTCTTTTCCCTGGACTTCTTTCATGTTCACCTTCCTTTTTTTAATGTCCTTATAACTCAGGGAAGTTTTCAGAGTCAGTGGCTGTGCTTCGGCTACCTAGGTGAATGATAATGAGTCGGAACCAAAGCTCAAACGATCACGGTAATTAGGTTAAATGCAATATACACAGGAAGTTTCATGTTCTATCCATCAAACACACTCAGAACTCAGTTCTTCCACAAGAAAGCACACATAGAGCTATCTAACTAAGGCATCAATTGTGAAACAAAGGGACAACCAAATGGGCAGGAAAATAGAGGCAAAACTCTTTAATCTAATCTTTATAACCACTGAATACAGCCTTCGTATCAAAAGTCAAGTTCCTTTGCAGTCAAGTCATTTAGCATTCGTGGTTTGGTGAGCCTTTGAGTGTGTCACTGGATGTTGAGGCCCCCTAGCATGGTGGGTCTTTTGTTTTTTATATTTACCACGCTCACTTCTTTCGTCTGAATACGCCACATACAGGCAGTCTGTCTCTGTCGTTGCCAAAAGCAGAGCATTACAGACAGATGAACTGATTCAATGAGCTTAGATGTCACATTTTTAAGTGGCAGCTCCATAATATTGCTTCATTGCCAAAAAAGCTGGCAAAGCTGTGCAAGCGGATCTTTTGAATTCAGAGGGCATTCAGCTGTGGAAATGTTATTGGAGGCAGCTTAGAATAGCCACTAAAATTTGAGGCAAAAACATGTCAGATGTCTTACTACTTAACCAGTCTCTATTCAGCAGACTCAGACTGGCTTTCAGATGGTTTGACTTGCTCACAACAGTGTTTTTACTCCAGTGAAGTTGTGCCTTGAGTTTGTAAGCTGAACTTAACCCTCCAAGTCAAACGGAAAACATTTATTGCGAAATTTTCTTATTTTACTCACTAGAAATTTTTGTTGTCATGATATGATAGCAGTCAGATTCTGGTAAGTGCTTGGCTTCTTAGGGCCACCATATTATTTTTTTTCATAAGTGATGTAGTCGTTGAAATGTTAAAAGCGATCTTACTGAATAGTTGGCAGTCACAGGTGCAAAAATAACTTTTTGCACATTTTAAAAAATCTTTTTTAATTTTTATTAGAATAAATAAGAGTGTTACTTTAAGAGTACATGTGTACTTGATACAGACTGGAAAACCTACATGTCATGTTTTTTGTTTTTTTTTACATCAGTATTTAACCTTTGCTTCTTCTCGGCTCCTGTTCTCAGTGTGACAATGGAGAATGTGTCTCGGTTCAAGGGGCAGGAGTATTGTCTTCATCCCAAACTTCAGAGCACTAAGAACCTGGTCAAATGGTTCCGCATCTGGAAGGACAAGCACAGGTAATAGCCTAACACCAAAAAAAAAAAAAAAAAAAAAAAAAAATTCAGGTGATGTTAGTTAAAAGTACAGTCAGTCGTGTTTTCAGGTTATTTAATGTGTAATTATATATTTCAGCAAATTGATTTTCACAAACCGAAACATCTAAACATTTTCACAAACTTAAAAATAAGTCTAGATAAAATGTCATCCTCGTCCTGCATCTGAACAAGACCGTGCATGAACACATTTATTTATTCCAAATACTGTCACAATTACTTATGGTAGCAGAGTAGACATGTGACCCTCCCATCCCCGGACAGATGATAACAACCTGACTAAAAAAGCAACAACAGCTGGGTATAAGCTAAAATTATGCCAGCTAATGTTAGACTCGAGTGTCCTGAAAATCACACTTCCTTCTGTTTGTCTCTGATAAACAGAAGGAAGTGTCGCTAAGAGTCCCAGTTCAAAAATGTTAGATCCATGTTGTCAGCTGAGGTAAAAGCGGACTGACAGCCTACGCTCACTACAGATAAACAGCAGCTAGAATTGTTTGTCCTACGGAGGCCACCCTAGCAAGGATTTTACTCTTGAGTTGGTAGGCGTAACGAAACAGAATTAACTTGACCGTGAGCTGCATTCTACTGACATCTAGTGGTCATCTGTCAGGTTTACATGAGAAAAAATTATATAAACACATAGAGTCAGACAGAGTTAGCTTAGTCAAACCCATAAACTATATGTGCAACAGTTAAGGTCCACAAGTGTACTTTTTTTGGAGCTTTTATGTCCAATTTGCTGCCTTTCATGGGAGATAAGTTTGTGCAGTTACATAAATGTACCAGTTTATGTACCTAAACATAAAACACTGAAGTAACAGAGATAACATAAGCTGTTATGGAAACTTAACCACTTTTAGAGATTTGTTAATGTAAATAAAAGTAAGAATCTAAAGAGCATTTCATGTATTTGCAATATTGCACAGCTCCATAATTTATATATATTGTCAAATGTTTACAAAACTTCAAAAACCACATTTGATGTAACTCATGGTTATTTGACTTACTGCTGCATTGCTATCATCTAAAAGCAGTCTGGCCATTCTTCTCTGACAAGGCAGTTTTGCCCAGAGAACTGTTACTGAATGTTTTCTCCCTTTGGATTAGCCTCTATAGACCCTGAGATGGTTTTGTGGGAAAATCCCAGTAGATCAGCAGTTTCTGAGATAGTTAAACCACCCCGCACCAGCACTAACAATTATCTCCCCTTTTTTAATGCTCAGTTTGCATTATAAGGTCATTTTGGACATATCTACATGCCTAAATTAAGTGAATTGCTGCCATGTGATTGGCTGATTAGATATTATTAGATATGCATTAACAATCACTTAAACAGGTGTACCTAATAAAACATTATCTCTTAAAAATTACCATGTTATATCTTCTTTGTCATTTCATTAAGAAGAAATGCATAAACCACTCATAAACATGTGCACATAAAGTTTTTCAAGTTTTATCCCTGACTCTGGGCTGAAACCATATCCTTTATCCTGATGCTTTATTGATTTGTTTTGTTGACACTAGTCTTTTTAACTTCAGAGGTCAGAGTCAGGTCTCAGACAAAAGTCATCTGGACGTATTTTTTCAAAAACAGCATTTCTAAGGGACTGTTGGTTACAGAAGCATTAAAGTCATGTTCATACTACGTGTAAACATTTGATCGCTACTCAAACAGGGACACCTTTTGTAGGAGGCTGAAAAAAAACCTATATTGTTTCCAACCAAAGGAGCAAATCTCGTAAGAGATATATGTTTGTTTTCCACAGGGTGTATGAAGCTTAAAACCATCGCTCTCAACACAAGGATCGTGTGAGACAAACAAAGGACACCAACTCCACCAGGACTACTTTTGTGAAGTACAAGATGTAATCTGCATTGAAGCTGTACTTCTACTTCTTCTGCCTGAGATCTGTCAAGCGCATCAAGAGATATCTACAATTTGTACATAGGCTGGTGGGCTCGCTTTAGTTGGCCATCAGTGTAGTTACAGTCACTCACCACTCCAGTCTTTGCCACTGTAGTTATATTTGTCAAAATGTGGACAACGCCATCTGTGTTCAAACAGTTGTAGGGTTGTTTGGTTGTTATTCAAAGGGGCTTCTGTTTTGTTTTGGCTTTGGTGAAAAATGTGTAAGAAAAAGAAATTCTGAGGAAAGACAAATATTTCTCTTAAAAATACAGTGTATTGGTGTTTAATCATTGCAGTTTCCACTTTTCCGTATACTATTCAGTATGACAGGTATATTTATATAATCAGCGTATAAGGTTTAGCTACGAGGGCGCAGTTGAAATAACGGGATAAAGGTTCTCCATAAATTAGATTCTCTGTATCTGTAGAGGAGAGTCACTCAGTGTGTGATTATATTTTATACAGAAGTTGTTTTTATTCAGACAGATTATGGAGGTCCGACAGTCAGTGTGTGTGTGTGTGTGTGTGTGTGTGTGTGTGTGTGTGTGTGTGTGTACGCATCTGTGAGTGTTTTAACCATTTCCATCTTAATAAAAATTCATCTTCAGAGGGACAACTGAATACATTTTTTGCAAACTGTTCTCATACTTAACCTGCAGAGTGCATATTCAATAAATATTAAAAAGTAAAACAGGTCATCTGTGCCATCACTGCTACAGTCTGTTTATTGGAAATTGTCCAAATAGGTCATTACTAAGTACACTAAGAATATAAGAATCCTAGCGGTTTATGACGAATGACTATATGTTTCCATATTTTCACACTGGCTGAAAGATTTTTTTAATTGACCTACATATCGTGGCATCCTTAAAAAGATGAGTCAGTCCTGCGATAGCACCAGTCGACAGCATCTTGATTTTTCAAACCTATTTAAACTCTTTAACGTCTGTTGAAAATGTAAAATAATAATAATTAGAGTAATTTTGGTAAATATTTGTCAGACAGAAGTAAAATGTGCTCTGGGCTTTACTGCACCTACAACAGTAAAGCAAAAATAAATTACAGTGACATTATCAATAGTTACAAACTCTGCCCAGTGAAATAGTCTGGCTTCCTGGTGTGTTTTTGTTAGCTTATGGACAATAATGAAGCTCAATGGCACAAAAGAATGAAATATATCAGGATTTGGTTACATAGAAAATATTTTCTTTTGTATGTCTTCTTTTTTGTTGTATGATTTATATATATATATATATATATATATATATATATATATATATATATATATATATATATATATATATATATATATATATATATATATATATATATATATATATATATATATATATATAGATATATATATATATATATATGTATTGATAGTAGAAATGTTGGCTGTTATCAGAATTGTCATTTATGATGGAGTTTGTGTTATTTTTGATGTTAGAAAGGCGTTGGAAAAGTAATGCTTTGCTAAGGACGATTTGGCTGAGTCTTCTAAGAGTCTGAATTACAACTAGAAAAATTTGCATTTCCTGCGAAAATGCAGTGTGGATGCTGTAATGCTGAAGCTGTCTGCCGAAACTAGCAGAAAAAGCTGAAAAGTTGCAGAATTTGTAAAAGCTTTGCAGAAGCAAAGGAACTTTGCTAAAATGTAGTAACTTAGCAGAACTGCAATATCTTAGAGGAAACATAATACTTGGCAGAAATACAATAGCATAGCAGAACTTAGCAGAAATATTGTAACTTACCAGAAACACGATAACTTCTCAAAAATACAAGAATTTAGGAGAAATAGTATAAGATAACAGAAAGAATATATTTAGGCAAACATTCTTAAACATTACAGAAATACTATGATTTAGAAAAACAGTACAACATAGCAGAAATGCTGCGATTTACCAGAGACACTGTAATTTACTATTAATATTGAAATTTTTTTTAAAAATACTATGTTTTAGCACAAATACTGTAATTTGACAGAAATACTATCATTCGGCAGAAATACTATGTTTCAGCAGAAATACTCTGGTTTAGCACAAATATTATAACATAGCAGTAATACAATTATATAGCAGAAATGCTATATTTAGAAAAAAATATAATATAGTAGAAATACTATGATTTAGCAGAAATACTGTAATCAGCACATATACTGTAACATGACAGAAATTCCTCCACTTAGTAGTAATACTGTAACATAAAACAAATGTCATGATTTGGCACAAAACCATAATTTGGCAAAATACTATGATTTAGCAGAAATACTATGATTGAGCAGAAGTACTAAGATGTAGTAAAAGTACTTTGATTTAACAGAAATACAATTATGGAGGAGTAATACTTTAAAATGGGAGAAATATTGATACACACACACATACACAGAGCCTAAAGGGAAGAGTATTTGTGCCATGGAGTGTTAACAAGAATCTGAGGTCCATATTAGAAAAGCTGCTAAAATCATAAAAGTTTGCAGAATTGTAATAAATGATGAATATGAATTAGTGGTCTGTGATAGTGTATTAATTTGTAGGAAAAAAAACACATGTTGCCCAAGGTGTAATTGAACCCACGACCTTTGGGTTGCAGACCTGTGTCATTACCAACTGCGCCACTGGGAAAGAGAGCGGCGCCTGGAAAACAGGGTGATGAGCAGTCAGAATTAGATTGCGGTGAGAGGCGAAAAACGCTGTTTTTGGAGTTACAAAACGTCGTGTAACTCAAAAACTAGGTGGACTAGAAGCATAATTCTTGTACTGGGTGAATCAGCGTGCATTTTCGTGTACTTTGACTGTGATTTGCATTGCTCTTTGTACATCTGTCGCTGAGATATGACGAGAGAAGAAAGGGCAGACCTCAGATATGATTGGCTGGCTGGGAAGCCGTGCAGGCCCTGATATGTAAATTTTATATGTATCAGTCCTCACAGAGGATTAGCTGCCTGGGGACCTGGCAGAAATATATACAAATAGTATGTTTAAGCATAAATACTACATTTAGTAGAAATACTATGTTTTAGCACAAATACTATAAAATGGCAGAAATACTATAATTAAGCAGAAATACTATATTTGGCAGAAACACTATATTTAGTACAAATCTTATGAAATAGCAGAAATAGTATGATTTAGCAGAAATGCTGTATTTCGCACAAATCTCATAAAATAGCAGAAATAGTATGATTTAGCAGAAATGCTGTATTTAGCACAAATACTGAAAAGCAGCAGAAATGCTATGACTTAGCACAACAGTAATAACTTATAGAAAAATTGGAAAAGCAAAATGGACAGCTGGAAAAATCCTGAACATACTAAGGGTCCCTCAAATCTAATTGTTAATTGAAAAAAAAAAAAAATCAGCAAAAAAAAGTATAACAGTCACACAATCACAAATATGGGCACATATGGAAACACACATGCACAGAGAGACACACACAGGACCACATTCAGTCAACCAGTCTAAATATATTGAATTTAAGTGATATAATAAGATACTCCCATCAAAAGGCTCTCTCTCGCTCTCTCTCTCACACACACACACACACACACACACACACACACACACACACACACAGAGCCTAAAGGGAACAGTATTTGTGCCATGGAGTGTTAACAAGAATCTGAGGTCCATATTACAAAAGCTGCTAAAATCATAAAAGGTTGCAGAATTGTAATAAATGATGAATATGAATTAGTGGTCTGTGATAGTGTATTAATTTGTAGGAAAAAACACATGTTGCCCAAGGTGTAATTGAACCCATGACCTTTGGGTTGCAGACCTGTGTCATTACCAACTGCGCCACTGGGAAAGAGAGCGGGTGCCTGGAAAACAGGGTGATGAGCAGTCAGAATCAGATTGGTGGACTAGAAGCATAATTTTTGCACTGGGTGAATCAGCGTACTTTTCGTGTACTTTGACTGTGATTTGCATTGCTCTTTGTACATCTGTCACTGAGATATGACGAGAGAAGAAAGGGCAGACCCCAGATATGATTGGCTGGCTGGGAAGCCGTGCAGGCCCTGATATGTATTTGTATGTATCAGTCCTCACAGAGGATTAGCTGCCTGGGGACCTGGCAGAAATATATAGAAATAGTATGATTAAGCATAAATACTACATTTTTTAGAAAAACTATATTAAGCACAAATCGTATAAAAAGCAGAAATACTATATTAAGCAATATAAATATCCTCTAAAAATCCTATAAAAAGCAGTAAAACTGTACTATGATTTGGTAGAAAAACCCTAATTAATCAAAAATACTAAATTTGGCAGAAATGGCAGAAACACTATATTTAGCACAAATCTTATGAAATAGCAGAAAGAGTATGATTTAGCAGAAATGCTGTATTTAGCACAAATACTGAAAAACAGCAGAAATGCTATGACTTAGCACAATAGTAATAACTTAAATAGAAAAATTGGAAAAGCAAAATGGACAGCTGAAAAAATCCTGAACATGGGTCCCTCAAATATAATTGTTAAATGAAAAAAAATCAGCAAAAAAAAGTATAACAGTCACACAATCAGAAATATGTACACATATGGAAACACACATGCACAGAGAGACACACACAGGACCAAATTCAGTCAACCAGTTTAAATATATTGAATTTAAATCATACAATAAGATGCTTCCATAAAAGCGCTCTCGCCTCTCTCTCTCTCTCACACACACACACACACACACACACACACACACACACACACACTCTCTCTCTCTCTGTCACATTTAAACACACACACACACACACACACACACACACACACACACACAAGATCCAATTCAGTCAACCAGTCTAAATATATTGAATTTGAATCTTACAATGAGATCATCCCATAAAAGGCTTTCTCTCTCTCTCTCTCACACACACACACACACACACACACACACACACACACACACACACACACACACACACACACACACACAAGATCCAATTCAGTCAACCAGTCTAAATATATTGAATTTGAATCTTACAATGAGATCATCCCATGAAAAGGCTTTCTCTCTCTCTCTCTCTCTCTCTCACACACACACACACACACACACACACACACACACACACACACAAGATCCAATTCAGTCAACCAGTCTAAATATATTGAATTTGAATCTTACAATGAGATCATCCCATGAAAAGGCTTTCTCTCTCTCTCTCTCTCTCTGTCACACACACACACACACACACACACACACACACACACACAAGATCCAATTCAGTCAACCAGTCTAAATATATTGAATTTGAATCTTACAATGAGATCATCCCATAAAAGGCTTTCTCTCTCTCTCTCTCTCTCTCTCTCTCTCTCACACACACACACACACACACACACACACACACACACACACACACACACACACACACACACACACACACACAGGGAGAGAGAAGTAAGTTTCTAGCTCAGTCAAGCAGCCTGGGAGCTGCTGAATTTGAATCCACCAATCAGAGAGCCTGTGCACTTTTTCCCGCCAAAACAGGTGCATGCAGCACAGAGAGACACAGGACTTTTGCAGCTCAGTCTATTTCTCATAATGACGACTCCCCTCAAACAAATGACCATAATTTCCTAACCGTAGGGGCTAGAATGGCCATTCTTACACCGTTTTGTTCAGAAGAGATGGGGGAATCTTAAAGTGTTGACACTTTATCATTAAAATATGAATTATTGAAGATATTTTACTTCTAATGCACCATAACTGAGTAAAGGTAAGCTAAAACTGCCTTGGCTTGCCCTCAAACAACGCTTTCTAACTCTAAATCTATTTGGAGTATTGATATCATTCTTTCACCGTAAGGGACAGCAGGCTTTGGTGAACAATCATGGAAATTTTCAGGTCTCTGTGGAAATCCATCAAAAAGATATGACGAGAGAAAAAAGTGCCTCATTTCCAGAGTTTGAAATCTGAAGAAATCTGAGCGAGGGACAAATTTCCTACCCTCAAACAAACCCAATTCATGGCCAAATGGTAATAGATGAGAAAAAAATTCTTGAATTGTGAGCGTCAGGAGTGTCTGAAGATATATTGGCACAAGCCTCATGTCTTAACTTCGCTTCGTTAAGGAGATATGACGATTCGAAAATGCCTCTCATTAGAGAAATCCAGCGATGATTTTGAACAAACTCTCCATTGACTTTCTATGGAGAGTTTTCAGACTTTGTGTTGGTCTGAGGAGATTTGCCAAAATTCTATAAATCCCACAACAATGATAGTGACATTTTCTGAAAGCCAGCAAAAATACCTACGTTTTGATGTATAATTTGTGGAAGTTGAGTGAAAATTGAGCAAGTAGCAAGAAGTTGTTCGGACATGAAGAGAAAATTGCCAAAGGTACAGTGGCTCACTTAGAACCAACTGCATAGCAACCATAACAACGCATGTATTTTGTGAAAAATCACAAAGATGAAACTCAAAACTTAAAGAGGGATAAGATCAAAACGGTAACAGATATGAAAAAGCTGAATCATTCATGAATAGCCCAATAATTTGTGAACATTTTAAAATTTGAATGGTTGTTCTAGGCGAAAGTATGAGAAAGTAGTTAAGTTTCAAAATCAAGCAAGTTTTAGCAGAATTGCAGAAGTTTCCCATTCATTTCAATGGGACAAATTAAAGGAAAAAAGCTTAATATTTTAAAAAGTATAAGAGTTAAAAATACCAAAAGTCATAGCAGTCGTTAGCAGAAAAAGCTGAATAGTTTAAAATTTGAACGGTGAAAATCGGCTGAAAATTGTTAAAGTAGTTAAAGTCCAAAAAACGTACGGAAGCAACTAGAATAATAACTAGAAAAATTTGCATTTCCTGCGAAAATGCTGTGTGGATGCCGGAACGCTGAAGCTGTCTGCTGCAAAAATTGTATGGCAGTAAAGAAACTGAAAAATTATGTTGAAAACAAGTGAAAAAACAGAAACTTTTGCTGAAAAGAGGTGAAAAGGCAAAGATTCTGCTTCAAAGGGGTACAGAAGTTCAAATTTCTACTGAAAAGAGGAGAGGTGAAAAGGTTTCCTCTGAAATGAGCAGAAGATACTGAGATTTGTATTGATAAGAGGTGAAAGGCTGAAAATTCTGCTTAAAATAGGTGAATCAGCAGAATTTCTACTGAAAAGAGGTAAAGAAGTAGAACGTTGCACTGAAAACAGGTGAATCAGCAGAATGTCTGCTAAAAAGAGATTTCTGTTGAAAACACCTGAAAAAGCTGGGATTTGTGCTGAAAAGGGGTGAAAACACTCACAATTCTGCTGAAACGGGGTGAAGAAGAGGTGTTGGGCTGTTGAGAAGAGTTAAATAAGTTGAACTGATATGTTTGGGTACAAATACAATGATTTGGCAATAATACTGCGTTTTAGCACAACTCCTGAGATTTGATTGAAATACTATGATTTAGAAGAAATATTATGACTTTGTACAAATACAATATTTTGGCACAAATACTATGATTTGGTTCGAATGCTATGATTTGAAACAAATAATATGATCTGGCAGAAATACTATTATTTAGTAGAAATACTATGATTTACCAGAAGTACTATGTTTCTGCAAAAATACTATGATTTTGCAGAAATACTATGCCTTAGTAGTAATACTATAACATCACAGATATATGATGATTTTGCAGACATTCTGGTTTTACACAAATACTATAATGTGGCAGTATACTATGTTTCAGCACAAATACTATGATTTGGCACATATACTATATTCAGCAGATATACTATAACAAAACAGAAAGTCTACGACTTAGTAGTAATACTATAACATAATAGACAGACTCTGCAAAATCATAGTATATGTTTTTGCACAACTAGCACAATATGGCAGAAATACTATGATTTGGCACAAGTACTATGATTTAGTACAAATACTCGTATTGGCAGAAATACTATGTTTCAGTACAAATATTACAATTTGGCAATAATACTGGGTTTTAGCACAACTACTGAGATTTGGGTGAAATACTATGATTTAGAAGAAATACTATGACTTCAGTACAAATACAATGTTTTGGTTCAAATAATATGATTTGCAAAAATACTATGATTTGACACAAGTACCATGATTTAGTACAAATACTACGATTTCGCTCAAATACTATGAAATTGCAGTAATACTATGATTTTGAAGGAATACTATGATTTGGTAGAAATACTATGCCTTAGTAGTAATACTATAACATAGCAGATACACTGTGATTTTGCAGACATAGTATGTTTTTGCACAAATACTACGATTTTGCTCAAATACTATGAAACTGCAGTAATACTATGATTTTGAAGGAATACTATGATTTGGTAGAAATACTATGCCTTAGTAGTAATACTACAACATAACAGATATACTGTGATTTTGCAGACATTCTATGTTTTTGCACAAATACTACAATTTGGCAGAAATACTATGTTTTAGCACAAATACTATGGTTTGCTATAAATACTATGGTTTGGCACATATACTGTATTCAGCAGATATAATTTAACAAAATAGAGAGTCTACGACTTAGTAGTAATACTATAACATAATAGATATACTATGATTTTGCAGACAGTCTATGTTTTTGCACAACTAGCACAATGTGGCAGAAATACTATGAATTGGCACAAGTCCTATGATTTAGTAGAAATACTCTTATTGGCACAAATACTATGTTTCAGTACAAATACTATGATTTGGCAATAATACTGCGTTTCAGCACAACTACTGAGATTTGAGTGAAATACTATGATTTAGAAGAAATACTATTACTTTGGTACAAATACTACTATGTTTTGGTTCGAATACTATGATTTGCAAAAATACTATGATTTGGCACAAGTACCATGATTTAGTACAAATACTACGAATTGGCAGAAATACTGTGACTTAGTACTAATACTTTAACATAACAGATATACTGTGATTTAGCAGACATAGTATGTTTTGCACAGATACTACGATTTCACTCAAATACTATGAAATTGCAGTAATACTATGATTTTGAAGGAATACTTTGATTTGGTAGAAATACTATGCCTTAGTAGTAATACTATAACATAACAGATATACTATGATTTTGCAGACATAGTATGTTTTGCACAAATACTACAATTTGGCAAGAAATACTATGTTTGGGCACAAATACTATGATTTGCTATAAATACTATGATTTGGCACATATACTATAATCAGCAGATATACTATAACATAACAGAAATTCTACGACTTAGTAGTAATACTATAACATAACAGAAATTTTAATTGGGCAGAAATAACATGATTTGGCAAAAAAAATACCATGATTTGGCGCAAATTACAAATACTATGATTTGGCACAAATACTATGATTTAGCAGAAATAGTATGTTTTAACATAAATAATATCTTTTGACAGAAATTTCTGCTAAAGGTACTATTTCTGCTTTTTAGCAGAAATACTGTAATTTTGCATAAATACTATGATTTGGGATAAATACTATGATTTCCCAGAATTACTATGATTGAGCAGAAGTACTAAGATGTAGTAGAAGTACTTTGATTTAGCAGAAATACTATTATGGAGGAGTAATACTTTAACATGGGAGAAATACTGATACACACACACATACACAGAGCGCAAAGGGAACAGTGGATGTTAAGAGTCTGGGCTTGGTATATCTAGGTCAGCTAAATTAGCTGCACCTGCTGTAATCAGCACTTACACACACAGACACAGAGAGAGCTCTGAGTTTTCTTTAGTGTATTTCTCACATTCAGGATTCCCCTCGAACAAATGGCCATAATTTCCTAACCGTAGGGGCTAGAACGCTCATTCTGACACCGTTTTGTTCAGAAGAGATGGGGAAATCTCCAGGTCTTCATAATTCAGAGATAAAATATAAATTATTAAAGCTATATGACTTGTAACACACTGCAACTGAGAAGAGGCGAAGCAAAACTGCCTTGACTTGCCCTCAAACAACGTTGTGTAACTCTAGATCTCTATGGAGCCTCAAAATCATTCTTTCACCATAAGAAACAGCAGGCTTTGGTGAACAGTCATGGAAATTTTCAGGGCTCTGTTGAAATCCATCAAAAGATATGACGAGAGAAAAAAAGTGCCTCATTTCCACAGTTTGAAATCTGAAGAGATCTGAGTGAGAGACAAATTTCCTATCCTCAAACAAATGTAATTCATGGCCAAACGGTAATAGGTGAGGAAAATACTCTTGAATTGTGAGCATCAGGAGAGTCTGAAGATATATTGGCACAAGCGTCATGTCTCAACTTTGTTTCGTTAAGGAGATATGACGATTTGAAAATGCCTCTCATTAGAAAAATTCAGCGGTGATTTTGAACAAGCTCTCCATTGACTTTCTATGGAGAGTTTTAAGACCTTGTGTTGCTCTGAGGAGATTTGCAAAAATCTGTAAATCCCACAAGAACGATAGTGACATTTTCTGAAAGCCAGCAAAAATACCTACGTTTTGATGTATAATTTGTGGGGTTGAGTGGAAATTGAGCGAGTAGCAAGAAGTTGTTCAGACATGAAGAGAAAATTCGAACAGACCAGCCCTCACTCTGAGTTAATTGCATAGCAACCATAGCAACGCATGTATTTTCTGAAAAATCACAATTTTGCAACTGAAAACTTAAAGAGGCATAAAATTAAAACGGTAGAAGATCTGAAACAGCTGAATCACACAGAAATAGCCCAATAATCTGAGAACATTTTAAAGTTTGAATGGAGTTTCTAGGTGAAAGTATGACAAAGTAGATAAGTTTCAAAAACAAGCAAGTTTTAGCAGAATTGTGGAAGTTTCCCATTCATTTCAATGGGACAAATTAAAGGAAAAAAGTGTAATATTTTAAAAAGTATAACAGTAATAAACACCAAAAGTCATAGCACCCATCTCCAGAAAGAGCAGAACAGTATAGAGTTTGAACGGAGAAAATCGGCTGAAAACTGAGGGAGTAGATAAAGTCCAAAAAAACGCACGGAAGCAACTTGAAAAGAAAATAAAGAATAAAGAGAAACAGGAACTCAATAGTGTGGAAGCCCTTTTAGGGCATCCACACAACTAGAAAAATTTGCATTTCCTGCGAAAATGCAGTGTGGATGCTTTAAAGCTGAAGCTTTCTGCTAAAAGTAGCTGAAAAAGCTGAAAAGTTGCAGAAATTGTAAAATGAAGCAAAGGAACTTTGCTAAAATTTAATAACTTAGCAATATCTTAGAGGAAACATAATACTTGGCAGAAATACAATAGCATAGCAGAACTTAGCAGAAATATTGTAACTTACCAGAAACACGATAACTTCTCAAAAATACAAGAATTTAGGAGAAATAGTATAAGATAAGAGAAAGAATATATTTAGCCAAACATTCTTAAACATTACAGAAATACTATGATTTAGAGAAACAGTGCAACATAGCAAAAATGCTGTAATTTGACAGAAATACTACATCCATCCATCCATCCATCCTCATCCGCTTTATCCGAGGTCGGGTCATGGGCAGCAGCCTAAGCAGAGAAGCCCAGACCTCCCTCTCCCCAGCCACCTCCTCCAGCTCATCCGGGGAACACCAAAGGCGTTCCCAGGCCAGCCGAGATATATATCTCTCCAGCGCGTCCTGGGTCTGCCCCGGGGCCTCCTCCCGGTGGGACATGCCCGGAACACCTCACCCAGGAGGCGCCCAGGGGGCATCCTTGTCAGATGCCCGAACCACCTCAACTGGCTCCTTTCGATGTGGAGGAGCAGCGGCTCTACTCTGAGCCCCTCCCGGATGGCCGAACTTCTCACCCTATCTCTAAGGGAGAGGCCAGCCACCCTTCGGAGGAAGCTCATTTCTGCCGCTTGTATCCGCGATCTCGTTCTTTCGGTCACTACCCACAGCTCGTGGCCATAGGTGAGGGTCGGGACGTAGATCGACGGTAAATTGAGAGCTTCGCTTTTACACTCAGCTCCCTCTTCACCACGACGGACCGGTGCAGCGTCCGCATCACTGCAGCCGCAGCACCAATCCGTCTGTCGATCTCCGGCTCCCTTCTCCCATCACTCGCGAACAAGACCCCCGAGATACTTAAACTCCTCCACTTGGGGCAGGAACTCATCCCCGACCCAGAGTGGGCACTCCACCCTTTTCCGGCTGAGAACCATGGCCTCAGATTTGGAGGTGCTGATCCTCATTCCCGCTGCTTCACACTCGGCTGCGAACCGTTCCAGTGCGAGCTGGAGGCCCCCACCGATGAAGCCATCAGAACCACATCATCCGCAAAAAGCAGAGATGAGATTCTGAGGCCACCAAGTGAAAGCCCTCCGCCACTTGGCTGCGCCTAGAAATCCTGTCCATAAAAATTATGAACAGAATCGGTGATAAGGGCAGCCCTGGCGGAGCCCATCACCCACCGGAAACGAGTCCGACTTATTGCCGGCAATGCGAACCAAACTCTTACAACGGTTGTATAGGGATCGAATGGCCCGTAGCAATGGGCCAGACACCCCATACTCCCGCAACACCTCCCACAGGACACCCCGAGGGACACGGTCGAATGCCTTCTCCAAGTCCACAAAACACATGTAGACTGGTTGGGCAAACTCCCATGCACCCTCAAGTATCCTCGAGAGGATAAAGAGCTGGTCCAGTGTTCCGCGACCAGGACGAAAACCGCATTGTTCCTCCTGTATCCGAGGTTCGACTAACGGACGAACTCTCCTTTCCAGCACCCTGGCATAGACTTTCCCAGGGAGGCTGAGGAGTGTGATCCCCTGTAGTTGGAACACACCCTCCGGTCCCCTTCTTAAAGATGGGGACCACCACCCCGGTCTGCCAGTCCAGGGTACTGCCCTGATCTCCACGCAACATTGTAGAGGCGTGTCAACCAGGACAGCCCTACAACGTCCAGAGTCTTCAGGAACTCGGGTGGACCTCATCAACACCAGGGGCTCTGCCACCGAGGAGTTGTTTAACTGCCTCAGTGACCTCGACCCCAGAAATTGGCGGGTCATTCCCTCATCCCCAGACTCTGCTTCCTCCTCGGAAGACGTGTCAGTGGGATTAAGGAGGTCCTCAAGTATTCCTTCCACCGTCTGACAATTTTCTCAGTCGACGTCAGCAGCGCACCGCCAGCACTATACACAGTGCAGGTAGAGCACCGCTTTCCCCTCCTGAGACGCCTGACGGTTTGCCAGAATCTCTTCGAGGCAGTCCGAAAGTCTTTTTCCATGCCTCTCCGAACTCCTCCCACACCCGAGTTTTTGCTTCAGCCACTGCCCGAGCCGCATTCCGCTTGGCCTGTCGATACCTGTCAGCTGCCTCTGGAGTCCCACAGGCTAACCAAGCCCGATGGGACTCCTTCTTCAGCCTGGTGGCTCCCTTCACCTCTGGTGTCCACCATTTGGTTGGGGGATTACCACCACGGCAGGCACCAACCACCTTGCGGCCGCAGCTCAATGCAGCAGCCGGCAATGGAGACGCTGAACATGGTCCATTCGGACTCAATGTCCCCAGTCTCCCTCGGAATGTTGTTGAAGCTCTGCCGGAGGTGTGCGTTGAAGATCTCGCGGACTGGGGCCTCTGCTAGACGTTCCCAGCACACCCTCACTCACGCGTTTAGGTGCACCGGGTCTGTCCAGCGTCCTCCCCGCCACCTGATCCAACTCACCACCAGGTGGTGATCAGTTGACAGCTCAGCCCCTCTCTTTACCCGAGTGTCCAGAACATATGGTCGCAGGTCTGGTGATACGATTACAAAATCGATCATCGACCTGCGGCCTAGAGCATCCTGGTGCCACGTGCACTTATGGACACTCTTATGTTCAAACAAGGTGTTCGTTATGGCCAAACTGTGATTTGCACAGAAGTCCAATAACAAAACACCACTCGGGTTCAGATCAGGGAGGCCGTTCCTCCCAATCACGCCCCTCCAGGTATCGCTGTCGTTACCACGTGAGCATTGAAGTCTCCCAGTAGGACAACAGAGTCTCCAGGTGGGGCACCTTCCAGCACCCCCCCAGGGACTCTAAGAAGGCTGGGTACTCTGAACTGCCACTCGGCGCATAAGCGCAGATGACAGTCAGGACCCGCCCCGACCCTGAGGCGCAGGGAACAAACCCTCTCATCCACCGGGAAAAACCCCAACGTACCCGGCAGCAAGCCGGGGATATTAGAATACCCACCCCAGCCCGCCGCCTCTCACCAGGGCAACTCCAGACTGAGACAGAGTCCAGCCCCTCTCCAGGAGACTAGTTCCAGAGCCCAAGCCATGCGTAGAGGTGAGCCCGACTATATCTAGCCGGTACTTCTCAACCTCGCGCACTCTCAGGCTCCTTCCCCACCAGAGAGGTGACATTCCATGTCCCTATTGCCAGTCTTGGCAGCCGGGATCAGTCCGCCAGGGCCTCCGCTCCTGGCCGCCGCCCGACACACAATGCACCCGACCCAGAAATACTACATTTGGCAGAAATACTATATTTAGCACAAATCTTATAAAATAGCAGAAATAGTATGATTTAGCACAATAGTAATAACTTAAACAGAAAAATTGGAAAAGCAAAATGGACAGCTGAAAAAATGCTGAACATGCTAAGGATCCTTCAAATGTACTTGTTAAATGAAAAAAAAATCGGCAATAAAAAAAGTATAACAGTCACACAATCACAAATATAGACACATATGGAAACACACATGCACAGAGAGACACACACAGGATCAAATTCAGTCAACCAGTCTAAATATATTGAATTTAAATCATACAATAAGATGCTCCCATAAAAGGCTCTCTCTCCCTCTCTCTCTCTCTCTGTCACACACACACACACACACATACACAGAGCCTAAAGGGAACAGTATTTGTGTCATGGAGTAACAAGAATCTGAGGTCCATATTAGAAAAGCTGCTAAAATCATAAAAGTTTGCAGAATGGTAATAAATGATGAATATGAATTAGTGGTCTGTGATAGTGTATTAATTTGTAGGGAAAAAAATATGTTGCCCAAGGTGGAATTGAACCCACGACCTTTGGGTTGCAGACGTGTGTCACTACAAACTGTGCCACTGGGAAAGAGAACGAGCGCCTGGAAAACAGGGTGATGAACTGTCATATTTAGATCGCGGTGAGAGGCATAAAACGCCGATTTTTGGAGTTACAAAATGTCATGTAACTCAAAAACTAGGTGGACTAGAAGCATAATTCTTGTACTGGGTGAATCAGCGGACTTTGGTGTACTTTGACTGTGATTTTCATTGCTCTTTGTACATCCGTCGCTGAGATATGACAAGAGAAGAAAGGGCAGACCTCAGATATGATTGGCTGGCTGGGAAGCTGTGCAGGCCCTGATATGTATTTGTATGTATCAGTCCTCACAGAGGATTAGCTGCCTGGGGACCTGGCAGAAATATATAGAAATAGTATGATTAAGCATAAATACTACATTTTTAGAAAAACTATATTAAGCACAAATCCTATAAAAAGCAGAAATAATATATTAAGCAATATAAATATCCTCTAAAAATCCTATAAAAGCAGTAAAACTGTACTATGATTTGGTAGAAAAACCCTAAATAATCAAAAATACTAAATTTGGCAGAAATAGCAGAAACACTATATTTAGCACAAATCTTATGAAATAGCAGAAATAGTATGATTTAGCAGAAATGCTGTATTTAGCAGAAATTCTGAAAAGCAGCAGAAAAGCTATGACTTAGCACAACAGTAATAACTTAAATGGAAAATTTGGAAAAGCAAAATGGACAGCTGAAAAAATGCTGAACATGCTAAGGGTCCCTCAAATGTAATTGTGAAATGAAAAAAAAAATCAGCAAAAAAAAGTATAACAGTCACACAATCACAAATATGGACACATATGGAAAGACACATGCACAGAGAGACACACACAGGATCAAATTCAGTCAACCAGTCTAAATATATTGAATCTAAATCATACAATAAGATGCTCCCATAAAACTCTCTCTCTCCCTCTCTCTCTCTCTCTCTCTCACACACACACACACACACACACACACACACACACACACACACACACAGGGAGAGAGAAGCAAGTTTCTAGGTCAGTCAAGCAGCCTGGGAGCTGCTGAATTTGAATCCACCAATCAGAGAGGCTGTGTGCTTTTTCCCGCCAAAACAGGTGCACGCAGCACAGAGAGACACAGGATTTTGCAGTCTATTTCTCATAGTGAGGACTCCCCTCAAACAAATGACCATAATTTCCTAAACCGTAGGGGCTAGAACGGTCATTCTTACACCCGTTTTGTTCAGAAGAGATGGGGAATCTTAAAGTGTTGACAATTTATCGTTAAAATATGAATTATTAAAGATATTTGACTTGTAATGCACCATAACTGAGTAGAGGCGGCGAAAAAACTGCCTTGACCTGCCCTCAAACAACGCTTTCTAACTCTAAATCTATTTGGAGTATCGATATCATTCTTTCACCGTAAGAGACAGCAGGCTTTGGTGAACAGTCATGGAAATTTTCAGGTCTGTGTGGAAATCCATCAAAAAGATATGACGAGAGAAAAAAGTGCCTCATTTCCAGAGTTTGAAATCTGAAGAAATCTGAGCGAAGGACGAATTTCCTACCCTCAAACAAGTCTAACTCATCTCAGAACAGTAATAGGTGAGAAAATAATTCTTGAATTGTGAGCGTCATGAGTGTCTGAAGATATACGGCGACAAGCCTCATGTCTTAACTTCGCTTCGTTAAGGAGATATGACGATTCGAAAATGCCTCTCATTACAGAAATTAAGCGGTGATTTTGATCAAACTCTCCATTGACTTTCTATGGAGAGTTTTCGACTTTGTGTTGGTCTGAGGAGATTTGCCAAAATTCTATAAATCCCACAACAATGATAGTGACATTTTCTGAAAGCCAGCAAAAATACCTACGTTTTGATGTATAATTTGTGGGAGTTGAGTGAAAATTAATCAAGTAGCAAGAAGTTGTTCGGACATGAAGAGAAAATTGCCAAAGGTACAGTGGCTCACTTAGAACCAACTGCATAGCAACCATAACAACGCATGTATTTTGTGAAAAATCACAAAGATGAAACTCAAAACTTAAAGAGGGATAAGATGAAAACGGTAACAGATATGAAAAAGCTGAATCATTCATGAATAGCCCAATAATTTGTGAACATTTTAAAGTTTGAATGGTTGTTCTAGGCGAAAGTATGAGAAAGTAGTTAAGTTTCAAAAACGAGCAAGTTTTAGCAGAATTGCAGAAATTTCCCATTCATTTCAATGGGACAAATTAAAGGAAAAAAGCTTAATATTTTAAAAAGTATAACAGCAAAAAATACCAAAAGTCATAGCACACATTAGCAGAAATAGCAGAATAGTTTAAAATTTGAACGGTGAAAATCGGCTGAAAATTGTGAAAGTAGTTAAGTGCCAAAAAACGTACAAAAAGTGGCAACTGGAATAATAAAGAATAAAGAGAAACAGGAAAACAATAGTGTGGATGCCTCCAGCATCCACACAACTAGAAAAATTTGCATTTCCTGCGAAAATGCAGTGTGGATGCTGTAACGCTGAAGCTGTCTGCTTAAAATAGCTGAAAAAGCTGAAAAGTTGCAGAAATTGTAAAAACTTTGCAGAAGCAAAGGAACTTTGCTAAAATGTAGTAACTTAGCAGAAATGCAATATCTTAGAGGAAACATAATACTTGGCAGAAATACAATAGCATAGCGGAACTTAGCAGAAACATTGTAACTTATCAGAAACACGATAACTTCTCAAAATACAAGAATTTAGGAGAAATAGTATAAGATAACAGAAAGAATATATTTAGCCAAACATTCTTAAACATTACAGAAATACTATGATTTAGAAAAACAGTACAACATAGCAGAAATGCTGTGATTTACCAGAGACACTATAATATACTATGAATATTGTAATTTTAAATAAATACTATGTTTTAGCAAAAATACTCCAGTTTAGCACAAATATTATAACATAGCAGAAATACTACTCTATAGCAGAAATGCTATATTTAGAAAGAAAAATATAATATAGTAGAAATACTATGATTTAGCAGAAATCCTACAATATAGCTTAATATCAATGAATTACAACAGATACTATGATTGAGCAGAATAGTAATAACTTAAGTGAAAATATTGGAAAGGTAAAATGACAAGCTGAATAAAAGGAACATGGTTAAGTTCGCTCAAAACTAATTTTTGTTCACCTGTGAAAAAATAAAATAAAAATACATTAAGAAAAAAAACAAATAACAATAGCCAACAGATACACACAAAATCAAATATGGATACACAAATGTACAGAGAGAGACACACACACCAGTCAACCAGTCTGAATATATATTTTTATCCAACAATGAGATGCTACCCTAAAAAGGGTCTTTGTGTGTGTGTGTCTTTCTCTCTCTCTCTCCTCTCTCACACACACACACACACACACACACACACACACACACACACACACACACACAGCAGCAGCAGCAAGTGAACAGGGGCTGTTAACAGCATGTTTCTAGGTCAGTCAAACAGCTGTGAGCTTCTCAATTTGAATCCACCAATCAGAGAGGCTGTGTGCTTTTTCCCGCCAAAACTGGTGCACCAAGTGCAGGCTTTTACACATGCAGCACAGAGAGAGACAGGATTTTTGCAGTGTATTTATCATAGTCAGGATTCCCCTCAAACAAACAGCCATAAATTCCTAACCGTAGGGGCTAGAACAGTCATTCTTAGACCGTTTTGTTCAGAAGACATGGGGAATCTTGAAATGTTGACCATTTAAAATAAAAATATGAAATATTATAGATATATGACATAGATGATTGGCTGGCTGGGAAGCCATGAATGCCCCAATATGCAAATTTGAATGTGCCAGCCCTCAGATATGATTGGCTGGCTGGGAAGCCATGAATGCCCCAATATGCAAATTTTAATGTGCCAGCCCTCAGATATGATTGGCTGGCTGGGAAGCCATGAAGGCAACAATATGCAAATTTGAATGTGCAAGCCCTGAGATATATGATTGGTTGTCTTAGAAGCCATATAAAAAGCAGTAAAACTGTACTATGATTTGGTAGAAAACTATAATTAATCAAAAATACTATATTTGGCAGAAATACTATTTTTTTTGGCAGAAACACTATATTCAGCACAAATCTTATGAAATAGCAGAAATAGTATGATTTAGCAGAAATGCTGTATTTAGCACAAATCCCATAAAATAGCAGAAATAGTATGATTTAGCAGAGGTGCTTTATTTAGCACAAATACTGAAAAGCAGCAGAAATGCTGTGACCTAGCCTAACACAATAGTAATAACTTAAATAGAAAAATTGGAAAAGCAAAATGGACAGCTGAAAAAATCCTGAACATGCTAAGGGTCCCTCAAATTTAATTGTTAAATGAAAAAAAAATCAGCAAAAAAAAAAAGTATAACAGTCACACAATCACAAATATGTACACATATGGAAGCACACATGTACAGAGAGACACACACAGGATCAAATTCAGTCAACCAGTCTAAATATATTGAATTTAAATCATACAATAAGATGCTCCCATAAAACTCTCTCTCGCCCTCTCTCTTTCTCTCTCTCTGTCACACACACACACACACACACACACACACACACAAAAATACTATGATTTTGCAGAAATACTATGCCTTAGTAGTAATACTATAACATCACAGATATATGATGATTTTGCAGACATTCTATGTTTTTGCACAAATACTACAATTTGGCAGTATAATATGTTTCAGCACAAATACTATGATTTGGCACATATACTATATTCAGCAGATACACTATAACAAAACAGAAAGTCTACGACTTAGTAGTAATACTATAACATAATAGATAGACTCTCTGCAAAATCATAGTATATGTTTTTTGCACAACTAGCACAATATGGCAGAAATACTATGATTTGGCACAAGTACTATGATTTAGTACAAATACTCGTATTGGCAGAAATACTATGTTTCAGTACAAATATTACAATTTGGCAATAATACTGGGTTTTAGCACAACTACTGAGATTTGGGTGAAATACTATGATTTAGAAGAAATACTATGACTTCAGTACAAATACAATGTTTTACTTCAAATAATATGATTTGCAAAAAATACTATGATTTGACACAAGTACCATGATTTAGTACAAATACTACGATTTCGCTCAAATACTATGAAATTGCAGTAATACTATGATTTTGAAGGAATACTATGATTTGGTAGAAATACTATGCCTTAGTAGTAATACTATAACATAGCAGATACACTGTGATTTTGCAGACATAGTATGTTTTTGCACAAATACTACGATTTTGCTCAAATACTATGAAACTGCAGTAATACTATGATTTTGAAGGAATACTATGATTTGGTAGAAATACTATGCCTTAGTAGTAATACTACAACATAACAGATATACTGTGATTTTGCAGACATTCTATGTTTTTGCACAAATACTACAATTTGGCAGAAATACTATGTTTTAGCACAAATACTATGGTTTGCTATAAATACTATGATTTGGCACATATACTGTATTCAGCAGATATAATTTAACAAAATAGAGAGTCTACGACTTAGTAGTAATACTATAACATAATAGATATGCTATGATTTTGCAGACAGTCTATGTTTTTGCACAACTAGCACAATGTGGCAGAAATACTATGAATTGGCACAAGTACTATGATTTAGTAGAAATACTCTTATTGGCAGAAATACTATGTTTCAGTACAAATACTATGATTTGGCAATAATACTGCGTTTAAGCACAACTACTGAGATTTGAGTGAAATACTATGATTTAGAAGAAATACTATTACTTCGTACAAATACTACTATGTTTTGGTTCGAATACTATGATTTGCAAAAATACTATGATTTGGCACAAGTACCATGATTTAGTACAAATACTACGAATTGGCAGAAATACTGTGACTTAGTACTAATACTTTAACATAACAGATATACTGTGATTTAGCAGACATAGTATGTTTTGCACAGATACTACGATTTCACTCAAATACTATGAAATTGCAGTAATACTATGATTTTGAAGGAATACTTTGATTTGGTAGAAATACTATGCCTTAGTAGTAATACTATAACATAACAGATATACTATGATTTTGCAGACATAGTATGTTTTTGCACAAATACTACAATTTGGCAAGAAATACTATGTTTGGGCACAAATACTATGATTTGCTATAAATACTATGATTTGGCACATATACTATAATCAGCAGATATATACTATAACATAACAGAAATTCTACGACTTAGTAGTAATACTATAACATAACAGATATACTGTGATTTTGCAGACATAGTATGTTTTGCACAAATACTACAATTTGGCAAGAAATACTATGTTTGGGCACAAATACTATGATTTGCTATAAATACTATGATTTGGCACATATACTATAATCAGCAGATATACTATAACATAACAGAAATTCTACGACTTAGTAGTAATACTATAACATAACAGAAATTTTAATTGGGCAGAAATAATATGATTTGGCACAAATACCATGATTTGGCAAAAAATACCATGATTTGGCGCAAATACAATGACATGGCAGAAATACTATGATTGGGTACAAATACTATGATTTGGCACAAATACTATGATTTAGCAGAAATAGTATGTTTTAACATAAATAATATCTTTTGACAGAAAGTTCTGCTAAAGGTACTATTTCTGCTTTTTAGCAGAAATACTGTAATTTTGCATAAATACTATGATTTGGGATAAATACTATGATTTCCCAGAATTACTATGATTGAGCAGAAGTACTAAGATGTAGTAGAAGTACTTTGATTTAGCAGAAATACTATTATGGAGGAGTTATACTTTAACATGGGAGAAATACTGATACACACACACACACACAGAGCGCAAAGGGAACAGTGGCTGTTAAGAGTCTGGGCTTGGTATATCTAGGTCAGCTAAATTAGCTGCACCTGCTCTAATCAGCACTTACACACACAGACAGAGAGAGCTCTGAGTTTTCTTTAGTGTATTTCTCACATTCAGGATTCCCTCAACACAAATGGCCATAATTTCCTAACCGTAGGGGCTAGAACGCTCATTCTGACACCGTTTTGTTCAGAAGAGATGGGAAATCTCCAGGTCTTCATAATTCAGAGATAAAATATAAATTATTAAAGCTATATGACTTGTAACACACTGCAACTGAGAAGAGGCGAAGCAAAACTGCCTTGACTTGCCCTCAAACAACGTTGTGTAACTCTAAATCTATATGGAGCATCAAAATCATTCTTTCACCGTAAGAAACAGCAGGCTTTGGTGAACAGTCATGGAAATTTTCAGGGCTCTGTTGAAATCCATCAAAAAAGATATGACGAGAGAAAAAAGTGCCTCATTTCCAGAGGTTGAAATCTGAAGAGATCTGAGCGAGAGACAAATTTCCTATCCTCAAACAAATGTAATTCATGGCCAAACGGTAATAGGTGAGGAAAATACTCTTGAATTGTGAGCATCAGGAGAGTCTGAAGATATATTGGCACAAGCGTCATGTCTCAACTTTGTTTCGTTAAGGAGATATGACGATTTGAAAATGCCTCTCATTAGAAAAATTCAGCGGTGATTTTGAACAAGCTCTCCATTGACTTTCTATGGAGAGTTTTCAGACCTTGTGTTGCTCTGAGGAGATTTGCAAAGAATCTGTAAATCCCACAAGAATGATAGTGACATTTTCTGAAAGCCAGCAAAAATACCTACGTTTTGATGTATAATTTGTGGGGTTGAGTGGAAATTGAGCGAGTAGCAAGAAGTTGTTCAGACATGAAGAGAAAATTCGAACAGACCAGCCCTCACTCTGAGTTAATTGCATAGCAACCATAGCAACGCATGTATTTTCTGAAAAATCACAATTTTGCAACTGAAAACTTAAAGAGGCATAAAATTAAAACGGTAGAAGATCTGAAACAGCTGAATCACACAGGAATAGCCCAATAATCTGAGAACATTTTAAAGTTTGAATGGAGTTTCTAGGTGAAAGTATAAGGAAGTAGTTAAGTTTCAAAAACAAGCAAGTTTTAGCAGAATTGTGGAAGTTTCCCATTCATTTCAATGGGACAAATTAAAGGAAAAAAGTGTAATATTTTAAAAAGTATAACAGTAATAAACACCAAAAGTCATAGCACCCATAAGCAGAAAGAGCAGAACAGTATAGAGTTTGAACGGAGAAAATCGGCTGAAAACTGAGGGAGTAGATAAAGTCCAAAAAACGTACGGAAGCAACTTGAAAAAGAAAAATAAAGAATAAAGAGAAACAGGAACTCAATAGTGTGGAAGCCCTTTGAGGGCATCCACACAACTAGAAAAATTTGCATTTCCTGCGAAAATGCTGTGTGGATGCCGGAACGCTGAAGCTGTCTGCTGCAAAAATTGTATGGCAGTAAAGAAACTGAAAAATTATGTTGAAAACAAGTGAAAAAACAGAAACTTTTGCTGAAAAGAGGTGAAAAGGCAAAGATTCTGCTTCAAAGGGGTACAGAAGTTCAAATTTCTACTGAAAAGAGGAGAGGTGAAAAGGTTTCCTCTGAAATGAGCAGAAGATACTGAGATTTGTATTGATAAGAGGTGAAAGGCTGAAAATTCTGCTTAAAATAGGTGAATCAGCAGAATTTCTACTGAAAAGAGGTAAAGAAGTAGAACGTTGCACTGAAAACAGGTGAATCAGCAGAATGTCTGCTAAAAAAGAGATTTCTGTTGAAAACACCTGAAAAAGCTGGGATTTGTGCTGAAAAGGGGTGAAAACACTCACAATTCTGCTGAAACGGGGTGAAGAAGAGGTGTTGGGCTGTTGAGAAGAGTTAAATAAGTTGAACTGATATGTTTGGGTACAAATACAATGATTTGGCAATAATACTGCGTTTTAGCACAACTCCTGAGATTTGATTGAAATACTATGATTTAGAAGAAATATTATGACTTTGTACAAATACAATATTTTGGCACAAATACTATGATTTGGTTCGAATGCTATGATTTGAAACAAATAATATGATCTGGCAGAAATACTATTATTTAGTAGAAATACTATGATTTACCAGAAGTACTATGTTTCTGCAAAAATACTATGATTTTGCAGAAATACTATGCCTTAGTAGTAATACTATAACATCACAGATATATGATGATTTTGCAGACATTCTGGTTTTACACAAATACTATAATGTGGCAGTATACTATGTTTCAGCACAAATACTATGATTTGGCACATATACTATATTCAGCAGATATACTATAACAAAACAGAAAGTCTACGACTTAGTAGTAATACTATAACATAATAGACAGACTCTGCAAAATCATAGTATATGTTTTTGCACAACTAGCACAATATGGCAGAAATACTATGATTTGGCACAAGTACTATGATTTAGTACAAATACTCGTGATTGGCAGAAATACTATGTTTCAGTACAAATATTACAATTTGGCAATAATACTGGGTTTTAGCACAACTACTGAGATTTGGGTGAAATACTATGATTTAGAAGAAATACTATGACTTCGTTACAAATACAATGTTTTGGTTCAAATAATATGATTTGCAAAAATACTATGATTTGACACAAGTACCATGATTTAGTACAAATACTACGATTTCGCTCAAATACTATGAAATTGCAGTAATACTATGATTTTGAAGGAATACTATGATTTGGTAGAAATACTATGCCTTAGTAGTAATACTATAACATAGCAGATACACTGTGATTTTGCAGACATAGTATGTTTTTGCACAAATACTACGATTTTGCTCAAATACTATGAAACTGCAGTAATACTATGATTTTGAAGGAATACTATGATTTGGTAGAAATACTATGCCTTAGTAGTAATACTACAACATAACAGATATACTGTGATTTTGCAGACATTCTATGTTTTGCACAAATACTACAATTTGGCAGAAATACTATGTTTTAGCACAAATACTATGGTTTGCTATAAATACTATGGTTTGGCACATATACTGTATTCAGCAGATATAATTTAACAAAATAGAGAGTCTACGACTTAGTAGTAATACTATAACATAATAGATATACTATGATTTTGCAGACAGTCTATGTTTTTGCACAACTAGCACAATGTGGCAGAAATACTATGAATTGGCACAAGTCCTATGATTTAGTAGAAATACTCTTATTGGCACAAATACTATGTTTCAGTACAAATACTATGATTTGGCAATAATACTGCGTTTCAGCACAACTACTGAGATTTGAGTGAAATACTATGATTTAGAAGAAATACTATTACTTCGTACAAATACTACTATGTTTTGGTTCGAATACTATGATTTGCAAAAAAAATACTATGATTTGGCACAAGTACCATGATTTAGTACAAATACTACGAATTGGCAGAAATACTGTGACTTAGTACTAATACTTTAACATAACAGATATACTGTGATTTAGCAGACATAGTATGTTTTTGCACAGATACTACGATTTCACTCAAATACTATGAAATTGCAGTAATACTATGATTTTGAAGGAATACTTTGATTTGGTAGAAATACTATGCCTTAGTAGTAATACTATAACATAACAGATATACTATGATTTTGCAGACATAGTATGTTTTTGCACAAATACTACAATTTGGCAAGAAATACTATGTTTGGGCACAAATACTATGATTTGCTATAAATACTATGATTTGGCACATATACTATAATCAGCAGATATACTATAACATAACAGAAATTCTACGACTTAGTAGTAATACTATAACATAACAGAAATTTTAATTGGGCAGAAATAACATGATTTGGCAAAAATACCATGATTTGGCGCAAATTACAAATACTATGATTTGGCACAAATACTATGATTTAGCAGAAATAGTATGTTTTAACATAAATAATATCTTTTGACAGAAATTTCTGCTAAAGGTACTATTTCTGCTTTTAGCAGAAATACTGTAATTTTGCATAAATACTATGATTTGGGATAAATACTATGATTTCCCAGAATTACTATGATTGAGCAGAAGTACTAAGATGTAGTAGAAGTACTTTGATTTAGCAGAAATACTATTATGGAGGAGTAATACTTTAACATGGGAGAAATACTGATACACACACACATACACAGAGCGCAAAGGGAACAGTGGATGTTAAGAGTCTGGGCTTGGTATATCTAGGTCAGCTAAATTAGCTGCACCTGCTGTAATCAGCACTTACACACACAGACACAGAGAGAGCTCTGAGTTTTCTTTAGTGTATTTTCACATTCAGGATTCCCCTCGAACAAATGGCCATAATTTCCTAACCGTAGGGGCTAGAACGCTCATTCTGACACCGTTTTGTTCAGAAGAGATGGGGAAATCTCCAGGTCTTCATAATTCAGAGATAAAATATAAATTATTAAAGCTATATGACTTGTAACACACTGCAACTGAGAAGAGGCGAAGCAAAACTGCCTTGACTTGCCCTCAAACAACGTTGTGTAACTCTAGATCTCTATGGAGCCTCAAAATCATTCTTTCACCATAAGAAACAGCAGGCTTTGGTGAACAGTCATGGAAATTTTCAGGGCTCTGTTGAAATCCATCAAAAAGATATGACGAGAGAAAAAAGTGCCTCATTTCCACAGTTTGAAATCTGAAGAGATCTGAGTGAGAGACAAATTTCCTATCCTCAAACAAATGTAATTCATGGCCAAACGGTAATAGGTGAGGAAAATACTCTTGAATTGTGAGCATCAGGAGAGTCTGAAGATATATTGGCACAAGCGTCATGTCTCAACTTTGTTTCGTTAAGGAGATATGACGATTTGAAAATGCCTCTCATTAGAAAAATTCAGCGGTGATTTTGAACAAGCTCTCCATTGACTTTCTATGGAGAGTTTTAAGACCTTGTGTTGCTCTGAGGAGATTTGCAAAAAAATCTGTAAATCCCACAAGAACGATAGTGACATTTTCTGAAAGCCAGCAAAAATACCTACGTTTTGATGTATAATTTGTGGGGGTTGAGTGGAAATTGAGCGAGTAGCAAGAAGTTGTTCAGACATGAAGAGAAAATTCGAACAGACCAGCCCTCACTCTGAGTTAATTGCATAGCAACCATAGCAACGCATGTATTTTCTGAAAAATCACAATTTTGCAACTGAAAACTTAAAGAGGCATAAAATTAAAACGGTAGAAGATCTGAAACAGCTGAATCACACAGAAATAGCCCAATAATCTGAGAACATTTTAAAGTTTGAATGGAGTTTCTAGGTGAAAGTATGACAAAGTAGATAAGTTTCAAAAACAAGCAAGTTTTAGCAGAATTGTGGAAGTTTCCCATTCATTTCAATGGGACAAATTAAAGGAAAAAAGTGTAATATTTTAAAAAGTATAACAGTAATAAACACCAAAAGTCATAGCACCCATCTCCAGAAAGAGCAGAACAGTATAGAGTTTGAACGGAGAAAATCGGCTGAAAACTGAGGGAGTAGATAAAGTCCAAAAAACGTACGGAAGCAACTTGAAAAAGAAAAATAAAGAATAAAGAGAAACAGGAACTCAATAGTGTGGAAGCCCTTTTAGGGCATCCACACAATTACTGCCCACACAGAAGACAACACTCACAACAATTTAAGCTGTATGGCCATTATGGGCTTTTTTTATTTTTTCATTTGTTTGCTTTTTCCTATAGTCCTATGTGGATGACTTCAGTAGATCACCTAACCAACTCTTTCATTTGAGTTATTTTTTTGTATGTTGTGGACAAGCTATATACAAAACCACCACATTTCCTTTACCTTTTGAATAATGTGCATTATATATATATATAAAAAGAAGCATTTTGTAAGTGGAAACATATAGCCTATACGTTATTGAGAATAAAGAATAAATTCATCATAAGACTTTATAGCATCATGTATATTGTATTACTGCATTATAGCTGTTTTTTGCTATTTAAATCTTGGTTTGGTAACAGATTCTTGGAGGGTATGTGTTTGAAATAGCCCACCAAGCTCACTGTTAGACCTTCCTTAGATTGTTAAACAATAAACACAGCAATAAAGTGTCTATAGAGTGTCTATAGAGCTTGTGTCAGTTTGTGTTTGTATTTAATTCATTTAGTTAAACTATTGAATTATAGTTCAACTGAAACAGCAAAGAAACCTTTTTTTCTTACAACATATTCCACCAGGTGGCGGTAAATACCCATATGGTCACATTTGATATCCTGAAAGTGACTTTGCTCCACTGTATTTATACATAAAATACATTCATGTTAAGTAATATAATGCATAACTAATATAGTACATGTATTTATCATGTCACTAGGTGCAGTATAGGCTGGCTGGATATCAAATACGTGTCATGCTCTTTTATTCACTTTAATCTCTAAAAGTGGTTACGTTTTCATACAGGAATATGTTATCTCTATTACTTCAGTGTTTTATGTTTAGGCACATAAACTATTCATTTAATGATTAATTAACTTGCAACTATCTTTATGTAACTGCACAAACTCTATCTGCCGAAAGGCAGCAAATTGAAGATAAAAGCTCGAGAAAAAAAAAGCACACCTGTGGACCTTAAGGTTACAATTGTTACACATATAGTTTATGGGGTGGACTTTGTTGTAAAGGCTCAGGTTTATTATTCTGCCAGCATATGAACAAAGGGGTGTTTAATAAAGTATATGTAGTTAAAGGTTTTAGTTTATACATTTATTCATTAGTTTTATTTGTAAGAAGCAATGTACAAAAACAAAAAACAAACAAACACCTATCTAACATGCAAGTAATAATAGAAACTGCTGTGTTGATGGGGGCTGTATACATGTTGATACTTTCCATCTCTTGGTACATGGACGTAAAGCATTGCTGTTGAATAAAATGTGTAATATGAGGTGGCAAAAGTGTAAAGAATCTTTGTATTATCAAGCATACAATAGCAATAGTACGTTATTATTTCTAAAATATAAAAAAGAGATTATTAGACTGAACTTACAGCACTGTGCAAAAGTCTCATGCCACTCCTTTCTTTATATTTTGCTTCCAAGGAGCCAGACTTCCATGTAATATTTTAAAGTGAGCAGCAGTTCTCCAGGCTTTCTGAAATTCTTTTACAATTTTTCTTAGACATTGGCTGCTTTTTCTTTAATTTTCAGTCCATTCCTTGTACCAGAGCCTTTTACATTTTCTACTGTTTGTGAAGCCATTCAAGCATAAAAAAGCCACACAACTCAGGGGAAGAACCAGTCTTGCACAATAGTGTAACATAGCCAAAACCAAATTTTAAATGTATTTTTAGTCACTTTGTTACTAGCAGAATGTTGTAAAAACACATTTGGTTATAAAAAAAAAAAAGTGAAACATTACACAGTTTGCCACGAATAAAATGTTTTTTGCGCTAGCAAGGTGCCTCCTAAAGAGATATAAACCCAAGTGTGTTTTTGCCTTACATACTGTACTTACTTTTACGTTTACACATTTGTGAGTAAATCGCTGCATCTATTTCCTGTTTCCCATCACCTATTATTTACCTAGCAACTATATATATATAAAACACATACTTGGAATAGACACTGGATTATTACTGTTATAAGTAGATAAAAAAAAAAATCAGCCACAGATGCGTTTTAAGCCGTCTCTGCCTGTCTACAGCTGTCTGCAAGGCGGGGTCAGTATTTGGCAGCTGTCTCCTGCTGCGCTCACAGTAAAAGAGGCGGGGCCAGTATTTGGCAGGTTCGTCCCTGGAGGGTGTGTGTGTGTATGTGTGCGAGTCTCTCCAAGCAACGACCTGCGAACGGGCATCCGAGCCAGTCTGAGCAAAAAAACAGGAACCACATTAATTTCGAGTGTCTTTGCAATGTTCCCGACGATATTTCTACATTATTTGCTTTGATCTCGTCAAAGTTACCGTCTCACCAGACGTCGGCTTCAAAAACGAAACAAGAAATTAATGCATCTCGCTCCGCTTTCCTGTTTGTTTTGACCTGGTAAGGTACCCCGGAGCGTCTGATTAGCTTTCCTTGCTAACAGCTCTTCTTCTGGTTCTCTCAGCATCTTAAACGCTAACTAATGCTAGCCTGCTAAGCTAACTCTGTCTGACCATTTCTATTATGTGTTTATATCATTTTTTCTCATGTATACCTGATAGGATATATCTGCTCTACATGTGTCTTTACGTAGAGGGTAATATTAAAGCGCACAGCGGGGCTTAAAACCGTTTGCGACTACATTTGTGGTCACTGTGAGCTAGCGGCTAACGGATAGCACCGAATAGCAGTTCCATCACATCTGTGGCTCCTCCGCAGGCACGGTAAGCTAACTCGGAGACAGAAAAAGAAACTCTTAAATAATTGAGTGTTTAAGGTTTTTATCAGTGCCGCAAGAAAAAAAATACTCAATGCGGTTTTTTTTTTTTAAAGTTTTGTGTACATTTGATAATATATATAAATTATGGAGTTGTGTGATATTGCTTGTGCATGAAGAATATGAGACGCAGTAGGATAGTTTAAAATCACCCGGTTATGACGGGTTTTTTGTACAGGATTATACGGAAACCGTTTTGAAATCTGTGTTCCTGGAATTCGCGTTCTCCCGAGTTGTAGATGGTGGTTTCATTTTCTGTTCTGTTTATCTCTGGAAAGCTTCATCACTGACACAGATGCTTCCTGCTCGGATGCATTTAACTGTGTGTGCTGGAATGTTCGCCAGTGTTTAGGTTCACATGATTTGATATGAAGCTGTGCTGATCCAGATGAGGATATGTATATGTGCAATAATTGCTTCAGCAATGGCGTTACATTGAAATGAGAGGCTGACGTTTATTTCTGAGCTCTTTGAAGTCTTGGTGATTGCATAATGGCATCCGGCAACATGTCAAGAAGCATGACGGATTGGTCTTCATACGCTGTATAGTGTGCATAAGTTAAACAACTTCCATGTGTATGAAAACTAGACTGTAATTCATAATTATTCATAAATATTTGGCCAATTTAGGTCATAAATAAGGCATTAGTTAAGAGGAATTTACCAGTATATCAAGCTATGTTGTTAGTAATATTATTTCTGTGCCTACCATATAGGTTCAAAATAATTTTTTCACTTCATGACTTGTAGGAGTTAATTCTGTTAAACCCTTTTAGTTTGAATGCATTTCAAACTACAGCGCACCTAAATAATATACATTCACAATTATTAGTTATACCTCTTCAAGTGATCATCCACAAATACCTAATTAGCAAGTCACATGGCAGCAGCTCAATGGATTCAGGCATGCAGACTTTGTCAAGTCAACCCCCTGAAGTTTAAACTTAGCATCAGAATGAGGAAGAAAAGTGGTTTCAATAACTTTGAACATGGTATGACTGTTGGTGCCAGATGGGCTATTCTGAGTATTTTCCTACACACCTCTCTGTACTATCCATAAGTAAAACAAGTACTCTCACAATCTAGTTTGAAGTTGAGTCTGGTCTGGAAAAGGGAAAATATCCAGTGAGCAAAAAATCTTTGGATAAAAAGCCTTGTTTGTGCCAGAGGTCAGAGAAGAAAGCTGCTTTGAGTTGATAGGCAGCCAACAGGGACTCGAATATCAGCAGTTGGGCACAACTGTCTTAAAATTGTGTTTAAATGGTACATAATAAGTTCAAAATTGTTACGTCCCTCTGCAGCCTCTAATCTGCTCAGTGTGTTCACCTGGTACTAATTGGCCACACCTAGTCAGGTGTGGATAAAAGCATACCTGAGGCAAGCTTCCCGGGAAGCTCACTTGTCTTTGCCTTGGTGGTACCAGCCGTTTTAGCCAACCTGCTATGCCATTTTAAGATAAAACCTCTTCTCACACTCACTCTGGTATTCGTCTCCTTTTTTATGTTGCGGCTTTTGAGCCGGGTCGTAACATAAGTGGGGGCTCGTCCGGGATAATTTGGACATTTTAGTGGAGACTGAATATCAGTTATTTTGGATTGCTTTTAAGTGGGTGAGCGAAGGTGTTCACTGTGATTGAGTAACATCCCTTTAGTAAGTGTGTTTCGGCTGGGTGGCTGTGCTGCCCTTCCATCGGAGCACTTGTTTGTTGTTTTGCTTTGTTGTTTTAATTTGTTGTGTTTGGTGGTTATCCTGGGTGGGGGTACACTTCAGAGTTTGGTAGGAGACTATATCTCTGGTCTGCTGCCTGCTCTTGAGTTCGCGTTTAAAGTTGCCTCGAGCCCGGTACACCACTGAAGACTAGACAGGTAAAGTTTTATTGGGTTTTTTTAGCGTTTTAGGATGGGAGTTGCTCAAAGTGAACCAGTGGCACCAAACTTGGTAGGAGGTTTGAGACCATTCATTAATTATGGTCTTGTAGCTGAGGTAGGTAGGTCGTTTTTAAGTTGGCATAGTGTGTACACCGTGTGTTCATCTAATATGTCAGTGTTGATGGATGCTAACGAGATCCTTGTGTGGTGAGTGTTTTGTGCTGTGACCTTTAGTGTTGTGGGGAATATGGCTATTTTGTTGGATCACTTGTGAGTGTTGTTGGCCAGGTGATGGCAATAACACTGAGGGGTGCTGAGTCCCCCTTGATGTGATCATTGTGTGGCCATAGCTCTCCATTTGTGGTTGGTCACTAGTGTGTTTGCTTTACTGAACTTTTTGGATTAAAGTAACTTGTTGTGGTATAGGGCCACTTGTATGCGACTGTTTGTGTGGTGGAGACAACAGATCACTTAGTTGTGATTATTTGTTGCTACTTTTGGTTTTGTGTTGTAGCAGGTCAGGTAATCATTTTGGGTTTGTGACTGTTGTGCTCCTTTGTGTTGGTCACATGTTACTTTTTGTGTGTGTTCAGTATGGCAACTTCAAATCCTCATGCCCATCCATGCTTACAGATGCCAACTATAATGTGAACACTGTGCTTCTGTTAGCTTTTACTTTTATTTCAGGTTTGTGGGTCAAGGACCTGAAGGCTTCAGAGGGGCTTTTAATAAATTTAGGGGTCCTAGAGGAACCCTTTTGAGGGAGGAGGTGTTACGTCCCTCTGCAGCCTCTAATCTGCTCAGTGTGTTCACCTGGTACTAATTGGCCACACCTAGTCAGGTGTGGATAAAAGCATACCTGAGGCAAGCTTCCCGGGAAGCTCACTTGTCTTTGCCTTGGTGGTACCAGCCGTTTTAGCCAACCTGCTATGCCATTTTAAGATAAAACCTCTTCTCACACTCACTCTGGTATTCGTCTGTTAGCGATACTGAGCCATCAAAAATGAATGGTTCAAAACCTCTTCTCACACTCACTCTGGTATTCGTCTCCTTTTTTATGTTGCGGCTTTTGAGCCGGGTCGTAACAAAAATAAAATGTTTGCTGCAATGCTACCTTTGCCCCTGTTTTTAAACAAAGTCAATATATGGCAAGTCTTTGTTGTAAAGCTTTGACACAAACTCCATTTGGACTTGTCAGGATAAACAGTCTGTTAGCCTTGAGGAATTACCCAGTATGCTGTTAAGTGGCATAATTGTGTAAATATGAAGTTATTAATTAAATAGTTTGTTTGACAACTTGTGTCCTATGATTGTTCCCAGTTGAAGAGAGCTACTTGCAGATTTGTAATGGCTGTCCTTATTAATGTGTATGATTCATAGGACAGGAACTGTGAGTAAGAAGACTGTACAGTCATAAAAGCCCCCTTCTCATGCGTTTCAGCAGTATCCATGGCAGTAATAAGATAAATAATAATATAAGCTATTTGAAAAGACACGGTGGGCGTTATATCTTTTAACTGGTACAGCATTTATGAAAATTGGTACTAGGGCTGCCACAAACGATTATTTTGATAGTCGACTAGACACCGATTATTTTTGCGATTAGTCGACTAATCAGATCATGCATCCATTGGATGTAAAACGTACAGCTTATTTCACCAGCATGCATCTGCTCTTAAATAACTATCATTAGCTTACAGCTTTAAGTGTTTAAGGTATGTGCTAACTAAAATTAAAGACAAGATGATAGTTTATTAAATTTTAATGACATTTGTAGTTTGTTTGGTGGAGTTTAAAAAACTCAGCCGTCTGCTCCTTACTATCTAAAATATAACAGGACACCGGAGTATATTCTCGAGCATCTCACACTTCTGATAATCAGTTGTCTGCTTGACGTTTATTCAGCTGTGTAAAAACTATAACTTTAATCTCAGCCAACCCGATTTACTCAGGAACAAATAAAATACTAAAAAAAGCCAAACAATATCATTTTTAAATTATCTAAGTGACTAATATATCATGTTTAACCTCAGTAGCGAAAGACGGCGGTGGGTTTGAAAACGATTTGCTGGGAGTCCGGTGTTCTCACCGGCTCTAGTGAGCCGTCAACCCCAGCTAGCTATCGAGCTGGTGGGTAACAGACGTCTCCGAAAACGTCGGAGCACTTTTGAAAATATGTGATGTCTTGATAAACTGAGCAGATATTTGAGGTTTACACAGCTATATTCTCGCCTGAAAATATGTTAAACGTTTATTTTGTGACCCAGAAAGAATAATAAGAGTGATATTAAAACTAACTAGCTGCCGCCATTGTTGAAAACTGAGCAGGGCCGCGCTATGAATTCTGGGACACAGCTTCTTCTTCTTCGGGGTTTAACGGCAGCTGGCATCCTTGTACATGCAGTGCTGCCATCTTCTGTTTCAGTCCGTCATTACACTCTTAAATCCTACTACTTCTGCGTCTTTTGGGATCTTACAGAGCTTCAAACGACGCGTCGACTATTAAATTAGTCGTCGACGATTTTAATAGTCGACGTAATCGTGACTAGTCGACTAATCGTGGCAGCCCTAATTGGTACCTTTGCTCACCACTGGGTAATTTACAGTCATAAACACCAGGCTTCGAGCTTTTTAATTGTAATAGAAAGCTCTGTTTTACTTTGGTAGTAAATGATACATTTCTGTTGTTTGTCAGACAAAACAAGTTAACTAGATTTCAAAGTATGCTATGAAAAGCTTTTTATGAAATTTAAATTTAAAAAATATGTAATTAAGTTGTTCTCTGACATCATCAGCTAACCAAATGATGGGGATGGCATTTTGATAACTACAGATATACTAATATATCAACAGAACATTTGCATTGGTCTTCATGAGTCAATTTTATCAGTTTTATAATGGGTAAATATATACCAGGATTGTTACAAAGGGCTGAAAGACTTCTAACAGTTATGTTAAGAGCTGTCCAGACAACATCTTTGTTTTTGATACTAGTTTATTAACAAAAAGCTTTAAAAAAATTAGATTATATGTTATTTATGTCACAAAACTGTCCTGGCAGTAATTTAATACAGAAGCAACCTCTGATTTATTTCTATATTGTGTTGAGCTCTTCAGATATAAAATAAGAATTGTTTTTATCTACTTTAATCTTAGGCCTTCTCAGTACAGTATAACCTGTTACCAAAACTCTAGTGTCTAAGAAACAACAGGTGGATCTACACAGGTCAGTGGAAAAAATGAAAAGTAGTTGTAAAGTCAGCTGCTGTAAAAACACCTTGGATTTAATCTGACAGTACTTTACAATCTAAAGTGGTCTTATACAACAGTTCTCCAATAAAGTCTACCTTAATAAAGGTTATAATGCTCCATGTTTGATGAAACTGTTTAAGCAAAGTGTTGATTCAGCTTTATGGTCATTCTAGAGTTGAGTTCTGGAGTTGTTGGTGTAAATGGACTGGATAATGGGAGCGCAAACCTCTCTCTAATAAAAACTGATCAGTATGATTTTATTGTGATTGGTTTTGAAATGGGCTGCATTAGCTTTAACTCAATGTTTAACTGTAGTTAAAATCTATTTTAAATTTTTATTACTCCTCCAGTGATTTTTTTCAATGTATATGCACTTTTTTCCCACAGTGCATATACATGCATGTTAGGTTAACTGGTGATTCTAAATTGGCTATAGGTGTGTATGTGAGTGTGAAGGGATGACTTTCCATTTATGCTAGCCCTGCAACAGACTGGCAGCCTGTCTAGGGAGTACTTTACCTCTCACTACATGAAAACTGAGAAAACTGTTCCAGCCGTAAGTTGGGTAAGATGGATGGATGAAACTGTAAATTTTCCAAAAATGGTGACAATGGCTCTTACTCTTAGAGACTCTTAGAGTGGAGTGTAACATATTAAGCCCTAAATACGGGAGAAAAAGCAGTAATTTCTCATATTGTGACAGGAATCGGTATGATTTTCAAATATTCAAGTTGTCATCCACTAATAAAAAATGAGTAGTGACTGGGTGCTGGCGTAGCTCACTGGGTTGAGTAGGGGATCCATATGCCACATTCAAGAATAATTGGATAAGTTAGTATTTTTCTTTCATGAGATGCCTAGATGTTAACAGCTGGAAATTTAATAATTAGAGTAATTATTTTACCTCTAGTCACCTATTAACTAAATGTAACTAGCTATTAATACTCCAATATTCCATACAGATTCCCAGCTATTTTGGATAATTGTGAATATGGAGGTCATTAAGATGCATAAGGAATTTACTTTTTTTTTCAATTCACATTAAGTGTACTTAAACTGAACCTGCAGCCCTTTATGTGGAGTCTCTCACGTATGCACATACCAACAGAGTCAGAACTCTCCAGCCTCCTACAGTGTCAGATAAGACATACATGTAAGACGACCCATAGTTTTTATATGGAAGGAAAAACACACGCACACACAGCAGTGTCAAAATCACACAGCTGCCTGGAGTGTGAAACTATTGTTGCCAGGTCATTGAATGTTTTTTTTTTTTTTAAAGATGCTGTGGATAGGGCCTCAAGCCAAACTAAATATGCCCCAAAGTTTGCTAAAGCTGGAGCAATACTACCAGAAAGTTACAAAGTTAAATCTCATTAGGTTTATGTTAGCACTTGTATATCAAATATGCTTCATAACTTATAACTAGTAGAATTGGTGAAAACACCATTTGTATGTTTGTATGTCATGTGTAAGCACAAGACTAAGTACTCAGTGATGGAAAACAACAAACTCCCATGAAAAGGAGTAACAATATCAAAGTATGTAGCTACAAGCTGAGGAAATCCAAAGCACTGCCTTCTGTTGTAAATTAAACCAAAACTGCCCAAAGGCAGTGTCATGCTGTGTGTCACTGACCTGGCTCAAAGACTGTGTAAATGGAGATGGTTCACTGGGTGGCTGAAGAAACAAAAGCTTCTACATGAGAAAAGAAAAAAAAACCTCATAGAAGCTTTTTCCCCCATATTTTGTCATTTACCTTGAATAACAAAGAATATCAGAACTTTAACTGTACATACAGAATAGATGGAAATGATGAAAATCACCCTTTGGTTTGATAAATGCCAAACGCGTACATGCTTTAGGACTTCCACCAACAGATATGACTAGTATGATCCTTTTGATGTAATTGCTAAGTGCTCTCAAACATGGAGCTATCACTGTTTCCTCAATGACAGCTTCCTCAGTAAAAATCGCTGTGTCGGGTAATTATGAAATCAGGAAGTCACGTGAAAGTACAGTTTGTCACTACTTCTAAAAAGTATGTAAGTTATCAAGCTCCTTGTGGTATGAAATAATACTTTGCAGAAGTGGTCAGCAAGGAGAGTGGTAAGTGGGATAGATAGCACTTGGGTCTGGTATAAACTAAATGTCCCACGTATAAACTGATCTATGGAGAGTGCTAGAGAATCAGTCTTGTGTAAAGATCTGACTGATCATCTTTAAAAGATCAGTGATGAGTACCATGAAGGGAAAAACTATGAAAAAGAGAGATGGAGTTGAGGGGGGGGAAGTAAACCAAAACCCTTAATACACTTTGAAAGACTTGATGGATCTTTTTGCTCATGTCTGAGTGCGAAATACCTTAAAAGGCCTTGCAGCCTCCAGGCTTTGTGGGTCAGAACTGTTTGGGCAGCAACAATAGTCCAATAGAGAGTGGTTACAATCTTTTGACAATTTGTATTTACAATGTTTGAAAATTCCACATCAGAAATTGATAATTACATTTATACGTTTAAAATAATTCACTTTGTTTAGTATGTTAGTAGATAAACAGTATACTTCTCACTGGTTTTCATCTTGTTTCTATTTGCTGTAGTTATTTGATGAAAGCAGTTCTTAATTTTAGTTTGGAGTTCATTTGAAAAGCAGAGGGCTACAGTATTCAATTAGGCAGATGGAGAAATCCTGTACTGAGCAGCTGGTTAGGGTTAAGTAATCTGGGGCTGACACCGTGTTCTCAGTAGGTTTAAGGGCAGTGCCCTAGCCGTACAGCATCTGCTGAGTGTCGAGCAACCACAGAGATTGCATGGTGAGCAAGGTCATATGACTGGAAATACAGAATGACAAACGACCATAAAATATATGTGTAACTCTTAGCACTATTTTCTACAATATTTGCAGACCTTTGTATATTAAGTCTGTGGTTTTCTTCCTGCTTTGGAAAGCCCCAGTCGCTAAATATCTCTAAGCGTATTGGTTTCTATATCTATTTTCAGTTTTGGTTTGCATAATTATATATATATATATATATATATATATATATATATATAAAACAGCTACCGGAAACTAAAGACTGAATTGGTTTAGTTGCCCAAGTTTCCTTGTTTTTTATTAGTAGAAAGAAATAGTGACTCACTTTTGTTGATTATTTTTTCTTTATAATGTATGTAAGTGACTTCACACATATTTCACATATACTATCACAACTGGGGTGGGTGATCAGTAAAAACAAAACTTGAATTCACCCTTGTTTTAAGTCCTGTTTAAGGCAAATTGCAGTCAGTAAAGCCAACAGTCAGTCAGCTGTTACTGCATGCTTTCAAACCTCTTGAATTATACTTGTTACAGGTAGGGCGAGGCTTTGCAAATGGCTAATACATTAATTTGACCTTGACCTCAGAGGTGAGTTTTCCTGTCTTGATTTTGCAGTAGTGCTGTTTGGCTTGGATTGAAGGGTAAAGTTAGTTTGCTGGCAGCAAACTCAGCTATTAAAACCTCTCAACACTGCTCTGGAGCCATTTCAGGTCAAGTCATTTCTTACCTAGATCTGGGATCAGCTGTGCTCACTTGTTCAGCATTGGCTTTTGCACAGAAACTCATTTAATGGGATGTACTTTGGTTTATTTTCATCTGGGCACATTAGGGGTTTATGTTACAATGTTACATGAATATGATGGATACTCTCTATTACTGTTCATATAAATCAGTAAAATTAAGGAAATATTTTTAAACATTTATAAAAATCATAGCAAACATATTAGAACTGTTTAAAGTTGTACACAAAGGCCATGCATTATATAAAACTAGACGTGCATGGGAAACTACATTTTAATAATTATTTATGTTAGTTTTTAAGTATCAGAATCATTAGGTTGAACAACAACAACTAAGTGATTATAATATCATGAAACAGTTCCCTTGAAGTCTGCAAACAATAATATGAATTGTTTCCCATCCTTAATATTTTGTTTACATTACACTTTAATAAGTGCACAGTCTTTCTAGATTCTGTTGTGTGTTTCAGTTTTCCCAGATGGGTTTCTACTTACAAAAAGAAAATTACATCATTACTCTGGATACTTTGTACATGCTGTTCCTTTTTCCACACGTGGAATGAGTTGGGTAAAAAAATGGTGCTTTTTCAATTACATTTTTGGTCATTTGCATTGACTTTAATTATCTATTATACCTGTCTTCTTATCATAGTAAAAAATGGCAAACAAAATTTAGCAAGTGCATCTTGAAGAGAAAATCGACTCTTTTGTGTGTTCGATGCATGTGGAGAACAAGCATTGACTTGTGGCTACAGAGCAATTATTGAGAAGCAAATCCTCATTGATCTAAGCTCATTTCTCTGCCCTTTTTGGTGAGAATGCAAAACTGCCTAAACGTAATGGCTAAAATATCCTTCTTAATTAGCCTAACTACTTACCACCATGTAGATTTGTTCACTTAAAAAAAGTTAAAAATATAAAAAGATGCAGTTAAAGGAAGTAAAAGACAGCAGCAAAAGCTATAATTAAAATGTCACTTCCTCTATTCTCTGTGAAACTATAGCTTGAACTCGTATCAGATTTTGCTTGGTCACTGTTTAAATGCTCTTCAGCCTGTTCATTTGTCAGCTTATGCTCACAGCTGGTGTTTTGATCTATTGTTTACACACAGGAACTCACACACAGATGGGAATGACAAGACTTGTACTATCCTGTGTAGGCTATTAGTTCTGTGTTAATTGAGCCTCATGCAGTCTTTGTATAGTAATGCAAAGAATGTTCATTCTGTGGTACTGGACAACAGGCTTGGGATTTCCTCATTGTTTGAGTTTGACTTTCCCATTGCACCGTCACTGCTTTCACAGAGATGCCAGACATACACGATGTACAAAGGCAACAGTGAAGTAAAATACCGGCAGAATACTGGCCCAAAGTTGGAGTGCAGACATTTGGAAATTTCCATCAATGTGAGAACGAGTGAGAGAAAGAGGTGATACAGATCGATGCTAAATCAATAAAGCTCAACGTCATTGCCTCAAAGCAAGCTGGGCCCAGTAACTCCTCCAAGCTCTGCTAAGGTCGGGCTACCACCTAATCTGTGATGCTTTGATGGTGAACTGAAATGAATGTGTTGAGGTATATGAAAGCTCTGGAAACAAAACATTTACTTTCAAATGTGTAAGTCGTGTATTTCAGTAGGAAGTGTACTTCACACCAGTGGTGCATATTTTGTCACCATGGCAACTAAGAAAAAAGAAAGACATAGCAATTGTATTTACTATGTATTTAATAGATATCAGTACCATCAAAATAAATAACCAACATAACATGCATACAAGACATGAGATATATATCACCATACAAAACCTATCCACAGATTATACACCTGCTGAATTTAGTGTGAACCACACCTGAATGTTAAAATGACAACTGCAGTTACTTAACAGTACCAGTTTGAAATCAATCTGTTGAATTAAAACCCCAATTTTATAGTAATTAATGTTCTTGTTCATAATCTTTTGCATAATTTTTCTTGATAGAGGGTAATTACTTTAGATGTGCAAGCACCACATGACTTTGTTGCTGTAGATGCTATCATTTGATCAAAAACCACTGGTTTATTATTACTTAGTTTTTTAAGGATATATTAGTGTTAGCTCCAGGGGGACAATTTAAAGCACGGTTTTCACCTCTGAAGGCCTGAGGAAAATAATAATTCGTTTATGATATAAGGCCTCTAAACAAAAAAATCTTCAACTACATAATTGCTCTATCGGGATTGGCGTGATAAAGAGGCTGCACTAAAAGTTGATAATACACTATCAAAAGTCACTTTTATCTTTTATGTAACATTGCTGAATGTTCAAGTGATGGCCTACTGTCATCCAGACATGGTATAATTCACGACAGTAAAGCTACAGTATATAGCCAATGCTTAGACAGTAATATACAGTATGCATACTGTGTAATAGACTTCTCTGGGAGATTGCACAGTTCGTGTGCAAGTTACCTTTTTTAAGATGGTTATATTTAATAAAATATGACCTTAACCATTTCTTTAGTTGAAGAAAAATCTGATTTGGGTTATTGGTAAAGTGTTAAAAAAATAAATTCTGTATGTCTGTTTACCCAGATGGCAACCAATCAAACTTTATGCAAATGTCCCAAACAAAATGCTGCTTTCCCTCCACTCCCACATTTGGCTGCACAGAGCTGCACTTGTTTCCACTGTAGGCGTTAGAGCGTTTTTCAATGTCAAAGCCCTTCTGGGAAGCAAAGAAAGGTTGTTTTTTTTTTTTTACTGTTTCCCTTGAAAGGCACATAAGTCGGATGAAATTTTAAGACAAATTAATTCAAAGGCCTTCATAAATCAGTTGGTTGTTTATCCATAAAATATCAGTATAAAGTAGCAGAAAATATTTGTTACAGTTTCCAAAAATGTCTGTAGGTTGCATTTTCTAAATGACTGTCCAGAATGATATGACGCGTGCTGCATAGGCTGGATTTGTTGGAGTACATGAAACAAGATTTAGCTCTGTTCACCCCCTTGATCTGTCATATTCATCAGATTCTCTAGCTTCAAAGAAAATCAAGCTAACCAACATTTGACAGCCAATTGAACTAGTTTTTAAAGTACAATTTGCTTTTCATTTGACATGAAATAGTATAGAAATATATCTTGAAATGGTTATTTTTATTAGATGACCCCTGCATCTTCAAAATAATTAACAGGAAGATTGTGAATGTTTCTTGAGGGAAAGAGAGGCCTGAAAAGAAGATATCCCCCAAAGACATGTGCTTATTAATTTATCACAGAAGGAGCAGCTAAACTAGGCTAGAGCAGTGAGCTGCTGCTGATGATTCAAGGGCAAACACCAGCTTTACTGCCTTTTTTTTCTCCTGATCTTCTCCTTACCTCACTTGCCCTTTCTTCTGTGACTTCATTAGTGTTTCTGCACACAAACAGGATTCTGATTGAGCAAGGTAATTGCCAGTTTTCCTCATTAGGCATAAGAAAAATAAAACACAAACAAATTGTAAAAATGATGTGCCGTCTTTGTGTGGATATACTACTCAATTTTCCCCCTTTGGCTGAAAGAATAGGAATAGCAATCTGTTTAGCACAGATGATGCTCTTTTATTCTCTATAACTCTACTCCTTCTGTATTCCCTCATCTGTCTGTATCTTAGACTCTGAGCCTGACTTGACCTGCTGCTGTCTGCCTCCAAGAAATAGACTAGAATTTCAAAGTTGTAAAATAAAATAAAACTGTAACCTAAAATTAAAAATGTTAACTATCCACAAAATATTTGATTTTGTACTAATAAATGACTGAATGCTAAATAATACTCTTCAACTCTAAAACTAATCTACAGATTAAGCTAGATAGAGCTGTAGTATCTACTTGAGTCTTAGTAGGAAAATGTATTTATTTATATTTACATCTATTTATATGTAGTCCTTCTATTCTGTTGCTTTATACACTTGCCATGAACAGTCTATGTAATAACATTAGATGTTATTCAACCTTTAGGCTTTTTAACACAAAAGATAGTGCTATCTGTGTATATATTTTTTTTAAATTACTTAATATTTTTTCTTAAATTCTACAAATGGAGAATAAAAAAAAAATAAAATTAAGTATCAAACTTGTAATTCTTGCAGCGAGAATCTAAATGACAGAGTATTTATTTTTCACCAAAATCCCTGCTCTCTGTTGTTGCCATTCATGCAGATAGTGAACATTACCTGCTAACAGCATGTCACTAAAATGTACAGATACAAGAAGAAGAAAACAAGGAAGTTATTACAACATTACAACAACATCCTTTTGCTGGGACAGGGTGTATCATTAGGGTGGCTTAGTGCTACAAGGCAAATGAAAAGACTTGGCACTAATACCAGACAGCTTAAAATGTGCACAGACAGGTTTTAGGTCAGCTTTCACACCACCTATATGTTTTTGATTTATAAATGTTTTAATAGATGTTGTATTTCCTGTCTTTGTGTTCGTACTTTCTTTTACGGGCTTTCATCTGCAAACTTTATTTTTCGAACCCCTATCTGTTAATGTTTTGCATACTGAGACTGATACAGCTGTGTATGTAAAAACACCTTAGCTGCTGGGATCAACATAATCACTAGCTGTGCTTAGCAGGTTTTTGATATGCTTCGTGTTATTCAGGTTCTTTTAAATTAGTTAAACATTACGAATGGCTAACTGGGCTCAAGGTAGTAGAAAATTAACACCATTTCTCTGAGGTGACATGTTGTAAGTGGTATCTGAGTAAATGAGTAAGTCTCAATTTAAAAGCCACCACTTTGTGCTCAGTAACTCAGATTGCAAATCAGGTGGCACAGAAAATGTTTAATGTTTAAGTATACACACCCTGAATGATAAATACCAATGCCTGAAACATTTGATGAGTGCTTAAAGTGACGTGTCATCTTCAGTACTTCAGTGACAGACCTTTTATTGGGGGTGGGGTTGGTGTGGGTCATTCCAACATTATCGACTTAAGTAAAGACTTAACAACCAATGGATACATGTAACAAATGACTTGAGTCCAATACACCTAACACAGTAGGTGCGTGTGGAAATATGAGGCCATAATAATGGTTTTATGGCAGACCATAAAAGTTGATAAAGTTAAGGGGATTCATGTTTCTTCTCACGTTTTACCTTTTAAGACTTTCAGGAAAGAGAATGAAAATCTCTTTCTTGAAGATTTTTTTTCTTTGTATGTATTAGAGCTGGGCGATATAAGATTTTTTCATATCACGATATGTTTTTTTCATTTCAGGCGATAACGATATATATCACAATATAAGCCAAATAACTATATTTGTAAGATTTAAATGTGCCGTTGCTCACAAGTAAAATGTGAAATAATCAGCAGCTTGTTTTGATTTAAATATTTATTTCCCATAATAAGTTCAACAGGGTAGATGTACTTAAGGAACATGAGACTTTTTCAGATAAATAAAGGCAAATATTGCAAACTACACAAAAGGCAGCCGCTAAAGCGTTTAAGTTTCAAAATAGAACAAACAAAACAGACTATTGTCAATTCCACTTAGAAACAAAATATTAATTCTAAAAATAAATCTTAGTTTGTTTTACAGAAGAACAGACAAAATTGAATAACTTTTGTCAATATCAAATAAACTGAGAACTAAGAGGAAATTCTCAATCTCTCCTTGTTGTATAGCTTAGCTTTTCAAACCGTTTTAACAGTTACTTTAGTCTGACAAAAGCCGAATGACGAATTAGCGCTTTCAGTCAGAGATTGAGCATCCACCGGTTTATTGTATTTCCAGACTTTCGGCACAATTTACAGTGCGCGCTACTCTGTTTTTTGTCAGACTTGAAATAGCCGAAATACCTTCACACTACGGAACTTCTATGGCCCTTCTGTTCGACAAGCTCTCCGGCATTGGAACCATCATCTGTTTTTTCTTCGGTAACCTTCGCTCACGCTCTCGGTTGATTTGTCTCTAGTCGGCACACTCATTTCCTTCATTACCCGGGCTGCACGGCTGGCTGCTTCCCAAACAAATACACATGTGCGCCTTGGCACTTGTGCTGTACGTAACAAGTCACGTGACGTGACGCTGCGGCTGTGATTGGTTCGGCTCTGCGCTACTTAATTTGGATTGGCTGTTCTTTTTTTTTTTTTTAAGAGGACAAGAGAGATGAGGCCTATCGCAATAGTTTAATTTTTCTATCGAGAAAAAGTTATTTCGCAATACATATCGTTATCGTTCTATCGCCTTAGGTCTTATGTTACGTCTTAGGTCTTATGTTTCACTAAGTTTTAAGACTGGGTTTTTATTGTATCAAAATTTTTACTTTAGTTTTTTACTTTAGTTTTTACTTTAGTTTCATTAGTTGTTTTTTTCTTTAATGTGTTTAAGTAATATACTTGGCAAGAATTGTTCAGGGGCAAGGTTCAAGAAATTCAGAATAGATTTGTGAGGCAGATGAGTCACATAGACACCCAAGTTCCAATAAATTATTACACGAATTCAAATATGCAAATATTTTTTTAAGCTCAGAAATTTAAGACAGTACATAATTGAGAACGAAAAGCAGAACTACTGAAATGCAGGAAACAGGAGCAGTTTCTGGGTTTGTTCTTATGAAGAGAATTCCTGGCCCAGCTACTTCCTCCAACCTTCTTTTTGTCACTTTGTACTTCCCTCATTTAGTTTGACCATGATAGTTTGGCAACTGATCACAGACTGCAGAATTGAACCACTTTGATCTCTTTTATTCAGTAGATTTCACACCATGGTGTGCGTTGGGGAGAATTTGCTGATTTATTTATAATGCCCTGTGAATATTTTATTTCCATTGTGGTCATGGACTCTGTTTTAATGGAAAAGACACTGTTTTGCACATCAGAGGTTCAACTTAACAAGTCTTTTGTTCTCATAGTTTTTTCTTTTCTTTTTTTTTTGCTGCTGTTATCACTTGGACCATGTCAGTGAACAATGTGGCTATGTTATCTTTCATTAATATTGTTTATAGTCATATTGTGGAACCTCTGATCTTTCTGTTCAGGTTTCATATCTATGTGAACACAGGTGCTGCCATACTGAAATGTGATACAAGTCACAGGGCAAGCTTATTGGATAGAGTCACGATCCAGAATCTGATTCTCCCGGCAGGTGTAGTTGAACTGACTCAAATCACATGATTAGTTGTGAATATATTCCCTGGAAAAAAAATCTTGCCACCTTAACTCAGTTTCTGCAAACTTGTATTTTACTTTGAAAGTTCTGATCATAAGTGATTCATTTCAAATTTTTTTCTGTTCCTTCTGCACCTTAAGCTCAAAAACCAGAAATCCTCATAGTCAAACATTAACCAAGTCTTTTCATTAGCAGTGTTTGACTTTCAGAGGGTGAAACAGTTAATTTAGCTTATCTTCTGTGCTTTCTTTAGCACATCAACTGACCGTGTTTATTCTAGTGAGACTATAAAGTACAATTGGAAAATGCCAGAAGACTAGCAGAGCCATACGCCTGAATGTTTATTAGATGCCAAAACAGTATGATGTTTTGGCATCTAATAAGCAAATATGAAACAAATGATTCCAGTCATTTCATCATCTGTCGCAGCTGTTGCGAGGGAAACAATAAGAATTTGCCTGTTCCCAAATGATATGCATTCCGGTTCTTTATTGGACCACACGGTCCCTCCCAATTGAAATGTGTGAGCTCATGGCTTTTTACCGTCTTATTGTTTAGCCGTGTGTCTCTGTGTACACCTTTCTGGGTGTGTGTCTTTTTCTTTGAACACCTTCCTTCCTCATTATTATTCAGGTTTATTTTTCTTTCCTCAAGCAAAATTTATCACGTTCAACAGTGCCCCTTATTGTTTAGAAGGACATTGTAAAATGTATATGGGTTTAAGACAATCAGACAGAAGCATACAAGTAGTTCTATTGCTGACCAAACACTGCAGAGATCTTTTAAAGTAAATTTTCATAGCAGGCAAGGCTTTGGTTTAGTTGGTTGTCTAATCTCTTGATTAGAGATTGTCCTCATCTGTCTGTTCCTCTGTCTGACAATGCTCAAGTGGTTTGAACCTGCCTGTTAATGTCAGGCTTTTGTGTTCTGCTATTAAAGCTTTCAGCCTGGTGAATTCATAATCATCTAACAATATTCAGAAACAGTAGTTAGGGCTTGCATAATGACTTAGTTTTCCGAGAACAAAGCTGTGTGGCTTGTGGGCTCTGACCCAGTACAAGAGTTTTAGCTGCAACAGTGGGATTTTCTCTGGCTTTTAAAGAGGCTTAGCAATGCCAGTTCAGTTGGCCTTAGAAAAACTGGAGGCTGAAGAATCCCTTTATTAGTAATAACTGTGGGCAAACACAAGGATACTGAAAAGTCAGTTTGATGAACTTAAGTAAAATATGCTATGTAGTCATCGGGAAAGCTATGATATTAAATACCACTCTCTTAGTTTTTGCAGACAACAGTTCAGTAAGATGGGAACACTGGTACTCAAACAAAATAGCAGATAGGAGAGTAAGTAAAACTTTAGTCCCCAAACAGACCATATGGCACAGGAGACAATAATTATGTGTGCTGCCTTAAAAACCAAACCTGAAAACAGTTGTTTCTATATTTATTGCAGCTCTTTTCTTCATCACAACATAGCACATGTAATCACACATTGTGTATAACAAGGAAACATGGCTGTGCCTGAGAATTATAATATGCAAACTCTGTTTCAGCTGAGTCCCACAAAACCCAGAAATACGATTCCAAGTAAACTGATGGTTGATTTAGGTTTTATATTAACCAAAAATGGCAAAGAGCTCATTTTATTGTTAGTGCTTAAGTCAGTGCCCTGGACTTTTTTCACGGTTTTCCTGATTTGAGATTGCAGCTTTCAGAGTTTATAGCTTTCATAACGTGGCACAGGGCTTTATTTCCATATGGTTGTTGCCAAGGCTCTTAAAAAGGTTTGTAACTGGCTGCATTTGATGGTCTTACTTACATGATCCAGATGACTGTTTAGGAGATTTAGGTACTGTTGTAATTTTGAAATCTTACTGTTTTTGCAAAGAGAGGCAAATCTTTTACCTGTCAGTATTTTCCTGTCGTGCCAATTTCTGTTCCTGTTTATCTCTACTACTGCGCTTCTCTTAATGTAGAACTGTTAAATCCAAGTAGCCCAGGTGGGTTGTGTAACACACAGCCAAAAAGTGAATAAAGGGAAAGATAGGGAAGAAAGGAGTCAAATGGAAAAGTGCATTTGTACAGTGTTGCGTTGAGCCTGGAGCCTAAATGACTGTACCTGCCTTTCCTTTGCTTCATCAACATAAAATACAGTTTGTGGTATGTATTTCCATACTGACCAGTTAAGCAAAAGTAAAATTTTCCTCCTAATGCACTTTCAAACACGTACACTCATCAGCTGGAACTCACTTTGCACGTATTCGAACATGCAGCCATGTCCTGTCTGGGCAAATAATAGTTCACATTCATACAATGGCAGTATTGAGACATATATGCACACTGTAAAGGGGCAGGAAGTCAATAGGAACACACCTAACATAGACAGATTAAATGGGACTCTTTGTGCATATGGGCAGGCACAGGCCTGTAAGACACTATAGCACAGCTTTCCAGAACAATCTTTATTGGTTTAATTATTGTATTCAGCTCTCCAGCTGACTTTTAGACAGCCTGATATCTCAAACCTTGAAGATTTTATTAGCGAGCAAGGAGAGGAGAAAAACAGAATGGGGAGTGAAGAAACAGGAAAGAAAGGATTTTAATGAAGAAAGATGAAAAGAAAATGGGCATGGAGCATAGAAAAACTAGAAGGAGAGAAGGGGAAACTGAAACTTGCTGTTGTGGGTTTGCTGTGATTCCAGTTTTGGTATTGGGCCCAATGCATCTTTCATCACTAAATAACCATGAACATGCAATGTATGAATAAAACCTTGAGAATAGAAACTGGAAGTGGAAAACTATAGCCCACATAAAACCCATTGTTACTACAGAAAGTAACTAATTATGTTTTTCAACACACCAGTGATTGGTTAATTAAAACGTTCCATCTTTTTTGTCTCCACCCTTATCCTGTCTTTCTTCTGCCATCATCTCCTTTTCTTTTCCCCTCCATCTTTTTTCTTTTCCTGGTTCTCTTCTCAGTGTAGCTAGAAGGGAATCCTGTTCGAGGGATTAGCGGTCTGTCAATGAGGAACTACCGGCTCATCTTCTGCCACAACCTGAAGCAGCCATAGATGGTTCGGTGGTTTACTGGCCAGGGGAGGAGAGGATAGAACACACTTTCACTGCTACACGGTGAGTGCACACAAACACACAACACTTACCGAGCCACATGCGTAATTGAAGGGGAAAATAGACTCGGTGCATTTCTAAGCCATGATCACAGATAAGACGCACAGATGCACGTCAGTTTTTTTTAAGCAGTTTGGAACTTATGTAATACAGTCAACATTGTGGTAAACTTGCCAAAGCGAGTTTATCATAATGTCTCATTGTCACACTTCCTTATAAACTATTTCTTAGATTTCATTTTATTATCTTTATGATTCTTGGTGCCATAAAGAGCCCAGATTTGAGGATACAAAGAGCACATCATCCTACAGCCAAGAATTAATTACCTACAGCTGATGAACTCTGCCAGGGGCTGTAAAATAAGCAGTCATTGGTACATGTTATTAAGGTATTCATGTAATAATGCAAACAATCTGTTAAAGTAGGCTTAAACATAGTAGAACTGGATGTCAAGAGAGTAAAAGAGAAGCACACTGAATATATGTAGCTTTATCTACATACGTTCAATGCATTCTTTGTAATATTTTAAATTATTAGTGCTGATATTTTTCTATTTTCATCTGAAAATCAAAATGTTTTAACATTGATGTTTGAAACTATTAAAATATGTACTTATATTGTATGTCATTTATGTTTATATTGCATTGTATGTCATTATTGTAAATAAGGCCAGATTACTTGCTTACATTTAAAAGACCGCTATCATTAGTTACATAATACTGTAAGATTAGTTTCACTGGAACAAATTGAGATTACATTTCTGATAAACTGATGTTCCTCCCCCAGTGATGAGTGGACTGGACACCATCTGTCGATGTTTGCATTTAGATTACTCACCAAACAACCAACGTCAATAACAGACTTTTCATTTGCTTATTTTGCATTGATTTTCATCCCATCCTGAATGTCATCACCTCTAAAGAAGCTACAGAGGACGACAGAAGACATAATATAAGACTGCAGGAAGCAAACAAAGCGATTTGTCATGCAACATTTCTTCTAGGATAAAAACACTGGTACAGTATTACAAACTGAAAACCAGACAATTAGTCAGTAGCTATTTTGATTATTGACTACACATTTTAGTCAAAGGAAATTGGAATCTGAATATTTGCAGGGTAAAGCTTCTCAAAAATGATTTTTTCTTTATTTATTGGTAAATTGATTATGCAGTCTTTGGAAGACTGTAAACAAAACAGACATAAGATGTCCTACTCCCCCACCTACCCTCTTTTTACAAAATGCCCTTACAGGTAGCTGTGGCCCTGCCCCCTCCCACTCACTGGCATTTAACAGTTAGTAAAGCCAGTCAGTCCTGTATGTCCTGCATGACTGTTTACTGGCGCCTCTAAATAATTATTCTTGGTATCTATAAGCCCACATGATCAAGGACGAAGGTGTTTTGGTTTTTTTTCTAAGCCAGGCTGCATTCTGTCTTTCTCTCACATTATGTCTAATCTCACCCATTTCTTCCTTTATAAGACGTGAGGTCTTGGCGGGGTTGTGGTGAGGAGGAGGAGGAGGAGGAGCAGGGGGCCATGAGGAAGAGCGTGTCTCCGTTGCCAGGCAACGAGGGCGGGAGCTCAGCCAG